>NC_081288.1:46586067-47786067 GCF_030490865.1 Poecile atricapillus | reverse complement strand
TAAAACTTCTCAAGCCTTTTCATCTTCAGTTTTAACAATAAGGATGCTGTGAGTAATCTTTATTTCCAGCTTCAAAAAGGAGCAGGAATTGGGGTGTTGAGGATGGGCAAGGAAAATGAGCAGGACCACCTCTCCAGTAAACCCAGGTTGCTTTGGATTAGGTGTAATACAAAGTTCATCCCTAAGTCCTCAAATTCACTCATTTCAAACCTAGGTGATTCTGGTTAGTGTCTGGCACCACTTTTGACCTGATAGAACAACTTGCAGTTTTGGGAACAATGGTTGAGGAAACCCAAAATAAATTTATATAATAAATAACAAATAAATTTATTAAGATACTGGATTTTTATGAACGTTTTAGGAAAGAGATAATCTGAGTTACAGTCGCAAAGATGTAATGATTGTTTTGTATACATGCACATTTAGAACATATGAAACTCTGTAAAAGGACTAATAACCAAACTCAGTATTTCCAGATTTCATCAGAATGGTGTGCAGAAACACAAAGTGGCAATGATTTTGCATGTACAAGGTACTGTATGTATCACAGTGTATTACACATGCAAATCTTGATATGGTATATTAAATATGTGTTGCATCAGATTCCTGAGATACCTGGTTAGTTCTCATGTCAGTAAGGGGAAGTTTTGCAGTTGGCTTTTCTTAAGAGTTCACAATGCTCCAAGGAGATGACCTGCAACTACCCTTGTTAGCACCTGGAATTGTGTGGGCTGCACAGTGAGTGGGAATCAGCTCATAGATCCTACAGGATGCTAATCTGGGGAGGGAGAAAGGGGAAAAGAGGCAAACTGTTGTGATGTAGTAGCGAGACCTGACCTGCCCCTTCTGGCAACTACCTGGTTTTACTGAGATCAGTAGAAGTGTTCTCTGATGCAGAAGCATAACTACAGCACTTCACTACTTGCTTACAGGACAGAGAGCCTTCAGGATGTTACATATGAGTTTCTACTTTGGGTTAGAAATGCTAATGGAAAAATTAATAAAATCGTGTGTAATATATTTTTTATTAAAAATCTCCATTGTTACTGTACACTTTGTTAGGAGTTTCCTTTGTTAGAAGCCTGGTTAAGTTTACCATTATAAAAATATCCAAGTTTTCAAGTGCTTTTCCATAAAGTAAGACCTAAATTCACAGTCACAGAATCATAGAATATCTCAAGTTGGGAGGGACCTGTAGTGTTGGTTGAGTCCAACTCCCTCCTCCTCAGTGAACCACTAGGAGCATTGTCCAGAAAGTATGAACTTCCCCTGATGCAGCCTTGTTCCATTTCCTGGAATCCTGTCACTGCTCACCAGAGAGAATTCATTTTGCCTGCCCCTCTGCTGCCCACCTTGAGGAACCTGTAGCATGCAGTGGAGTCACCCTTCAGACTCATCCAGGCTCCTCCTTTTATCACCCTGATCACCCTACTCTGGGCACACAAATAGATTTCTGTCCTTACATTGTTGCTCCCAAAGCTTCTCCCAGCACTCAAGGAGAGGCTGCCCCAGCTCAGAGCAGAGCAGGACAATCCTCTCCCTTGCCCAACTAGCCATGCTGTGCCTGATGCCCCCCAGGACAGGGTTGGCCCTCCTGGCTGCCAGGGCACTGCTGATTTGTGTATAATTTGCCATCAGCTGGGACCCTCAAATCTCTTTGTGCAAGGCTGCTATCCAACTCCTCATTCCCCAAGTTTTAAGAATAATCAGGACTATCCTGTCCCAGGTGGAGAATCTGGCATTTGCCCTTGTTAAACTTCATGCAGTTGGTCATTGCCCCCCAGCTTGTTAGTCTGTTCAGTTCTCTCTGCAGGACTTCTCTACTCTTGAGGGAGTCTGCAGCTCTTCTCAATTTAGTATCACCAGCAAATGCACTCAGTGTATATTTGACTTATCTATCTCCATTAAAGAGCACTGGCTTTAAAATTGAGCCTTGTAGAGTTCCACTGGTGACAAGCTGCCAGCCTGAGGTAACCCATTCACTGTGCCTAATCATTTGCTTAATTTTTTTTTTTTTCAATTGATTAAATTTTACCTGTGAACTAGGGAGTTTTTTGAGTTTTTTAAAGTGCTATTTCTGTGAAAGGTTTAATTCACATTTCTAAGTGATAGGTAACTGATTTTCCATCTAATACTTGGGATTGTGTTGAATGTTTGCATTTAACCTTTTGTGATGTATACACTTCAGTTGATGTAAGTAAAATATACTATGGCAGTCCCTTAACTTAAGGAAGAAACATGACTTTTAGTCTTGCTTGCTTTACAAGTGTGTATTTTGGATTAGTTTCATGTCATGTAAAAAAAAAATCGTCCCTGGTCTAGTGGTCAGCCTTAATGGGGCTCTGAAAAGATGTAGGAAGAACACTGGGGGAAAGAAACATACTGTGACAGAGGAATTTAATTTGTCACCTTCAGAGCTTCTGTAAACAGAAATTATTCCTAGCACTTGTTAATGTTGCAGATACCCTTAAAAAATTAAAAAGAAGGTGGAAATTGAAGGAGTATGGAAATTCAGAGTGTCTGCCGAGACTGAAGTGGTTACCTCTGTAACCTCACTGGGGTGAGTTGGCAGCTTTGAGTGACAATGTAAGCAGTAAAGATGGAAATCAGCAACACAACCACTATTGATATGAAAGGAGGTAATGCCAGGTATCAGAGAAAGACCAAATCCTTGTCACCTTGTCTGCAAGATTTTCAATTTTGACAAGGGTAAAGTTTTGCCTTCATTTTTCACTGTCATGAATAGTGGCTGGTACACTTCAAGTTTTTCCTGGAAACATGGTAATAACAATGGGATGTTTTAGCTATTGCTGAGCAGAGCTTAGCCAGAGTCAAGGCCTTTTCTGCCCCTCCACCAGTGAGGAGGCTGGGAGTGCATGAGCTGTTGGGAGGGAACACAGCCAGGACAGCTGACTCCCAGTGATGGGACATCATGCTTGGCATATAAACGAGGGATGGGGGCAAGGAGTTTGCCAGGGCTGCTGCTGTTCAAGGACAGGCTGGGTATTAGTTGGATAGTGCTGAGCTAGTGGGTTTTTTGGTATCACTTCAGGGTTCTCTGTTTGGAATTTTTTGCTTGTTTGTTTTTATCTATTAAATAGTCTTTAACTCAGCCCATGAGTTTCCTTATTTTTCTTACTTTTGTCTCCCCCAGCCCACTGAGGGGCAGTGAGTAAGCAGCTGTGTCATGCTTAGGTGCCTACCAGAGTATGTGCTTCACTAGGAGTATAGGTGCTACCTCCAATAACACCAGCCACGCTTTAGAGCTTTTGTGACTGTATCTGAGTCTTGTGCTGGTCACAGACACTACGTCCCTGTCCTGCTCCGACAGCTGGGCTGAGATTTCTGCCCTCTGAGGGGTGAAGAGCAGGCTGCCGAGCCCCTCACTGGAGAGCCTGATGGACCCTGTCCCAGTGGGGCAGCTGGGGCCCCTTCCTGGTGGGGCTGGGCCCCTTCCCAGGGGTGGCAGAGCTCCTGCCCCCAGCCCCCCTGGTCCTTTTTCTGGTGCTGCCACTGGGAGCCAGTGCTGAGAGCAACCATACAGCCTGGAGTGCCCTATGGTTGGCATATGGTAAGGGTGGGAGTGGCCGCGTGGCCAGGACTGCGCGGCTGAAATTGCCATTGCACACCGGGGCAGTGCCATGCAGCTGCAGCTATCTTGATGAAAGTTCATGATGAACTTTGTTTGCTTAGCTGCTTTCAGCCAGCCATGCAGTGGGCAGGACAAAAGCAGCAGCAGCAGCTTTTCTTGTTTCTGGTGCCCCACATGAAGGAAAGGTGCAGGGATGGCTCCAGCAGCCAGCGCGACTCACACGGTGCCGGCAGCAAAAGACAGCAATTCCTCGATTGCAGAGCCTGGATGAGATCAACTTTTCAGCGCTGCAGAACTCTACAGAAACTGTTTCAATTCATAAAGCTTGAGAACAAATGAATCTAAGAACAACAATTCTCTCCTGAATCAGGAGGAGGAAAGGATGAAGACATAGAGAAAACAACATGGGACACTGAGGTCAGTGAAGAAGGAGCCAAATTCTAGATGGGAGGGGAGTGAAGAGACACCTTAGTTTTGGGCTGAAATTCTTTTGTAAGGCTATGGTTGAAGATACATTTTGGTGTATCAGACTTTGTTTTTTCCCTGTAATTCATGAAATGCATTAGGGGGTTGTAGCAGTCTAACCACAGTCCTGAGCAGAAGCACCAGTGTTGAAATAAGCAGATGTTGTAGTAGCTGTAATCCAATGAGAAGCTTGAACAGAGAGAGATGAGAAACTTCACCCCAGGAATAGAAGAAAACCATGGGTGGATGAAAAGAAGTTTGGTTTTTATGCTAGAACATCTTATCCTTAAAGTAGCACCCCAATAAGTTGACATGACCCATGAACGCAGCTGTAAGAAGGCTGCAAAAGATGGGAAGGACTTCACAATTGCAGATTTCTAGGCTACTCGTGGAATTTAAAAGCCATGAGAGAACTGTTTCTTGTGGAGAAGTCTCCATGGTATGGCAAGAGAGACTCCTCTCCCTAAGAGAACTAAAGAAAGACTATTTTAGAGGTGGTAAACTGACTGAAAGTACCAGGTTTTGTCTCTTTACGTTATCAGTGGGAAAGAAAAGGTGGGGGGAGAGGAGAATTGTTCTGAAAGTTTATTCTGATTATTTATTTATTTATTCCTATTATTTTTTTTTCCTTTTCCTTTTAATTCCTTCCTTCCTTAAAAGTTAAAGTTTTCTTTATACCCTTTAAAGTTTTAGCCTGTTTTGCACTCCTCCTAATTCATATCTCACAGCAGAAAAATGAGTAAATATACTCTAGTGGGTGCACTGGCATTTGGCCAACATCAGACGCACTACATAAATTGGTGCATTGGCCAGGAAACTCCGATTGGTGAACCCAAACCACCACAGTCCGATACCATTCTCTTCAAGGTGGAGGAATCAATTAGAAGTATTTCTCATAAGAAGTTGTCAAAAATAGTAAGATATTGTGTATGTCAAGTTGAAAAAATGAAGTTTTAAAAAGGAAAGTATTAAGAAGCAGTTAACAATCTAGGAGAACTCTAATATTCCGTAAGGTAATGCAGTTTGGGAGAGGACATCTGCTGCATCTCAGGAGATGGTGTGGCATCAGAAGAACTACTTGTGGAGACATTTCTCCATGAGACAGTTACTTGGTCCAACACTGGTAGTGGCACCACAGCATTTTGTTTCTGAGGGTCCTGGTTTCCCATTTTTAGAAACACAGGTGAGAATGGAAGGCCCTAATCATTGTTGGAGCATCCTGGAGAAGGTTATGAACACGTCAGCATCTTCAGCGTCGTAAGTCGTGCCAGTGTGGTGGCTGTAACCTACCTGAGCCCAGCAGGCACATAGCTGCTAGGAAAGCTGCCTGAGCCCCTCAGTAGCCAGGTGGAAGCACCCCACAAAGCACCCCTTGGTGCCCATGCAAGGGACCAGGCATGGCTGTGATCAGCTGTCACCTCCACAAAGCTTAGGAAAGCCACTAGGAAAGTGACTTGCGTGGTGAGCACCATCTCTGGGAGGAAAGGATCTGCTGCTCATTTTACCCTGAAAAATACAAGCAAGTAACTGCTAGTCTGATTACCCTTAGCTGTAGCCTAATTTTCTTTGGTGTAAACCAGTGCTTCTCTTCATTCTGTCCCTTACTTTGTTTCCATACTTCTCTATCCTCAAGAAGGGCAAGCTTAGTTCCAATTGACAGGTTTTTTTTGGTAAGAAGCATCTATTATTTCATTAGTTTCCTTTCTTCAGGTGATCAGAAAGCCAATGGCTTTAGCATCTACTATCTTCATTGGTAGATATGCACTGTTAACAAATTCCCACTCTTTATTTAAAACAGTGGAAGAAGTTTATTAGAACTTAAAATAGCTCCTGCTCCATATCTGAGTTCAGGGCAACTACTGTGATTACCTCCTACGTTATAGTTTTTGCCAGCTTGCCTTCTAGAACCACTCAGTATCTCTCTTCCTTTAGGTAAGCAAAGTTCAGAAATTATTTTTGAGGAAGAAGGGGGAACAATAATAAAAAAATCCACATCCACAGAAGTTGCATACTGGTTGTAATGATATATTCCAAGCTTGTGTGGTTTTTACATTTATATAGTTTACATTTTGCTTGACCCATAAATAATACTTGCAAGATTAAGAGGGCCATAGAGAGTATTTACATAGCCCCACCATGCATACAGAGCTTTTAATACCTAGTAGACAAAATTAAGCTGTTTTGCACTGAACATTTTTCAACTTAAACCCCCTGACTAAAGTACAAGCAATATTTCAACCATAACACTGCTGTTAAACCCCTAACAAATCTAGTCTGATATTGTAACAAACTTCTTCAAATCCAGGGATATAAAAATATTCAGATTTTAAAATTTTAACTGTACAATATGTACATTAGTATTTGCACTGTTAAATTATGAATACATTTAAGCCTATGAAATACTACATTATAAATATCAATGTTTTTTTTACTTAGAATTGCAGCTAATACATTTTAAAACCTGGATAATGCATGTGAAAAGACACAATTCTGGAGCCTAATCCTTTAAGCCCATATGAAAATATTTGTTACATAAGTAGATCCATTGACTTAAATGGGGTTACATGCCTGAGCAAAGGACTCCAGCAGTTGTACCTCTCTCACTGCTGAGGGGTGGGGGACATGGCAGAAAAATCATCACCACTCCTTGGCAGCTAAGTCCAATTCCAGAAGCTGAATTAATATCTTCCTTTGAACAGGCATGAAGAAAACCCCAAACCAAAACCAACCATCTCAGACTTTCTCAAAAAATTGTAGAGGAAAAACCATGAAAATTAAATGTACAGAACATACACTGCTGCTTTGGGATACATCACAGCTCCAAACATTTTGGCTCCCACATTATGATTTTTGCTTTCTTAAGGAGCATTTTCCCAAATAAAAAGAATCCAGTTTTTGTATGGAAACTTGAATGAGGGAAGAGTAAGCTTTATCCATGAAGAAAGGGCACGGTATAGAGCCTTCCTGGCAGCAAGAGGAAGAAATCAAAGATCACCCTGTGTGTCTATAGCTACAGCACAGGACTGACATTTTTATTTATTCATCTTTGTTGAATCCTCTCAGATAATTCAACGTAGGTGAATAGTGAGCGTAAAATAAAATGTCAACAAAAAGTCTGTATTAAGAACGACAGTAACAGTATTTTGACAGCTGAAACACAGTGTGTAAACCTAGCAGTATCTAAGCAGATCATTTGGCGTGGTGACATTTCTGAATGTTACTTTTACAATGTAAACTCTGGCACAGTTATCATTTACATGGTTATCACAGTTATCATTACAGTGGCAAAGCATTATGAACTTTAGCAACTTGCCTAAGTACAATTATTAATAAAAAAAGATGTGGTTCAGACTGTAGCTACAGAATTGACTGGTCCTCCCAATTAAGAAATATTAGTAATTAATTACGATATAATACAATTCTTTCCTTTGTGTCCCCTCTTCTTCTTTGATTTGGTTGTCCTTTGTCCAAACTGAGAACTAGATAACGCAGTAGTTGGACCAGAAAGATCATCTGTATAGTACGGATATCTCAATGACCGTGGCTGTGGAATTGGCTGTCCTAGAAAATATCCTTCCTCTTCAGAATCTGATGATGAGGATGAAGTTGAACACCAGGAGTCATCTTCCTCACCATACAATCCAAAAAACTTATCAACCACCTGATTCCGCAGTGCATAGTCAGACCTGCTATGGGCATATTGTCCGTACAGCTCCGCATTTTGAATATAGGCCCGAAGCTCACGTGAGCTTCTATTCTGAATAAATTTTTCATGATCCTGAGGGGAGTAATAACGAAATCTCTCTCTTGGAGAGCATCTTCTCTCTGTGGCCAAATTAAGTGCATTATCTGAACGAGACTTCCTACTTCTTCTGCGATGGTGGGAAGGCCGATTTCCACGCTCTTCAAAATGGTAAACACGCCTACGAGTCCTTTCACTCATTGGAGGCTGACGGATTTCAAGATTCTCATAACTTCCATTGTCAATAACATCATCTGAAAACTTCACTTGTTGTGGTCTAGACTGGGATTTAGATCGTCTCAGTACAGGCACATGCACTGGCTTTTCCTCTGGCAACACTTTTTCCTGACACAACTCTGAGCTCAGACTCTTCAAGGACTCAGTACTCCGATGGAGCATTGAAGAATTCAGTGTTCCCATGTTGCTCATCTTCTCACAGTCCTCCACCTCCAGTTCTTGGAAAGTTTGCAGAGAGTAGAGAGATGGCCGTGGCTTGCCTTCTCCATCCATTGAAGCCCCTATGGTGGGAATGGAGAAAGGAGGAAAAAGAAAATGAGAGGAGTACCAAAGAGACAAGTATAACAAAATAGGAAATATTTCTTGTCACCAAGTGTTTGTTTGAACTATTACTAAAAAAACTCCCTTCATAGTAGAATAAGCTTTGTTTTGACTTAAAACATCTAAGTATTAGCTCTGATGACCAAAGAATTAGCTATTATAAGCAGAAGTTCAATGGGCTGAAAATTTTGAAGCATACATACAGGTATGCCTTTTAAGAAAAAAGGATTACTTAAAATTATTCTGCAGTCTATGCTTGCCATTCTTGAGGCTAAAATATTTCACATTTCTAGTACTGTCAAATTCATATTCCAGCTGTTGAAACAGGGAAGCCAAGCTTACTGCCTTGCAAAGTAGGATCCTTACTCTCAGAAAATCATCAAAAGGAAGCTTGCCTGCTGTCCTCTACCTTTGTGTCCACTGACCCTTTATTCCCACAATGACAGCATCAGGTGCCCTGTGATGGTCCCAGGTGAAACACCTCCAGGGCCTCCTCCTCCTCCTGTGCCCCCGAACCAAGCTCCCCTCCTCAGTTCCTTCATTGCTGCTTGGCAAATGCAGCCAGCCTATGGTTGGGCCTCAGCTAGACAAGGTGCTGCAGTAATTTGGGGGAAAGGAAAGGGAAAGGGAAAATGGGTCTTAACTGCCAGGTTTGGGCTTTTTGTACAGAAATAGGAAAGGAAGGCTAGCACACACTTTATCCCTTTGGGTAACTTCAATCACCTTTGACAAGGAGGTTCACAAAAGTGGATTATCAGTTTCCCTTTAGTCAGTGGGGAAAAATAATCTCATAAATCTAGCTGCCTGAGGCTAAGAAGTTTACCATGCTTTCAGATTTTCTATATATTTTTACAAGCAAATCAGGAAGTTATCTGAAGTGTTTTGTAGATTATCTTTAATATCATCCTAATATATAAAATTATTATACATAAGGTATGGAAAAACAGTAATTTGCAGTGGTTTGTACATAAAAGTGGTTGTTTGTACATAATAAATGTGTATTTGAAGACTGTTCTTATTCTGTTTAACATCAATGTTTTTTGTTTTGTTTTTTTTTTTGCTTAAAGCTGAAAAAAAGAGAATTCAAAAGGAAAGGAGAAGAATCTAACAGGATTTAAGTAGCGAAAACATATCCTGTGAAAGATTATGTGCTTGGTAAAAGCTGCTGTCTACTTTACATGCATCACTTGATATGAAAGCTTTTTAAAAATCACTGAAATGAAAAATTTTTATTCAAAATACTCCAACACACATGCTTTTGTTGACCTCTCCATCAAAACCATTCATTTATTTCCCCATTACCTGTTATGTTAGACAGAGCCAAGGAATCCATTGAGTCTCGAACACTTTGTTCTTGCTGTTTCAGGTCAGACAAACATTCGAGTGAACCTCCATACCATGCTGTTTGGTCGTGTTTGTATCCTGAGGCCCCATGTTCCATGTCGAGCTCCTGGATTTTCCTGCTGCTGGCAGGGCCTGGGTGGCTGCCATATGCAGAGTCTCCCAAACCATCTTGTGACTGGGCCCAGTACATGTCTGACTGATACTTCTTACTTGCTAGGCTTGGATTATTTTTTTCCAAGTCAAACTTGCTCTTGACCATGCTATCAGAAATCCAGTGTTCACTTGATCTAATGTCTGCTTCAGTGGGTTGCTGGAAGAGGGTTTTATCACCAAACTTCAGAAGAAGCTGAGTCATGTAGTCTTCATGTTCAGCCCATTCTTCAGGGTCTTCAGGCATTTCTTGCTCTACTCTTCCTTTCCAGAAATCTTCATTAACAAAGCCTGCCTCTTCCCTTGAAAGGCTTAAATCATCCAGCTTACGAGAAAGAGTATCATCAGCGTTGTCTGAAAGGCCAGGAAATTTGTAATTGAGGGCTGGTGACAGGAGGAGAGACTGGCGACACTGGTCGGCTGACCGGCTGCTTTTTCCCATGCGGACACTCCTCCTGGAATCTCTGGATCGAGCAGACTGGAACGCAGAATCAGAAGAGTCGGAGGCATGAACATCCTCTCCCAGGCTGCAGGTTTTTGAACAGTAAATCTGCCCTTGCTTTGGAAGGAAAGGACAGCCAAGCAAAGAGGTCTTGCACTGAGCACAAGAAAAGCAAGTTTCTGTGGCATGCCAGTGCTGTCCATCATAGGTCATCTGAGCATGGTCAACACCTGGAAAGAGAGAAAAAGCAGTGCTCTGGGTCTCTCTAAAAAATTACTCGCAGAATTCATACTTCTGGAATGTGAAATCATTTCATAAATTGGCTTTCCCCTAAATTTTAAGTTTAATGCTTAAAAAGGACACACTTACCAATGTGTTCCCCACAGGTCTCACAGTATTCTGCATAGAGAGATTCAAAGCAGTTACAGCAGAATGGCCGCCCATCCTTCATGATGTACCTCTGTCCACCCAGGATTGTTTCACACTCGAGGCAGCAGAAGTGTTTCATGTGCCAGTGGCGACCTTCAGCCTCTGTACACTCATCAGCAAAAATTATCTTTTCAAAGATAAAAAGGATACTTTTAATTAAGTGGCAAAAATCTCACATTGGGAATTAGAGCATCCTAACTCTGCAGTTCACACACAAAGTTTATTTTTATTTTGCTCCCTTTTGAATACAAGGATAGAAACAACAATCTCCCACAAAAATAAAGAAAAACAGTACAGTCTAAAGAAAAAAAAAAAAAAGAAAGGAACCTAGGAACTCAACCATCAAAGAAGCTTCTATAAAAGGATCATATTTTGTAATATTTTACAATGTTCAATTCTAAACACAAACAGGTGTTTGCTTTCTAAATACCATCTTATTGCTTGTAACATTACCATTTTGACAAGAAATTAAAGATTCCTCAGCTTTCAAACACATCTACGCAGCAGACTTGTGACTTAAGTGACTGCATCTGAAGTGAGGAATTTCCAAAGCGATGCAGTTTGTCAACCGAACAACAGGAGTGTAGCTTGGCTGCAAAATGTGAATTATTTACCTCATCGCAGGCTGAACATCGAGGCTTGAGAAGTTCAGCGTGGTGCCTGCCACAGTGAATTTTTCCATCTTGGTAGAAGTAGATAAGGTCAACAAGAAGCTCATTGCATGTAAAGCACACAAAACAGGAGGGATGCCAGCACACACCAGGACCAGCTCTTGAGGCAAAAACTGCAACTTCACCGCCGTTTACTTTTGTACCACACTAGGAACAAACCCAGAATGTGAACACACTTCCCATCCAAAACTACTAGCTTTTTGCATTTAAACAAGTTAAAACACCAAACCAAATATGAGATTTTGTTCCAAAATTCTGAAGAGGAAAAAACATTATCAGTTTTAGTCTAGATGAACTGCATCTCAATGAATCTTCTGTGAATATAAGTTTATTTTATACTAAATGGCATTTTAAAGTGTATGTCTGCTTTTTATTTGTCATTGCTTTAGTATGAGTCAGCATTAGGGATTTTTTTGAGTAGGAAAATATATCAAAGACTTAGTTCATTCTCAGTAGTATCAAAGGTAACATTTTGCTTAAGCAAGCACTACCTTCTTCCATGCAGTTTCAAAAATAATCTTTTTTTTGTTGTTGTTTTCAGACATAGAGGTAAGTTTAAATTTTAATACTGAGTACTGTAGTTTTACATTATTTAGCCCTGTAGCTGGCCTATGGCACCAGTGTGTTACCTGCTCACAAACGGCGTGCATCACTGCTCTGGAGAGCAGTTTAATAGTGCCTCGTCCCAGTGCCTCCTTTTTGCGCTGGGAACTGAACATCTGCAGCTCCTTCTTTTCCTCTTCACTTAACGACTGGCAGTATCTCACCTTCCAGTGAAAAAGCAGGAGAACTTACATTAGAGACTGAGCTTTTAATGTAACAGATGAGTAAGTAAGTGCATATATGCAAGGAATTCATCAGGCATGCTGCCAATCATCATTAGACTTTTCCTGCTTGCCTTCTCGACCATCTTAATATTTAGGTAATATGGCATAACACAAAAACAGTGTGGAGAGAGATTATTTTCCATTACAGGAAAAAACCCACCATGCTAAACTCAGGAGTTGTTTAGGCAAGAAAAAGATTTTTAGACACTAACCCAAAATCTGCTGCTAACCTAAAATAATGGAATGAACCTAAATCAGCCATAACACTGTCCTTTAGATTTATGGTTAAGTGCCCACGACTAAGTGTTGCAGTATACACAAGACTCTAAGTACTGACACCCCCGCCCCTTTCCTTACAAAGAGCTTGTTTGTTATTTCCACTTCTACTCCAAATTACACTGCATAACTGAGATGCAAACCTTTTACTATCACAAAGCATCCTTTTTGTGCGCCACAATGCAATTCCAGGAATTTGGAGGTTCCTGGTAATTGGTGGGTGGCTGCAAACACTATAAAACCAACTTGTGTTAAGTTTATTGCAGTGACACCAGCCTCCCTAACAAGCAAAGGCAGTGTCCTTCCAGACAGCTCTTATCTGCACACAAGCCAAGTGGACAGCTGAACAATGGACTCAGTGTACACACTCTGCTGCTTTATGGCTCAGATGCCACTGCAGGCCATGGTTTAGGCTTGTAATAAATACACAGGCAGGTAATTCTCCACAGAAAAGCTGCCAGGGAGACCCAAGCCCTGATGGTTCATCCTCAACTCTGTATTTACCTCGTTATCATGGGGTGGCAGCTGATAGAGAAGTTGTTTAATCCGATGTTTCTCTCCAGGGCTGTTAACATAAGGAACCTTCTCCTCTGGCAAGCAGGCAAAATACAGCTGGACCTGACCAGGAGAAATGCAGAGTTCAGACCCAGGGACACACAGGCCCCCAGCACTGCCAGTGTCCTTCGGCTACTGTTTTATCTCAGGTCTCATTTACGAAGGAAGAAGAGGTCAGGCTACATTAAACTGTGACAGGGTTTGTGCTGAAAATACAAGACCCAGATGAACCAGCTCAGCAAACCTGAATTCTCTGATAAAACTCACACCCAGCTGCTGAATGGCTTTTCTGGAATGCAATTTGCAGCGACAATTAGGGGGGGTATCATAAATTATGCACATTTAATGTTCTCATTATTCCCACCCCCTTCAGGGCTGGTCAACAACTGCATGGAAATTCTAAGTTTCCCTCTGCAATTTACCACACAAGACATGAAGCTTTCCAGAAAACAGTCACTGTATAAACAAATTTAATTTGCTCTCTGCATTTTACACATTGTTGAGACAAAAGCTATTTTGTAGTCTCCTGCTGATCAGGTTCACCCAAAGCATCAGCTTTCATTGCTTCCATGTGGGCTTTGGTAAGAAGGTGGAAACATCCTTCCCTTGGGAGGAGGCTGGATCCAGCCACATTTCAATCAGATGCAAATTAACCAGGAAATTTTCACGGGATGAATGTTTTTGTATCAGTCTTCACTCCTTTTTTTTTTTTTTTTCAGAAGAATATTATGACAGGAAAGCTGTAATGAACACTACGACAAAGCCCAATGGCAAAAAATATTTTTGTGGAACAGCTACAGATTTATTGTTTTTCCTATGCAGTTTCCAGCTTGTCACGAGGCCTGGGGCTGTAAGAGCTGACTATTGGCAAAAATATTACTTGCCATACAGACTTAAATAATGCTCAGCAGCTTATTACTGTGCAAGACAAATGAAAAAAAAAAAAAAAAGGCATTAATCAGTCACTTAAGTCAGGAAGCAATTGAAATTATGAGAGACAGGTTGTACAAAACATGACTTGATCTTCATTTAACCGAAATTTAAACAACTGAAGTCTACTGTGAGCCCACTTGCTCCTGACTATATTTCAGGATGCTCCAGAAAAAGATAACGTGCAGCAAGAAGTGAAGATTTAAAAATAGTTAATGCCCTTTTCTCAAGTTTATTGCACTGGTCTCAAAATAAGTAATCCTTCTGGGGGAAAAACCCTCCTGCCTTTAGTGGGTTTGGGCTAACTGGGATTATGAGGATATTTTAGGGCATTTAATTGTTCTGGCAGAATGTTAGCTCACTGTTTGCCTTAAGGTCTGATTCATCATGATTCTTATAGATGCTTAAGTAAGTGATAAAAAGAGTCTCCCTAAAAATAGCCTGTTATTTGGCATTCCTGCTGACTTGTTACTTTACTCATGATTAGGAAAATCTCTGCATTGCAAAAAAGAGACATCTTCTGCACTTTTTAAAACTATGGACTTGCCAGGATTGCTCTACCTCCTTTAGCAGATGTTGCAAAGCCACCCTGGTTATTTAACACTGAAGTCTTGAGTAATTTCACTTTCATTCCCATTGCCATGTGATGTTACATAAAGAAAGAGAACTGAAGAGAGGGGAAAGGACAGCCCAAACAAACCACAAGTGTCAGCTCCAGACACCATGCAAGAGAAATCCTGGCATGAACAAATGGCAGCCATACAACGATTTAACAAGTGTAAAATACATTATTACCTGTCACAGTGACTGAACACTTTCATTTATATGCACTGCTGTACCATCCATGTTCTAGATGTCAAACGCCTAATTATTTAGAGTCATACAAGTGCAGTGAAATACTTGGCCAGGGAGCACAATGTCATGAGGCATGCCATGAGCTTTAATTTAACCTAATAACTTCTTTCAAAAAGAAAGCAAACTTCTATGCTGCTTTTACTTGGCAATACATACCTCTGCAGAATATACTTTTTGAAAAACGTTGACTGGGAACTTTTTTGGAACATAAAACTCCTCAGGGCTGAGAACTTTAAGCTCCCTACACACAGCCTCATTGGACAGGAAATAGAAGTGAAAAGTTCTACGTGAATTAAAATTTTATACATTATAAGAATTTAATTAGACTTATAGAGGCAGCATGTCACTTCCTCAGACAGTCCTTACGAGGCTTATTTTTAAAATGCAGAAACATGGTTGGTACCTGCTCTGGTCTGAGGCCTGGGGGGACCCAGGCATATTCCTCCAAGGCACAGCCAGAATCATCATCAGAGGTTGAGCTTCGCTGACACCCAAAAACGAGGTTATTGGCTTTGGGCTCCATCTCCAATGGCATAAGTGTGAAGTGTCAAATATTTCAGCTGCAGCTCATCAAGCAGTGATCTGGAGAAAAAGATTAATAGAGCTTTAATGGATTTGAACATGAACAACTAATTATCAGTGTAAATGATCTTACAACAGTTTAGTATTCCTTGTGTTGCCCAGAACAATAAATTAGTGAAGCTTCATTACAACTTGCTACAAGCAATTCAAAAGTGCTCAAAAAAGTGACAAAAATAAAACTATTGAAAAAAAAAAACAACAAAACAGAGACCTAGGCACAGATGACCACTTTTGGCAACCACAATGTATTTCAGTATTAACACTTGTCACCTTTTACAGTTCTACTTCCTTCACATCACAGGAGATATATATATATTAAGGTAAATCTAGGAAAGACTCATTGAGCAGATACTAACAACAGGAATGACACAAGCTCTTCCTGAAGTCATTACTACCACTAACCTAGTAAAACAAAAGACATGACAAACACTTGTCAAAAACTCAAGAAATTAAGGGGGAAAGACAATTGTGCAAGTAGCATCCTGCTGGATGGCAGGCACAGAGCACCAAGCATCTGCTGGATTCCTCTGAGAACTTTGGTTTGTATGGGAGCGGAAGGGCGTTGGCCCTGTTAAATATCTGAAATCCAATTATGCCAGATTAGTCCCTTCAAAATACATCATGATTGTTCTGTCAATTTAAAACCTTACAGGGAGATGGTTTTGTTGATTCATGAAGCCTGCAAAGCTTAATATCAGTGGGGTTGTTTTGAGTCACAACTGGCAAAGAAGGCTCTTACCAAGATCCATAGCAGTCTGCAGTAAAAAGCTTAGCAAGATATATTTTTTGTATTAATTCTAGCAGAAGTTCTTAGGAAATTCAGATGAGACATTTCAATGAAATACAGTTAACCAAAATCACAGTAGATTTGTTTTAACATGACGGATATCCTGACCACTTGGGGTAGGACAAGCTTGCTCTTACAGTACCACATTACGCCTGAGCTGTGCCTTCCCTGTTTTAGGACATTCTTTCACCTGTCTATCTAAACACAGATGCAATTTTGTCTACAAAGTTTTCTATATCCAATCTGTAGAAAATTTTATTCTCCTTGACGTAAACCTTGCTGGTGGGTCTAACGAGAGGAGCAATCTAAAAACTTCTAGTGGGTCCTACATTACGTTTCCAGTCTCACCACCCTGTTTGAGAGAAAATAAGTTGCTCCTAGATCACAGGTGGAAGATTTAAGACTGCGTACCCAAATATTCTGCTGGTTACTCAACTGGAGTTTCTCCTTCAACCTGGTTAATGCCAGGTTCTGAAAATTCAGCACATAAACCCAAACCTGCTCCATAAAAAGTTGCCATATGCATCCAAAAGCTACAAACTCAGAGAAATTATAATATCCAGTATATAGTCTTATCTAGCCCTATTTTCAATATGTCTGTACATTCCCGCAGCCCATAAAAAGAGATGGGATTACTTAACTCTTTCACTGGGCTAGTGCTCAAAAAAATTAGGTTGTTTAACTTCAAAAACTTCTGGTTCAAAAACACACACACTATTTTTGGTGCGCTGCTAAGATGCCAACACACTTCATAGCTGCACTGTAACAGAAGATTAATTTAATATTTGATGGGGCAAGCAAACCTGCCAACTTCCCCGCTGAGAACAGGCTATTTCTGGAAAGCTGGTGAGCTGTCAGGCACATGTCTGAAATCATACTCAAGCTGAACAACTAAAGGTTAGCACAAGAGCTTCCGAGATTAACATCGCCATATTACAATCTTCCTCAAGGAAGTTAAGTATAATCAAACCCAATCGTAAAAAGCTCAGTCCTATATATGTAAAATAGAAAGACAGGCTTCCTGGTACATACTGTATCCCTTGAATTAGCTGCTCTCAGAAACAAATGATAAGACAAAGAATCCAGAACTGTTTCCTCTTCCCACTTACTGGTGGAAGTAAAGTCATGCATCAGGTATATTTTTGTTATTGTTTGCATAAAACTGGGGTGTGAGGATTGAGGGACAAAGGAATAATGTGATGCAGTTAGGAAATCACTCTAGGAAAAAAAGGCAACAATGTTCACTGTTGCTGATGGACAGGGATGCTCACTTTGGCAACTTGTGTCACACATCACCCATATCCAAGTAATTCTTAAATTATCAAACTCTAGTGACTGTATTCTGAATAGAGTCACTAGGAATACTGTCGAGAAGCTGAATTTCTTCCAAGATGACCTTAGCAGCAGATGAACTATTTTTACATTTCCTTTCAGAAAGGGGCAGATGCCTGGTTTGCAATAATGTGCCACTCACTGACACCTAAGCTGGTATTTCCCATTCTTAGGGCATTGAAAGAACTTGTATTGGTCAAATGGTTCCATTTCAAGAACTGACTCCTGCCCAAAATCCCAGGAATAAAAGGAGTCAGTAGGTTAAATATCTTTGACAGTATTTCATTAGGCAACACGACCTCAACCACATCCCACAGGAAGAAGATTTGATAATTTAGGCAGAGACAGGTTCAGCTCTGGTAGTGCCTGGGCACTTGAGCAGAGTGTACTCCTGCCTTGTTCTCACAACACCCAACACTCACAAGCACACCGAGTAACAGAGTAATAATTCATATTGATTGTTCAAAACACTCTCTCCACAAGATCAAAGATCAACTTCTCCAATTTCTCTTGAAAGACAAGGAGGCAACCCAAAATCTGAATGCATGATGACTTACTAACTTTTCTGAGTATTTTGAACACTAAGGCTACATACTACTCTCACAGTGAACAAAGCAGCACTGGGAAACTTCAGGATCTTAAGCACAGCAAAGGTACATAAGTGTAGGAGTGTTGCCTAATTCCTAAGGAAGACAAGGCACTGTTATGAGAGACAAAGCTGCTTTTCTGCAGACTGGTCCTGTCTGCACCTCCTCTGACACATCCATTTCAGAAAGCACACACACCAGCTCCAACAAGAGGAAACCACAGACCCACAGGTCCAGTTTCCAGTCATACAGTGCAGTTTGGAAGTTTGGCTGATAGAGAATAAATGAAAAATACATCTTGCCTCCAAATGTAATTTACAATCAGGGTTCTCCTTCTCAGATAAGGTGATTAGAAATGTTCAAAGCAAAGTCCACAAAGCTCAACGAACTGAGCTTAGGACAGCTCAAAGGACATCATTCACTTTAAAGGAAAAATGGTCCCATAGGGCGAATGTGAAGCTGGCTAAAAAATGATCAACAATACACCAGATATAAATAAAGCCACATCACAAATACTGTGTGGTTGCTGAGAACAAGGTTTCTAATACAGCCTATCTTAACAGCAGGCTATCTGAAGAACTATTTTAGCAATTGCTTGTTTAGGAGTTCTCCTTCCTCTCCCGTTAAAGTGTAATTTGGTTTGCATTTTAAAACTACAGGGTTCTTCCTCCCTGCCCCCCAGCTTCACTCATCCTTCAAAGTGATCTGTTTAAAATGATTACATCCTAAGGAGGATTCAAATGAATATAAACAACAGCTGAAAAAATAAGTGCTTTCCAAGGGATGACTAGAAAGGTGGTCTTTACTCCTGCCATGACACCTACAAAACACAGCAAGGATGTGTTGTTTTGATTTGCCTTCCTTAAAGTCCATGGAACATTTTGAGGTTTCAGCTCTGTTTAAATACTGCCTCTCAAAAAAGGCTTTATAGCCTACAAGGAGGTTTTTCACTGGCAGGTTGACAACTATGAATAACATAATTGAGTTACACAGCTAAATTTGATTTGAAAAGAAAAGCAATTACTTTGGTTTTTTCCACCGATGAATGAAAACAGTCATATGACAAATTCCTTAGAGGCAAAGACAAACTACGCTCCTAATTACAAAGCTATGGGTACACAAAATACTGGGATATCAAACTTAGAACAAAGTTGTTGCTGAAGCCCATATGAAGGTTATCCCCATGCTAGGATTTCCAGCTCATTGATTATGTTCCCCCTGACCAGATAGAAGAGGTCATGATTTGTAAGCAAAGTTAGACAAACATCTCCTTGCCCACCCCCTGCTGTTTTACTCCGTCCTGCAGGGCAAATTGTTTTAACAACTTTTTTGTTAGAAGGCTTGTTAACAAGGCTATAGGGGATACAAGATGCATATCACATGCATCCATTCACAATGAAGGCTCAACGACTTAAGATTAGCATGGTCAGCCCATTCACTTGCTTATTTAATCTCTGGTGCAAGATAACTACATTAGAAGAGGAAGGGCCCAATATAACAGCAATAAACCCCCATAAAGTAACTATTATTAATTAAAAGCCTATTTCCAATATGCATTACGCTCATGATCAGGAAGTCCCATTCTCTAGCTACAGTACAAATAACATATTTTCAGGGAGCTCCATAGCTTTCTGTGTGGGAAATCTGGATTCAGACCTGATATGGTACATCAGCACCAGCACACAGCTGCTGGCCCCTTTTGAGAAATGAACTACCCAGAGCAGTCAGGAAGGAACAGAGCCAGTCTACTTGTTCATTCAAAAGACCTCTAGATGGACCCTAGAAGAACTGTTATCCTTTTTTGTTAGCCAGTATATAAGGACCAACAGAGGAGCTAACTGCTTTCCTCCTCTAGCATCCTAGCGCAAAGATCACTCTTCCAACTGGAAGTCAGACCCCCCTTCTCAGGGTATCTATCTTCTTTTGACCAGCTGTACTGCAAAGGCAGGCTACGTGCGTTTAGCGAAAGGAGGAAGCCCCGTGACAAAGCATCGTCCCATGCCAACACATCTGATTTGGCCGTGTTATCCTTGGCTCTGCACATCGCTGATGGAAACTCAAGCACACACTGCAGTGAGGCAAGACCCAAACCTCCAGCCGAAAAAGAGGTATTCTCACGGATACTCCCCCCACCCCTTTAGGAGGGTGTACAGATTTAGAAAGAAGGAAATCTTGCCTTTTACAGTCTCCCATTGATTTTTTAAATTCTATTTTAAACAGCAGCCAGACTTTACTCCAATGTACACATATACTCAGGTTTCACCCCATCACCTGTTGGCTGTCGAACAACACCCTTCTTTGTTAGGGCTCACAGCCCTCATTTGAGACAAGTTTCCAGAGAAAACACTTGAAGAAAGTGTTCAATAAGTCACAAGACAGGAACTGTAAAAAAAAAAAACAGTAAAGTAAAAAAATTCTGCGCCCAGCCCCGTGCACCCTGACAGCCCCGCGCCTTCATCTCTGAAGAGCCGGGACGGTGCCTTCCTCATCAGGCAGAGATCGATCCCTGAAGGGCAGCTGAGGGGTTTTCCATCCTGACCAAGTTTCAGAGAAGTTAAGGTGGCTCAGAGGCAGCCCCAGTCCCCCGGGTTCCCCCGCTCTGGAGCCGGATGCGCAAAGGCACCGGTACCCACCCGTCTACCCTGCCCCTCCGGCGGAGCTGCCGCGAGGGAGAGCGGATACAAGTTACCGCAAATTACCTCTGTGCGGCACCGGAACAGCGGCCAGGCTGCTGGCAGAGCCGGGGAGGCGGCAGGAGAGGCGATGCCGGCCGCAGACCGGACCCGCGTCCCGCCGCGGCAGCCTCACAGCGAGCCCGGGGCCGCACAGAGCCGCACACCCGGACCGGCTCCGGCAGCTCCCTCCCGTCCCGGGCAGGCCCGCAGCAGCGGCCAGCTCCAGGCACGGCGGGGGCTCCTCCAGCCGGGCGCCACCGCTTCCTTTCCCCGTCCCGGCTGCTGGCAGCGCAGCGGGAGCGATACCTGCGCCGCCCCCCGTCCCCTCCCGCGGGGCGGCAAAGCCGGGGCTCCCCAGCGCTCCTCCCCGCACCGGCACCGGCGAGCCCCAGCGCCCCTCACCGCTCCTCCGTCAGGCGGCGGGAGGAATCTCTCCCACCGGCGATCTTCGTTCAAAGTGCTGCCCAAGGCGGGGGAAGGAGCGTGGGAAGGGGGAACGTCTCCTGCCACCGCCCCCGAGGCAGGAAGGGTCGCCGTCCCGGCCGCCTGCCCACCCAGGGGACCGAGCGCCTGTAGAAGCAATAAATTCCGCGCTCGGGACACGACGGACGCGCGGTTCGACGACCGTGCTTTTGTTGGTGTTTACGCCCGAAATAGATTTCCCACCCCACCCTGGACGCGCAGCCCCGGGCTGACCCGGCCCGGCCACCGCCGCCCCGCGCACCCGGACGGGAAGGACTCGGTTCAGGACGGGAAAACATTTGTTCTAGGTCTCTGCACGTGAATGATAAAAATATAATAAAAATAATAAACCCTATCTGAAGCCGAGGATCTCAGCGAACAGCCGTCCATCACTGCTTCCCTTGGCACATTCCAAGTGGGAAAGAGGTGTCCGAGCCCCAGCTTAGGCACAGAGAAGTAGCACCGGGGCATTTTCTAAGAGGCTGCCAGCCCCCGCTTTAACACTTCCCCCACCCCCGCAGGCATAAAAAGCCCCGAGAGGCGGGAGGTTCGGCTTCAAAGGCAGCCGGACGGCTTCCCCCCGGCACCGCCAATGTAACCGTGAACACCGCGGTCAAATTTCCTCTTCCCTCCCGCTCTTTGTCTCCCTGGGGAAGTCATTATCAAAGGGAATTTATTCGCGCTGCATCTCGGGCTCAGAGCGGCAGCACTCACAGCCCCGACACGGCTGCGAGGGACACGGCCACCCAGCCCCCTCGCACCCCGTCCCTCGCTCCCCGCCGAGGGCCCGCGGCCCAGGGCGGCTTATCTGCCCGGGCCCGGCGACGGGGCGCTTCTCAGACACTTATCGCTTCCCCCAGGAACCGAATTTACATGGTTTTAAATTCACTTCTGCAGATTTGAATGGCTTCGGCCGCAGGGCGCTGAAGGAAGCCGGCCCTGTCGGGCAGGGCGCGGGCTGAGGTGCTCAGAGCAGCGTCCTTGTCCTCAGCCTGGCACCCGCTCCCCAGGGGCTGCCCTCGGCACGGGCTCACAGCGAGCCGGGAGAAGCCTCCACAACTCCTCCCGTGGGCTGGTTCCCCACCGCCAGGAGCAGGCAGCCAGTCCGGCCCAGGGACCAGGAGCAGCGCCGGGCTAGCTGATCCCGAGAGGCACAGCCCATCCTGGGCCAAGGACACTACTACAGCCGATCCCCACACCAAGGCAGGAGATGTGCCCAGAGACACGACCATTACACCTGGAACCGCGGCGGAATGCAGAAGGGAATCAAAGCTGCAGTCTGTGGCTCCTGCGGCAGGAAAAAACCTGTTAAACTCCAGCAAACTAACCAGCTCTCATCCCTCCACACCCCATCTCACTTCCACAAGCAGTTTCTCTGGTTGTACTGCCTCCATTCTTAAACAGCTTGGTCGTTTTGAGGTCAGAATTGGAGTATCGCTTGGATAAACCGGAGATTTTGTCAGAGCTTTTCTGAGTGCAGGCTTTTTCAGACCCAGACTGTTCCTATGCGGGTTGTTGGACTGAGCAGACCCCATCTGGCGGCCAGCTGAACATCTGCCAGCTCCATTCATCATTAATCAAAAATGGAAATGTCAGGAATAATGTTTATTCTCCCCCACTACATGATTGAATAAATACCAACAATTTGCATATATTGTCTACTCCTTTTCCAGAAGTGCCTGACATTTTCTCAGCAGCTTCCCCACACTGAGGGCTCAACCCCTCTGCACAGCAAATTGCAAAAATGAGGATCTCCTTTGGGAACTTCTGCAGCACAACCAGCTCATAGGCTGCAGATAAGTTTGCTAAGTTTTGTGACCAAGAGTCTACTGAAGCCAAAGAAGATATGTTCACTTACTTTGCTGGAAAATCAAGATGTCCCCCATTTTGCTAATGCTTTCCTTGACACTGAAGTGTCAGAGGGTGTACAGAGATGGTTGGATACACGGCTCTTATTTTTTTCCTGGACTTTTGTGACTTGAGCACAGAAACCACTATATTGTTCTGGACAATGCATTTATATATTATCAGGCCAAAACCAACTATTGTGATCTTCTAGTCTGAACTAATGTGGTCATAAGATCTTCCTACATTCCCTGTCTGCATAAACAAAACATTTTATCGTGATTTAGAAGCACCAGTAATGAAAAACCCACTACAACTTCTGTTAAATTCATCTAATCCATCTACAGCCCTTGGTAAATTATTTCAGGTAGTCAGTTATCTTAACATTGTTTTTTTTTCTTTTTTTTTTTCCAGTTCAGATTGCTGTGTTTCAGAGCTCAAACACTCGATTCTAGGTACCCTTGAATGTTAGGCTAAAGAAACAGCTATCATAACTCCCCTTAGGCATTTGCAAATTGTGAAAGTCATTCCTGAACTACCTCCTTTGATTTCATCTGCTTCCACAAGAACAAAATGGTATGATTTCTTCTTTATTTTCACACAACAAATATGACAGCATACATACTCGTTATGTGAAGCACAAACTATGCCACAGAAGTTGCCTTAAAAAAAAAAACAAACAACGCGCTAAAAAGGCACAAAGTGACTCGCCCTTTACAGAATGTACATCATCCTTGACTGTGTCTGGGTAGAGCGAATCCTTCAAATAACCAAATGCTTCAAGGGACCTGTAATGGATATGGAACCTTTTGCCCTAAGGTATTAGCACAAATTCAGTCTAGGCAACAACTTTCTTGTACTACTGACCAGGCCAAGGATATTCTCTGGCCGGTAAGAAATTTGCTGAGTTGTCAGTGTGGTTTCCCCATTCCAAATTAGCCAGATCAGGGTGGATCTGGCTAATTTGGATTATCCCCTGAGATAACACTGGTAATTGCTACCTTTGTTGGCAGTCACAGAAGAGAGACCAAGCAGCAGAAAACAAATTAACCTCTTGTGCTTCAGAGGCAGCTTCTCTAGGTAGGACAGTGGCACAACACCCACTTCTCAAGTTCTGTGGATAAACAGAGGAGTTCACCATCTACATCATCACCCTTTAATGATCAACACCTCCATCCTAAGACTTTTAATTAAGTATCATCTCATGTGTTAATTTAAAATAAAAAGTTACAATTCATCCATGAAAGGCGAAAGCATGCAGAAAGGTGAACAGAAACTAGAACAAAAACAACAAAAAAATTCAGTAATGATTCTTTCAGATAAATCAATGAAAAAACTCCCCCAAATAACCCAGGCTTTGTATTTTTAAATAAAGCAGGAAAGGTTTTCCATGTATCTGACAGCACAGGAGGAGTCCATGGAGCAGGAGTTAGAACTGCTCCCCAAGCAGTGGTTATGCACAAATCAAAGCAATGTCTGATGAAGGCAGGTATGCCCTTCAGGAATTTTAGGGACGATGACTCGACCATGTATGGTCCTGCCTGAAGGCTACAGCATAGGGAACTCTAGGATGCATTTACAGCACCAAGGTCTCTTCCACCCCCTGTGGCCCTGGGCCTATGCCCCAAGGGAACACAAAGACCAGAATAAGGAAAGCAATTTCATCATGATCTGAAATGATCTACTGGAAAACCCAACCCACAGAAGAATATTGATCTAATTCCCTAGATCTGCCAGTGTTGGCACAAGGAAAAACCATGCCTGATTCCTGTGAGGCTGGAAAAACTAGCTGTTTGCACACACTTTCTTAGCTGGTGTATAATAATGGCCTGACTTCCAAGAGCACTTTAAGAATGTTTGCCTTTGTGTATTCAGAAACCCCCATGGACATCCACCTGCACCTCTAGATACTGAAATGTCTTGCCAAACCCAGCCCTAGGTTTCCTCTCACAGGTTATGTGTGTGGAAGTATGCCTTCATGGATGGGAACAGTTTGCACAATTTTATCACTATTGACAGTCACCAGGAGACACCTGACACATGGGATGTCCTTGAAGTGAAGCACAAACCTGGAAGGACCTCAGTGAGCCACCAGGCAAAGCCCACCCCACACTTAGAGCCACAGGTGAAACTTCTCCCTGTTCAACCCTGCTTCCTCCTGCCCCCCCAAATCAGGGAGTGTTGCAGCGGCCTCAGGGAGACAAAGAGTTACATTGTCCCACCCCAAACCCCTTGTGAAGGGCGGCCCAGGAGTTCTGATTGGGTTTGAGTCCCTGGGGGGTTCTCCCTTGGTGTGTTTCTAATGGTCCCTGACCCTGAACTCCACCCTCAAAGGTGTAAACCCTCGGTTCTGTCCCTCAAAAACCCCTGCTGTGCCTCTGTTCGGGGCTCTCTGTTCTGGACCTGAGTTTGTTCTCATGCTGAATGAATAAATGGTTTCATGAACGGGAGCCCGTCTCGTTGGTGTTTCATGCTGGTCCCCAGAACCCTGCTGCTTCTCCGGACGAGATCCTGAGGTTGCAGGCTGCAACAAATGGTGAGAGAATGCGGGCATCCAGTGAAGCACCAGGAGAACAGCAGGACCCGGCTCCATGGACACCTCGTAAGTCCCCGGCTGATGGCTTGAGAGCCAGCGAGACCCCCGCCTTGGAAAGGAGGACTCGAGAGTACCTGGCAGGGAAGCTGGGTTGGGAGTGCCTCGGGCATGGGGGAAGAAAAGGGATTACGGAGGTGGGGGAGCCGAGACCAGACGCTGGGACAAGCACCTAACATCACCCAACGAGACGTATTATGGACGATATCAAAATTATGGACGATTCTATTAACACTATGGACGATTATGGACGATATCAACATTATGGACGATTATATCAACATTATGGACGATTATGGACGGTATGGATCTTCCGGTGGACTGTTTCTGTCTTCTGTGAAGTTCCTTTTTTTTTTTTTTTGGTGTATACCTCCCTGTACCTTCCCCTTTCCTCTGTTCCTAAGGGCAGGACAAAGGGTGAAAAAAGCTAAGATGGCTCGGGGTTGCTGCCGTCTGCCCGCCGTTCCGTGTCCTCCTTCACCCCTGTCTTTCCATATTCCCCGTTCCCTGTCCGGGAAAGTCCGTCCCGGACCCCCCCCATCCCAAGATGGCGCCGGCCACGCGGTCTGGGATCCCTTGTTTCCCGCCTTGCTCCTTCTTTTCCGGCCCCAAACCTTCCCTTCCCGAACCTCCCAGTAACTCCTGCTTCACTCCCACCCCTTTGTTCGGTGCTCCACCCCTGGGGGCTGTGCCTTCTCCATCGTGGGCAACACCTCCTCTGGGGAAATCGAAACTGTAACCGAGCTCCGAAAGCCAGTGTTACACCCAGATCATCTAAAGGGGTGACGCCCACATGGGAGCCGGAGCCGAAGCTGGAGATCGAAGAATTCTGCCCCTCGTGAGAGGAGATCTAAGAGCTGCACCCTTCCTAACAAAGAATCCTAAACTGGAAGAGACTGAACAAAAAAAAAAAATTATGTTTGCATTAAGTACCATCACCGTTTAATTTGCCCGGCGTAGTCCGAGATTTAAGTGTTTGTTTTCAATTTTGTTTTTTCTGTTTGCTTAATGTGTTTTGTTATTGAGCTATTGGTGTCCCACAAAGCAAAGTGGGTGCTCTGTGGAAGAGGTGAGATTTTAAGGTGTATGTTTGGAAACGTTTTAAGCTCCTAATTAAAATTTGAAAAAAAAAAAAAAAAAAAAAAATAAAAAAGGAGCAGATGTTGCAGCGGCCTCAGGGAGACAAAGAGTTACATTGTCCCACCCCAAACCCCTTGTGAAGGGCGGCCCAGGAGTTCTGATTGGGTTTGAGTCCCTGGGGGGTTCTCCCTTGGTGTGTTTCTAATGGTCCCTGACCCTGAACTCCACCCTCAAAGGTGTAAACCCTCGGTTCTGTCCCTCAACAACCCCTGCTGTGCCTCTGTTCGGGGCTCTCTGTTCTGGACCTGAGTTTGTTCTCATGCTGAATAAATGGTTTCATGAACGGGAGCCCGTCTCGTTGGTGTTTCATGCTGGTCCCCAGAACCCTGCTGCTTCTCCGGACGAGATCCTGAGGTTGCAGGCTGCAACAAGGGAGTTTGGCACCTACAGTGGATCACCATGTGCTGCTGGGAGCAGAGGCAAAACAGGGGTGTTACCAATGTATTGAGGCCTCTGAGCTGTGCCACTGACTGGCGTCTTCCTTATTTTCTTTTTTGAGGTTGCAGATAAAGGGCGTGGAGGCAGCATCTCACGACTTCTCAAGGCTCCAAGGTCTGACTCTTTGCCAATCTTTAAATAATGTTTAAAAATAACATTTAGATAACATTTAAAATCCAGAGAAAAGCACCTCTGTGGGAGACATACATGTAAAACACAAGAGATGACATGCAGTAAAGAGATACAGGGATTAAATGGAACCTTGTGTGTGAAATGCAACAAGTTAAAAATACAAGAATAAGATGACTTTTGGCCAGCAAGGCTTTGTGATTCCCAGTCATCCTAACAGCCTGTCCTCTCTCTGCCTGCCTCAGTCAATACACCCAATGGAAATACTGACATCAGGTAACACATCAGGAAACAATCAAGTAGCACTAAACTTATAATAAAAATAATAATAATTGCTCATTTTTATTTTCACCTGTCAATGGTACATAGACCTGCTGAGGCATCAAGCAATCAGGCATCAAGGTGGGAAACAATGACTACTTTGGAGAGCTACACCAGCTACAAATGGCCTGAGGATTGGCTGGCATAAGCTGCTGTGTGTTGGGAATGCTTGACTAAGAGGTTTCTTTTACTTCCTTTCCTTAATGCTCTCGGAGTTGAAGACCAACACACTTTCTAAAACCACAATCCTACTTTGCTTCAGCAGCAAAGAATTAAAATTTCATTAAAATGCCCTTCCTTGTCAGATCGGGCTAGGACTTGCTCCTGAACCAACAGGTCTGTTGCTGTATCTGGAAACTCTTAACCCCACAGGCTCCTCTGAAGACAGCAATCTTGATTTTATCGTAATTGGCTCGGTGCAGCCCACATTCATACAGAGCACAAGAAAACACCCAGCTGTCCACTGCAACCAGCAGCTGTGGGGTGTGAGCGGGGCTCCCCTAGCACACCAGCACCCTTGGATAGAGTCAGTGCCCCGTTCCCAGGCTGCACGAGGCACAGCAAAGCGCACAGCAACAAGGGGCGCCTGCAGTGCTTTGCCAGTGGCAGAGGCTGGCACAGGTGGAATCGCTGCCTGGGTTTTTAATAACACCCCAGCACAAACACCATTGTGCAGTGGGGAAGGTGTCACAGAGCTCGTGATAGTGTGCTGTGTGCTTACTGAGGGAATTTCAGTCAAGTACTGTGCCAAATATAGCACTGTGCCTGTGCGGATGGTGAATGTCATCTTCTCTGTGTCAAGCTCTGCTCCCAGGCCTTGCCTTCGAAGAACTCCTCACCATTTATCTAAATTGGTTTAGATTAAAAAAGGTAATCGTATGAACTCGGTGGGTCTTCTGCTGTGGTCAACATTCATACATGGAGACAAAGGGACATTTAGCCCAAGAGCTGGCACCCATGTAAAGAAACTAATACTATAATAATAATAACAAAAATAATACAGTTCTACACTGCTGTTTTCCACAAGCTATATGTACAGCACACTACAAATACAAGGAAGAGGACAATACTTACATTAACTATTATTTTATTTTACCAAATTAATGTCACAGGTCAACCTCAAGGCAGACAGTGATGCAAGAAGGATGCAAAAATGTCAGGTGCATAATGAGATACATTACACCTTTATTAGCTTTCCTTATTACAGCAGCTGCAAGGGACACTAACTGATTGATGAGCTGCCAAGACTGAAGACCATGAAACTCTAGCAAAAGGCATCACCAAAATATGATAAGTATTTCAGTATTTTGCATAGAAAGATCAATGGCTAAATAATTCTCTGAGCCAGGTGTGCCTGAGAACAGTCTTCTCACTTCTTGCTCAGCAAACAAAGGTGAGCAGGCTTCTACCTCACCAAAGGTTTGCTACTCTTCTATCCAGTCTGCCACTACTGTTACTGTAGTTTGATTTGTGTAAGGTTTCTTTTTCCTCACACTTAAGAAGGCTTGGAGCGGTCTAGGCAGCATCCAAATTACACCCTGACTTGAGAACACTTAGTTTTGCAATGTGCTGCCTTAAAACAGAAATGATACTTGTATTCCTCTTATGCTCTGACACTGAAATTTTTTAAAAAAGGGAAGAAACAAAGTCACCCACGTAAATGAAGTTCCTTCAATGAGAGTCACAAAGGTTTTACTCCCATGTCTTTTTTAAATGTACTGTGAAACTCCATATGCTGGCATTTTGGTAAAAAAAACCCTCTTGTTTCCCAATGGAAGCACTGCAGTGTACCCCACTACTCCAAAATGGGCAGCAAACCATCCCACATTTACATACCTGGGCAAATAAAAATCAGTGTTAAGGGGCTTTTACCCTTAGTACAAACTTTACCTCATAACATGAATGTAACTCTGTATGACAAAATAAGGTGTGGGGTAAAGATGGATCGTTTTTCCTGGGGGTGGGGGGCAATGGGACAACTGAGCACATTTTTTGGGAGACCCAAAGAGGCTTTCTGCTTAACAGAGTGAAGAATGCTGATCTAAGGGTTACATACTTTTCCCCCCCTCCTTTTTTTTTGTTGTTGTTTTTCTCTCCTGTAAGCATGATTAGTTTTTCCTCAGCTGGTTTAGCTCCCAGAACTGGTTTAATCCAGGATGAGCGGAGCCCAGTTGTCAGCGTTAGGAATGGAACAAGAGGAACATCGAGAGGGATGGTCCCACTCCTGGTCAGTAGTTAGCTATCATAACTACACTGACACATCCAAGCCACATCAAAAGATGGTCAGGAAGATGGCTTCAAGAGCACTTTTCCCAGGTGCATGCCAAATACCCTTGTGATTATGGATACTCAAGTATAAACTGAGCAGAAAGATTAAGCAAGAAGTGCTAGATCAATAAAAACCTCAGACCTAGCAGAGTCACCACCCACAGGCATCTGAAAGGATAAGAAATTGGCCGGACAGTGGCACAAAAAGAGCTGCAATGGCTTGATACACCCCATCCTCGGGAGTGTTGAAGGCCAGGCTGGATGGGGCTTTCAGCAGCCTGGTCCAGTGGAAGGTGTCCCTTCCCATGGCAGGGGGGTTGGAACTAGATGATCTTTAAGGTTCCTTCCAACCCAAACCATTCTGTGGTGCTATGATGATACCATGAAATAGTATTCCCTTCTCCATAGATGCTTAGGATTGGGTGGTTGGAAATATAAAAGTGCTTCCTTCCCTCTCTTCATCTCCACTGCACTGGAATTTTAAGGCCAAGTGGGCAGGCAGTGTCTGTTCAAGATGCAATATATCTATTTGTTCAGTAGGATAATATTGAAGATCGTAGTTAAACAAATATTCAAATAGAAATCCAGTTAATTATATTTCTTAGCTAGCAGTCATTATCCTGTCCACACCAACTGGCAAGATAATTAATTGTACCTACAACAGGGAAAATCAGTTTAAATCCCCTAAATAGCAAGCTTAATCTCATCAACATGACACTACTACAGGAAATTCTGGAGCCTCCAACACATGTACACAACTCCAACACAACCTGTGTTTACAGAAATATTTGTAGACTCTTCATATATAAGGATATTTTATGATCAAAGTATTTTTTATTATTTATGGTACTGAAAATCCTTACGTAAGAAGCAAACAGTACAAAGGAAATTGTTTTAAGACACTCAATTGGTACCCTTGACATGAGTGACCTTTGTGCAGCATCCATTGATCTCTAAGCCCTCACAGCACTGTCAGCTGCTGAAATAGCAACAGCTTGACAATACCTGACACCTGATACTCAGATACTGTCTGAGTACAAGGGGTGAGCTCAAGCTACACCCACCTGAGCTTGCCAGCACATCTTGGCTTTTCTTAGCAGCTAGCCCAGGAGGATGAATTCCTTCAGGTGCACAGCCTTGACATAGTAACGCCTAGCTTTGAAAAAAAAGTACCAGAATTTAATGGAAGTGAATAAGTGCTAATGCAATCTATGGCCATATGCAATGCATGCTTCTAGAATTGGCAACTTTCACCCCTATTTTTTAAAATATATTTATATTCAGCCACTATAAAGTGAACCATTTTACCATTGCTACCAGTTCCAATAACAGAGGCTGAGATAATCTACTCAAGTGTCAGGTCACTTGCACAAAGATAGTTCAAGATCAATTTCTGAAATTCTGCAGTTTCTAAAAAAAGATCAACCACTTTCAGCAGGAGACAGGAGAAAAGCATCCAATCCTCCACTACATAATATTTCATTGTTTTTAAAATATGTTTTGAAAGCATATATTTGAGGTAGCAATACAAACTCAAATTTCAACAAACCAGGTTTTTGTTAAGTAAAACCTGTGAATATCGGAGCTGCTTGATATGACTTCAGATATGTATGCCAGGTGATTTGTCAAGACACGGTGTTTTTACAGGTCTGAAAAATGGCACTCATCACATGTAGAGTCTATTTAAAAAGTCCTGAGAATATTAATGTATGTTTAGTATTATTTTATGTTTTCAATAATTTAGTCCCTTTATACTTGCATATTTTCCCAAGCTGCTTTCTTGTCTACAAAAATTATTGCTAGGACAAGATCAACTCTCAGACAATCAGTAAGCAGAGGAAAAACAAGAATCAATGTTTCACAATGGCCATATACACATGACTCTCCATCTTAATGTAATCTTTGAATTTTTATGTTACACACACAACCCTCCCTCCTCAGTCAGCAGCTGCTTTCTCTGCAGCGGTACCCCTTCATAATGCTTCTCTGATATGCAGAACTAGTGAGTCAGTGATAATAATATTGTTTTTGTAAAAGCAATTGACAACTGGTCTGGACTGCACTTCCACCTGATAACAAGAACCCACATCTTCTGAAGGTACACTGAATCTCCCACTGAGTTTTAAAGCAAGAACCACTTTTTCCAACAAAGAGGAGGGTGGGGATTTGGGCAAGAATCACTTTTTAGGTTTGGACGATTTGCCTTTATCAGCAGATATCCCACACACACCTTCAGACTGCGTAAGCTCCATGCACAGAAAGAGGAACTTAATAGATGTGCCTAATGGGCACATCAAAGAAAAGAGAACAAGAAAAAAGAGAAAAGGTTTGAAAAGACCATCTAGCTAAGTTGGCTACAGTTTCCATCTTAAGAAATGGATGAATCGAGAATGGAGAACGCTGACAACCAACATGGTGCCATTATACAGTTGGATTTAAAATGTCCTTCCTCAATCAATTCTTGGTGTACCGGTCAGATAAAAAAAAAAATAACTAAAATTTCTCAAGTCTTAGTTGCTATGCAAAGGTCCAGAGAGGGGCCTGCTTAGCAGGAGTGAAACCCATTCTTATGGAATTTTATGTAGCTAGTTCACACATCATTAGGCTACAGAAAATAAGGAATACCCACATAAACCCAGACTGGCACTGGGACCACAGAGCCTCAAGTGTTGATCAGCTTCCTCCTTTAAATTGGATTAAAGCTGGATTTACTTCTTCCCTGCACATCACACAGGTAAGATTACTCTTGGAGAAATCTGCACAGTCAAAACCAGTGTGTAGAGCAGGGTGAGAAGCATGCACTCAGCACTTCTTAGCAAACCCAACTAGATGATGACTTAGTAAAATTTTAGGAAGATCAACTTCTGCTTGATACCATTAGACTATGTCACAATGTGACTGATTGATCCTTCGAGACATGTATGATACAACACACCTGTGAGGGGAATGTCAGACTTCCTAAATGATGAAAATGAACAACGCTGGAGAAATGGAAGAGGGCAGTTAGTACTCTACAGCTTAGATGCCAAAATAAGACTTTTGTACCTAATTGTGACCTTATTACTCAGCTGCCATCACTGCAATGGACAAGTTGCCTCCTCTTGATTTCTGTAATCCACAGAAGCCAGTGGAGCTAATGGAAAAAGGTCAAAAACCTGAAGCAATATGCTGATCCTGCCAGCAGTGGCTTTACAGTAGAGATCCATTACCATGCTGAAAATGACTGAGGTAAGTTTACAAGACGCAATTATCTGTAGCTTTTTGCCATTAAGTCTTGTTACTCTCTCAATGAGAATTTAAGACCATACATATTTCAAGTCCTGTGTGAAGTTAATAACTTCACAAGAGAGAAACAGTGGAACAAGTCATTCACATTTTGTATTATCAACAAATAAATGCTGGAGAGCAAGTTTTTTGAGACAGCTATTACCTCTAATTACATGTATCTCTATGAATAAATGAAAACTAGTTTGCATTTTTTCCCTGATCATTAGTCTCATTTACACAAGTGTTAGGAGGCCAGTTTTTTATCCATTAGCACGAATTAAGTGATACCCTGCTGAGTGCAGGACTGTTCAGACATGCTGACTGTGGAGCAGCTGCTCTCCTCCTTTGGTATTGAATGTTGATTAGCATCACAGCACATGACACACTGCAGGGCGTACCGTGTGTCACACTACAGCATACAGCATTTAATGAGAACCCAAAGCAAACCCCACAGTTTAGAAAGCCAGTCTCTGCTCCGAACACCAAGGCAATAATTAAGCACATGGGCTGTCCTGGGAATGACTGAATCCCTTGAACAGTCGGCTTTCATTCTGGGACAATGCTGACTACCTGAAGCAGAGCTGTACATTTTCTTAGCTACCCTAAGCAGCAGCAACTGTACCCACTGCCAAATAGTAGTATCTTGTCAAATTTTCCAGGAAGATACTTATGTATTACCCTTGCAGTTCTAATCAATGAGAAAGAATGAAGTTTCTGTATCATCAGACCTGTACAGAACATTTAAAGAAAGGCATAACAACTATGAGAACAGAGTGCCCTATATAAACCAAACTCCTCAAACATAGATCAAGGTAAGTATTGAATTCCTGTGACTCCTAATACATCACTGGAATTCTTCATCAGCTTTCCTCATCTGAAAGATGGGCTGATACCACCCTTTCCTCGTACAGATTCATTACTTATTTGAAAGCTGCTTTGGCAATACTGTAAAATAGTGCATCACTGTATCATCAACATTTTGCTACTTTGATGTAGTTAAATGAAGGCAAAGAAAAGCTTTTCACAACAATAGAGAAATTAATGTCACACTGTTCAAACTCTGGTTATGTTACTAGAAAACATGTTTCACCATAAGGAGTAACAATACAAGAATGTTGAAAGCGCTGCTGCCTCAACTCACCTGCAAAGGAGCATACATGAAATACTGGCAACAATTAGCTTGGTTTGTTCTGAACGACTGGAACTTTGATTAGTAAAGGTTTCATCATGCACATCTTTTATCTAGAAGACCAGTGCAGCAGTAGAATCCGCTAAATAACATGTTTTGATCTACATGGAGCTCTGTCACTTATGCACCCTGAGGAGAAACCCTCTGGGAGGAGCACACCAAGTTCAGTCCCTGAAGTTTATCTAATTGCTGTCATAGGTGTGTGTCTGCTTCAAAGAGCAGAGATAAAACCCTTGTGTGAGAGGTGTTAGAAGAAATCAGACATCATTAATCAGAATTATGAAGAAATATAAAATAATCCACCGTGCTGTTCACAATACAGCAAAACTGTAGAACATCACAGCATACATAACAAGGGTTTAAAAAAAATTTACATCTGCAGCTCAGTCCACGGAAACAGCTAAGAAGGGATAGATCACTTCTTTATTTCAAAAGATAAAGTAGAGAAAAAAAAATCACAGGATGACCCCAAATAGCATGTTCTCTTCTTTTTTCCTCCCACAACTCAAGGGCACAAAGACATTTTTCAGATTTGGCAGAGAGAAGGCACTTCAGAGGCTGGGCTTTATATTAAAAGAGGTGTTATCTTACAAACTGAGAACAGACTTAGGTTATGCCAGAGATCTTTATAAACTAGTTCCTATTTTTGATGGCACCTGTCTCCCTCCCAATAAACTCAACAAGGCTTGCTGCTATACGCTTCAGTAAATAGTTAGAGATGATGCTACCTCTGCAACACTACTGCATGGGAGCCCTGCCAAACTTCTTTTCTGGGCAGACCACTGATCACAGTTCAGTCTCAGGCAGGGTACCCATCACAGCATTTCTTTAACCTAGCTCCTATTTTTACACCTTAAATTCACTTTTCGTGTACTTCATATGCAGAGTAAATGAGCTGCACCTGTATCTTGTAGGTGCAGAGTGATGTTCTGGGGACTCCTGGCCCACTGTCTCCCTGGAGACAGGCAGCCACCAAAAAGGAAGCCCCCAGGGGCAGCCTGGGTGAGCAGGTCAGGCTGTGCACCTCTGCTGGAAGCCTTCAGCCCCCAGCCCAGGAGGCACTGGAGAACACTCATGTCAGAGCACGGTCTGGGAGGACCAGTGAGACACAGGCCATGAGCTTTTGGTGCAGCTGCAGCCTGCACAGTGTCAAATACCCCCAGCACCCCAAATATCAGCACTTAGAGTACCCTGTCCCTCCTTTAAAGGAAAGGACACTCCAACCATCTCTGCACTAGCAACTTAAACAGGAACAGGGCCTAAGTGCGAGCCCCAGCCTGCAGCCACTCTCACCCTTCCACTGGTGTTATGCTTCACGGGTTAGTTTTGAGTAACTACTGGGCACAGTGAGTGGGATGCAGGAAAGGCCATGGGCTGTTCCTACCATGTGGGCCAGGAAAGGTTTGGGCTTGGGTTTCTCCACCCTCCCTCCACAATCCTCCAGTGCCACCTCAGTATCTTTGAGCCCATGTTTCCATATAGCACCCCAACACATGCAACAACACCCACTCAGCTCCCCAGTGAGTATTTCAGACATGCTGAATGTGAAAAAAGACAATGCACTACAGAGCAATGTCTGTGGAAAGGGCACATGTGTGGTGCAGGGAAACAATGGGCAAGGGCAATGGATTTGGACATTCTAGCATCTGGTCTCAGGATCAGAGGATCAGTTACTGCTAAATGAAACACTGCCCTGATAGGAAATAGTGCTGGCTTTTGAGAAGTCTTCCACTGACTTTAATAAACATGGATAAAATGTGGAATAGCAGTGTAACCACTGCCTTCCCACAATTTTTAGGCTTACATAAGTTTCCTTATAATAACAGAATCATTTAGATTGGAAAATACCTTTAAAATCATCATGTCCAGCCATCAATGTAACACTGCCAAGTCCACCACTAAACCATGTCCCTCAAGTGCTGCATCTACACGTCTTTTAAACACGTCCGTATAAAAATAAATTTTGGAACTATGATTTACTCCAGCCTGAGTGCTGGAAGTAATTATAAATTTCAATGCAAAACATCTACGTTATAAAATACTTTCAGAAACTCTTCTATCCTTTGGAAACTTTTTGATAGAATCCAATTTTTAATAAAAATAGCTTTTAGTTATATACATTTGAGAAGAAATGCAGAGAGACCATTGTTACTAGATTGAAAACAAAATCAGAGAAATTTGAAACTCGTTTTTTGAGTTTGGATGATTTTTTAATGTATATTACACTTACAAAAGAACCCTAGAGTTAATGCAAAAAAGCAAAGGGACTTTCAATGTCATTCACACAGATATTAATTTCAGAAGATAATGCTGTTTTCAATCAAGTTTAACACTGTTAATTTTTTCTCATTATCAGCAAAACAAAAAAAAGTACATGCTGAGGATAAGGAAACAGCTTTGTTTATCTTCAAAATCATGTGCTTACCAGAACTAAAGCATGTATTTGCCATATGCCAGCCCCTGCCCCCGCTTCTTTAAATTACAAATTCATTAATATAGCACAGCAGTGCTACATCATTAGCAAGGAATAAAGCACATTTTAAAGAGCAATTAAGTGGAATAAAACTACTTGGAGAGAAAGGTTTTCCACTGCAGCAGTGTCTTAGGGAGACCAAAGGGGAAACCTGACACGAAGGAATGTCAGCCTGAACTTGATTAATTTGTACTCAGAGCAACACATCCCGTCCCCCACTGCAATGGCAGCAGCTTCCCACATCGCTTTGCTGTGTTCTCCCTTAGAGCCGCCTTCTGATCTGTAGGTCATCCACGAGATGGATTTGTTCAAATTGACATCTTTAATAGAGTCATCTCTTCTCTGCTATTGTCTCAAACTTCACAACTCAAACCATCTGTATTGGAAGTGCAGGCTCCCAGAAATGGCTGCTTTGCTGAACAGATTGCGCAGGCTGAATATGCAACATCCCAGTCCAGAACGTGCAAAGCTGACTCAACACTCCCACAGACAACAGCAGCCCTTCCAAAGACCCACACTGCTTTCCTGGGATGGTCACACTGGAAAGATCAACAGCTCAGGACAGGGACACAACACAATTCAAAACCAGGTCAAGTCTGAATTTTAGTTTCCTTCTCATTGCTTTTTTGTTACTGGGATTTGAGACAAGCAGTCTAATGGTTCAGTTTTTATGGCTTAGAAAGAAAAGACTTGAAAAGCTCAATCCTTACTTTAAATGAAAGCAGATTCTCACCCTCACAGAAAAAGCCCAGCGTTTAACAGTGCTTTGCTTTCAAGTACTGTTATGTTGTAGAAACAAATGTTTCTATGAGGTTTAAGGCAGAGGAATTTATTTAATTTAGTTTATTTCAGTTTATTTCTATGCAAAATTAAAACGGAAGCTTATCAAATATATTTCCTGGCTTGAAAAAAAAAAAAAAAAAAAAAAAGGAAACAGTGAAAAAACTTTACATCTGTCCTATGAAGATTCTAAGAGTATTCTCAAAACACTTCTCCCTTGGGAGGTTAGGTAGCTCAGCAAGTTTGGCACTTAAATCAACATATGTTTGTTATTTAAGTTATACTGTCATTGTTTCTTTTCTGTTCTGTGAGACCATGGCATGGCTATCCCTTCCAAAACTGGAAGCAGCATCTTTAGCTTGTGAATATTACATTGTCCCCTCACCTACTAGACTAGGGAGAAAACACTTTTGCTACATAGAAAGCCTGACAACCCTAAACAAGCTACAATAAAAAGCAAGACCTGATAAAAATTCCATTACTTGCTTATCTGCAGAGATTCTTCCCAGTTCAAAGGGTCAATTTCCCAGCAGGGCACCAGTGCTTATCAGCTAGCTCTGCTGAGCCTTTCAATTGCAAAGAGAAGTGTTGCCTCCAACTGGCATGACAATGGCACTATTAAACAGGCACTTCAAAGATACAGATGTTGTAAATGCTTTCATTTTGCCAAGTTCTCTACGCCATCACTATCCAACAGACTTTTTCATGTAGAGTTCAGAGTCCTTACTGAGCAAATGAAAAACAGGTAATAAAATAAGTCATCTGAAATGCAGCAAATCCATCACATGCTTCTACACCCAAAGCAGGTCCCCTTGTTTTCCTAGGTACAGAGAAGCCCATACCTGGCCAAGAAACAGGGCTTCCACAAGATAAGGTTCAATGAATCTGCTGCAGCAGGTCCAGTAGGACTTGTGTATAACCCACAAACCTGCAACTTTCCTTCCCCCAGGAGTAAACACGCAGACTGAGGAGGACTTAGAGGAGTGGACACATGCAAGAGCAGATCTGTTGATTAGCTGATGTCAGACATACCAACCTGGATTTATTTTAAGCAGGCTCTATAGGCAGGACAGCCAGCGCTCCCTTGGATGATTAAAGAGACAAAAAAGGGCTTGGTTTGTTTTTTAGCTTGCTGTAAGGTGAGGAGACTGGGCACAGTCAGCATGGTCACTCTCTAATTATCACAGGATCATGTGATATAGGTCATGCTTGTTAAGGTGCGTATGTGGTCATCCCACATCTGCCAGTTTGCATCAGCACTGGATGCACATACCTTTATCTAGATCTTGGATGACTTGTTTCAGACCTTTCTCTGTATTTGATCTGCCTTCAGTGTGACCTTCCTTCACACATAAACCATATGTTTTAACTATAGGTCTGCTGCCCTGAGCACAAGAAGTGTTCCTCTTTTAAAAATTCCTTTCACTTAAGTCTCTCACCACTTTCTTTGGAGCAACAGCCCAGAGTCCCAACCTTGTTTTTTCAGGCCAACCATCTGCCTGGATGGAGCAGCATCCTTTACAAAGAGAGCTGCAGTCTCTCAAATGTCTGCAGCGCAGTTCCTTCAACCTGTTGGCTTGTAAGCCTTGGGACACAGGTAAGAAGATGTGCCAGAAAGGATTGTAACAGCAAGCAGCTTCATTTTCACATGAATGAGGACATGACAGGAAGCTTTCAACACAAAAGCTTCCTGTCTGATCAGCAGGCCACAATTTACACATAGGAGTAAACATTGTGACCCACAGCAAACCAAGGTCATCTCCTCTAAAATATGCCTGTTGATAGCACATACAAATCCTGACTAAATGAAGTTTTAATTCTCAAAAGCAGTTTAAACTCAGATATGGGTTAGATTCAACCTTCACTGAAGGAATTATCCCTTTTCCAATTACTGTACTCCCCTTCTAATGGGAAAAAGCCCTTTCACTTGGATGTCCCGTATCAGCTTCTGCAAGCATGATTACAAAGAATACATGCAAACAAAAGCTATTATATTATCACATCCCACAAAGACACACTACACCAGCAGAGACACACATACTTTCCACCTGTCCCAGCAGCAGAGCTACAAAAGCAGTTTATGACAACACATGACACCCGGCAGGGCACAACCACAACACAGGGCAACATTGTAGTTTTAGTAAAACTGAGCAAGGCAAAATGAAACCCTAACCTCCACGGCTGACAGGCTGAGGTGTGATAACACACGAGTTATAACAGTTTTGTCTCAAGGCTTTATTCCATCTCAGCTAATGTACATTGATGTGTCCTCTCCTTCCATGCCCGCGGCAGCAAAGCAGTACAGCTTGTGGTTTTGACTTGCACACTAAGAGAAAGTCTTCCTCTTCCTTTCTCTTGTCCTCTGCCTCCCACTTCCCTACTAATTCATTACCTTTCAATTAGTCACAGAAGTACAGCAAAACACAGTTCTCTGATCCCTTACATGGTAAAGGTCTGTATCTCTTTTATCTATAAACACTTAATGCTTGCCTTCTCTCTAGGAGGAGCAATCTTGTCAATAAGAACCCGTTTTCAGAGAAGGTGACAAAATTGGAGAAATTTAGTAGATGTTTTATTTATGCTAGCAACCTCTATGCTTGTTTCTATCAAATACATTCAGAAAAGATTCTCTCAAAAGTTAAAACCAAGCAGTTGTGCCTGAGTGTTCCAGGTGTGTACCGGATTGCTTACACAAACAGCATGTACACCAGTAGTGCTTTCCCTGGAGCTGCCCACTTCCTTTGGACCTCAAAACTTGAGCATCTGTACAAATAAGTCTTTGTGCCTCTGTAAACACATTGCTTTAGGTGTACATGCTGAAATAGAAAGTATTTCAACATTAAGTCATGTACAGCACTCTGAGAGAGGATGCTCTAAACCTGTGCTCAGGGAAGAATTTTATTACTCCAGTGGTTGCCAGGGACCATCCAGACATTTTACTCTGTTAGCAGTTAGATGCAGCATATTAATTTCTCCCTTTAGAAGAAATCTGAAGCCAGTATTACTGAAAAACAATCCATGATCCTCAGGTACCTAACAACATTTAGTAGGCTTTACAGGAAGAAAAAAGCTAGAGTTAAGATTTCAAGTTTAGCAATGAGATATGAATTTCTAATATCTCTATGGCAAACATTTATTTAAAACAAGTAATTTACAGTGGATTTAATCATCATGCCATTCTGCATTGATATTTGCAAATTTTATAGTACAAAACTATGGGACAGCAGGCTAAAATACCTATGTAAGTTTTAACTCAAGGAGACCAGTTAATTTAATGCCACTCTTCAAATGCATGCATAAGCAGGGACCTGACAAAACAGCTCTATGATGAAAAACTTAGTTAAAATTTCATCAGTTAATATCTAGATGGTTTCCTTTGACAACCCTGCTTTAGCTGCTGTGCAACCTGTCATTTTGTAACACGATTTGAGGAAAAATAAACACTGAAATAAGGTTTTGCAATGTTCAGCTTATCCTGAAACATCTCTTCATTAGACCGAGATACAGAAATAAGCATTTATTAAAAATACCACATGCCTAACTTTATAGTGTAACATATAAGCAACCCAGGATAGCCCTGGGAGCCAAAGGAAGTAAGATTCAATATGTAAAGTTTTATCGGAAACTGGTGGACTAGGATTTCTGAAATAGTTACTACTGATTTAGAAGATCTAATCTCTTCATTAATGCTATTATGTCTTAAGTCACTCCTTCATTACCCTTTTGGGTTTGCTCATGTTGCTTATCACATTCTAAGCACACCTCCCTAAGAAAAGTCCTGCTGGAGAGTTTATTTCATGGGGTTGGTAAGAAGAAAGCTTAAAATCATCCCTTGTAGTTTAAGGATCACAGCTGCTCACTCGTTTCCGGTGAGAGTGCTTCAAAGCACTTGGAAGAACAGGCTAGTCCATCCAAAACTTTGGAGTGTTCAAAACTTAGATATGACTCTAAATGGAGTCAGTGAAGAGAATTCAGCATTGGGCAATATGCCCTTCACCACATGGCTGCTGGCTCCCTGCCAATCACAGTTCAAGAGCCAGTGCTTCAAATGGCAAGATAAAGAATTACAACCGTCTCGGCCAGGACCCCTGAGCTCACACATCTGCAAAGACGTGTGTGCCGACACCAAGAAACAGATCAGAAACAGAGACTCATGAGCTGGTGGAGACACAGGCTCATAAAGCCACATGATGCAGTGCAGCTGGATATCCAGCTTGGCCCAGCAATGGTATAGCTGCATTTACATAGCTCTTGTGCTGCTAAAATTGGAAGTCTCTTGCATTCCCCTACAGCTTCTGCTTCCAAGGAAGTAGAGCCAATCTGGGAATGCTGAGAACACGCATCTGGAATCTAGAAATGCTCCAAGTGAAAGCTGACGGGATGAATCACCATCTTCCTGCCAGCTGAAGGACAGGAAGAGCTTTAACGACTGATCTCCTTCCCCATCCTCATCCCCCACTCTAACAAGGAGCTGTGAGACACAAGAGCAGAAGGGGTGATTCAGGTGAACAGGAGAGCTAACACCAGCAGTATGAATATGGAAACAGATGCTCATCAAGGGAAAAAAACCAAAACATTCCAAAGAGAAATGTTCAAAGTGCAAAGCTAAGGGCAGGTTTCAGGTAGGACTTCAATACTAGACAGAACATAGAAAGGACTGTTACCTTCCTTTAACTCTCCAAATATCAGCGAAACTATGACAGCTTAGGTAAAAACAGCACTCATCTACCAAATAGCCTAAAAATTACACTGAAGTTTTATTTTAACAATGTCCAGTGGGATAAATAAGTGGCACAGTCAGCACTAGCAATGCTGGGAAACGGCCAACACCAATGCAGCAGATTGAGCCAGGACTCAGAAATCGGGAGGAAAGCTGCATAGGGAGGCTCATAGCCTTGGGCCAAAACACAAGGCACTGCTGTGCAGAGCATGGAGGGGAAGGGAAAGGTAACAGAGGACAACTTCCACTAAGCCACATAAATCACTGGAACTGCTTATAGGGACGGAAAAGTACTGGGATGAGAGGACTGACCATGCACTGGAGGCAGTTTGAGGCTGGATCTTGGTCCACCAGGCTACAGCAGTGCCAGGAGATCTCAGGGAGGGGGAAAGGGACAGCAGGAGCAGGCTCAGTAACAGCATCTGCATTTCCAGAGGCTGCCCTTGCAGCAAAGACACAGTTGGTGCAGAGCCGCCTTTCCTGAAAAGGCAGAGTTTTCCAACGAGCAAGCCAGAAAGCCATAGTAAAACCATGGTTAGAGAGGATGATCTGCTCAGTGCAGAATGCAGTCTGCTTTGCACTCAGCCCAGCATCTCCTGCTCACCCCTCCACCCAGGAATAACAGATTCTCAGCACTACAACTAGATTTTGTATCAGAATTTTTTCTGCTTAAGGTCTTAATGGAGCTTCAGGTTTCAACTATTTTCTGATATATCCATGGTAGTCTGCTTGGCAAAAAGGAGGACCTGCCACATCATCTGTCTTACCATAAGTGACACAATACATGCGTTGGGATTTCTCTCCCCAGGGCCACCTCAATTTCGACAACTCCACTGCAGTACTCATCCAGATACTCCCTCCCTCTCTCAGCAGTTTGGTTGCTATTCTCAGGACAGGACTCTGAAGGGCAGGGAGGGAAAGATCTTGAACCAAGACAACAGGGAAGCAGAGCACAGAGACTGTGAGCTGCAATGAAGACAAGCTGGGCTGCAGGCTCTAGCTCTGCTTCCAAACAGGAGACACACCACACGTGTGTATATCTATGTATACACACACAGGTAAGGCTATGAGCAAGCAACATAATTCCAGAGCACTTAAGGACACAACAGTAGACAGGTTGATACAAGCAAGTAATAGCACAATTTAAAGAGCACGCTGACAGCTAAAAGATGCAAAGTAGTTTATTCTAAGAAGTACCTCCATCTAACTTATGGTGCAATGATTCATTTTGTATTCAGTAAAATTTGTTTCCAGAGTAATTAATGCAACTGACTTCAGAACTTTCTTAATTATTTGTGTGGGTACAGAAGGCATTTGCTGCGAAATACGTTAACTTGAAATCCCCAACAAGCTTAACAAGCCTGAAATTGCTGGGGATTTTTTCCTTCATTTCATTCTATGGCTAGAGCCTGAATAGCTGTGCTATAGTTTGTGTAAAGCCGTGGCTGCTTTTCCTAAAGCACTAGCCTAACAGCCAGGTGACACGTCTCTTCCATCCACCTGATTTGCTGCACTCCAGGGCCCTGAGACATGGTCTGCTGAAGGAGAAAAAAATCCACTGGGAACAAGAACCATCCACAGAACATACACTTCATAAAGCTTCACCAACAGAGAAGAAGTAGGTTAACTTCTCTCACTTGCCAGTCCCAAAAGAGGCTCACCCTTGCTCTGGGAAGTGGTATGAAAATCTGGTTTGTTTCCACCACAACTCTTCCAGTCACTGGAAAGCCTGAATGCAAGCACATATCTGTGACCACATTTCACTTTGCTAAAGTAAACAAATCACAGATATTCTTCTCCCCATCAGATTGATTTCTGGAGCTCATCTTTGGAGCCTTGTCTGTGCTGTATTTCCAGAGCACAGCATTAAGCACATATGAATTAAATTGTCAGGAAGGACTATCTCCCCTACCTCTCAACAAATCCCCTCAAGAAATTCGGCATCTCAAACCACATCCTTATTAAAAAAAATTAATAAGTACTTAGTCAGAAGGGTGTGTGTAAGCCACTAAACCAAAATTCCTAAACTCTAATCCTTTCCAACAATAAAACGTTCTGCTTCTGTCAAACCACTTGGTCCATCTGTTTCACTTTCTTCCCTGTAAAAAGGAGAATGTGGCCTCCTCTACAAAAGCAGTTCATGGACTTGATCTTTATAGTGTCCTTTTCTAACTAAGCTTTTCTTACTTGCAAATCATTCTTACATTAAAGCTTCAGGTCTCAGCTAACAGAAAACTCAGGTGATTGTACAAGCATTAGTTCTTGAGCCATTGCCACATAGGATTATCTGCTTTTTGTTGGTTTTGTTGAAAAAACAACTGGAAAAATATAGGTTTTGGCTTGCATGTTCTTGATAGTTGAGGGATAGAGAAGAGAGTATCTTCTCACATAAAATGCCGTCTTGAAAAGAATAAAATCTGAAGAACCAAATAAGAATTCAGCCAATCTGCTTCCAGGTTTCAACATTTAATTCAAAAGATCAACATTTTTGAGACTCCTGGACTTAGAGAAAGTCTAACTAGGTGTTTTCTCTAATATCTTCCCATCACAAAGAAAAATCTGATGTATTAAATGGAGAATTCCTTTTTAGTCATTAAAGAACTAATTAACACCTTCTAATACTTCAGGGATGTAAATTTTGAAGAAATTCCATTTGTTGGCCTGTACCTTGCAAACCTCCAAAAACACATATTGTGGAGAACTTGAGCACCAGTCCATCAAGATGTAGGTAACTGATCCAACACACATACATGAAACAATTATTTAAAGAACATATACCACTTCACTGCAACTATTTCTAGGCCTCCTACTTTGAGGTACAAAGCAAAGGTGGCTTGAGAGCACCTTCAAATATGTCTTCTGCAGGCTACCTTTAGAGGAATTGCTCCTGTGGGTGGATATATGTAAACAAGTGTTCCCACTCCTTCAGGTTTCATATGGAAACATTTACTAAGTTACACCAGCATAAATGGCTGTAAAATCTCAGAACAAACTTTCTCCTTCAACATTAGATACTTCACCTCATATTTTATTTGTAATTAAAATATTCCACAGGAAATAATAACCATAGCCTTAATTAGGTAATTAAACCTGTTCTTGAAGACTTATGTAATGCAAAAGAACAATCATGCAGATGGAAAATTTAAACCTACTAATTACATGCATGCCCAAGTTACAAGCAAAAGCTTCTTTCTTAAATCACTTATTTTAACTTCTGCAAAATTACATGTTCAACAAACAGCTGTTGTGCATCAGAAGTGAAGAACCTACTAATACAAACCTTCTATTTCACAGTGCTGCACTAAAAGCCCCACATTAATTCTCATAGATTTAGAAGACTCAGAAGAAGTAAATCAAAGAATCACAAAAAGCTCAAGTCTGCGTTCTAGATCCTCTTCATCTTAGATGTGGCAAGATTTTGGAATAACTTCTCTACATGATTGTAGTAAATATTCCTTCCCCACCTGCCTATCCCACCCTTCTCCAAGATGAATGGTAATAAAGATGTCTCAGCTGCTCATGAGGCAGCTGTCAAGTCATCCTACTTTAGAGCTATAAAAAGTACAAGAATTAAAGAGCATGGGGGAAAAAAATCAAGTACAATTACTTTTCTTAGTGGTAAGTGTTTGTACAGTTGTAAGTCAGCTCTGAATAATTAAGACAAAGATGTTCCCTGTACTGAGGAGTCTCACAGATACTCAAGGGTTTGAAATAAATCAGTGCTTTTCTTTCTCTTTTGCAACTTGTTGCTCAAAATATGTACAGGCCAAGTTGGGATCTGCACCTCAAAATTAACATTCCTATGATCAGCCTCTGGCTTCATGAACATCTGAAAAAGGATAATTGCAGTTATACTTATTTGTATAGAAATGCATTTAGAGCAGTTTACACCAGTGCCTCAAGTAAACAGCCAATGGTTTTTTACAGAAAATCAGCCAGTTCTCCAAACCTTTTTGAACAGTCTTGTTATGCCTTACAGAACTTGGACCCCAAAAAGTAAAAAAAATATTGATCTTCCACACAGCTCCCTCTACTGATTAGCTCTTCATATGTTGTCACACTGCAAAACATTTATACAAGACCATTCAGCCATACAGATTTTATAACTGGTCAGAAATACTTGAGTATTATTATAGAAATATTTAAATATCAAGTAAAGAAACCCCAACAACAACACATCCAAACAAGTCAGCCTTGTATGCCCAAAAGCTACCGAGTCCCAGAAAACTGGGGAAAAAGAAAAACAAATATATTCACAGCTGAAACAAACCAACCACAGTGAGAACTCACAGCGAAGTCCGGCTGTCTAGAATTTGGGACAATCATAATGTCAAACTTTCTAATATTTACTAGCTGGAAATTGAAATTTCCTCCTTTTTCTGTAATGTTTGCTTATGTAAAGTCTTAGCAACATTTGTTACCAGTAGAGAGTACAATTAGATTAAAATCTTTTACTTTAAGAGACCCATGCTTGATGAACACTCTATAGATTTATAAAGTTGTATCTAAATTCAGCGAGTCATATGCATTGCAACAGACACCACAAGAACAATAAAGAGCTTTATACTACCCAAGTACCCAGTTTTAATTTGACTTTAGGAAAAAAGCAACTGTTAATAACCTACTGCCCATGAGAAAAACACTCCTGTTTTCTTTGACCTGAGAAGATACATCAATAGACAAAATACTCAGTAGTTACTTCACATGACCTAATCATCAAGGATTCACTTGTGCACATTTAGATGATACAAAAGTGTTAATTATGATCCTCACCACCTGTGTTAATAAGTCAAAAATACAACTCATGTTCAAACTGCATCTGCTCTTTTAGCTGAGTTCCTAAACTGTAAAATCTACATACACAGAGCACTTCCTTCATACGGTTATTTCCCTCAGTCCAGCACATAACTCTCAACCTGCGCATCCCTCACTTTTTGCAGCAGACAGAGCACAACTGCTCTTGATGGGTGTTCCCAAGTATCTGTCTTGGTGTTTCAATTTAGTAAAATAGTCTGTGTTTATTCACACCTCTTGCGTCCTTCAACCTAGTACTAGACCACTAAGTACCAAAGACTGTGTCAGTAGCCCTCCCATTTCTTCCTGTGACACGGGCCGAATTATCAGTGGCTTAACAGCATGAGGCCACTCAGCATGTACCATTATTATTTTTAATTTTAAGATCAGTGGAAACAGCTACTACGTGTAACAACATTTGCAAAGAAATAAGAAAACCACGCTTTACAGCTGCTCATGCTTCAGGCCAAAGGCTTTGTTTGCAGCAGCCAGATGATACTGTGACTGCTTGCCAGGCTTTTTTAGCCAGGTTCTGGTTATTGTAAGGCCTTCATCTTCTACAAACAGATTTCCAATTACAGGCAAGCATGTCAGTATACATCTACTTTTCTTACTGTAATTCTGTTCAGAATTCCTCCCCATTCAAGGTTTTCCATACAGTTATCCTGCAACTCGTGAAACAGATGCATAAAATGCTAATTTTAAATACTCTTCTCCCAAGGAATGCCAATTATCTCTAGCTTCAGAAATCTTGATGTGCTTAGGGAATGGCTAGACAGAGCCATCTCCTGGCTAGACAGGAAACAGAACTTCTGTAAACATACACCTTAACGTGTGTGAACAAGTTATTCATCCACTGCCAAAGGAGACCTGTGTGCAGATTCAAGGGTTGGTTTCAGAGGATACCTCTTCATATCTGCATACCATAGTTCCTCCAATCAGCCAGTAAATAAATACATATATGATGGAGAACAACCCATCCTGTTCGCTACTAGGTTTTTGGAGACTACAGACGTAAAGTCAACAGCAAGCCCAAAACCTCTCCTGCTGGCTTGAGAAATACTGACACAGCAGCAAAGCTTAATTTATTCGTGCATAACAGAAGTCCCAAAGAACGTCCAGGAGATAAATGACACACAAACTTTGTCAGAACTGTGAGGCATCCTAACCTGCAACCCTGTCTGATTTACTTAGGCATACCTAAACTCAGTTACCTTAACTTTTCACCATCAATTGATACAAACAAGTAAAAGTTACACTTTGGGGATCTTGTTCAGGATTAAGTTAACATGACCTGAACTATAAGGTATTTTAATTACACACAACTCAACAGGAACTGAGATAAAAAGATTTAAAAACTCCTTACTTGGTGTTGATGAGGTTTAATTGAGTTTCTAAGTATCTTGTGGTGTGGATTTGCTTTTAAAAAAAACCATAGAACATCCTGTGCTGGTAGTGGCCCACAACAATCATCAGGTCCAGCTCAAAATAACAGCAGTCTCAGACAGCATTCAGCCATTTGCTTCAGTAGGTTTCAAAGCTGTAATTATTGCTCCTTAGGCTGAATTCATTATTAGAACTCTTTCTAAAACCTCTTCTCTGCAAAACATACTACACCTTATGAGAGTAATTTTCCTCTTCCTACCAACCAAGAAGAAAGACATGAGCATGGCAAACAAGCCTTCTTCTGTATTTCAGCATATCTCTAGATTCCTTGCTAAATCCACACTCAGGACTCCTAACAGATGTCAGAGGTTACTGATAAGTGGATTTTTTTTCAGTTAACTGTCCCTGTTAGTTTTCTTCCCTCCTAAAAATGGTATTTCTATCTCTTCTGAATGGTTGCAAACACTAACCTGCCTATAAGCATAAACAGTACAAACACTACACACACTTCAGGGCAGGTAAGGAAAAATGCCATGATCACTAGGCTGAAGCCTAACAGCATCATGAAATATAGTAGGATAAAACGTGCCATGGCAGTGAGAGCAATCTATCATCAGTGTCTTCTCTAGGCTTTAAGTGCAAGCAGCTAGCAACTGCAGCCCCTTGAATCAGACTTTATTTTATACTGTAATAGGTACAATCTGCACCGCAGAGGACCTAGAGCCTTTTAGATGATAGTTTTAATTACAGTTGAGCAATATCCTTCTGTTCCCTTCTTAGAGGCAGATGAAGCTCAGAAGTCTCTGAGTATATATTAATTTTATAGTTATATTTTATAAATATTTATATTTATAAATATGAATATGTTACATTTAGTATTTATTATTATATATTATAATATATACAGTATATTATATATTATAGTTTTAAGAGTATATCTTAAAATATACTCTTCAGCCACCACCAGATCTACTGCTCATATTATCACCTTCAAAAGATTTGTGTTTTGACCCTTGAAGTGAAAATTCAGCTTTCTCTGCAAAATCCTCATAAGTCAAGCTCAGTACATAAGCTCTTTCAGAAATGTTCTGAAGAAGTGTCAGAACACAGGGTTTCTGAAGTCCTACTTTTCCTTTGTACTACCACTTGTACAACAGCAGAGGAGGGCACAGCCATCAGCAACAGGAGTGGCATGTGGCCGCGCTCCAGCCTTGGTGCCATTTTAAAGTGGATCACATACACCAGGATTTGGGATCTCAGGCTAGAGCAGTGCATGACCTAGGTCAAGAGAGTGAAGCAGAGCACTCTGGTCGTGCACTAAGGCTGCTGTCCCCTCATGGGTGCATGAGCAGCAGTGGGATCATTGGAGGCATTTCACGTAGGCAGTCTGGCAAGTCACAGATGTCACTTCTAAGTAACACAGACATTATTCATAGCCAGTCACTGCTTGCTATCTACAGATAACTGATTGCATTCAGACCAGATTGGAAACAAGGTTGGCTAAAAAAAAAAAGAAAGAAAGAGCCAGACAATCTGTTCTCTCAGGGCTCTAGTCATTCCTGGACACAGAAAGTGGGAAAGACTTTGACAGCCAGGACCCACAGTTTAGCACAATAGCTGCTCAAAGTCAAGAATACAGAAAGATAATGCATTATTAGCCAAGTGCTGTAAAACCTCAGCAACTAGCATTTGAGTTTGCTTTTTACTGCAGCTGGAGAGTCTAACAACTTTATTTTCCACTCCTTTTCTGCTCTCTTTTTTTTAAGATTCAGACTTTCTGCACATAGCATAACAGTAGAAGAGATCATGTAGCAGCTCAGTGGGGCTGTGTGAACATGCATGGCCTGTTCGGTATTCTTTTTAATTGCATTAATTGTTCTGATGCCTTTTTTTTTTTTCTTCAAAGACCTACATTTACAAGAATACAGAAGAAAATTTAGCTACAGTAAGAACAGCACAGATTGCTGGCAATGTAGAGTTTTAACATCAATTTATCACTTAACTATAGGTATCACCTCAAATGAACTTATTTCTGTACATTATATTCTTGGCTTCTTTGCTAAAGCATAATGTAGCCTATTTAGAACACATCTGCATACAGGATCCCCCTTCCCTAGGACTAGAATATAATGAACCAACAATTTTGGGCAACTATTTCATAGGCACAACTTGCATGGATCAAGCTTAATCACTCTTTAGTTTAAACATTTGTGAAGTTTATCATCACCAATTTTTGAGACTCACAATAATGTACTACAATCCAAAGTTTGCTTTCTGCAACAACATACTAATATTTAAAAGATTTAGTGCTGATCACAATTTAAAAACATTTTGAAGTTACTGTATGATTATTTTTGATAACTTAACCATTAGATCACAAAGCCGATCTACCAAGAAAATATTTTATGCAGATATCTATAAAAAACATACACTCATGTCAGAGTACCATCTCTTAAATAACAGTCAATTAACTTTAATAATCTAAAATATTTCTCTTCCTCAAGGAACTCTTCTCTGACAACACCAAAATCCATTTACTGATGTAAAATTTAATGAGGAAGCATCACACAGCACTCCTCTACACGCCCTTAAATGTGGGATCTCTGAAGTCCTCCTTAAATGAGAGAGCACACAGTAGGAATGCATTAAGAATGTTTAGTGTTTTTCTTTGGTTGGTGGTGTTTTTTGTTGTTTTTTTTGTTTGTTTGTTTTTTTCTGTTAAGCCTTTTCCTTTTTCTGCTTTGTACACCTGATAGATACAAGCAGCTGTTTATAAGCACCAGACCTGAGTTTGCATTCATGGGTGCAATGGACACCAAACAATCAACCTAAGAACAGAAAATCAGGAGATGTTTACAAAAGCATACAGCATAATTACATTGCAGAATAAAATTAGCATTCAAGATCTGGCCAAGTTTCAGAAGTTGACAATTACCTTGCAAGTAAGGTAATGAATGCAAAGCATTTTTAAATCTCTTACCACTCCTCTCCTTATCAGCATGAAGATCACTATGACAAAAGTGCGACACACGAACCCCTTCCTTTGAAAAATGTGAACTCAAGTTTTGGAATCTTTTTCCTGGCACTTAAAAACCAAACCAAACCAAAAATCCCACACCAAAACACCAAATACCTACAAACCAAAATAAGTACAGTAACCTAGAGAAAGACTCAGAAGACTGGATGGTAAACTAAGACTCAAGCACAATTAGTTACATACATATTTTTGTTTGTTTGTTTTTAATTGAATTAATTCTATCTCACAGTCTATCACAAAATAAAAAGGTAGTAAGGACAAGTCTTCTCAGATTTTATACACAGGAAAACTGTTTTTTAAAAGTCTCTCATATAGGAGATCTCAGGTTTTTTAATCACTTCCCTCATCCTGGTCCAAACAATTCACCTTTTTTCCCCCATAGCATGTACTCTTTACCTACCATTTGGATTTAGACCTACGATTCTATTCCTGGTTTAGACCGAAACCTCCTCAACCCACCCTACACTCCACCACTGCTATTGGGGAGGAGCAATAATTTCTGGCAAAGAGGCCAGGGGTGACGAAGAAGTGACAGGCAAAGGGTTCCAATCCCTAATAATCCTTGCACCACCAAGAGCAGTAAGCATGGGTAGTAACATTCCCAACTATTTTAGCACATGCCAACATTTCTCAAGAACATTCCACTGTTAGTGAAGTCATAAAAGTGAGCCATATAAGCAAGGCTGAAGGAGAGAAGTACGCTCAAGTGAAGAACAAGGCAAAGCAAGATGCACAAGAAATGCATAACTGGGGACCCCTAACACAGAACTGGACTGCATTTATGTTTGGGATGCTGCATGGACTCTGCCTTCTTTCTTACTGACCACAGGCACTGTATTAGCACTGGCACTCAGCTGATTGCATGATGGAACTGTGCAGACATTTAAACAAGCAGAAAGATAATGCTGCCAAAAAAAAAAAAAAAAAAAAAAGAAGAAAAAAAGTGAAACTTCCTGTTGATTTGATTTTTTAAATCAGTTCACCATGAGGTTAGACAACCAGGAATGCCATTACAAGGGGAGAGGCAGACCACTGCAGCACTTATCTAAATAGTGCTCTAAGACAGTGGAACCAGGCCCTCTGTGACCACTTTTCACTCTGCTGTTCTCAAACCATTATTGCTGTATCCATGTTGAGTGATTCCACTTTCACATTCAGTGGGACACCCTGAACTTTTCTCTTCTCTTGCAGTTGCACTCTGGGGTAGGCAAGGAAGAACACAAGACAGATTTCTGTTGGGTAGGAATTAGCTGTTTATATTAGCAAAGACAACTGGAGGTTTAGAGTATAACATATGAACATCTATGGCTGAAGTATCTGAATACTTTATACAAACAGAATTAAGAATGGTTAACAGCTTACAGAAAGAATAAAGAAGTTTTACTTACTTACATAGAACACTGCAGACTGACTGAACAGTAACAGACTGACATGCTAGACAGTAACACAAAAATCCCTGAAAACACAACCGTCCCTTTAGAGTGTGAATCAGCATCAGTGCAGAGCAGTGGAATTCCTTAGAAGGACATGCTTTTCCTGCACGGTCAACTCACCTACCAGTGCCACCAGTACCCACTGGCAATAGGCTTGGTATACTCAGATACCTCAAACAGTTCCCTCAACAGCTTCAGATGCCCAGAAAACCAACCGGAATCAAATTACAGCCTCCACAATAATCTCCAACCCAAATCAAATTTCCACTAAACCATTAAAAATATCTTTGGGCACCCAAAAATTCAGTATTGTTTTTTTAGGTATAACTGTGACTTATCAAACTTTCCCTTTGCTGTCAAATTACCTGGAAGGAATCCACACTCATAAAAATTTTGCCTGATAGGGTACAAACACATGCAACTACTTTGGCTACTTACATGGGAGCATGATGCAAACATACTGAATATGGAAATGAAACAAACTCAGAGGTCCAAGTTCAGCTACAAGATTGCTACTGATCCAGAATAACCAGTTTCTCAATCTTAGCCGATATCATGTAGACTTAAAAGATGAAAATCTTAATTGCATTTTATTTATGTATTCCTCTGGAAGTACCCTGGACTGGTACTCACAACCAGTTGTTTCTGAAGAGTTTCCTGAAGGTCTTGCAAATATTTCAAGAACAAATCCCTGACCATTCACGGGCCACGAATGAGTAGGGTCTGCTGTCCCACATAACGAGCGAGATGCTTTAACATCACATCTCTAAACAGTAACACAAAGCCTATATTTCATGAATATAGATTCAAAATTAATATTTCAGAAGGCATTTTCAAAAGAAAAGCAACTTAATGGTTACTTGAATCTTAATCCCATCTAACAGCACTGGAGGATATAGCAAGTCAAGTGCCACTAGGTCAGCCTAAAGCTAGCTACTTCAGCAACCAGGCATCCAAGAACAAATGAAGCCAGTCAAACAGGTCAACATACTCTGCAACTGATCATGATACAGTACTGCAGCTTCAAAGAATAACTATACACAAAGGGAAAAACCTGCATTTTTCTATTATCCCCATTCTTCCAGTTAGAACATGTGATTTGCTAAAGGCATTCTAATTTATGAAGACACAATTCATAGAAATATTGGATTATTTATTAAGAGACCCACTGCATCCCGCAGAAATCGAAACGCTGCACTGATACAGTGAGGTCTGAATTCACCTGACCCTGCTTTGAGAGGAGATTAAATCAACTGAGGTTGTTGTTTAAATCAACTTCAGAGGTTGTTTCCAAACAGAATGATTTTAGACCTGTACAACCTGTATTTTCTCTTACATGGGTAACACAGTAATTACACCAGTTCTCTCACAGGACTTGCATTCATTTGACCTGGCACAAATACATGTGAGTGATAAAGTAAATCTAAGTGCCCAATCCTGAGTTTTCCAGTGGTCTATGGGTGTGAAGGCTGATGTTTTACAGCTGTGATTAAACTCTCCCAACCTAACGTGGTGGCCACTTCAGTTTGGTGAGAACATACGTGAAGCACTACAGCACTGTCGTTCACCATTAAAATGAATTTTTAACGTTTTTTAGCATAATGTCTTTGCATTTGTTTTTCCAAGCAAACTAGTAGGTGGTAGAAATGTCCATGCACTGTTCATACAATAACTTTGTCTCCTGTTGAGTAGTACACCCTACTTAAGTCATCCTTTGAAGTGAAGAACTCCCATCCAGGTCAGAGTTATACTGCCATTTCATTACCAGCTGTAGTGGGTCACTATAAGCTTCTCACTATTGAAAGGAGAAGAGGAACTGTTTGAAAGAGATATGATAATTACTTTCTTTTTTCTGTATCTCCAGATTCTTTACCTCTTGCATTCTTCCTGTGTTCCCCTGAGCACCATTTTCATTCCCTATTCACCACTCTAATCATCAAGGACTCAAGACATTGAGTGGGAGAAGAGTAGACCCACGCATGGACCAAGTTAACCAGTAGTAGGAAAGAACACATGCAACACTTTAAAACGAAATGAGACTTGTTATACAAGAAGTTTAATTTTCTACATGTCCTCCTGACAGACTTTACCACTAAGAACAAATAACTTGACATTCTCCATTTTTTTTAAAGTTTAAAGTGTAGATGAAAATATGTGCTTTTGATGGAACAAACAGCCTTGTGTAAATCTGCCAAAATAATCAGTACTTGCCAGATGTCACTCTATTCCAACAATTTAAGGTATTCCATAGCAATACTGCAGTAGCATTTTATTGAACAAGCCAAAAAAAAGTCAGATGAACAGATACAGCTTAAGCATTAACTCCAAATTGAGTATGAACACTTCAGGAGAAACAGTGGGTTTTTTTAAAGTGACGTTTTTTGCCTTGTTTGTGTACAGACGGTTGATTAAACATTGTTTTGGTCTGAAGGGAGAAGCTTCCAAAGATCTGGCAGCAGCAGTACAGAACTGTTAACTGATTATTTTTATACAGCTTGAATTTGCCCAAGAGTTGCCCTCATGGAACACCAGTTTAGAAGAGTTAAGAAACTGTGAGCTGGACATCCTACAGAGGATGGTCTTTTTCAGTGTTTTAGATCTTCATTTTGCGTTATGAGCTAGGTTCCCCAGTGATACTACATATTTCTGTGAAGCGTTTTGTTCAGATGCTGCCCTGATGCACCACATGGTGGCTTTACAAGAGAAATTCACAAACTAGATCCATCAAATTAATTCAGTCCTATTAAAACCAAAAACCACAAAAAAACCCCAAACCCCCCCAGCTATTGGCACCAGAGCTATACATTTTACAGTAAAGGATAGGAGATATTTCAGGTTTTGATTAAAATAATGGTTTTATGATGCAAAGAGGTGCTGTGTGGAGACAGCAACCAGCAGTAGTCACTGATGAAATATCAGCCCTTCAGTGAACTTCCAGAAAAAAAAAACAGAAACACCCTGCATTTTTTGTTCAGTGCATTTAGTCTTATTTCAAGGAATTTCTTTGATATTTAGTTCAGGCTTCAGTGAAGGGCAAGAGCTGTCTACCTTCTAGAGGGATTTTTAAGACTGAAGCAACACTGAGAATTTTATTTACTTCACTAGGCTTTCCTTGAGCTAACAATCCTGCTGAATCTTAGCTTGCTCAGGTCACAGCACAAACATTGAACCACGGAATATCAGCTTCAGACTGTTGCCTGTGATGTCCATGTTTTATACTCCTGTACTAGTCTTCACAAGCCAGGGTACAGACAGCATGCTATCCACAAGTTGAAAGTGTTACCTAGTCAATAGAAGCTTCCTAAAATTTATGCTAGAAGACAAACAACAATCCCACCGGACCACAGCCTGTCATCCCCTGAAGGCATGTGTCATGATGCCAGACCTGATTAGAATGTGATAAGAAAAGAATTTAAAAAACACTAAGGATCATGTACAGGAAGCAGCTTCAGGGTTATGCTTTATCAACCCAATCTACTTCTAGCTTTGTAATTAATAAGAAACGGACAGTCAGACAAAACATACAGGTAGTACTTGCAGTAAGACCTACATATTCCAAGTTCCAAATAAAAGTATCTCTACTTTTAAATGCAAAGCATAGTTATTAACCATAGTAATTATAAGAAGAAAAAGCTGTTAAAAAAAGAGCTCGTTCAATTTTTCCCTTGTTCTGAAGGTCTTTATTGACAAATAAATACTTGCTGATGGGTAAATTGCTAGCTAGTTGTTATTCATAATCTTTTGGTGTAAAATATGGCTAAATTTGATCCTTGAAGTAAGTTTCTGGCATAGGTTTCTGAAGACCAGGAGGATTAGAAGCATGACACATCAAATCCTGAAGTGCTTCAATTGCAGCTGATATTCAAAGGACTGGCATCTCAGATGCTACCCCCATTGTTTCTATTACTTCAATTCATTTTAAAAAAGTTCTTCTTTGTAAACACATTATTCAGGCTGTGCATTGTCTGATGAAAACTGGAAGCTAATGCAACAATATTCACAAATGTGGGGCTTGGTTCTTTTTCAAGGCAGTACTGCAGCACAGAGAACTTTTCTATGGCAATTTTCATGTCTCATCATCACACAAAACCAGCACCAGGGCTGATCAATACTTCACTCAAAGAAAGTTGTTGTTTAGGACACCTTGCATTTCGTAGAAGCACATAAGAGTCAACCACTTCTACTGTTCATCTGGGGTTGTTTTTACTTATTTACCCTTCACCACTGGCTAAGAAGTAGTTCCCAGACTTTCTCATTTGTATGTATTCCATATCAGTGAGTCCTGTGATTCAGAAATGTACTTCTAAGAGTATTTCATTATATGTTGATTTTCAATCCATTTTAACAACTTGTAAGAGGTTAATCACCAGAGGTCTAATTCCATGTCACCCAATGGCCAAGCTACATAGTGGGTAATGTACATTTCATAGTAATTCTTGCTTCCACGTACTGTGCTTTTGGCCAGTCAAGAGGCAACTAGCATCATAATCTGTAATTCAAACCCAAGAGGAGGACAGCAATAAAAGGAACCTCACAGAATGCCAAGGAACCATTTAATTTTTTTTTCAGTATAAGAGAGAGGAACATCATCTTCCTATCAGGAGCTTACTCCTATAACAAACTGAAAAGCAGGTGTGAACATTAGAGGACTACTAGAGATAGGCAATTAAAACCTGTCTTTTTTTGTGCAATTAAAGCTCTTAGGACAGAGAAGACAGCAGCATCACATATAAACAGCTGTATTGAGAGTCTGCATATAAATTGAATATATCAGTAACACGGGAGGAAAGATCATGGAAGCAAAAGGCAGAAGGAGGACAGGAAGACTCCTTCAGGAGGTTAAACTGCTGCCACACACAAATATCCTGTTAAATACTGATCAAGTATTTGTGTGCCATGTGGGAGAATACTAACTGTTTACAGGTATCAGAGCTGAAGGACTTGGATGAATACCAGGTAGCAGTGCTGAGAAAGTCCATTGTATAATTAAGTAATGAATAGCTGAACAAGGCACTTTCATTTAAGCCAATCCTGCTAGTTCCTAACACAATTATTTACCACCAAGGGTTTCCTTTAACAAGATTGGAATCAAGGAATCAAAAAAAGAAAAAACCACCAAAACCCCAAACCCACCACTCCTGAAAGAATGTTTTCTTTCTCCTGTGGGAAGATGGGTACAAGAGGAGACCGGTCGTGTTTGTTGTAGCACTAATCAGTATTTGTACAAGATTAGGGGAAAAAAAAAGATAAAAAAAGCCTTCTGGTCTATTTGAGAATGGCTTCACCACCTGCCATTCAGGTGATTCACTATTAACACCTCTGTCTCACAGCCTCATCAGAAAGTCTATAAAGCTATGAGCACTTCATGACAACAGGATAATGTTTACAAGAATTTAGCTGAAAACTCTCAAACCATATGCCTAAAATTCTGAAAAACCACCATCTTATTTTTAAAGAATACTTTGGTCAAGTTGGCCAGATGCCCAAGTTCTGCAGTGCCAGCAATTCCTCCCCATTTCTTTTCAGTAGAAAATTTTCCCAATACTGAATATTTCATCCATTCTTCTGCTGTTAGACTAGCTTAATAGAGGTGGAGGAGTTCACCCATTACACACAGCTCAGGGTGCTTGACAGCTTTGATCCACAAATCTGGTTGCAGGCTACACAGGCTGTCAACCTCTCTTGTTTGCCAGGTGAGTCACATCCCTTCCTTATTTGATGGTCACCCTGCATCCAAAGAAAGACATGGACACCACTGTTTGAAGGCCCAGTCCATCTGAAGTCTCAGTGACCTCCTTAGGTGCCCTTTTTTCCTTCTAAGGCCATTAATGGGATGTGGTGGCAGTCATAGCCTGCATCCCAAGCAGGATTACACTGCAGACTTGAATTTAGCACCTCCCTTCAAAAGGAGAGCCAACAGTTATTGACCCCGGATGCCCTCCTGTCAATTAATAAGAAAATGCATTTCTCCTTCAGTCTCAGGCAGGCCTATATCACTCCTGTACCTTCAGAACAGGCTCACTTCAGCGCAAAAGCTCCCTAGGAATGAGGCTGATAAGGAAGCACTCCTTTGGCTATTCAGCAGAGACCATTTCTTCCTTCCTCTTCTGCCTCTGGGCCTGGTTAAACTAGTTTGGGCAGCTTACCAGGGGCCTGGAGAACCACATCAAAGTGCTTGGATTTCTTCTGTTGTCTCTGCTGTTTGTGGAGTGCCTGTGAGAAAGCTCCTGTCTCCTCCTACGTGCTCAGACCACTTGCACACTCATGGAGCTGCACCACAACAACAGGCACACATCCTCACCCTGCCAGAGCATCTTCTGGGGAGCAAAAGCCTGCTGAGGAAGAGCTCACTCTCCAAACATAGAGCACCACAGCCGGACAAGCTCCTGCCGTACAACCCCTCCAGCCAGTTGGGGAAACCAGAGGGGCTATGTCCCTGTTCTTCAGCTCCACCTAGAAAGTCATGTCCATCTCCACCTGACAGAAAACATGAAGCAAGATGTCATGGTGAAAGATGAGTATCTGTGCAGATCTTTTTGCATATAGGCTAGGACCTTCAGGCTTGTTCCCTTCTCCTTTAGGTTTTGGTATAATTTTGAACACTGGTAAATTAACAGAGACAAAGCAAGTAGAGGAACAGAAAAAAACAGCCAGTTCTCTGCGTATTTTCTGCATGGACAGGCTGCTCTCTGTCCTTCAAAACCATTTTAACATCACTCATACAAAGCAAATTGAGATAAATGAAAATGCTTCGCTTTTGGTGGCACTGTGAGCCAGCCCTTGAAATATCTTCAGCCTCGAAAACACAGCTAGGCAGATACGCTGCCAGTGCCACGAGCACAGGGAGAAAAGCACGAGCGATCGCCTTTACTCGCACCCGGCAATGCTTCTTAACATCATCTCCCGGGATCAGCACCGGGACCGGGACACGGACACCGCACCGGGACCGGCGCACGGACACCGCACCGGGACCGGGACCGGCGCACGGACACCGCACCGGGACCGGAGCACGGACACCGCACCGGGACCGGGACCGGAGCACGGACACCGCACCGGGACCGGGACCGGAGCACGGACACCGCACCGGGACCGGGACCGGAGCACGGACACCGCACCGGGACCGGGACCGGAGCACGGACACCGCACCGGGACCGGGACCGGAGCACGGACACCGCACCGGGACCGGAGCACGGACACCGCACCGGGACCGGGACCGGAGCACGGACACCGCACCGGGACCGGGACCGGAGCACGGACACCGCACCGGGACCGGGGCACGGACACCGCACCGGGACCGGGACCGGAGCACGGACACCGCACCGGGACCGGGACCGGAGCACGGACACCGCACCGGGACCGGGACCGGAGCACGGACACCGCACCGGGACCGGGACCGGAGCACGGACACCGCACCGGGACCGGGACCGGAGCACGGACACCGCACCGGGACCGGAGCACGGACACCGCACCGGGACCGGGACCGGAGCACGGACACCGCACCGGGACCGGGACCGGAGCACGGACACCGCACCGGGACCGGGACCGGAGCACGGACACCGCACCGGGACCGGGACCGGGGCACGGACACCGCACCGGGACCGGGACCGGGGCACGGACACCGCACCGGGACCGGGACCGGGGCACGGACACCGCACCGGGACCGGGACCGGGGCACGGACACCGCACCGGGACCGGGGCACGGACACCGCACCGGGACCGGCGCGCGGGCGCCATCTGGCGGGCGCAGGCGGGGCACAGCCGACCCCGGTGCCGCCCCCGCGCAGGGAAGGGCCGGGGCGGACCGAACCGGACCGGGCTCCAGCCAGCCCTGCTCAGGGGTCAGCAGTGGGACCGGCGCTGTGCCACACCTCTGTCAGTGACACTGCCATGGAGCGCACCTCAGCAGGTTTGCTGATGACACCAAGCTGTGTGGTGTGGTCACCATGCTGGAGGGAAGGGATGACACCCACAGGGACCCTCAGCCTTAAAGGGTCAGTCTGTGCAAACCTCGTGAAGTTCAACAAGGCCAAGTGCAAGGTCCTGGGCCAGGGCAATCCCAAGCACAATACAGGCTGGGCAAAGAATGGACTGAGAGCAGGCCTGAAGAGAAGGTCTTGGGCGTGTTGAGAAGCTCAGAGTGACCTGGCAATGGGCACCTGCAGCCCAGAAAGGCAAAAGTGTCCTGGGCTGCATGAAAGCAGCGTGGGCAGCGGAGCAAGGGAAATGATTCCCCCCCATTACTCTGCCCTCATGAGACCCCACCTGGAGTGGGGGTCCTCTGGGGTCCTCTACACTGGAAGGACATGGACCTATTGGAGAGAGTCCAGAGGAAGGGCAGGAAGAGAAGGGGACTGAAGCACCTCTTCTATAAAGACAAGGCTGAGAGCGCTGGGGTTCAGCCTGGAACAGAGAAGCCTTGAAGGAAACCTTATAGCCACCTTCCAGTGCTTACAAGAAAGCTGGAAGGGACTTTCTACAAGGGCGTGCAGTGACAGGACAAGGGATATTTGATTTGTAATGAACGAGGAGGATAGCTTTAGACTAAGTATTAGGAGGAAAGCCATTATTGGGAAGTCAGTGAGACACCAGAAAAAGTTGTCCAGAAAAGCTGTGGATGCCTCATCCCCAGAAGTGTTCCAGGCCTGGTTGGAGGGGCCTCTGACCAACCAGTCTAGTGGGGGAGGTCCCTGCCCCATGGCAAGGGGCTGGAAATAGATGATTTTTAAGGTCCCTCCCAACCCAAACCATTCTATGACAATCCATCAACTTTTTGTTCGGCTCTACATTAGGCCACCATCACAAGTCACATCAACTCCACTGCACCTCCCCTTGGCAAGGAGATAACAGCACATGGCCTTTTTTCCACCAGAACTGTGAGGCCCACACTGGACATTAATAGCAGCCAGAGCCCTAAAACCAAAGGCTGAGGCTTCTGTACCCCACCAGTTAAGTAATACATCTTCTGCCGTCTTTGAGTCTGCACTTGGTGTTTGCCTGACCAGCCTTGGCTGCTACCCTCCCAGTTGCAACACCCTACTTTTCCCTGGAGTCACCAGCTGCAAGACAGGCGAGGCAGGCACTATCACACCACTCTGATTTTCTTTGGGGAGTCAGAAGTGTAGTTAGAATCCAAGCCCCATATTTTAGCATTTAAGTGAAAATGTACATGACTGTACATTAATTCTGCATATGTTTCATCTGTACATTTTCAAGGTGACTTTTCTCAAGCATTTCTGCTGCAGAAAGCTGTCACAGCACTGACTTGATGACCATGTAGACCTCACATTGGTACGCTCTGCCCTCCAAGCACCCTTCATTGTTGACCTAACAGTTACAGAAACATTTCAGCTTTGGAGGTGTGGATCTCAGGCTTCCTTATATAGGTGTGCCTGGTGTACATCTACGGTGATACAGGTGCAGCACGTGCACACAGGATCAGGTGGTCTCCAAAATGTTTCTTAAGGACAAAATTCATAGCTGTACCAAGCTGTGTGCATACTGGAGTCAAATTTAGACGTAAGTGTTACAGCGTGTCCTCCTGATATTTACTTTCTTTCATAAAGTATCACACAACAGGCTAATTTGAAAGTGAGAGCTGGAACTGTTCCAGGGGAAAGAAAACGGAGGCTAACAGAATGCTGCTAAGACACCAATGTTATAAAACTGTCTTTAAATAGTACTTTTGGAAGGATGTCAAGAAATATGTATTTTCTATGCACCCTTCCACAGCATACCAATTTTTTGTCATTTTTACTTTCCTTAAACAGGACAGATAAAAACTTAGAGCTTGCTGGCATTATGTAAACTATTGCTTTACTTCCCCACCACACACACTTTTGTCCTTAACACATGAATATTCTAGAAGACGTTTAAACACTTTCTTATAGTGTTTACCATGATATGGACCTGTAACTGAACAGAAGGATTAATCTACTCAGACTTCTGATCCCATACATTTTTACTTTCTGACACAGAAGACACAGGTACCAAACATCCATCTGAGGCCTCTTGTCAGAAAGCTGCTCTGTGAAAAAAAATATAGCTTTTAAAGATGGCTGGAATAGGTAGTGAACTATACAGTAGTCATAGTTTTTAGCATACTTACATAGAAATTAAGACTGCAAGCAAATGGCTCTGGAATTATTTACAAGAATATTTCTATTCAATGATTTCTAATATTTACGGTGGGCATATTGCTGCTTCCAGAACAGATTTCTGTGTTGCTGAAGCATTTGCACCATCAGCTCTGTATTCTTTGGTGACAACTCTTCAAAAGTATCTATAAACAGATTCAAGATCTGGATCCCCAAAACCATCTCCATTTCCTGAGGTCAAGTCTTAGCAGTTTCACAACAGGCAGAAAGTCTTAAGTTTCTTCAGAATCAACTTGATTATATACACTATCATCTTTGATTTGTTGTTAACTACTACAGCTAATGACAGGGCTAGAAGCAGGCTCTTCTATTCCCATATCTTTTCCAATAGAAGCCACTTTATCCATAAACCTGATAAGGTGCTTCCTAAGATTTCAGTTTTTCTGCAAGCTTGCTGTACATACCAATCTGTATTAAAGACTAATTGCCCTACAGAATCTCATATTCTAACCACATCACCTTTTGCTTCCCTTATACTTTTAACAAAAATTATACTTCCCTTATACCCAAAAATTACTTTTGCACACCAGACCTCATGCTTTGAAAATACCACCAAAATTAGTTTCTGTTCCAGACATCCATTGGAGCCTCCACAATCATAACTTTCAGAAGTGCTTAAAAATACCCCCAAAATGGTATAACAGAATGAGTCTTAAAATCATAAGAATAAATATGAGTAAAGCCTGCCACCAGGAAAATCACCTGCACATCTCTGCACTTGGAAGGCTGTCAGTTCTCTACTCCACAAAGACAGATCTAACAAAGTGGAGAAGTATCCACTTCCAGCTAGGAAAAGCATCTTGAATTGACAAGCACACGCATCCCTACCAAACACCTTTCTCTGCTCCCCACCACTCTTCCCATCAGTTGTAGACAAGCACCACTGCTTATGACCACAGCAGTTCACAGCAGCAGTTTAACACCATTTCTCAGTCTCCACCATGCCACCTCACTGTCTGACAGCTGTACTTCAAAAAGCCACAGTTAATGCTACAATGAACTTACTATGATAAACCATTTTCCCTGTGGTAAGTCATGCAAAACCTATCAGGGACAAGGAAGAATTCACTACTGGAATTAATAACTGTAGTCGAGGGCTCAGAAGCCAGTTCCACATCAGCTGGAAGCCACGCTGAATGTTGAGATCTGCATCGTTCCCACTCTGCAGCACAGCAAACTTCTGTGACATCTGCTGTCCCTGATCCATAAGGCCACCACATAACTAGCTAGGCAACCTCTTGGCTTCTGAGGGGGCTGCTGGACTAAAATGGAAGAGGAAAGCTCAATGACTAAACAGGTAAATACCATAGGGTTTTTACCCTCATCATAATAAAATTGGAGATACAATTTAAGGGATATATTAAGTCTATTCCATATTTAAAGAGATTCTCTTGTGGACACCTGTGATTTGCTATTCATGCAGAAAACAAAAATTCAAAAACACCAATAAATTTGCTCCAAGTCCAAATACATTACAAGAGCCAACTATTTCATGGGCATTTTTTAAACTATAGAAAGAGGCAGTCAAAGCAATGTTTCAGTTAGGTAGAGAAGGTTGCATTAATTTCAAAAACTAAATAGAGGTAAAGTTGGAGTCTGTTGCACTGGTTGATGAATGAGGTGACTGTTCTCAAAGATATCCACACATATACAGATCACAGCTACCATGAACAGTTTTTACAGCACTGCTGCATAATCTCTTTCAGTTATTTGACTACTGATGGTAATTAAGGACCATAATCCATTGCCAAAAAATAAACAAACATTGAACAACCACCAAAACATAGGCAATAGAAAAAACCCATGTGTGGATATTCCAGGTTTCTTGCAAAGTACTTCACTGTTCAGAGAAAATTTGAAGTTACAAAATTTCTTAAGCATTTAAAAAAAATGTAAGAATGGAGCTGAGCACTTCACAAGCACAGAAAAAAAACAACAGTTAATGAGAAAGTATTGTTTATATCTAATTAGTATTTGGCACCTGGATAATGAGGAAAAAGATTCACAGATTAGAACTACTGAAGCAAGAGAAAACCACAAAGGAAGTTTAAATTGTAGAGATAGAGCCAATCCAGCCTTCTTTCCTTTGAGGCCTGCACAGGAATACAGCTCTAACCCAGACTTTTTGCAAGATCTGACTCTAGTACAGCAAGTACTTTACCATACATATTTCTTATTATGTACCAAAATTGGTGTAGTAGTACCATGATATTAAATTAAATACATATGCATCCTGATTAGTGGTACTAGCTATGATGTATTATATATGAAAATGAAACATTAGGTACAAAAAGTAACAAGCATAGTAACTGATATCTACAAACTAAAGTCACAGTGGCACATTGAACAATTTTAGGTTAACCAGACTCACTTAAAAATAGAAACCAGAGGCTGGGCTCTTCTCTCACCCCATTTTACATGTCTTTACTTCCATTGATTTCAAGTGGAGTTCTTCACAATTTATGCCATTGTGAGAGGAGAATCAAGCCTTGTGTGCTTGAAAGGAAACAGCAGACATGCTTCCCACCAGAGTGCAGGGGGAGATTTTAAAAAAACACAAGTATATGAACTGTGAAACCTATAGAGTACACAAGCAAAGGCAGGCAAGGAGGCTCTAGCTGGGGGTGGGGAAGAAGAGAACTTGCAGCTTACCCAGGGGTTTGGGGTTTTTTCTTTTTTAAGTCTTCAGACAGATATTAGTAAGTCAGAAGCCCAGTCAGTAAACAGGCTTCTAAAAAACCAAAAAAAGTTTAGAGGTAACTATTGCATTTTTTTCAGACAGACTTCATTGATTTATATTTTCCTACAGTTATTCCATAAAATGAGGAGCATGCCATTTTGTTTGTGGAAGACACAGACTTTCCATTCCTAGAAAGTGGAAATCTATTTGTATAACCAGAAACAGTGCCTAATGATCATTTCTACCCAAGTCCAAGCAGATGATCTTCAAAACACTTCAGGACCATCTGGACAACTAATACTACAATGGTTAGAAAGAGTAACAGTTGAGACTGGAATTCAAGTCTGACAAAGTCCTATATGTGACATAGGTGACAAAATCACTTCATGGTTTGGAGGTATAGCAGAACAGAAGCTACGTCTTTATAGCGTATGTTCTTTTAGGCTTTTCTTTTTTTCTTGGTACCAGCATGTGGTTAGGAAGCTCCTCTTCCATCACACCACTGTGCACAAACAATCCTTGTACTGTTCTGTACTAATTGGGCTGATTTGGGAAGCTCACATAAAACAAAAAAGTTTGGAAATATTTGGTGGTTTTCTTGCTATCTCTGTATCTCCTCTTGAGGTATGCCTGCACAACTACGTCACAGTGCAAGAGAAACAGCTTGAGTATTTTCCAGATGGAATACAGACTTAATTCACTGTTTTATATACCACAGAAATGCAAGACTGAAGTAATTAATATTTATTCAGAGTCCAACACTGACAGACTATTACTGTAATTTTTTGGAAATGTTTTTTCCCCCTCTTTCACTCAGGTACACAATCCCTGTCGCAGCTCACACAGCAGATTTTAAGTCACCCCTCTGCACTGCAGCAGGACAATGTGCCAACAGTTTCCTTTTAAAAACAAGCCTAGATTATCTACTCAAAATTGCATTAGATATCAGCTGATTTAGTATGCAACAAAGCAGGATGAAGGCACATGCAGAGAATTGCACAAAGAAGGATGACTTCTACCTGCAGAAAAAAATGTTGCATAATTGAAGGTGTACCTGCTGATATCTTCATGAGACATACTCTTTCAAAGTGTAAGTCTCCTTCCAGAAGCCCTCAGAAGGTAGAAAGAGGCCCAAGAACAAATATACGTCCTGGAACATCCAACTTTGTTTTGCACTTAGCATTTAGATGTTAAACACTGACTAATGCATGTAAGGTAAAAAAAAAAAAAAAACAAAAAAACAAAACAAGCAAAAAAAACCCCAAAAACAAAGAAAAAACCAAACCCCAAAAACACAAGCAAACAAAAAGGCACAAAAAAAAATACCTAACAAAAAAAAAAAAAGCCTTAAATGAACAGGAGCCTGGTGATAACCCCAGTTCCTAGAATAAAGCCACTAAGTATACCTTTGTGAAACAGCCATCATAATACCAGTACCTCTTGACTGCATCAGCTCCAGGCTAATAAGACATCCCCCTGACAGGTCAGAAATGTTTATGAACAGTCACAGCACAATACAAGACAGACAGGGAGACATTAAAAAAGCAATCTTCGAAAATTACAGCCTAAAAGGTGGCAGACTGAGAACTAGACAATAGAGCTCCAAGTGTAGGGGGACATTTTGCAAAGAAATCTGAAAAGCAATAAATCTGCAGCAATGAAACAGGTGACTGTTTGCCACTGTGGTCACTGCAGTTCAACCAAATACATATATGCATTGTTCAATTTCAGTCTATTAACCGCAACTCTAAAAACATGCAAGCTTCTCTTGCATGAAAACAACACTTTTATATGACTGGAAAATCATATATTGATAACAAAATGGGCTATTAACCGGGACCACTGAACTTCAGCTTCACACCACCTAAAACCCCCTGCAAATACTGCCCAAGCAGATGGGCTGTATGAAAGGTCGGGTGTAAAGCTTGACATTTACTGGATTCACAAGCAGCTAAAGAAATCATTGAGCTCAGTAATCTACTCTGCAGCATCCTTTGCTGAGAGCGCTTCTACAGCTTTTTGGCAGCTCATGGTTGAGCACAACAGCAACTTATAGGCCTCCCTCTTACCCTGCAGATGTTGTCTCCAGACTTCGGTACACTGCTTCCTTCCCTAGAGCCTCCCAAGGAGAGGCCAGCACCCTGTAAAAAGGGACTCGCACTCTGGGGTCTGTCTGTGGAGAGCTGCTGTAACACAACTTGTTCTTTCAGGCAGTCACATTTCTCCTGAATAGTAGTGGTACCTCCTAGAAGACACCTGCTGAAATCCAGACCTACACCGAGCTGCTGAGCAAACAGAAGAAAGCTGCATCCTGGGTAAACAACATCCTCATGAGGCTGGAAGTTTTTTGGTACCTCATAACAGATGAGAGCCTGGTCTGCTTTCTACATGTTTGGCAGTACTCTAAGACATTCGCTGGCTATTGGCCTGCCAAGCTGTTTAGGCTTGCAAGTTTCTTTGCACTTGCTTTATACTATTAATTTTATTAAATATAAACATATCCTTTGTATATATTTTTCTCATATTCCATATGCACAGAATGAGCTCATTTCAGCCAGAGGACAAATGAAAACTCAATATTTACCACACAGATCCACTATGCTTTGCAAACAAGACTGGAAAAATGCCCTCTCAGAATGAAGATATCCATACCATCTTTCTGATGAGCAAAGCACGAGGAAACAGTTCAAAGCTCTCAGAAAGCCATATGTATACTTTTACAAAAGACATCTGCAATTCACCAGTGAGGTTCTAGACCTAGCATAATTTATTTAGCAGTCTGTATATAGAGATGCAAATATGCAAGGTTCAGACATTTCTTTAGCGCCTCCATAAAATTCATTTTAAAGTATATAAATATTCATACTTTGAATAGTCATCTCAGCATGTGAAGCTTTTATTTTTATATGAAAATACCAATTCCTGCAAAGAGTCTGAAATACAGTAAAAATGTATTAAAGCTAAAGTATGCATACAAACACATGCAATTTCTTTACATAAACACTTCTGAACTTCTGGGTGATTAACGCTTGATTACAAAAAGAGATCCTTAAAAAATAATCTTCACTAATCATGTGCTAATTTTTAATGTACTTGAAAACAAGTCAGGTTTTATTGCTGTTAGACAAGTTGATCCACACCTGAAAGCACAAGGTGGCTTTCAATTTGTGCCGTGGTTATTGTGCGTCTCTGCTGCTACCGAAATGGGCCATGGGTGAGGGCAGTGTCCGACAAGCCCAAGTGCTCAACAGGTTGAGCAAGAGTGGCTGGGCAGAGCCTGCTGCTGAGCCAGCACTACCACTGTCACAGGATTGCTTTGCTAACGATGGGATCAGGGGACAGCAAAACGGGTAAAGCTGAACAACTACAGCGCCTGTGTCAGAGGTGGCGTACACAGCTCCAGCAGGGATCACAGGAATAGCACAAGGAATGTGAGCTTTGAGGAATGGCATAGAAGAATTTATCTAGATATGCTTAAAGATTCAGAGACAAGTCTTTTTAAGACTAGTGAGAGAAGATGCAGCTTTCCTACAGAACAAGAGGGTGCAGTCGTACCGCGCAGCACGATCCAATTATTATATTCGTAACTCCATACATATTCTTATTTTCTTTTTTAAACACATTCAGAAATGAAGATGTTTGGAAAACGAAGACTCTCAAAGCAAATTTAAGGGACTAACATCACCCTGCTTAAAAAAAACCTCCAAGTTTTATTATAAGCATCATGACACTGACATGCTGATTTTTAATCATGCTGGTTGCAATTATACAAATCAGTGCTCCAATCCACAGAGAAGTCAGTTTTCATATACACCACATTAACACAGACATTAGACAGGATTTGGCATGCTGCCGATAGAGAAGCCTAATTCTGGAATCATGTAATATTAAGTCTTAGATTACTTGATGCAAGATTAGAAGGCAACAAGCTCAAAAAGGTGGTTACAAAAACATCACAGAAAACAAAATTATTTTAAATAAAAGCAAGCAATTATATTTCAGTATTTGGGTGGCAGTTGAAAATGCTTTTCTGGCATGCAACCACTCCACAAAGCTAACACTGTGTGAAACGGGAAACATTTAAAAAAATATTCTGACTGAAGTTAAAAACGGTAATTGCGAACTGTGGGATCAGTCCTTAGATAAATGGGGGGGGCAACTGAATAAAATTTGTTATATCTGTTGTAGATACAAACCAACAAGAACACTCCACAGTACTCTTACACCTTAAGGAGGGGACAGAGAGGAAGAGAGAAAATGAAGGAGGGAAGCACACAAGACAGAACAGCAAGAGCTATCAGGTGCTATAAATCAGCATCTCAAACACAGACCTTAGACAGGAGTACATGACTTCGGTACAGAACAACTGAAATAAAACAGCTCCAGCATTTGTTGATGGGTAATCTACTGGAATGGAAAGGCCTACCTGAGAGACTGTGCACCCCAGGTTTACTAGCTAGCAAAACAGTGGGCTTAATAGGTTCATAATGATCTTGAAAAGCAACTCACCAACCTTATGGCTATATGTAAGAACTTTTAAGAAGCCTTCCAGGCAGTGTTCCAAGAAAAGGTAAACTAGCAAAATGCTGTCATTTACAGACATTTTAAAAATACTAAAAATGTTTGTGTTGGCTCTTACCTCTTGTATATGAGCACTTCACTCATTTTGTACATTTAAAAAAACCTCTTTGCACAGGAACATGCTTGAGGAGTATTGTCAGTTTCTGCTGAGAAGTCAAATGCTCTTTTAGTTCTGCTAAAAATATGTAATGTATTTTGTGAATATTATAAATAAGTAAAATGCAAAAAAGAAGAGCTGTAACAGACAACCTGGGAAATTTTCTTCAGTAGCTGGAAATATCCTTTGTCAATGAACCAGCAGCTAAAGAGCTGTTTCTGAAAAAAGCATGTAATTTTGGCAAACTGATCTGATAGTCTATCTGGGAATTTCTGCCAGAAATGCCACGACTTCAGTGTGCTATTACTTGCAAAACATGTTTCTTCCCATCATTCTTCAGCCATAAGGTGGGAGGAGGAAAAGATGAGCAATAGCTGGGCTGTATCCTTCCAAGCTGGTTCTTGCCATTATACAACTCCTAATCCAAACAATTTAAGCACACAAGTAAAAGTTACTCATTTCTGTAAACATTTCCAGGAGCAGGACCTAAGCTTGCATGATTTACACCAAGCATATACTAATGGCTAGAGCTAACCTCAAGTTTACTTCTGTTTAAACAGCATAAGCAAAAACCAGTGCTGGCCAAACTGAAGCTTAAGCCTTAATACAAGGGGGGTAAACTGAATATTGATATAAGCCACTTGGTCATTAGGGACCCATCTCAATCCAGCCTTCTTTGTGCAATATTGTATCATGCAACAGTTTTCCCAGAAATACAAATGATACTTCTCAACTGTTAAAAAATAAAAAAAGTAATGTTTCAGAGCATGCTTTTATACTCCAGCACTAGGGATCTCTTTGCTTTAGGATAAAGTAGTCACAGAAAACAGAAACACAACCCAGCTAGTTTGTTTGTTTTAAATTAAATTCATCATTGCACATCCAATTAACTCTGGAATGCATAAGGCATAGCACCCAAGCAAATAGAGGCTTTAAATTTAAGAGCAACTTTCAGTCTGCTCTGTTAGAAGCTGTGTATAGCAGTAATTGACAATGTATTTATTACACAAGATTCATAGGACAAAGAAGAAGGATTTTCAGGCCACGATACAAAGGCTTTCAGCATTACGAAGGGTCAAACCAATCTACAAAAGCGTAATATGGAGCAAAGACATTTAAATTACTCTGTAAATGTAGACATTCATTAGCATAGAAAAGTTTCACAGGAAAACAATGACAAAGTAGAAGTCATCTTATTTTCATATGCTAATTAATTAAATATGCCAAATGCATTTAATCTCTTATTATAACCATAGGGGGAGACAGACCAAACTCTTGAAGTTCCAAAAAGCCAGGTCATTAGTGCGCCAAGTCATTCTTCAGATCTTCTCCTTATATACTAATTTACATTCCCAACTTATAACATATGTAAGTAAAATTTGACTCCCCCTCCCACCCCCTCCATTTCTCCTTCTTTGGAAGGCACTTGCTATCTCTTACTTCTGTATTTTAAAGTCTTATTAAGTGCTAGGAATAACTCATTTGCTAGGGGAAAAAAAAACAACCTAAAAGCACAGAAGCCATTTTGCCAAAGGCCTGGGCTAAACACCCCAGTCCCCCAAGACATAGAATAAGCTAGCTGAAAATGAGATTAGTAACATTCTTGCACATATGTATGAAAGTCCACACATAGTTTGTAGCCTTTAAGTTCAGATGAGATTTCTAGCTATTTCTTGCCTTTCCAAACAAGAAAGGGATTCTTATGTTTACGTAAGTTTCTCCTTGCTTAATAAATCTTAAATCGAAACAGATTTTTTTTTTTTAAACAATTACCTTTTTCAGAGTTATCATACTACAGGATATTAGGAAAAACCAGACTCTCCTGTTGCTTTTACCCACATCTGACTCCAATCTTAATAGTTTAGCTATTAACCCTGTAAGGTCCTTACACACACCTTGCCCAGTTGATGTTAAATTTTTTATATGACTGATCTGGGCTTACTCATTACAAAACCTTTTGTTGTACAGAAAGAGAGCAGCTCCGTGGACCTTGATTTACAGGACACAATTAACTGTGCTGTTGGCAGAACTGCACCAGCCCAGCTCATCCGGGGCTCTGCAGGGAGAAATGAAAGGATCTGTCACTGCATCAGAGTAACGGCTCTCTCCATCTCCTTTCCTTTCCACTCCCTATCCAAACTCATTCTGATCTACTCACACCATGGGATGAAAACCTGGCCACTGTGACATACCAGTCTTGCACACAAATAATACAAATTACTTTAATTCCCCCTAGAAATAGTAAGAACTACAGCTGAAGGGGAGAAAACCCCATCATACTAGAAATATCTCAGTACTTACTCCAGAGTTTGCCGTGCAAAACATGTAGGACCTCAGTTAGCAGCTAAACAATGATCACAGGGAATTTCGCCACAATAACGCTAGCAAGCTATTTATGCCATTTTTTATGTTTCAGCGTGTTGGGAATATGCATTGTTAACCATTAAATTTCTCTGTATAAACATTTCTCAGCGAGCTTGTAAAACACCCCCCGCTGCGTTTCCTCGCCCTCCAGCTGATAGCATTTAGAACACTGGTACTGGTGAGCGCTTTCTTTCGCCTTCCTGGGCCACCCCCGCTGGGCTACGGTGAGAGATTCCTGTCAAAGGCCAGACCCAGCCGCCCCGGGCTCGGACCACAGCGAAGGCGTCTGGACGCAGCCCAGCCCGGCCGATTGATAAATGGTGGAGATGGAAATCCCGCGGTGGGCATAAATATTCTGTGAGAAGGGACTCGCGGACGGTCCATCGCCCTTCCAGAGCTCTCTTGGTTAAGAAAGGGAAGCACACACACATACTTCAGGGAGGTCCATGGCTGCAGGGCTGGGTGTGGGGATTACCCCCCAGTTACAGCGGAGACCACGGAAGATGCCGCCGGGACGGCAGACCGGGGTTCCCACCCCGCCGGGGTCCCCGCTCGGGGCAGGAGGACGCTCAGAGGCGGACGCTTCGCTCAGGCTAAGGCAGAGGGAGGAGAATGCCTGCAAAGGGCCAGTTGTCACGCACTGACAGGCAACAGCTGAGCTCCCGCATCTGGACCCTCACTCAGGCCGGCAACTGCGGCGCGCCGCTCGTTCCGCCGGGCGCACCGAGCCGGCACGGCGGCGGCGCCGCGGCACCTTCCCCTGACAGCGGCCGCGGGGCTCGGCGGGACGCCCTGCGCTCCGCACCGCCTTCCCCTCTCTCCCAATCCCGCAGCCCCGTCCGACAACTCGGCACAGGACGGCGTAGCGCCAGCGGCGCTGACGAGCGCCGGCTCCGGGCTCGGGCGGCTCCTCAACGGCGCGCCCTGGCAATGCAAGCCCCGGGCAGGGCGCAGGACCCCCGGCGCACCGCGGGAAGCGCTCCGCCGCCAGCGGCACGGTGCCGGCTGCGGTCGGCGCTCCGCCAAAGCCGCCGGGCGTTGCGCCGCGCCGCGGCAAGCTGCCCGTCAGTCGTCACCCCGGGGAGCCTCCACTTACCCTCCCCGCAGCGCGGCCGGACCACGGCGACGTATTCCTGGGAGGCGGTGTGGTCCGTCACACAGACGACGGGGGAGGCGGATACCCGGCTCTGTCCCACGGAGTCAGCGCCGGCGGGAGACGCGCATCTCCGGCAGCGCCGCGAAGGGACCGCCCGGAGCCTCCTCGGCCGCCCCGCCGCGACTGCCCGAGCCCCGGAGCGCTCCCCGCCCTAATGGGGCTCGGCCGCCCCGCGCCCGGGACGGCGCCGGCCGCGCTCCGCCGCGCCCATTGGCTGCCGCCCGCCGCGCCCGCCAATCGCCGTGCGGCCGGGGCGGCCGGCGGCGCGCGGGGCCCGGCGGGGCGGGGCGAGGGGCGGGGCCCGGCTGCGGCGCTCGGGGGACGCGGCCGGGAGGAGCTCGGGGGGCGCGGGAGGAGCTCGGGGGGCGCGGGAGGGCTTGAGGGGAGAGTGGCGTGACCCCACCTGGGGAGGCCGGGGAGCGGGACCGACGCTCCCTTTGCCTCGGCCGGACGGAACTCTGAAGCCGACAGCTTTCACCGAGGGAGCGGGACGGCGAAAGTTAACTAAAAACTTCTCGCGCTGATGTGTGCAGAGGGGTGCGATGGAGCCCGTCGCGGCTGGGTTTGCGGCCCACGCTGTTCCCGGTGGGCCGAGCACAGCCGTGCTGGCACCCGGGCACTGCTGGAGAGAGGGCGGCGCGGGGCCCTCGCCCTCCCGGCTGTGCGGAGCCCGCAGCCACCCGAGGGGGTTGCCGGGGGTGGGCGCGCCCCAAAGCAAAGCAGCCCCGGTCTCCACACTAAAGAGACGGCAAAACGAGTGCGATCGGCATTAAAGGGACACTGAAGTAGCCAGGCACACGTATAAATCCCTTTCCTTTTGTCGTCAGCGACACTTCTGGTATCTGTTAAGCTGCTGGAGTCTGCAGCCCTTGATCCTGTTGCACCTCACACTCTTCAAGCACCGTGGATTGAGTTGGTTCTCTAGTGCCAGTGTTTAAACCCTCGATGGAAACATCAAAGGATGAGTAACATGGCATTTAGCTCCATGTTCTGTTTCTTCTATAGGTGCAGATTGGAAGGTGACAATAATTTTGCCAGAGTGATTTCTAGGCAGTCACAAACCCTCCCCACCTGGCGAAACAAGTGTGCTCGGAGCCTCAAAAGCTGTTTTATATAAAACTGTGTCTCTGGCAGTGTCTCTCTTGATTCTCTAAACAAGGAATTACATGAGGAAATGAAAATGAGAATTTTCCCTTAGTGTTTTGAAGCACATTTGGTTTTCCTCTGTTAGCAGAATAAGTTTATCTGTATTCCAATCTGGTCAAAATCATCTTTTTCCATCTGAAAAAATAAAAACTTAAACTCACAGGAAACAACTTCAGACTACAACCGTAGGCTACAGCTTTGCTACAGTCAGGAGTGTTAAAACTACTTATCACCTTATGAGTTTCAACTGCAACTCAAACCCTGGGTGCTCTTTTAATCTTAATTCTTCAATTTTTAAATGCTGGTTTTTCAATTCCTTTTAAATATTAACTAGGTCTGAAAAGAAATATTTTCACATTTCATCATTGAAGTTTTCAGAAAAGAAGAAGAGATGCTTGTGCAGACATGAGAAACCTCAGAGGAGCCAGCCTCTCTCACTCTTTCCATCAGAATGAGTTTGTATTTCTCCTCTAATTTAAGAAAAAACACAGAGAATGAAGCAGGTGTCTGAAAAAAAATTAAAGATATTGTAAAATATATACTATAATATCATTATATAATAATGTTGTAAAATTAATTGTAAAGGGAATGAGAAGAAAAGGGTAGCAAAGGAGCCATCTTCTGCCTTAGACCTGTTTTTCCCCTGTGTTGTGTTCTTCCTGCCACCTATTCAAGCATTTCTGTATCACTTATCACAAAGATCTAAATATGTTTAGGCTCTGCTGGCAGCACTGCATGATTTCTGTCATTTACTTCTTCCCAGTTCATGTTCCAAAGACATAGGAAATAAGATTGCTTAGCTTTTAAATAACCATGTCAAAGGTGTTTGAAGTCATATATTAGCAGATCTGAATCTGGAATGAAAGAATTTATGGCCAATGCCCTCTTTTAAGTTGTATATCTGTTTATCTGATCCTCACTTACAAGTGCCTCTAATTAAGCTATAAACTCCTAGTTTCTACTGAACCATATGGGTAGCCTGGGAAGTTTGCTACAGTAATGTAATTTAGCCATTCTACAGCCATGTCTGCGATGCAAATCCAGCATGGCTGTTTAAAAAGTGTTATAACCTGCTCTGTTTTTCACAGCATGGACAGAAATAAAGCATGTCCAAAGTACCAACTGTAATCCTGAAACAGTACAGTTTTCTCTTTGGACCTACAGAACTTTGGGTGTGTCCAAGAGAAAAGACACCTACTGCAAACAGCAGGAAAGATAAAAAATTACAACTTGCAAATGCAATTAGTGAGAAAGGGACAATAATATTTCCATCAATTTTTTTCACTTTCTGTGGGAACCACTTAGCTGTTTTGTGCTTTTGTTGCATTCTCTCCTCAGGTACTATTCGCAGGTTTTAATTGCATGCACTTTTCATCCATTTGAAATGTGGATAATTTGAGGATGGGGTCTTGTCTGCTGCTGGAGTCAGTTGCAAGAGGGTATAAGAAAAGTTTGCACATAAAAAAGGCTCAGAATTATAATATCTATTTGTATGTCTTAAACTTCTGTTAAATATTTCAAAAATATCTATGCAAGGAAAAACTCCAAAAAACTGCTGATGAGCAAGTTTAAAAGGGGCTTGATTCCCACCTTTGGTATCATAACATAATAAAAACCCCTAATTCCATGAGACTGTTGCCCATTTTATGAAAAATGTTTTCTAAAATATGTTCTATATTTAGAATTTTTCTGTAGAAAGTATTGCTGACAGTTATCATTAATTTCATGTGAGGAATGCAGTTTTTTGGTCCACCTTGCAGAAGGTTAAAATTTAAAAATGTGAAGTATGGGATGTTTTTCTGTGATTTTGAAGTAGGAGGAAAGTCTCTGTACAGATTCATACAGGTACACTGGACGGAAATGCCCAGAGCAATCAATCAGACCTTCTTTTCCAATCCTACCTCTTCCAGTGAATACTTTAAATATTTCTTATTATCTTTAAAGTATCCCATGTTTACATATGGAAACCATACATACACAGTTCCAGTTGCAACTGCAGGTAAGCAAACACGAGTAGTTCCTTGAGTAACAAACGTGTAATCTAGCACTGATGCAGCTTTGAGGCTGGCCTGGAAGAGGTGGCTGGACCAGCCGGCCCTCAGATGTGCCTTCCAACCCTGATCCTGTGATCTGGAGCTGTTGGATTCAGCCAATACGGGTCTGGCTGTGTTGTCTGATTACTAAAGCCATTTAAGTTTGGGGAATAGAAAAAGGCCATGCCTGGAGATGGAGAATTTTGAGTGAAACATAGCAATTTTTACACTGACTTTCAGCCACCCCACAGATGTCTGTGATGGGTTTGTGATTCCGTATTACAACAAAATTTTTGTTAAATGGGCGACAAGATTGGAATTTCGTGCAAGGTCCAATTGTACTGTTGTTTTAGTTTAGCTTTTTTTCTAAGTTGTGAAGCATAGATCAGCTTCATTTGGGGATTTTGGGAGAGAAACAGTGCTTTAATTTCTGCTGCTTGCTTTCTATAGCACTGTACAATGGATTTTTACTTTCTCTTTTTATTACTTAGTCTTTCTTCAGGAAAGGATGTCATAATGGATACAATGGTCCTTCCTTTCCTATATGTGCCTCTAAGCAGCTGTAGGAATGCCTCAGTTTCCCTGTTGGCATGCAGAGAATAAAACTGTCTTACACCACATGGGTCATATAAGGGTCAGTTAATCTTTATGCAGAGTTTTTCAGACAAAATGCTGTATGGAAGCACATCAATTATTAATATTAACAAGAGCAGCTTCTTAAAACTCTATGTTAGGTGTTTTGGTGTCTTTGGGACATTTTCACTGGAATCAAGTAATGAGGACTAGCCAAAGCAATTAGGTAAAAGTTTTCAAATGCTGATTCTTATAAACCCAACTCTTTTCTTCAGCTTGTTCTTTATCAGTTGTATAGAATTGGGTTAAAAAAAATCCCAGTCTTAATAATGAGTTTTAACCTTGGTAGGTGTACCACTTTTATCTTCGGTATCAGCATGAACCTAAAAATTTACACCAAAACTCTGAGTGCTGAATGGTTTTGCAGGGTAGTTGAAAACCTGGTCATGGGTGAGTCAAAGCAGGGATAGACTGAGGAGTACTATGAGTCCCGTTACAGTGTCCAGGTTTGATTTCTTTTCCCATCTAAACCTGGGTGAAGCATGCAAGGAGGGAGGGAATTGCATCCTGCATCAGGGTCAGGACAAAGCTGGAGTGCATGCTTGCATTTTGGAGAAGGAAAAACTTCTCAGGTTTTCCAGTTCAAGTATTGTTCCACTTTACTGTATCTCCTTTTTTGTTTTATTTTTGCAATAGTCCTTCATTTTTGTATAAGATCCCTCCTGGTGATTTTTGTCTGTTTTGTTTGTTTTGGCCTTATCCTATGGCTCCATAACTTTTTCAGCTGTATAGTCCTGCCTAATCTCTGTTTAAAAGTCAGCTGAATGCTTGCATGGCCAGCCAAAAAAACATTTCTTATGGATTGCTTTCACAGGCACCTTCCCTACATGTTTAACTCTTTATATCCTTCCTCAGCCAAACTGTTACCCTTACACAAAAGATTCAAACCCTGTCTTTGATCACACACTGTTCCATTGGTTCTCCTAGCCTAGTTATTTACTGTGGACTAGGAAAAAACAGGCAATTTGACTGAGATGAAAAAAGCAACATTTAATTTACAATACATAAAAGTAATGTCAGTCCTGTTTCCAAGATCTGCTGCAGTGCCTTACTCCCTCTGCCAGAGCTGGAGTCAGTCCTGTGAGCTGCAGTGACGTTTGGAGCAGCTCTTGGAAAACATCCCAATATTTCTGTAACTATTCCAGCCATGGATGATTTTACTCTGCTTTCTGAGTGGTCTCAGATGAATCTGGTTGCATTCAAGAAACAATGGCAGAATTCCCCTACATTTCTCTAGTTCCAAGAGAATACTCAGAAACCCAATGGTTCTTTGCATATCTATTTCCCCGTTCCACCAGTCTCCTGCCTGTATGAGACTACAGGATTTTGCACAGCATTTTCCCCAAGAGTTTGTGGCCGTTTCATAGCATGGAGGTGTTTCTGTTTGAACAGGAGACACCAACAACCTTTTGTTGTCCCCCCTTTAAGAAAGATCTTTGAGAGCAAGTCTGATCCCCCATGCAGTAAGACACTTGATGATTAACTCTTTTTCAGGACTGATCCAGTTATCTAAGTGCTACACAGAAAAAAATCCCAAAATTGTTTCACAGAAGGCAATAAATATTATTTTAGATAAATAATGATGAATATTTTAAGTATCTTTTGTTCTTAGTAAATCAAATTTGCTTTAAAAAGGCACTTTAGGAAGCCAGGGTGTTAGAAGTTAGGGATAATGTGACACACAATTTGTCCTTTTCCTTCTCTAAAATGACAAAAGTGTAAATCTCAACCCTAACTTGATTAACTTTTGTTTCACTGTGTTACATTTTAACATTCTTTAAACATATTTTGTTATTTAACTATGCAGAGATCTTAATCTTTTACTTAAATGTAAATTACAAAGTACAATCGCTAAACAAATTGATTGAACACCATTGATTTTTCATCAAATAATTGTGGCAAATCTTGTAATCAATTATTCATCATTCTTAGAGAAGAATAGATGACACGAAGAATAAGCTGTAATTAAGATAAAACACTACTGGATTCTATACTGATAATTTCTTTTGAAATTACAATTCTTGCAATTAAATCAAATTGAAATTAAAATGTGAGTAGCCTGATTGAGGCACTGAGTGATGACTGTACAAAAGTGCAATCGGAACGAGGCTATTCATGTATGGGGACAGAGATAACATTTGATGCCTGAAATATTTGCTACTTTTTCCCATGCATTACTTCTGTCTAATGCCAGCATGATGTTATTATTATAGATTTTAATTTCCTCCATTATATGTGACCAATCCAACAGTAACAAAACATAAAGCACATTCTTGAAAACCAATTAAACATTTAATTCCTGTGCTAAATTTATCTTTAGCCTAATTTATGTTTTTCATCCAAAGTGCCAAAAAATTAACATGGATTTGCATTGCTGTAAGGATTCAGTTTTACAAGTCTTATGGATTTTTAAATTTACTAATTGATTTGTTATTTCCAGGAATAAAGGACCTGACTTGCTGGACATTCAAATCAATGGGAAGTACCCTTTTGTCTTCAGTCACATAACATACCTAGAAAATGATTCTCCAAGAAGCAATAAAAACCTCAACATTAGTCTTAATGAAATAATGTTAATGAAATAACTTGTCAGTCAGCTGGACTCAGGTAAAGTGAAGTCTGACCTTGGCAGCAGTCCCCAGCAGATGTCAAAAACTTTCTACGAGTATTCAGGATTTTTTGACCATCATGCTAAAAATGAAAGGAATTAAATTGTCTTCCAGCCAAAGAAGTAAACTGGAAGGTCACTAATGTACCAGATTATGTTTCTTTTTCAAATTAAAAGATAAATACTTCAGAAGGATTGATAAAGTTAAGGGATATTTTAATACCAGAGATGAACTGGTCTTGGGATGTAATCATTATTCAGGCTATGTAACCGAATGCAGCTATTAGTTGCAAATAATAACCTCACATGACATTGTTTTGATGCTCATAGGATGAATGCAGTAATACACAGAGCACAAATATTTAGGTAGATTTGAAATTCATGTACTGCGAATACACTTTCTATTATGATTAGGACTATGATTTAGATATGAGCTGTCTCACAGTTTATCAGGTCTTTCTGCCTTAACGACATGCATTATAACAACCAGTTCAGATCCATAAATGCAGTGTTTGCAGGTAACATATGTGCACATGGGCAAATGTATTCCATTGCCTAAATGGCCACTGATTTGGAAAATGAGAAGGATAAACAGAATTCAATCACATTTAAATAGCATTTTAGCTAGACCTATGCAGTGAGGCAGAAATGGTAATGTCATCAGAACTGTTTATTTCCTCTCTTCTTTCTTTTAGACAAAATACATTTTACTGTGTCTTTAAGTATCAACAAATCAGTTATTTTCAAAATTTGTTGAAAGTTGCTTTGAAAAATAAGTGTGAAAAAAATAGACCTCAAACAAAAGAAAAAAATCCTCAGATTTTTATTATTGAAACCACACAACAAATCTGCTTTTTTTGATTTAAATGCATATCTTTTTTTCAGAATATGATGTTCTTTATTCAAATTATTTATATTCCCATATATCAGCCAATATTACATTATTTTTATTTACTTACTGGCTGAAGACACCATGCTGCTAGTGTGTATATTGACAAATTTAGGATTCTGCTTCTTTTAGCAATTTGAAATTATTTTGAAGTGCATTTTCAGAAAATGTTTGAGTTCTAAAACTTGGTAACATGGGAATTCACAGAAACATAAAAGCCATGAGTAAATTACTCAAAGGATGCACTTTGGAGATGGGTAAGAGCCAGAAATCCAACAGAAGGGAAAGAGAATAATGAGTGGCAGCATTTCTGAAAATCAGAAATGTTTACAGAATTTGAATGCTTTTTTCCCCCCTGGTTTTTGATAATTAAGCACTGATCTGTGTTTCAGTTTTCTTCTCTTCCATGGAGTGTCACAACACAATTTGCTATCTCCATGACAGCTCCCTTTAGCACTAAGTCTCTCTCTAGATCCAGTCAGAAGGGAGTGTTGCCAAATTTTTGTACTTTTTAATTTTCCATCCTGTAAGGTTCATTGTATATTAGTTGCCTTTCTGAGATGTCAACAATTAAGTAAGCTGAGGTACTGGATAAAAAAAGGCATCCTTGTTCATATGGAGATGTAATTTTCTCAGGCTCTGCCTATCTAGCTGTCAAAGCTGACGTGAAAATATGTCAAGCCACCTGATCTATCAGTTAAATATGCCTTAGATTACTTTGCTCAGCTTTTACATAGTTAAATGTGATATAATGGAAACTCCAGAAAGTTAAAACAAAGGAGTCAGCAAAGCAGGATTTGGCAAACTTACACTGAATTACTTGGCCAGTTTGATGTTAATTGGGAAGAAAATTTCTCAGGACTGACTGTACTCTTTAATATTTTGGGTTGGGAGGAACCTCAAAGGTATCCAGTTCCAATCCCCCTACCATGGGACACGTCCCACTAGACCAGGTTGCTCAATGCCCCATCTAACCTGGACTGGAACGCTTACAGGGATGGGCAACCTGTGCCTCACCAGCCTCACTGTAAAGAAGTTCTTGCATATACTAACCTAAATTTCCCCTCTTTCAGATTGAACCCAAAAGATTGCTTTGAGATCCTCTGTAATACAGCATTATTTTATTCTGTACATTGTTTATTTACATCAAAGGAAAGCATTTGAGCCAATTGTGCCTAAAATTGGGTACAAAAAATATTGAATCAAAACCTTTTGTAAAATCTTTCAGTACATTTCCTTTATACTAAGAAAACAGTATTTTCTTGCTCCTGTTAGCTCAGATCCCTTTCGTTCTTCTCACTGTACTAATCTGAGAAATTTGCTCACTCACAAAGACACCTTACAAAGTCTCTATTCTTTGATTCAGTGGCAAAACTTGAAATGCAATCAGTGGGAAATCTGTCAGGATTAGTCAGTACTTGTCAAAGCTTTGCCATGGCAAAATCTTGCTGACCCCTAGCTCATGATTTATCAAATGTAGCTAATACACACAAAAAATGAAAACAGATTTTAAGAGGGGGAGAGAAGAAATTAATTAAGTGAAAGTGTTTTCTTTTCTAATGAATATACTTTTGAAGTTAAGACTTGGTCAAGACTGCAGACAAGGCCATGACAGTGAGGAGAGCACTCCCCTTTGAAAATTTGTACCTGTATTGGTACTTCCTAAAAGGTGTCCCTGGCTTGGAAAATCAAGAGGCTGCATGCCAACTGTGAGAAGTTCAGGCTCAGATTCACATAATAGATGGTTGAGAGTCTGATTCCCATCTTTCATACATCAGTCTGGTCACCAGAACAGTAACTCAAGGCTTGACTGTCTTGTTACTCTTCCATTCACAGCTTAAGGGCGGAAATGAATGTCTCCTACCTTGCAGAAGAATGTCTTGAAAACTATACTGGAAGCATAGGACACAGGGTTCTTGGGTGGTGATACAGCTTTGACAGCTGCAGTGAAGGGCTTTTCCCTCCTTTATTCCCTTTTTGGGGGCCAGGGTGCTTGTTTAACAGGTTCCTCTTCAGGAAGAGAGCATTCAAAAATTAGGGGTGCAGCACTGTGTCCACAAAAGGTTTTATAAGCCACTAAGGTTTTTATCAATCTGACTCCTATAAGCAAAATTTATGACCTCTTTAGAGTCTGATTTGTTATTCACTGAAATTTTTTGCAAGAGAAACATCCTCCTTTTTTGTTATGTTTTGTTTTGTTTCACAGACAAAAGTGAAATACAAGGTGCACAGGCTACTGTACTATACATTTTATATGTATAAAATGTATGTGAAGTAGTGGGTATGTTTGGTGCAGTAGTTGGACCTGGAAATCCTGGAACAACTAGTTTCTCGCTCCTTGATTCACAAAAATGTCAAGGGGACAAACTCCACCCTCAGGTACTTACCCATGACTTCTGCTGAGGTCCGTGAACAGTGTTTTGCTCTGAAAGCAGAATTTTGCTCTGGAAATGGAATCTAGTAGAGACTACACTACTTTCTTCACTGCTGGAAATTTGCTGACATTTTTTTTTTAATCTGCCTCCCCTCCCGATTCAAATGGAAAAAGTTGACTTTGTGCCTTTGAGCGGATGAGTTACTATCAGTGTGCAAAATTATACTTCTTCAATGCAGCAGTGTCCTGGGGTGACTTTATGATACTGGTATCCCCAATCGTCTGGTTTATGTTATATATTAAGTTCTGCACCTTTAAGACTGGCTCTGAGAGCAAGAGAGGGGGAAGAAGAAGCTGCAGTTTGTGTTAAAGAAGAACATCACTCCCACACATCCCGCTCCTGGACTGTGGTGTCTGCAGCACGGACAGACAGCGGGACAGAGCTTCTCTCTGGCTTTTAGTTAGTTTTAGCTAGCTGAGGCAGAGGAGTTCCCTGGACCTTTGTTTTTTTTCCAATTTTCTTGGATCTGTGCAAGCCTGCTCTGGACTGAACACCCAGCCAAACCCCGGGAGCTCACGCCTGTGGCCCACCGGGGCCTGGGCCTCGGCACTTTCCAGCGCCAGAGGGACTGATAAGAAACTGAGCGAGCTGAGCTACACCACATGAAAAGGACTTTTCTTCCTAGACTTGCTACCCCATCGAGCAGCAAGAGGTTTTATTATTTAATATTATTCAATTTCTGTTAAATAAACAGCTTTTTCCACTTCTCTCCAAGGAATTTTTTTCCTTTCTCGGACCAGTTGGTGGGGAGGGGTCATTTCCCTGGGGAAACCCCCATTTGGAATTTTCCTCCCTAATTTGCCCTAAACTAGGACAAGCAGGCTTGCAGAAGGTGTAGTGAAAGGTGAGAGAGTGTGCTAGTAAATGCATTCAAGAAGGGAAATATCAAACAGTGAAGATAAATCTTGACACAATCATCAGAATTAGCCGCATTGTGGATATTGTTGAGGTGTTACACTTCACTCGATTCCTTTGACTGATTTTCTGTTATATATCAATATGGCAGAGAGCTCTGCTCTCCATGACTGTCTCCCTGAAACTCTGAGATGCATGCAAGTCTTCATGTCCTGCATGCAAAATCCAAGTCACAGAGGGATCCTTTAAGAGGAGTTCCAAAGATAAAAATATGTAAATAACTTAAGTACAATTCCTTCGACAAGTATAGTAATAATGAAAGATGTAAGGCTGCTAATCCAGTCCCTAGGGCCACATGATTGAAGGAAAATATATAAATAATAACCTCCAACATAAAAAGAGTAACCAGACCCTACTGAGTTTCTCAACAGCATCCTATCTTGTCCTATTGCACTCAATTCAGCAGTAGCAAACCTTTTAATAACTACTCATATTTCATAAAAAACCTTCTTCACTATTTTCTCTCCCTACCATTTTCCAGATAGCTGCCTCTCGATTGCTAGGCTTCTTAATTCTGCTGAGTGTTTCAATTTGATTTCATATTTTCCATATTCTTTGCTCTAAATCTTATGGGAACCTCCCCTGCCTACATGTTTTTCATAGCTTCCCAGATACTAAAGTATAAGGATTTGGGCTGCAACAGCACTCTTCCCCAGGTATTTCCTCTTCAGTCTCACTTGGCAGGCTGAACCTATTTTTAAAGATACTGTTGTGTGGAAGTGTTCATGGTGCTTCATCACATTGACTGGGTAGAATTTATACCCATAAACAGCTAACCATTCTTCTTTCTTACCTGTGCAGTGCTGTAGTTCCAGAAAGCAAATAGATCACCATAAAATAGATGTAGAGGAGGAGGGTGCATTGGAAAATGTGAAAAGTCTAACCCCATGTTTACTCCAAACCCAAACCCAACATTCACTTCAAACCTGAATTCCCATGAAACTCATGATCTTTCATATGGACCCTGTGGTTTGTCTCAATTCGTAACACCCATGTCATTCTGTACAATTTCCATTCAAGGAATTTAATGAATGCTCTATGCCTATATGCAGGGTGAAAAACCATTGTTTTGCATTATGATTTCCTCATTTTCTCACTAGTACTGTGGTAACTCCAATATCTGGTTATAACTGAATACTGTAATGACAATTTATACTAAGAACTGCAAAAATCTGCCTCAGAAACTGAGGCCAAACCTGAAGCTTGCCTCTCACGTGAGTGATTGATTAGCCAATTTTCCTACTGGAGTATGAACTGTGAGTGTAACGGGTAGCTGCATGTTTAAGTACAGCTTGGTCACTAAAAGTAATAAGAAATGTGATTAACTGGATATTTTATGAAATGGAGTCCCAGGAAATTTCCAGCTGAAGAAATTAAAGAAGTCACTGCAAAGCAGCTTTAGACACAACATCTCATCTCTCCTGCAAGTGTGGTTGAATATAACCAGCCTGACTGGGACTCTCAAGGGACAGGAGGAAAGAAATAGCAGTGTCCCGTTTTAGGAGTCGGTATTAAGAGCATGTGCAGCAAACACTGAGGTCCCAGGAGGGTGAGTGACAGCTTGCAGTCCTTGCATGCTTTGCAGTCCTCGCTTTGCTGCCTCTGCCACGTTCCCAGCAGCCACAGGGAAGACAGCAGGGCTGCTGGAGACAGCCAACAGAATTCCTTCCCACTTGTGCATGAGCAGGCAACATTTTCTTAGGAATGTAGAAGAAGGATAACCCCAAATTAACCCCACAGGAGAGAAGAAAAAGAGGGTGTCAGGGAAATACCAAGCAGTTCAGAAAGACTTCGGGCTTTTCTGACCACTCCCTCCTCATCTTACTATCTTAGAAGAAGGCGTCTCCCTCTTCAGGCCAAAAAGGATGGGAAGGGACAAAACTCTCCCTAGACTGACCCCATGAGATGTGGAGCCTCCAGTGTTGCAAAAGGAGCAGGGGTGATGCCAGGTCAAGAAACAGATGTGAGTCTATGGGCTGAACTGACCTATAACTGGAGAGTGTGTGCCTGCTTTTGCTCTCTGGGTAGAGCTGCGTGGAAAGTTAAGTTGTAGATGTGGGAATGAATGTCCCTGAATTTGTGTGGAAGTGAGGGAGACATAATGCCTGAACAAAACCATGGTGAGCTGACTACAGATGTGGCTCCCAAGTGGGAGTCTTGTAAAGAACTTCCAAAAGTGCTTCTCAATATTTTGAATCTGGTAGTGCTGTAAACATTATGTGGGTATCTGGCAAGGAAAGGTATGATCTAAAAATAAGATCTGAACTTTCTAATGAAAAATGGAAGAGTCAGGAAAAAGCATCCACGTATTTGGGAGATCATCATACATTGGCCTAGGGTAGGAGTCACGACATTTAAGTACTTGAGGCTGACAGGAGTTGGCAAATACTGATTCAAAGCTCCAGGGTATAATGTGAGAGGGAACTGCTCCTTTGAGGTCACTAATATATGTCCTGGGGAAAGAAGTACATGCTATAGTGTTTGGAGAGCCAGTGAGAACATCCACTAACCGTGCTTTCCTTCAGGTTCCTGTAGTAACAGGGTTTTGTTTTTTTTTTTCCCCAGCTGGTTTCTATAGACAGGCCAGGCATTTAAAAATCTCTATACAATCACAATGCAGATGTAGTTCTGTGAGATATCACTGAACACACTTTTTTCCCCTGGTGTTTGGTTAGGCTGGAAACATTATTTTCTTGAACTGTAAAACCTCCCACATTTAAATGCTTGTATATAAGATATATCATGCACCATCTTCAAAATCACAAAATTTGGGAGAGGAAGCTCAGTTGGAAGACATTCAGCTGGGAAAGGTCTGCAATAAATTTTATTCTTATTTTTTTTCACAGTTTCTCCCTCTCTTCCAACACACAGCTTTGATAAGAAAGGATAGGAAATACAATTGCCCATTTTCTCTCCTCCCCTACATTTATACTTATAAGAGCAGCACATTTTGGAAAGCCTGAAGTGTGGGAAAATAATAAAACATTACATCTGTTTAGCCAGAAAAGGACAATATTAAAAATCTCTGAATGCTCAGATGTATTCTCAGCCTGATCTAAAACAGAACAGAGTAGGGAAAAAAATCACCAGAGTTTCATAAATTCTAGGTACAGCTTTGACAGGAAATGTAGTACAGGAGCCAGGTCATGTGCTTGCATCACAGAGTCAGCAATTTCTGGCTATGGTATGGACATATCTCTTCCTAGAGAGAAAGAGGTGTGCCTGGGCTACTCTTCATAGAATCCCAGAATGGTTTGGGTTGGAAAGGACCTTAAAGATTGCCTACTTCCACCCCCCCTGCCATGGGCAGAAACACCATCCACTAGGCCAGGTTTCTAAAACCCCCATCCAACCTGACCTTGAATACTATTCTGGGGAGCTGATGCCCTGCCAGCCATTCTGATCTCTTGTGGCTTGAATAAACCTGGAAGAACATTTTCACAATTAAAAGCTATGCAGTTAAAAATCCAGGAGCACTCACCTCCTGGTTTCTGAGCAGCTCGAGCTGTAACTAGCAGATGTAAGGCTAAGCCTGCTGGTGTGTGGTCTGTGAACGCAGCCAAGGGTCTGGCCTGGCGTGTCTGACTGCTCTGAGTTACACCGGTGCACGCAGAGCCGACCAAATCTGCTAGCAGAGCTGCAGTAAAGCTGGATCAGGCTGCTCTGTGCCAGAGATTCCAACAGCAGGAGGTTAGAGCAACACGAAGAAATAGCTTCCTCTGAGTGTGTGTCCCCACCCATAATACGACCAGGAGTCAGTGTAGGTCCCTGAGCAGAGCTGCCCTGAGCTCTGGCTCCTGAGATGTGGACACAGCCGCCTTTGTCGGTGTGTCGTGGTGCTGCAGTTACAAGAGCATCCTCTGTTAAAAGGAGTAATTTCCTCTCTGTTTTGGCTCCTGGGGCTCTTAAGAGTTAATGTCCTGGAATAAGATCAGTTCAAAAAAGAACTTGATTGATGAGGGGCTTTCACCTTTACGACCCAAAACCAAACCAGGATTTGGTCCTTGGTCAAATGTTACATTTGTAACGGGAGATATTTTGTTCTCAGGTTTAACCTAACTCTACTCTCCTCAGCTAACACAGCAGTTCTAAAGCACAGAAGTGTATCAGCAAGTTCTCAATTCCAAGAGAATTTCCAAACTGAAAATACTCTATTGTACTGTATTGAAAATACTGGTATTGCAGTAAAATATCAGCATGAAATGTTCTTTTTTAAAATACAGAGTCCAAGTCTTTTGTGTTCAGAGGAAGATATATCATACTTGTAGGTGCAAAGTGTAAACCCTAACAGATTCATATTAGCTAGAAAGTAGACAAACCCCACCTCCCCCAAACCAAAACCAAAACCCCACAAAAAGCAAGAAACAAAGCAGTACACCATGTCCATTGAGTTCAATGCAAAATCCTCACAATAAATCAATCTCCAGATTTCTTCTTTACTGCTGTTAAGAATAAGTGATCTAAAAGACCAAACTCCCCAAAATCCAGTTGAGAAAAAGCCTATTAAACTAAGGTGGGGAGAACTGAAATCAATCTCCTCAATTAATCCTCTGTTTGGACTCCTTTTAAAGCTTTAGCACATGTTATTTTTCTTTAAAGGGGGATTTAGTACTTGGACAAATGTTCTCACATATCAACAAAATATAAAGTCACTTCTTTACTTTTTCCATTGCCTTTCCTAATTAATGAGAAAAGATATTTTTATTTTGAATAAAGGTCTATAACTTCCTGGTGATTTTCATGCTTGAACTTGATCTCTGGTAAACTAATATAAATCAGGAGCAACTTGGTTGAGACCAATGAAGTGAGATTAGCAAAGGAGTAGAGCTGTACTCACAACAGTTGTACAAGAGATCTCTCTCTGAAATTCCTGTAAAAGTATGCAAGCCAAAAGCATGAATCAAGTATAATTAAGAGCAGAATTTAACCTGAAAGGTTGCATGTAAGATGACACGCATTGCTGTGGCAGCAGATTGTTGTCACACATGCAGAAGATTTACTTTCTTCCTCCACCAATGAGAAGATCCTTGAGTTGTGAAAAAGAAAAATATTATTCAGGAGTAAACATTGAAACCAGTGATGGAGCAGTTTGGTGAATACACAGTATTAATTACTGAGCAAGTAAATTTTGGTTTATACTGCTGTTGCTTTTTGAACCTTTTCTTCAATACTAAACTCTTTCTTCAAGAAAAATAACATGAATGACAAAGCTGCAGCAAAGAAAATACATTAACTTTTGCAATGGCTTCATGTGCTTTCTTGCTACTTAAATGTAATGTTTATCTAATAAACTGTGTTTCAGTGTTAAACAGTAAACTCTCTGTCCCATATTGAATGTCAGAGTGTCCTTCAGGAGTTGCTATGATGCCTTTGAAAGCAGTTTTTCTCTAATGAAAAGACATACTATGTCACTGGAACAGGGTCCCAAGGAAGGCTGCCCACCACTTTCTGCCTCTGGGTAATCTGGCCTCAAGCACAACCCCGTGTCAATCTTTCTTGCTTGCTCACTTTCTCCCTGGTCCAGAGTAAACTAAGCAGTATCTTGGAAAGGACGTTTATCATGACAGTGGCACAGTCCAAAGTCAAGCCATTAGTTACTCCATGAATAGGTTTAAAAAAAAAATAAACGTTTTTCTATTGCTTTTCCTGTGGGGATGAAAATAGAAATTACTTTTTTCAGACTTTCAGGTCTTGACTACTGAAGAATGGTGTAATATTAAATTCTTTACTTCAGTAGAGCTAATGCTTGCTTGCTTAAAACTCTGTGTGCTTAAGCATGTTTTCAAATTAATGCTGTACATGGTACCAACCACCCCACCTCACAGAGAACAAGCCTGAAATAAAATGAAATTACTGTTTTGCAACTGGGAAATTTAAAAACAAGCTTCTCTCCTAATTCTTTAACAGAGGAAATTAAATTCATACTTTCCAGTACACTTAATCCTGAGCTGTTTGGCATATTTGAACATTAGCCATTTACACTCATGTATAAAATGAGTGTGGCTTTCAGAAATGCACTATTCCTGTAGACTGTTGATCCAAATTGACTGTCAAAAGCTATCTGAAGAATTTCAGCAGCTGACCTGCTTTATCATGGCCACCAGCTGCTAAAAGCTGTAGATGGTGATGAGAGCTTAGGTGAGAGAGAAGAATACAGGGAGAAGTTAAAAGAAGGGAGGGCAGAGAAGCTCTGTGAGCTCAAGCCTTTGGCACTTGTTTCTTACTCATTAAAGAGACATTGTAGTTCAGTGGTACCTCATGAGTACTCAACCCTTAGGGTTGAGTCATTGACAGACAACAGAGAAATGATAAGCTACAATATTTATTTCAAACAGATGAAATAAATGGGTATACAGTTCTGCCTTGTGTTAAACTGTTCATCATCCAGAAACAATAAGGATGAAGCTGATGAAACTGTGGTGACTCAATCTGGGATTATGTCTCATAGGACTTTAGTACAGATAGCCGTGTTTAAGGTGGCCAACGAACTTCCCACATAACTACTGAAGAAAAAGAAATAGAGTAAGGTTTACCTGGCCTTCCTTAGCTGAGTTGTCTGTTTCTTTCTGTTTGCAGTACAGGAAACATGGATAACTCACTCAGATACAGTGAGATATGTTTAATTAGGTGAGCCCTGCTCTGTTGTGTTTGATTTATCCTGGTTTAGGCAAGAGGAGAATAAAGGAGTTAACTTCTCTAGATTCCTCAGCAGATTTAGATTTGAGTTACCCAAGTCCCTGTAGTTTGCAAAATTTGTATAAAAGGTCACCTTCCCTGCTCATAACATGATTTTTATTACTAGAAAAAAATCATAAATTAGGGCAATAAAAGAATTTTTAAAAAGCAGCTGTTCCTTTCTTGCCCTGCCTCACTGTTTTCCCAAGTTGCATGTTTTTTGGTCTTGGAAAGGGCAAAAAAGAACTTGAGAGTGAATTAAGACAATAAACAAGCACTTTGCTGAGAACACTGGAGATAAGGCTGAATATTAACATCTATCTTCTATCACCATTGTTTCTCTTACTCCTCCATGCTCACTCCAGGCAAGGGGAATGCCGTTGGCTTATTATCACAGTACTGAAATAAGTCTCCTAATTTATATGATTGCAGCACTACTCTTTTGCATCATAAAATTCCTATAGAAATGAAGCCAAAATGGATAAATATTTTTCTGGCAGCAGTGATGGTGTTCTTGTGTCTATTGTATGAAATCAAATAGTCCTGGAGATAAAGGTGGCCTGAATTTTATTTTTATTTTTATTTGGCACAGAGGAGGCAACAGAGCATGGGAATGGGACAGAGGAATTCCTGAGATCTGAATTCCAGTTGGATGCTGAGTCTGTGGCCTTGGGCTAGTCTGGCATTTCAGTACTTCAGTGACTGACACCCTATAAATACACAAATAATAGATAGGAACAACCTAGGTCTGGATTTCATCCTGGCCTCAGAAGGCATGAGCCCAGGAGCTGCAGACAGTAGTCTCCCAACAATCTGTCTTACAGCCCATGAGCCACAGTACTGAGTGCTGCAATCACTTTCTGTCTTATTTCTAAAATACCCATAAAGCAAGGCTTAGATGTGGTGCATCATCCCTCTGTGCACCTTTTCTAATCTATAAAATGGGGCTAATAGAAATATTTTTCTTTTACCTGTGCTTATTTACAAGACTGTCAAGATGTAAATCAATGACAGAATAAGTCACTATCTTTTTGAAAATTGGCTGAACTCAGAAGAAAGCAGCACATGTCAGATTGTGAAGCTCTTCCACTGGTGGACAGATACTCACACAAGAGGTTACACTGGAGTCAGTAGAGGTTCACACAACTTTTGGCTATTGTGAGTAAGGAGACCAGAGTCTGGTCCTGCATTACTGCTGTTAAATCAGTGTTAGCAATGAAATATGGATAATCATAACCAAAGAACTGTTATATTAAAAAAGAAAAAGAGAAAGAATTATTAATGACAGCTAAAATTTTGAAAGAAATGAAACCAGTGATACAGAAAAAAAGGGACAACTTTACATACCTAACAAACAACTGCAAGAGCTATAATTATATAGGAGGTTTAATAATATAAAAATCTCTGATGTTGCATTGGAATTAATTGATGTAAAGCATCAGTATGGTTTTTCCCTCCCTCTCTTGCTGATGTTTGTAATTCAGATGAATGAAAGGAGCCTGATTGCTAATTAGGAGAAGTTCAATAGGTTCCATTTTCTGGAGAGCTGTGCTTCCATAAATTCTTTGCAGCGAGTTCCTCTTATCGCAGCTCTGACAAAATTCCCAAAAAACTCAGTATTAACATGCTCAAGGTTAGGTCTTGTCTTTGTTACCTGTCTCTGCCTTTGGGGTCACTTAAGGTTGCCTGTAGCTGCAAATGAATGAATTACTTTTAAAGAAGTTTATTTCTTTGAAGCTGCAGTGAGAAGGGGGATATATAATGAATTACAATACATTACACATAGAATAAAATCACCCAGCACATACTAAAAGAACTGTCTGTAAACTGCAACATTTAGCCCGAGACTTTGCCCAGTCTGGGTAGTGTCAGAGCTGAGAGGGCTGATTTGGTGTTATGTTGCTGTTGAGGGTTGTGCAGGAGGCTCAGCCTGGGGAAAAGTCAGGAACAGCTAATCTCAGCTCCTCCTTCCATGAGTGAAATGCCTGGTACACAGGGGAGGCTCATGGGATGACATGTCTGCATTTTCTTGTGCAGGTTTCCAGGACAGTGGCATGCAGCTGTCCCAGCACAGGGCTGCACACCGGCTGGTGTTCTCCCTGTTCTGAGAGGTCTTCTCATCATCCACCCTGCAGAGGTATTGATTAATCCCCACACTCCCTGCTCCACAGGAAAAAAACAAGCAAGACATGATACCATTTTTTCATTCTGGACTCTTCTCAAGCATATGTCTCTGTCTATTTTGTATATGTATTAAAGAGCAAGGCTGGCTGATCTTTGCAGATGCATGCCCATAGTGATTATTGCTATCACAAATTTGCCCCTAATCTTGGAGTTGCATTAGAAGGTTACTGAAAGGTTACCTCACATAACATTCATAAAGTAATCATATTGTGGACTTAGGTCTACTCTAGATTGCTCTTAAGGACCACTTGTAGTCAAGCAGATCTCTGGAGTTTATAGATGTAAGTAGTTTTCTTCTGTAAGAAGTAGATGCTGGAGGATGAAGCTCTGATCCCTGGGAAGAAAATTGAGGACATTTGTTTGCTGAAAGGAGAGCTTCTGGTTTGCCATGTTTGATTTTTGGTGTCCTGCTGAGGCAATAAATGTTCAGGACTCCTGGCATCATTATGTGCTGCAGTGGCTTGAGGTTACTGTGTCGGTAGCCACACAAGGCATCTGAAAAGGATAACACAAAAGAGCTTTGCTTCCAGCAGGGAAAAGGATAAAAAGTAGAAAGAATTAAAATCTGCCATCCTGTTCTCAAGTTTTCCAGAAACTGGTGAGGCAAAATACAGTGGCAAAATATACACCAGCTGCTAGCTCTGGGTGTGAGCAGGAGCTGAATCTGAGCACAGACCTTCGTGTTGCTCAGCCGTGTGCGAGGTGGTTCTACTTCATCTGCACAAGGCAGGGGGACTTGATGATGCTCCTGCATCTCTGACTGACACTGCAGCTGCTTCCTCAGGCATCAGGGGTAGCTTGTGACTTCTTTCACAAGGTCAGAGATGGTTTTTAAATGAATTTTGCCCTGCATGGTTCAGGAAATGTACGATCACCTAAATATTGTCCAGTATATGGTGAAGTAGAGGTTGTAGTCTGTAAGATACACTAACCTAAGCCGCTCACATCCCATCAGCAATATGTTTACTTTGCAGGTCTCACTTCAGGTAGTTCAAGGGCAAGAAATACTGTTTATACAAATGGGCTTTATAGGAAAAGAAGGGGAAGGTCTGTCACTGTCCAAGCATGCACACTTGAATAATCCATGTTGTCCATGGTTCATCTTTAGCTGTGAATGCTGCTAGCTAAAGACCATTATTTGGATATTATTTGGATTTATACATACATTTCATGGATGCTTGTCTGTGTGGGAATGACAGGTGTAAAAGCTTGTGCTGTACTTGTTGCACTGCCTTGCAGCTCACCTGGAATCTGCTGAGACCTTTGTGTAATATCCTGAGTCATTGAAATAGAAGCAGTTTTGGGTATAGATTCCCACTGTGTTGTTCAGGCCCTCTTCCCACCCTCAAGGCTGCTAGAAGGAATAGCACATCAGCTAACCTGTACATCACTTGTCTAGAATTGGAGTAATGCTTCCCTTGTTAAGTATACAGGAACTGCTAAGCTTAGAATAAAGAGAGAAATGCAGTTGTAACTGACATGACCTACACTAAAAAATTGTTCTTGAGACTTTCCCTCACTAAAAATTGTAAAAATCCCTCAGGCCCTTGAGACAAACGCTTAGATGTAGCTTGGAAAATAACAGAGAAAGTGCTCTGAGTGCTGGGCAACCCACCAAAAGTTCATAAGTTAATAAGACTCAAGAAAGCATTACTATAAGCAGCATTTCAGTTTTGGGCCTTAAATTAAGCATATATTTTCCATAATGAAAGAAATGCATGCCTGGGATTTGAAGAAAATATGAAGAAGGTTGTGGGAATAGGGCATAGTAGGAAAATTTTCCTTATTATGCCTTGTGCTTCCCTGCATACTAACAGCACCACAAATAACAACAACATACGACATGCTGAATTTGTCTTTCAGCAGCTGTAGAAGGTGTTTAGTCTGGGGTTGTGATTTATGGTTATTCTGAATTATATGAATAATATGGCCCATGGCCTGAGGGCATTGAGTAGTGAGTGGTCCTTGGCACACTGAGTGCAAACAATGCCTATACAGCTCAAGCCATGTATTTTTCCCCTCAAAACCAGGGTGTTTTCCCTTCTGTTTTAAATTAATAGCAATCTTTCCTTAAGAACTTTTTCCTTCTCATGGAAGAATGGAGTTCATAGGCTTCATCTTCTTTTTTGTTGTTTATTTTAGGATTTTGGATTACTGTACTATGGAATCAATCACACTGTTTAATGTGGACAGCTTTATAACATCCTATGCAATGAGGTAAACTATTTTATGAATAGGGAATCAGATGCAGGACAGGAATTTGTGGTTAGATTGTTAGAAAAGAGTATCTGGAGCATCCTATTTTGAAATTGGATCACTTTTCCTTGCATTGTTTCATCCTGCTTAGTTATGGAGAAGATAACAATCATTAACTGTGGAGATCTTGCCAGAATTTCTAAAGATCTGTAGGGCATACTTCAGTATGTTCCTGATGATTTAATCTCTGCCTCAGCCAGACAAGCTTGTCCTATATTTTCAACTAATTTACAAGAGAACTGAATTTGAGATGAAATATTTTTAACTGAATTGCCACTAAATCTGTGTTTTTCAGGATAAGAACTTTTTACTGAACTCAATGAGTGAGTAGGTAATCATATCAAAGAGTGGAGATTAAATGTTTTTACTGGCATGACAAGAGACCTCTGTCTGAGCAGTGAAGGCACAAGATAACATTTATACTGAAAGTAAGTTTAGGTTCACCATCAAAGTATCATAACATACTCTAGAAATCCATTTGCTTTTTCAAAATCAAGACTTGAGAGAATTTGTCTGTCTGAGAAAATGCTTGTGAATGCATATTTTAATGTGTGTTGTTTAAAAATTAGTGTCTTAACCCTGAAAAACAGCAATGAATGATCCCTCTGTGTGTAAATAAATCCTAGATCTACACAGTTTTGGGATAGAACACTCCTATGATATTGCAAGCTGCTTTATTACTTTTTAATTATTTTTTTTTCTCAGATACTTAATCAAATACTATTTCTAGCCTTGAAACAGGATAGGGGCTGGTGGAGGTTCACATTTATTTGACAGGTCTAGCTTTTGTAGCTTTCTAGGTGACAAATTAGTCTGACTTCGGCAGTGCTCTAGCAACTGTAGTGATCCAAATATAGTTTCCTGAATTCACAGGACCTTGTTTTTCTTAATGCTCTTTTCTTTTTGAGTCTTTGAAGACATCTGTCCATAATCTTTCCTACAGGTGTTCAGCTGCAGCCCCATCTGTGGAAAGACCACAGAAGGATTTGCCTTGAGCTGGTCTACATCTTACCCTTTCACAGTGTGCAAGAGAGCATCTTTAAGAAGTACACTGACTGATAGCTACACCTGATTTTTGAATTAGTGTAAATGAGCTTTCAATGGCCTCAGCAATGCTTTAAGATCCCAGCACTCAGGATGTTATTCTGCCTTTTTATACCACCAGGGACATCTCTAACATGAAAATGAAAAAGTATTCATGTTATGCAGCCACTCGAAAGGAGTGGTGTGAAAAACAAGGGCGTGATGCACATCTGCTTTTGTTTGATATTGGTCAATGTTTTGTCTTGCATCCCAGCCTTCTGACACGTGTCTCTATTCATGTGTGCATAGCACTATGGCTAGGGCAGAACTGCCTCCATCATTAAATTAATCCTGATGTTTATATCTGACAAAGCTGAAAACCTCTTCCAAATTATATTGCATCACATATTTTTGAGACTTTTCTTTCTTCACATTGTTCCAACATTATTTGCATAGTTCAATATCTGAGCTGCAGATGCAAGTAGAAGCTTGGTCTCCACAGATGTCTCAGTGCCTGCTGTCTGCAGCCCCGACAGGTGAGTAAAGCAAAGAGGGTTCTATAGGAAATCTTTCAAGGAAGTTTATGATTTTCATATTTTTTATATATGACAAAATCTTGGTTATTAAAGAGATACATTTTATTTTAATATTTCTAAAACTAAGAATCCTGTTAAGTTTAAATGCTTTGGAGGTGAAACGTGTCTGTTAATGTAACTATTATGAGCTACTTTAGGTAAATTTTTTTATCAAGCAGTTTCCAGTATTTGATTCCAGTAAAGGAATTTTTGTAAAGAAACCAGCATTTTAAAGCTCATCTGAAAATCTATGTGGTGTACTCACTAAAAAAATAAATCTCCTTGAAAATATTGATATGTGAAATCTGTTGCTTAGATATATTTTTTTATTCAAGATTTGCTAGGAATGGAAATGAAATATTCAAAAAATGGTAATTAAAACAAATATTTTGTCAGAAGTATGAATTTGTTCTGTTCACACAATAATAACACATTTAAACTCTGTTCTTCAATGGCTTTACCCCTTGGGGACAAGGAAACATTTAGCCTGTGGTCTATTGTGTGTCAAGGACAAACAGTTGAAAATGGTTGTCTTGGTCTGCTTGAGCCCGTTTCAGAATAAGAGTGTGAAATCTATGGCTCAGCGACTGGTTCCTTGAACAAAAGAGTAGAGAAAATATGCTTAAACTGAAGTGCTCAGCAGTTGTTATGGTGACACATTAAACTAGTCAGTTCTGGCTTGGATCCAAAAAGAGTTAAAGATGTAAGGATGGTGAACTCCCATTTTGGAGCACTTCAAGCTTTCTGTGATCTGTAGTGGAAAAATATCCTTACAATGAGGATGGGAATTTTCACAGTAAAACACAATACAAAATCTACATTGAGGTCACTGTTAGGGTAGGAAATGCCAAATTTAAGATGCTTGTGCAAACATAGTTCCCTTCCTTTGCTGTGCTCTTTGTATGTTTTCCTTTACAGGATCACACTCACTTCATGTAGCAGTTATGCAAAAATTGTTAAATGAGTGATTGAAGTGCTCCAAGGAAAGATGTCTCTTCCAATACAGCAAGAATAATGCAGGATGGGACCAAGCAGTACCCAAACAGTACAGACAGAGCTGTACTGCTCCCTTTTGAGGAAGTTTTTGAGGAAGCTCAAACTTGCTCCCTTTTGAGGAAGTTTCTCTATAGCAGGGCACCAGTAGCATTTCTGTGACCATAAGACATGTATGTGTGTGTGCAGGTGTGTACACATAAATGCCTATTTTTGCTAGTAATTTTTCAGTGTAAGGTGCTTGAAACATGAGGTAATGTTGCAAACTGGTGTTTTTATGAGTACTGATGCTATCATTTGCATGCCTGTGTGTGAGCATGTACCACATGGCTTGCTGGGAACCAAGCTTGCCACAGTGAGCAGTAGTTCATGGAGCAAATTGTCTCGGAAACTGCACCTGTCTTTTGGCTTGGGGAGCATAATTTTTGTACTTGAAAAGTAAACCAGTGTCGCCCTGAAAACTCAGCTTCTGAGCTTGCTGACATGGTTTTCTAAAGACTTTCCCAGGACAGTAACTATAAACATAGATATGTGTACATTCTTTCTGTTACACGTCCTGTGAAAGTTTTTAGAAAACCATGTCAGCAAGCTCAGAAGCTGAGTTTTCAGGGCGACAAACCAGGACATGAGCACCATGGATAATCATGACTGTAAGTGATTTGAGGAACCCTCTGCAATCCTGTGAGACCAAATCTTATTTCTCATTTCAGATGATCAATCTGAATGACTGCCCTGGATGACAATGCACGTATCTCCTTTGACTGGAAAAAAATCTGTTATCTTAGCAAATAGACTTTTACACATCTGAAATCACATCTAAAAATGTGGTTGTTAAGAAAAATGGTAAAATAACTGAGGAATACTCACACCAAAACCTGTAAGCTGCTCAAGAGCAGCAAGAATCCTGTAAGTTGCTCCATGTGCTATGTATGCAATAAACCTTGCGACCATGTTAGTGTCTGATCCCATAGCATGGCTTCACTAAGCATCATCCTATTAAATTGCCATAGAAATAAGTTGATAGGGACTCAGGAGGTACCTGTAGAGTGTCTTCTGCCATTACTTGTGCTGAAACCCCTGTGTGGATGAGCAGGGGATTTAAACACTTTTATAGGGTGTCCTCATGGTAAAAGCACTTCCATGCAGCAAGTCACACAAGTTAAAAAGTGCTAGAAAGTGAAGTAGAATGCAAAGGGAATCCTTGCAGCTCCCAAGTACAGCACTGTCTACATGGGGAGAAAATGTATTAGGACTTTAGATCCCAAGGGAGTCAGTTCTGGTAATGCAAACCACGTGTGGCTTTGGTTTTGTAATTCAGCCAGTTATAATTTAAATCCTATAATATACTGGACATAATTTCTGTCTAAAATAGAATATTTTGGGGCAAAAAAGAGTGTGTTTACAGGGTATGTCTGAAAGTTGAACTGCTGTCAAAGAAACAGGGAGACTGAAAAAGCAGACACCCCTGCAGCCGCATCCTTGACTTTGACGAATCACAGAATCACAGAATGAGCTGAGTTGGAAGGGACCCACAAGGATCATCGAGTCCAACTCCTGGCCCTTCTCAAAAATCCCACCATGTGCATCAGAGTGTTGTCCCAATGCTTCTTGGACTCTGTCAGGTTTGGTGTTTGACTGCTTCCCTGGGGACCCAGGGCACTCCTGACCCATATCCAACTTTTCCTCGAGCAGGACTCCCAGGTCTCTTTTCATGGCATTGTTTCTCAGCCTCTCATTCCCCAGTCTGTCCCCAGTGCAGAATCTGGCACTTTCCCTTGTTGAATTTCATATGTTTGGTGATTGCCCTGCCCTCTCATTTGTTGAGGTCTCTCTTAACCCTTTGTGCCCAACCTGTGAGCCAGTTGCTCTCCCATTACATGATGTGTTTATTCAGCCATGTGCTACACATTTTGTTCAGAAGGATCTTGTGAGAGACACTATCAAAAACTGCACTGAAATCCAAGAAGATTACATCAGCTGGTTTCCCTTGATGAATTAAGTGGGTCACCTTGTCATAAAAGGAAATCAGGTTTGATAAGCAGGACTTTCCCCTCATGAAGCCATGGTGGTTCAAAAGTGATAACACTCCAGCCCAAACACACGTGATTTCTTCAGCTAGCTTCACCAAACCCTCTCCTTTGAGAGGATTCATATTAAAACACTGGAGAATGTGTGCCCATGGCTGAGCAGGAATCAGTGCTCTCCTCTGTTCACACAGGGCAGGAGAGGAAGAGGATGAACAAAGAACCTGACTGTTGCTGTCTGCTGCAGCTCTCTGAGACCGAAGGAAAGGGACAGCACATGGGAAGGGTCGCAGTAAAGCAAAAGACTCAGCCTAAGATCCAGTATCTGGCAGAAAGCCCAAGTTTCAGATTTGTGAGAAACTGTCTGGGGGAGAGAAATATCTTTGCACTAGATGTGAAACAGGAGGGCTGGAGGGAGGTTTGGAGAGCAGCCCAAGAATGAGCACAGCCTGCTGCAGTCAACGGCTCTGGTCAGGGCCTCCCTTTTTCCACATGAAACTATTTCTATTGTCATTAAGTCTTAAAAAGTCATTGTGTATCTGGATGTGTATATGTGTCTGTGCATGTGTTTGCAAAAGTGACATGTTTAGCTTCATATGTGACAACATGCCTTTGGCACATTCAGTGTAAAAAAATAACTCGTTCTGTGCTTTTCTTTTTTTTTTTTTTTTAAGGAAGAATAAAACAAAACCAGATTGAGCTTTTACACTTAAAGCCCTAAGAAAATCATAAAAGTGAATTATGGGGTGAGAATTACTCTTTAAAGGAAAGCTTTACACTGGAGTAAACTTGGAACATTTATACATAAAATATTACATATAATATTTATGTGTATAAAATCTGCTGAACTGGCCATTTTCTGACTATTATATAAACTTCATGCATTTGAGAAAGCAGACTTCCTTTCACAAAAAACAATTTGTTCTAGATTCTAGCTTCTATTATAAAGTAATAATCCCTGAGTAGCAACACTTGATGTTATTGTCATAAGCTGTCTCCTCTGTGTGCTGTTTGGTTGAGTAATTTGATTTTTGTAGATTGAGCTTAAAGTGCATTGATGCATGATGTAAATGAGGAGAAGGAAAAAGATGGGGCTGGGAAAGGAGCACATACTCCAAGCAAAGGACACAATTTTGGGATGCAGAACTCTTCAAAACTGCTCTATGTCCAGGTTTAGCTTGGTGAAGGAGTCTGGGTGTGGGCAGATATAGTGAGTTCCAAAATTTAGTCTTCTTGACAAAAGGCAAAACCCAGTGTTTAGCGTTAGCCTTCGAGATACCTCAAAAAAGGAAGTGTTTGAGGGTCCCCAGGGAAGGCAGCAAGCAGCAGCACAGAGCTGGTGGCCAGGCAAGCACAGGAAAACCTCCCACAGGAGAGGTCCTGGGGCTGCCACCTGTGCCCCACCCTCCCTGGCGCTCTCCATCAGCAGAGGGGTGACACCTCCAGGGATGTGCCAGAGCAGTGGTGAGTGGCAGCCACACACCTCAGTATGACCTTGAGGAGCAGAGGAACCTCCTTGGAGACAGTGGATTGACTTTCCAAAGTGACTGGGCTCATACAAGCACTGGACGTATTAAGTGAATGGACTTAAACAGATAAATGTCCTCTACTGTCCCTACAAGGAAGAAATGACAGAGAATGGAAGAAAATGCAACAGTTATTAATGCTTTCACCCAATAATGCCTAGATGTGCTCAGATAGCATCATGACAAGGTCTTATGAAAGTCAGTGCAATGCAGAATAGACTGCAAATGTATTAATCTGTGACAAGTATGCATTTCTTATCCTATCTGTAGAAATGTTTGCTATTTTTGCAGGTTGTCTAGTATTGATCTAGTAATCTCGCCACAGTAATCCATGTGAGTTCTCTTCCTGCAAATCCCCCATTTGAAAGCTTGACTTGTTCTTGCAGAAATTGCAAAATTATCTAAAAAGCAGGTGAATAACAAAGACTGTTCACAGAATTTTAATCTGTAGAGCTGTTAATTCTTTTCTTGATTGAAGCTGGAACAGAAACTAAGCATTTCAGGGCCCTCAGAGAAATTCAGCATATATGATCTTCTCTAATTGCCTGCCAGGGAAAAACTGTGGTTATGAAGCAATCACTGATCTGGTCCCACAGTAGCTTTTCCTACATCAAAATACTCTTTTCTTCTCATTTGTTAAGTATTGCATTGTTTTAAATGTCCTTTCCACAACAAGCATCAACACTGGATTAACAGAATCAAGGTCTATACCCTAGAATGACAGGAAGAAAATAGATGGAACATTTAATTGAATTGCAGATGTTATGTCTGGAAGAGAAAAATACTCTGAAAGTAATTGAGTAGTTTGCCATCTACACTAAGCAGAGATTTTAAAAACAGAATACGTATGGATTCATTACGCAGAATGCAAACATCTGTGTTGAATGTTTCCTGTGGTATTGAGGAAAACACCTTTTTCTTAGATTTTAGAACTTAGTGGTATCAGTGAAATTAAAATAAAATATCTAATTATATCGCTGAAGTCATCAGAAGAATGCAGAAGAAGCTCATTCTTCTTCCTGAGAGACACCTATAATAAATCATTAGTGGTATACTAAAAAATAGATTATAGCCATGGGAATAAGTGCTTTTTCTATTCAACAAAGGAATAAAAAAGGAAGATAGTGAATTATGATCTATATCAATCCAATTGTGTGCTTATTTAGTCAAAATAGTAAAACATCAAAATAGTCTGTATGATGTTGTTCAGTTCCTTGAACTCCACAGAATTTTAAACATTTGTTGAAAAAAAGAAGATAATTTTATTTTGAGTATTTGTAATATAGAAACTAAAAATATATTTTATAGTTTTCTAACACAAGCAGTAACTCTGAACACTGAGAAATGATGATGGTGTGGAGTTTGAAATACATTATCAAATTTTAACTTCTCAGGTAGGAAGAAATATGGAGTTGTAGATGTTATATTAAACCATTCATCTTATCATTCATTTACATTTCAGCTTGCAGCACAGAAGTCTGAATAACTAAGAAGATTTTAATTAAATCAAAGGACAAAGCATGACAATTTAATGACCTGATATAAAACCTCATGTGTTTCCATTGGCCCCAGGAATTTTCTTGAAGGAAAACAGTGTGAGTTAGATTTTCCAGTCCATGTGGGCTTGGGCAGCCTGTTCCCAAGAGACAAGAGTAGGAATCAGGCTTTGTTCCCTATTGACCCTCAAACCCTACCCAAATTGCCTTAGCTCTGGATCAAATAGATTAGATACTGCAATTATATTAATTAGGCAAACATCCCAAACTGATTTTTAAAGTTATCTTCTTTGATCAACAGTGGTAGAGCCTTGCTTAGGCAATCACATTTTCATTGAAAATCAGTGTGGCAAGTCTTGGTTTTCCCTGGTTTTGAAAACAAAGCAAATGATTATTTATCCCCTCTTTCCTGTTCATAGAGAAACCATCTCTGTGATTTAATTCTAGCTTGGGCTGATAGCACACCAATCTTCTTGACACACTAAGAGGAAAAGGTATTTGGATCACTGCTATGGCTTGGCAGGAGCTATTGATGTGATGCCTGCACTTTGTCAGATGGCTTGGGAAATTCCACAGCCGATACTCAAAGCTCTAGGTCAGGCAGGGATTTCCAATCCCTGATAAGTGTGAAGTTCACGAGAAGTCAGCCACCCTACATTTTCTGCATCTGGTGGCTGTGTCAAGGCTTTCATGACATATTCTGGTGGTCAGAGCTCCACTTAAATCCAGACATCATTATGACAGTGCGAGCAGTGAACTGGCGGGACAATTCGACTACCTTTCTCTCATTGAAAAGGAGGTTGAGGGCCCTTACTAAATGTGTTGTAGTAGCTGAAGCTGATGTAGAAAATGTTACTCGAGTACTTGAATATATGGTTATGTATTGAAATTAATAATATGAAGATGATTCAAAAATCATTGCATAATATTTTTTGATTTTCTCTTCTCTTCAAAAAGTTAAAAAATGCAGAAAACACAGGTAGTTGGGAAACTCTTAAAGAAATGTTATATTTACTTAAGAAAGATTAATTACAAGTGAAGACCTTGTGAAGTTTTACTATATTCGAAATACACCTGGAACTGCTAAAATTATGGATTATCCTCTAAGAGAATGGATGATCATCTAGACTTTTGCTTAAACTAATTATCTGAGGTTTCATCAGGAGGATGTAGCTTATGTTGTAGAAAAATATTTTCAATTATCAGCACATCCTAATAGTAAAGAAATAACTATCTGGGTAGGTTTTAGACTCTCCTCTAATAAAAAACTCAAGAAATATGTTTCACAAATTTTTCTCAGATGTCTTTTCTTTTTATTAGCTCTTCAGCATAGGAGAAAGCTGGATTCAGAACTTACTTTCCTATGGCTTCAGGATTCTAAAGGAAAAGGCTAATATTATCCAGGAGCCTATACTGGATTGACATAAACATCCTTTCTACTATTTAAATCTGTTTATACTTTATGAGTTTATCTCAGACATAAAGACAAGGGTTCAGATCCAATGATGTTGATTTGAAGAATATTGCTTTATTCTGTTATTTTATTGGCTTATTTAGACTCCCCCGTGCATTACTCCATTATTTTATTGGGTTATTCAGACTCTCACAATGAATCATTTTCTTAGCTTAAATAAGTCAATCCCATCTGGAGCTGGTCAGAATATTTTCAGTGAAATGAAATATGTCACTTCATCAAAGCCAAAATGTTGTATCAACATATCAGTTTTGACAAACATTTCTTGAGAAAGTTTTTGCCTGGGGTTCCCTTGTCACTTACAGTCAGAGGAGAAAGAACTTGAGCCGAAAAGATCAGGTTTTATATCCATAAGCAGACATTTCATAACAATTTCCATTTGCAAAACTGTTTGGGGGGGTTCTTTTCATTCCTCCAAATAGTGAAAACAAATTCTGAAACCTTGAAATTTAGAGCAAAATGGAATCTGTGTCCTCTGAACAGCTTTAATTACATCTGAGCATACAAAATGCTGATTCAGTAGCTCATATTTAGAGGATTTAGGTATACCAAAAGGCAGAAAATCAGGAAACCATAAGAAATGTGGCAGTATATTGGTAGCTGGCTTCTTTTTCCTTGGAATAGCATTTATTTGCCAAGCATCATGTAAACATCACTGAATCTGACTCTTGGCACAAAGATCTCCACAAAGCGTTCATGATAACACACTCTATCTTCTTTCACTCCAAAGTTTAGTAAAGTGCATAGAAAATCCTTCCTAAATTACATTGGATACAGACTGGATCCTAAGTCTTTAGAGGAACACTCTAAATATGTTTTCTTTAGCTGATTAAAATTTGTGGAAACTTCAGTTATTCCATCATGGTTAAAAGGTTTTGATTGCTCCAAGGGAAAAAGCCCAAAATTGCTTGTACCAGCTGGAACAGGAGGCTCCAGTGCACTGATGAAGCTCTGCAGCTGCTCGATTGCATGCCGGAAGAAATGGACATTGTACATTCCCTGCAGGAACAGGGCAGGTACAGCTGTGACATAACTGCCCTTGTCTTCCCTGACTGATATTTTATAGACATATTTCTGTAATCCCTTCTTAGCCATTAGAAAGTGATCTTGCAGTACATATATTTTAATTAGTTATTATGAAACAGGGCAACACCTGTAGCTGGAACACATATGGTGGTATTTTCAAAACGAAGACAAAATATTGTAACAAAAAGAGATGCTGAAGTTATGCCATATGAAGCTAAGCTTGTAAAAAAGAGAGGGTTAAAAAAGGCTTCCTGAACTGAACCTGGAGAAAGATAATTTCCTTCAGACATGGGGGAGCCACACATTAGTGGAGAAGGCTGAAGTCTGTCTTCCATTCCTCACAAGAATGTTCATAGCAGCACTGATGGTCACGTGTACAGCAGTGTCTGTGTCCTCTCCACATGCACAGACTGGTGTTACCAGGACTAGGAGCTGCTCCAGGGAGGGCAGTGCTGAGGCTGAGACTCCTTGGCGAGGAGGAGCCTGACCAGAATAACACAATCACTGCACCTGCCCTGTCTTCTTCTCCTCGGGTGGGTTATACAAGAAACTGCTGAGAGGCAGCAGAACCAACATGTGAAAAGAGGCTGTTAAGGAAAAAATATTCAACAGAGATTGATTTCAGGAAGGGGAGTACTAATGCTGCACAAAGCCAGATGTGTGACCACATGTACACATGTGAGATTGTTCCTCTTATTCTCTAAGAGTGGAGTAATCCTGTGTATCAGTAGAGCTCATACTGTAATACAGCAGTATTTTTTCTGTAGGGAATTGGTTTAATCAGTTTACAGAAATATTAAAGCATAAACTGTTTATTTTTCAGTAACCATTTTTTTCATGAAACATATTACTCAATGAATTCTCTGCAAAGAAAGGAAAAAAAATCCATAACTCTGATTTTTGTCCCCCTGCAGTTCACCTTTAACTCAGAAGGTCCATTTTTCTTAAGCTGTTTTTACAGCAGAATTTCAGATTTTAAGCAGTCTGGAAGACCCCATTTTATCTGTAGAGCTAATGGCACTATACTGCGATAAGACTTGAAAGTGAAAGCTGAAAAACAGAAAGGAGATGAGATTAAGGATTTTATTTCAGTTGGTACATGGATTAGTTTCAATGGATTTATGGCTGTTGCTTGCAATTATGGAGCCAACTGCACTGACGCCTATGACGGTGATTTAGTGGTACCTATTGCCAAACCACATCACTGAGAGCTCTGCTACGGCTTCAGAAGCCTTAACAGAGAGTGTATGCACTGCTGGCAGCCTCAGCCTAAAAGCCAGAGATAAACAGAATAGAAACCAATATTGAGCTTCACCTTCTGGCTCTGTAGAAACCGAGAACCTTACACTGTGTTTTTGGCCCATCTTAATAAGTAGAAATAAAACCACAGCTGTTATTTTGTCTGAGACTTATAGATCTAATGCTGAGAGGGAGGATAATTCTTGTTTCTTACAAATGGCACTACATTTCTTCTGATTGCTTCTTTTTAAACTAAGTTGCTAAAAATACATTTATTTTCTGATTCAAAGCAACAGTGAACAATGTTCATGAAACACTCCCAAAGAGGAAAAGACATAAAATCATGATGCAGCTGGCAGAATATACAAGATAAAGTGTTTTTTAAAAGGAATAATTAAGGAAAAGATCCTATTTGATAGAATAATTAAATAAAACCTTTTAATACTGATAGTAAACGACTCAGTGAAAAAGGAAACCTGAATTTTAAATATTAAGGATAACATCTATCTTTGCCTAGATCTGGACATTATTGTATCCTCCATAAATCATCCTCTTTTTAATTTAATATAAGCATCTGTAAGGTCCAGAGATAAATTAATTGCTGCCAGATTTAAATAATACGCTTGGTTTCAGGCATTTCCTGGGGATTAATGACAGGTTAGGGGAAGCCAAGGGCCTAAAGTTCAGCTAGGAACCATTGACCTCAGGTTATCATTAACCTCAGGAAACACCCTATGTCTCAGCCATGTCTGTTCCTACAGAATGGAAATGAAAAGCGCAATGCCGTGTATTTCTTGTAGGGGTTAACGCCACTCCAGCTGCTACATACAGAGAATTTTAACAGCCCATGTTCTACCTGGTTAAATGACATGAAACAAATGTGTGCATACATTTGGCTCATCATGGCTCCTCCAAAAGGAGGTATTTCATGCTCTAAATGATATATTGCACAAATGACTTTTTTGGGGGAGCCAAAACACAAAAACCTGTAAGTCCATGGAAGCTGAGGTGTTAGCATGGGGCTGGTTGACACTTTGAGGCCAACATTTGGCTCTTCATTGCTGTCCTCAGCTGTTGTACAGCACAATTTGGGTACAGGGAAGCGAGCTTCATGTTTCTTAATTTAAGCAGTTCAAAACTGTGTCTGGAGGAAAATTTCTGAGTTCCCAATTCAACTTATTAAGAGCCAAGTTTTGACCTACTTTCAGATTCCAGAGACCTCGGGAGACATAGTATCTGGATACAGAAAATAAGAACATATTTCTAAGAAAGTTTTTTTTTTCATTTTTCATCCTGAAGGTTTCCAGGAATTTTATGAGCATTTATTAATTAACACCCACAACATTCCTGTGAGATATGTGTTAGCCCCACTCTGTGCTGGTAATGACATCAGAGATGACACCAGAGGAAATCTGGGGAGGGAGGAACAAGATTGCACTACAAACTCTGAGAGGGCTCTGAGAATTCCCACTTCTCCCTTGTCTGTGCTGTGAACATGGGGCAGACTATGGGCTCTGTATACACAGACAGGGGAATTGGGAGCGGTTGCTAATGCTGTATGTAAGGGCTTGTAAAGGTATCACTATGAGTTACTGTTCTTATTTGAAAGAATGGAGCGAGTTAATTGCAGCTCATTCAAACCACAGCCAGTGTGTGCCGAAGAGAAAGAAGAAACCTCTGGTGTTTTTCAGGTGTTGGTCTAATGAGTATTCAGGCTATGGACTGGTTCAGGTGGACTGTAGCAGCTACTTGTATGTGCAGTGGGCTTTAGATACATCTTCCTAAGCACCCCATTAACTCACTTAATGTTAACCATGCACAGGTGGGTGTCTACCCTGAGCTAGACACTTAGGCTTCCTCCACAGTAAATATGACACCTTTCATAGTTTTAAACTAAGTGTCTAAATACTTTCTGACTTTAGAAGTGTCCAGCTTTTCACACCAATTTCAGTGTGGGACTCTGAAAGACCAATTTTTTTAAAAGCACAGCATAGTTGAGGTGAAGGTGAGAACAGGAGAAAGCCTGGATATTCTCAGTAAGGGGACAGAAAAATCTCCTACTGACTAACAACTGTTGCTGCCGGGCACAAAATAGGTCACACGAACACAGCTCGGGGTGTGGTGAAAGGAAGAGAGACCTTTATTTCTTCTCCCAGGATTTATAGGTTTCTGACCACATCCAGGGATTGGATAGTCAGGTTTATACCTTCCCAACCACACTGGCCGTGAGAGATGTTCATCAAACGATGTGTATCAGAAAGAATGTACACATATCTATGTTTACGGTTACTGTCCTGGGAAAGTTTTTAGAAACTATGCCAGCAAGCTCAGAAAACTGAGTTTTCAGGGCACCAAACAACTGTGTGAGCACTGTTGGTTTGGGGACTGGACAAATAATCTATATTTACTCCCAAGTACAAGGTTGCCTTAGGCAGCAAAAAGGCCACAAGCTTATGCTGGCTTCATGGAGGGAGATGATGGATGAGTGCAGAGAGATACATTGGGAACAACACTTGCAGCGCATATTAATCTTACTGCAACTTGGTATGCTGACAGGGCTGCTCTTTGTTTTCTGGTCTGTTCATCTGGGTTTATTTCAATGTTCATTTTATTGATAGTTTTACATGCACAAATCTGTAGTATTGTATATAGCTGGACAGTTTTGTATCTGTTTTTCATTATTATTCAACTTCTCTAAACATTACTAAAGTATGTTTTAATATATAAATCTTTATCTAGTTAGTGGTTTTGTAGCCTACATGTAACTTCTTATTTTTGCTTTTTGTCTCCATATCTCCTTATTAGCATATTTTATATGCTTCTGTTACCAGGCTTCTTTAATTCTGCTAGTGGCAAAACCTACTCTTCTAAACCTGTGACAATTCTACAGATAACTGTATCACTTCTATATGGATTTCAAATGTTTAAGAGAAATGATACAGCTGTCCCTGAAAGAACATCAGGTCAAAATTGTGGCCAAACAGCAGCAGCGTGACAGGGAAAAAGTTTTCCCTGGAAGCTGGTTACAGAGGAATTTTCTAAAGAAAGAAAATTCCAAATATAGAGCACACAACATGTTTCCGGAAGCTGGCAGGAAAAAATGGATTAAACTTTACCAATTCTCTCACCTGCTTCTAGTCCACAGTTGGCTGCAAAGAAATATCACTAGGCCAGCTGTACAATGCAATCTAATTCCACACAAAATACAATAGAGGGCTATGGAGAGTTTGAGTCTGACTTTCTTGTGGGCTGGCAGGATAAGATATCTCAGGTTTACTAAAGCTTGTAAATCATACACCCTATTGTTTTGATTTTAGTAAATCTTGCTCTACCTGAGCTTCACTGAATGGAAGAAGAAGAAATTCACACTGCCTTCTGCTTGTATACAAGGAAGGAATGTGAAAACTCCTAATGATATCAAATACCATCTCCTCCTCCTGACCTTTAGTGCTATTGGAACGGCTTGCTTTTGCAGTCAATCCTGTTTTGCACACTGTTCAAGCAAGTCTTACAGGTGCAGGTGTTACTGACCCAAGACAAATGTCTTCTCCTGTATTTCCAGGAGTGGATAATGCAGTGCTGGACTCTGAAGGCACAAGGCTTCTTCCCAACTTTTGGAATACAGACAGAAGTTCTACTGTGCAAGCAAGGTAGGGAGAATAATCAAGAAGGCACAGGAGCAGTCAAGAAGGCACAGGAGGAGATGGTTAATGTTTTAATAGTCTTTGATCACTTTTTTTCCCCAAGCCTCACATCTGGAAATAGAGTAATAGCTGTGCAGTGATGCCATCCCTCAGATGAAGTCCCCAGCCCAGTCTGGTCCTGTACTTCTCCCTCTTAATTCTTCCTCTTACAGAAGAATGCTCTGTTTGACCTTCCAAAAACCCATACTCCTGTGGATCAAACAGCCTTTGGGCTGGAGGAGGGTCATGCCTGTGTGGATGGTGTGTCATGGAAAGAGTTGGAGGTCCTTTGTTCCCAGAGTCATGGGAAAATAAATCCCCTTTTGAGAAAATGGAGAGCAGATCTACATCTGAAGTAATATTTATACAGAAAATATAAACCTTTCATTGAAGAGAGACACTTCCAAATCCAGCATCCGATTTCTAAATCAAAAAGTGGTTACAACTTTTTGGGGGGTTTTTTAGATGGTGACTTGGGAATAATTTTATAATTTCTTTCTTATTTTATATCTACTTTGTATATATGCACATATATTATATATCTGCAATATGCATTCCCTCTAAAATAATGCTCCCAATCATTCTCAGTTCCTATGATAGCAATGGCATACGGACATTCAGCTAAATTAACGTATTAGTGAAACTCAGAGATAGAGATTCTCAAAAAGGGAAGATATATTGTCACTCATTTCTACCCAGGTAAAACAAGTTATATAAAATACCAAATATAGTTTATGAAATGAACCAGATACAAGTAGTCTAGTATTCCAGGTTCATGCATCCTTATTTCAATTGTCTAGAACTAAAAGCAAAAGTATACACTATATCATTAAAAATAAATGGAGGTTATAATTGCTTAAAAGATTATAGCATAAAATTTGCATCACTGATGTGCTGCAAAATACAAGAGGGATTTGCTATACAGAATTTAATGTTGCTTTGCTTGAAGGTGCAGCTTGAATTTAGGCATATCAAGAAACAAGATCATTTAATGGTTTATTCATTCTATTTAACAGAATATATCCACGGCCCATCATCCACACATTCACCTGCTGTCAGCTGCTGTTGAGCTCTGTAATGAACAGCTGTGGAAAGGGCAAAAAAACGTACAACCTCTGGCTATTTGCATTTAAGGTATTTAGTTCTGTGTGAGAAGAATGACATGTAATCAGCTAGACACATGGGTAAAAATAGAAGACTCCAATTTTGCCTACTGTTTTCCTCTTCCCTTAAACATGGTTACAGAATTAATGAATAATTTGCATTTTGACTTTCAGAACAACATGCAATTTTTATAGGGCAAGAGGTTAGATTCTGTCTGTCCTGTTTCCAAGGGGTAATTGGAGAAGGAAAGCTCTTCTCAGTGTGCGCCATGGGAACAGGTCCTGATCTGTACTGTCAGTACGCAGAGTCTCATTAACAGGTCGGTAACAGCGAGTGATGCCTGCATGGCAGGGGAAGCACCCTGATAAAGAAGCAGATTGAAATAGCAGTGTAGTAACCACTGGAGTTGCACTGTGGTGGTAACTGTCTCTCTTGAAGGAGTTGGGACACTTATTAAAGTCTGCAGGAGGCATTGTGCAGTTGCTGTCAGAGCATCCCTGCTTGAAATGGGATTGTAGCTCTCTTACCTCTGTGCGCGTTCAGATTGTCTAAGCCATCCATGAAAATGGGGGACTCATTCCCCTGAAGGCCTTGAGTGACTTCTCAGAGGCTGAAAGTGCTCCAGGCTCCCCTGGATGCCATGGAAGCCAAACCAGGCCCCCCAGAAAGCAGGAAAACAGGAGGGGCAGGATCACATCTGTGAGTCCTGCCATTGGAAGCTGAACAATAAGTAAGTCTGTTCTCAGATAATACTCTCATAGAAGTTGCCAGGCATCCATCAATTGGAAAAATATGAGGGCTCATTTGATACTAATACTAGCTTTGTTTTCTACTTTATCCACAAGTCAGAAAATTGTATTTTAAAGCTTACTTACTGGAAATAACAGGAACATTTAGTCCTTCAGTCATAGTCAGTAATATCTGGCCAAGGGAAATACATCCAAGCTTTTCCAAATAATAAACAAAGATTCTTTAGTTGTGTGCTTTTACAGTTTCTTCTCGGCTTGAGAGTAGTATATAATAGATGGAAATAATGAAAAAGATGCAAAAGAAGTGGTGCTCCATTAGCTAATTTGCAGACCATATGACTTTGATGGTTGGAAAAATAAAAATATTACGCCAGAAGCTTGTAAATATTAGGTGTAGCTTCTCAAATGCATTTGAACCAGTCAAAACAGTGACTAAATAATTTTGAGAATCTGCAATAAAGGTATCAGCTATGACAGAGCATTTATGGCTTTGCTAAGTAAGAAAAGAACCAATCTGATCTGGGAGTTAAAAGCACCATTAAAAAAAATGGAACAGTCATCTTTCTGCAGTCACACCAAAATGTCTTCATTTATAAAAATTAAATTTTTATACAGATGTGGAGTACAGAGAGAAAATCAACTAATTTGAAAAACAATTGAATTATTGAAATAATTCTCTCATTATAGTTGTTAAACCAGGTTACTCTGAGCATTCTGGTAAAGAGACTCTGCAAGCATGAGCAGAACTGCATGGATGAGAAAGGTGATTTTCTGAATGAGTTGTCATACTTTTCCCAGCCTGTGATCTGTAAAGAGAAAAGTCAGAAAGCTTTTTTGACATAGAATCACAACAGAAATGTCTGTTTTCATCTGTGGTGTGATGCTTAGTGGAACTGAGTCATTGAGAGTATCTGGCAGTACCAGTGAGGCTGAGGAAAAAGTGCCAAGAGGGAAGGGGACTGAAAGACATCTCGTGCAAAACATGATTTCCTTCCTTTGGAGGCTCCAAGCACAGCATGAGAGTCCTGCAGAGTGTTCTGGTCCCTGCATTCCCTGCCAATGCACTAACAATTGCACCCTGCTGGTTTCTGAAGCATGGTGACAACCTGAAGTATTTCTTCTGTCAGTGGCTGTCCTGAGGTACAGCAGTCACTAGGTTGTGGGAACTTGTGTCCCCTGCCTCATTGCCCCATGACCAAAGCACATGGCTCCAAACTGAAGTTTTAACATCTGGACATCCTCCTCCTGTCACAGGACACCTCCTCCTGGCTGACAGACCGGACACATCCTCCACTATGTGAGAGAATAAGATGCTGCCTGGTATGTTAGAATAAAAATCTATAGAAGGTTGTGTAACATGGGAGGATAACCAGGAGGAAGAATGTAAGAATATTTGCCTGATACTTTGGCAAATTACAGAGCCTGAGAATATCTCAGTCTGTCTGGGTAAGAGAAAAAAATAAAGCACAGGCTAGACATGAACTGTCTTATATGCAGGAAATGACCACAATGAAATCAAAAGGTCTTTTTTAGTCTGAGTAAGGTAACATGAGAGGATATGGATATAGAAGTGACTCACTCAGTAGCCCCATCAGATCAAACAATTTAAACTTCAGCTATTCCATAAGATTAGCCTGTGATCAGACTATTTCTGGCTACAGAGATGTAGAAGCTAGAGAAATGGCTAAAACTGTTAAAATGTTATCTTCTATAAACAGTTTGATATCCAAGTTAACAAAAAATGCCTGCTAGCTTTGTTCCCAAACACAATGGCAACCCAGAGCAGAGCTGGGATTTAGGGGTTTTTGCACCACTCTTCTGTCCCCAGCACAGCCCCCAGGACCCAGGCCCACATTCACAGCCTTGGGCTCCGAGATGGATGGAGGTAGGAACTGAATAGTGTTCAGCAACATGAACATTTGCAAACTAAACCAGAAAACAACCTGGCCTCATACTTGTCTCTCAGGCTGAGAAACCCACAAAAGCAAAGAAAGAAACTCACATGGAAACTGGAACCATATTCCAGCCTCAGTGGTTCCTTTGGATAATTTTCCTTTTATGAGCACAAAGGTCAGGAAATCAGCCTGGATTCCAGCTGCTGCTCAAATCCATGCTCCTGTTTCTTCAGCTCAGACAGTTAATGCTGCTTCAATATTCCTCTTTGAGAGTGCTCTTGGTTACTTGTCTGGGCTAGAAATTGGACGTCAGCTGTGTGCCTCACCTCCACCAAAGCCATTCTTCTCTCCTTCACCCTTATGCCAGGGCCTGGGGAATTATCAATCGACTGCTAGTGGAGAAACATCCATGCATTCTGGCCTGCTCCATCATGCACAGTGCTTCCCTGTTATACCCTGTCACACCTGCCTTTGTTTAAACATTTGTAGACTGAAACATTCTGTCGAGCCCTGTTCTGTGGGAGAACATATTTGTGAGACAAAGCAATGCTGTGGTCTACCAGGAGGTCTATGACTCTCTCGGTGAATTATTCACTACTTTGCTGTGGTCTACATGCCAGGTCACCCATGTTCACAGTGGAGAATGAAGCATTATTCATTATCAGCCTTTGGTTTTTCTCTTCTAGGAGGTTGTTCCCCCACCCCTGTTGCCCTTTCAGGTTTTAACAAGACATTGCATTCTTTCAGACTTCCCCTGGGCAGCAGTTTTTTGCACTTGCAGAAGTACGGCAATAAGAGAGGGAAAGCCAGAGCAGTTGTAAATTGTAGCAGTTAATGTCAAATTGATGGGGCAGTGATCAAATGAAGTTCATAACCACAGAATGCAACCTGGGGGTGGAATGCTGTTTCAAAGATTGCTAATGACAGGGTTATAAAATCATAAAATAGAAAATTTTTTCCACTGTGAAAGTTTGAAAGAATTTATTTGGCTGACCGTAGGTATTAGCAGTGTTAGGGTCAGGCTTTTATATGACATTTAGCACAATTGCTAATCAATGAGGGACTGACCAGTACATTTTGAACTGAGAAAAAAACACCTGCATTGTGTTGCTTTTCTTGGACACCCTGAGTGCACCTTTAATAACCTTTAGGTCTTCTAGGATGGTACTGTTTAATTAGAAACTGCTGATACAAAGGGAGAGCAACTGTTGGCTAAAAAGAGCAGTTTTGGGGTTTTCAAATCTGCCTTTTAAGCATCAGCATTCAAGAAACCAAAGCAGTAGGGAATGTCACAGCGTTAGCATAAGGGAAAACATTTATAGCTCATCAAAGCTGGACAGTACACAGCTGTATCCCAGCTGCACTCTCCAACCACAGTGCTAGAAAAGTCTCAGGGAGGAAAAAAGAGGCAAGAACAGTAAAATATCATAAGATAAATGGGCATGGAAAATACTGAAGACATCCCAATGCAATTTACATATGGAAGTGAAAAATGAAAAATGCAAAAGAGGCATACACTTTTATAGATGGATCCTTCTGCATTTTCAGATTTATTTATTTACCTACTTATTTTTCTGATTTCTGCTTCAGTTATTGAGGCTAATCTGTCATGTGATTTATTATGCTTTCTTTATTCATTTGTGCTTAGCTTGGTCAAGAAAGAGCAAAGCCAGAAAAAATGCCTAGCTTGAAACTGGCCTGTTTTCTCCTCATGGCAGAATATGGAAAAGGGGAGAAGCTCACTTGTAAAAACTACATTTGGTTAGAGAGGGCTTAACATCCTCAGATTCATACAGAACTTCCAGCCTTGGCTTCTCTGCAAGACTTGCCAGCCTTGCTCATTAAGATTACCCAAGTCCCTCTAAGTCCACACCTCACAGAAACGGGGATGGTCTCTGCACAGTCACAGTGTTTGGCAAAGATGCAGGCTCAAAGCAATTTCTGGCATCCTTCATTACTTTTAGCTGTCCAATTTCTGATGTAATGGAGGACCTTGCCAAACACTAGTTCTTTTTTCTCACTTCCATTTTTCCTGCTGCTTCCCTATTTCCCACTGAGAGACCCTTCGCAGCTGGGTTTCTGAAGCTGGAGGACACCTAGCAACTAGAAGATGGTAAGGTGCTGCTTCACCCTCCATCTCCCTAATCACTTTCTTTCCTGTTCCCAAAGGCATCAAAAACCTTCATCTTCTGTAGTTTGTGGCCCTTAGAACTGGACAACAGTCATGTCACAAATTGCACCTGTCAGAAATGTAGCTTCCAGTGTTAAGATTCAGGTCTTTAAAGGTATTCAAGTCTTGAAATATTTTCAAGTCCTTAAAGCATTTTAGGCAAGTTCAGATGCTGCAGACATACCCTTGGGGGCCTTGCATTGCCTCAGCAGTACTCCTGATAGCCTGTCATCTCCAGAAGGTTCCTGTGCAAATTCCATCAGATATTTGGGTTTTTAAGCTAGGTCTCCACATAAGGGAAGTAAAACCACAACCCCACTTTTCTCCATTAGTATGTGGTGTTGGACATCTGGCTTCTGTGTAGAGAACATTATACAGACATTCTGCTGTGGAGGTCTGCTTTGGTTGCTAACAATTTTTTACAATGCTTATTAAGAAACAGACCATTGTGAGTCAGCAAATAATCCAGGGCCAGGTGGAAGCAGCTGGATGGGAGTGAGCTATGTACCATCAATTGAAACAATACAATCAAAGCTAAATTAGTTATGGGTCATATGGCAAATTTTGTACTGTGGATGCACTGTGGAAGTGGACTTGGGAGAACTACTGTGTTGAGAGACACAGAGATATGTTACCTGGTTGTGATTTTTAGAAATACAAGGCAAGTGCAGATTCCTTTAGTGCAGAATCTGGAGAATACTCTCCTTCTGGTGAGTAATTTATACCTTGGCAAAAAAATGCTTGAGACTTACAGCATGAATGACAATAGCAAGCAGCCTGTTGTACTTTTCCATAACAACTGCTACTGCTGGTGATGTTCCCACAATAGTGACCCCTAAAATAGATTAAAATGTTGATGTAAGAAGTAGCCTTCTGCTTGTAATTAATATTCTATTGTTAATATTGCACTGAGATGAGTGAGTGTAGGTCACATAACAAAGCTGTTTTTTTCACAGTGTTTGCAACATCAGAGAACTTATATTGGCTACCTGGCATTTTCTTTTAATGTTAATTATGCTAATGATTTTAATATGCTCAAAATGAAAGCTTAGATTTCTGGAGCAAGAATAAGGTGCTGATTTGGAAAGGAGAACAATTATGTTGAAGGGTATGAAATAATAGTGTGGCATTATGAGCAACCCTGATAGAAATCCTAAGCAAAGCAATTTCAAATGGAACAAGCAGACCCTGGCTTACTGCAAAGTGACATACTAGATAAAAAGTGTCCAAATTTTTGTATGTTTGTTTTTCAAGAAAAGTCTTCAGTTTAGTGTCAGCAGCAGACCTGTTACTTCTTAAATGCTGTGTTTTGTGAATTATCTGGTAAGAATTTTATCAAGTCATCCATCTCATGCTTTGTGGGCACAGAAACCTGGAGTCTTGCAATTTATGAGTGAAAACCACTTCCTAGAGAACATCCTACTTATTGCTTGTTGCCTGGTGACAGGACCAGAGGCAATGGACACAAACTGAAACATGGGAGGTTTCCTCTGAACATCAGAAAACACTTTTTTCACTGGGAGGGTGGGTGAACACTGGCACAGGTTGCCCAGGGGTGTTTTGGAGTCTCCATCCTTAGACATATTAAGAAGCTGTCTGGACATGATCCTGAGCAATCTGCTTTAGGTGTCCCTGCCTGTGAGTGGGGGATTGGACCAGATGACCCCCGAGATCCCCTTCAGCCCCAGCCATTCCATGATAACAGGGTTCTGCCTTGACCTTTAGGTTGGTTTTCAAGAGCCCTTATTACCACAATGTCCATGTCAAAGTGCCAGCTGATGGGAGGTGCTTACTGATGTTACTGGGATCTCTTGTTTCTCCTCTTAAAAGAGTGTGTGCCCAAGTTGCAGTAAGCCAAACCATCCTGTCGTGTGACCTTCCTTTTTCCCTGACCTCTTTCCCTTCCAAGACCTCTTTGCTTGTACCAGCTTGTCACATTTTATTTTAAGATCCTAAAATATTCTGGAAAGGACCTATTTCTCAGATTATGTTTGTATAGCAGGTAGAGCTGGATGCCTCTACTCTGAGCAGCTACTCTTAGAAGAGACAGTGCTGTTACTAAATGCCATCCTGCTGGGCATTGTACTGGAACCAAACATCTTTGCTGATTAAATGTAGATCTTCAACTTTTTCTCTTTTCCTCTTTTGCCAAAAAAAAGCAAAAATAAAAATGCACCTAGTCTTTTTGTGAAGTCATGTGGCTCAGCCGTGCTAAATTAAGGTAGGTTTGTGCCTCCTGGTCATGTTACATCAGGAATCACAGGGACAAACACTGTTTTTTCAGGGCTTAGAGGCTACTGGAGCACTCATGGAGTATAGCATGAGTAATGAAAATAAAGCCATGCTAAAAAGCTCCTTCATGTTATTACTTGGCAGTTCATTAAGATATACCTTGTTTACCTGCTGCAGCCTGTGCACCAGATTTAGCTCTCTGCAGGAATCTGAAGGCATTTAGTGTGCAGAAGCTGTGAATTGCAATGAAAAACAAAACAAAACACTTCTGTTCACGATTTTGTGAAAAGCGAGGTAATTAAACAGTGACTGAGAGCCTGCTCATCCCTTCCAGATTTTTCCCCAGGCAGATAAAAATATGGAACAGAAAAGCAGAAAAACAGATCTGATGATCTTTACTTATTGACACTGTACATTTCCTCTTCAGCTCTTTGGGCTTTCTGTGAATTCTTATAATTTTCTTTGGCTTGTTAACCACTGCTGAAGCAGGCTAGAACTCATTTGCATTCTTGTGTTGCTCAGTGACCCTCCAGTGATGTCAGGTAAGAACACTGATTTTTAATTAAAATCTCAATTTTCAAGTACATTTCACAGTTAATACATGGTGAGAAGTTCTGACCAACTACATTGTTTTGCTAAGCCACATGGGTTCAGCTGTCTTCTTAATCACCTCTAAAGCAAAAAGTCACAATTCCTGTAAAATGTGACTTCACAGGGCAATGAATATGTGATTGGCTGATCTGCCATATGCACCAGAAGTTCCTCATTTGAAGGAAGCATCGAGTGTGTGAGAGCAGGAAAACATCCTGTGTTTAAAGATTTAAAGCCCACGATCGCAGCCTGAAATTGTACACAGCAAGTTGCTGTGTATCATACAATAAATTGCTGGTTAATGTTATTTGTTTTACTCATTCTGGTTTTTTAGGCTGTTATGAGCCCATCACAATAAGCACACATGAGACCCATTAGTGACTTTATTATTAGTCTCAGGTCTCAAGATCTAGGAAAGCATTATTCACCTTATTATACCAAGGGCCATGAGGTGCCTGTGTGAGATCTCCAGCTGGCATAACCAGTGCACTAGAGCGGAGAAACCTACAGAGCTACAAGAATTACATTTGCACATCCAGGGAGTAAACAACTCACCTGAGGTTGTGTGGAAATTCTGTAGCTCAGCTGGGAACTGAATTCACGTCTGAGTCTCCGGCTCAGGATCGGCTTCCTCACCTGCCTGCAGTGCCTGCAAGTGCTATTAAATATTTATTTTGCCCATTCACAAGCCATCACACTTTCAGTAAGGATGGCTGGCTGCACATGCCAGCTCCAGCTGGCCCTTCAGGAGTAGGCACAATGAATGAGGATGTTCCCTGCTCAACAACCATTCTTCCATCCTTTTTGACTGTTGTAGTTGACTGCTCCCCCAGACAAGGCTTTTCAACATTTTCATTGAATCCAAAAAAAAGCAGTTCTGGACTGCTTGCAACATTTAATTCACCTTGAATCATTTGGTTTCACTTTGGGACTTCGTAAAAATAACCCAAGGGCCAGATTCACAAGAGGAATGAGGTAATCCAGAGAAGCTGGTATTAAAGCTGTTCCTTCCTCCCATGCCCTAGTTCCCAGTCCAGGCTGGACATTCACATCATATGTGGGAAACCTTGGATCCAGTTCCCTTTTTGTCTGGTCAACAGCAGGAATTTTAACCCCAGGCTGACCCGCTCAGAAAATATCACAAGTGCTAGGCTGCAGTGTGTGCTGAGGCAGGGGTCTCATGGCTCTTCTGTTATACCTAGACCACTTAACAATGAAAACTTAAATACTTACTGGATAAAAAAATAATATACATATCTAATCTTTAGGTCATTTGACAAGGGGAACTTCAGGTTTTTGGTTTCTGCTTCAGTGCATGTTTATTCAGGAATACGAGTGGAAGCATTTTAACAAGAGAGAACAAATGACCCACATCACCCACCACCCAGCCCCCAGTGCCAAGGAGCTCTCCTGGGAAGCGGCACACTTAGTTATGTCTCTGACCTGGTGTTCTCCTACCTGCTGGGAAATACGGTTTGGAGTGAGACTGGGGAAAAGGACCACTGGCTCATCTCTGAAATTTATGCTCTAGGAATTCAAATCAGAATTCACAAATAAGTTTTTCATATGGACAAACTATTCAGCAACAAAATCCATCATTCACCTCCACCTATACCACTGCTTATAAAGTAGAAGCCTGACAGAAATGTCCTCCAGAATGTAACACTCTGAGCTATCTCTTGCCCAGTGTCCACCCAGGGGGAAAAAACCTAAGGAAACATCACACAGACTTGCAAGATATGGGTGACTGGGAAGGCAATTGTCAAATGTTGAAGGCTATATTTTCAATTTCAGCCCCCCACCTGCCCTTCTTTGCCAGGGGACTCTTAAAAATGAGGTTTCTAGATCATAATCTGCAGAGAATTCCTTATAAACCCCTTGGATAGGTTTCAGTTTTTAACATTTTATTGAACCAACTGTTATTCTTATGAACAAAGAAGCAAAAAAAATCAAAAGCTTTCAACTAGGTCATGCTAGTATTATCATGAGTGAGTGTGAGTGGTATCATTTCACACATACTGCATCTCTCAATTAAGGAAAATGCCAGACTTCTGTTAGCAAGACAGCTGGTGGTACTCAGTGACTAAATATAGTACTGTCATCACCTAGGAGCACAGCCAGGACATTTTAATGGTTGGGACAACTGATATTTCAGTTTAGCCTAAACAATTTTTAATCATGCACTATTATTTTTAATAACCGGTGGACAAAATCAGTGAATGAATGTATTTGTAATATATTTTGACCATTTTATTTATTAGGTAATTTTTTAACCAATATTCGGCTGATCTTAAAAGAAATTCCACATATTGTGTATATTTGAGATAGAAAAAACAGCTAAGTAAATACAGCTGGCATTCAGCTGATTCTGTGATTGTACATTAGATAGACTAAACTCCCTTAGACAGTCTTTTTATTGTGTGTACAGTCCCTTGATCAGTGGGGCTTGGATCCTCTAGAGAGTGATTATTAGGGATGATTCCATTGTGAAGGAGAGGAAAAGCCCAAATAAATATCTGTAGCTCATCTTAAATGAAGCCTGATCCAGTTCACCTCATATTTGATGAAAAAAAAATAAATTAATCTGCAATTACAGCTGTAATAGGTCCTAAATTATGTCAGTTCTCAGAGAATTTACTTTCCTGAAAAAAATCTTCCAGGCTGAGGGAAAAGGTCTTCTGGGTTCTCACCTCTCCATTAATATCCCAGGCATTTTGCATTTTTGTGTTAGCATTTTTTTGTGCATAGTTTGGAAAAAGCCAAAAGAAGACACACAATTAGGTATTGCTAAGGGTGAATGGAAACAGCTTTCTGCACATCATGCTATTATAACTTTAAGGTCCATAAGCCTCAGCCTGCCAGGTTTACAAACAAGGGCTGTGCTCATGTGTAGCTGAGGCACAGAAATGAAGTGTCTGTTTCTTTCCTGTTTCCAAAAAATACTGAGTTTAGGTCTGGTTTAGCTGTGACTGAGTAGGGATTTCAAAATGTTTATTAACAGTTTTATTGCTTTTTTTCTGCTGCCAGCTCTAAACAATAGGGGCCAGGAACACCAGCTTTTTTTGTTCTGTTTTTTGCTGCCTGTGGACATAAACGCAGAGGTATCCTCTGCAGCCAGTGGATTAGAGGATGACTTGTTAGTCCTGCTACATGTTGAGTGTGAGCTGGAAAATGACAGTGCTAGAGAGCTATCTCAAAATGAAGGTAGTCAGGAGCAGGTTTTCCCATGTGAAAACCTCACTGATTGCATCTGTGCTGCCAGTGGTGTTGCCTGAAACAGTTTTTTTCAGCACTTATCCTCTTTTAGTACCTTGCTTAGCCAGAGCAATGAAAAGCATTTTGAGTTGAATTTTTTTTTTTTATTTTATTTTTTTGGTGATAATGTCCTGGTTTAGGCTGAAATAGAATTAATTTCCTTTTTAGCAGCTGGTAAAATGCTTTGTTTTGGATTCATTATGAGATTTATGTTGATAACACAGTGATGTTTAATTGTTGTGAAGCAGTGCTTACCCTGAGTCAAGGAGTTTGCAGTTTCCCATACACTGCTAGGGAGTAGCTGCACAAGAAGCTGGGAAGGAGCATGGCCAGGACAGCTGATCTGATCTGGCCAAAGGGGTATTTCATGCCATAGAATGGCATTTCCAGTTTATAAACTGGGGAGAGCTGGCTAGAAGGGGCCAGTTGCTACTTGGTGACATGCCAGACCTCAGTCAATGGGTAGTGAGTAATTGGATTGTGCATCATTTGTTTTCTTGGGGTTTAGCTCTCTCCCCCTTTTATTACAATTATCATTACTATTTCCATTATTATATTATTTTACTTTTTTTCAATTATTAAACTGTTCCTATTTCAACACTTGTGTTATATTTTTCCTCCTATGATTTTCCTCCCTATTTCACCAGGAGTGCAGGAGGGTTGAACAAGCGGCTGTGTTTAACTGAGTTGCCATCTGGGGTCAAACCATGACAGATAAAAGACAATGGGACTGAACCTAGAGAGACATAAAAAAAAATAAAGAGCTTTAATGCTCTTATTTGTTAGTGCAAGCTTTTTATCCATGCAGTCAAGTCAATATGGGCATCAGCAGTGCAAATTTCTGGCTTGGTCTCTTGGCCAATTTTTCCTCCAGTTTCCCTGCAGCCTTGGCCCTCACAGGGCTGTTTTGCATTGGACCCACACCTGGGTGAAGAATCACTCTGGCAGGACCACCAACAGGCATGCCAGAGCTGATGTCTTGCTTCAGTCACTCCTTCCTTCAGATGTTAACTGGGAGCTGGTGCCTATCTGTCCACAGACTGCAGCAAACAGGTGTGTGCATGCTTTGTTCTGCCACTGCCTCTCACCATCTGCATCCAGCCAAGAGGGCTCAGCTGATCGGGGAATAAACTCGTGCTTTCCCCAAGGTGACAAGAACTTCTGCTGGTAGCAATCAGCACATGTCCCCTTCCTTGGGCTCTGAGGGAAACCACAGCTGTATCAAACATTGTGAGGGACACAGTTCTTCTCACTGGTCTCTACCCAGAGTTTTTCTCTGACCTGACACTTTATAAGGCTGTGCAGTGATAGGGGAGGAGGAAAGAGCTTTGAGCTGAAGGATAGAAGATTTAGGTCAGACACTAGGAAAAAATTATTTACTCAGAGGGTAGTGAGTCACTGGAATGGGCTTCCCAGAGAAGTTGTGGATGCCCCACTGTCATGGTTCTAAACCAGTAACTAAAAAAATTACTTATTTCTTGTTGTGACATATGGATTAGAACAAGAGCAAAACAGGAATAAAACTTAAAAGGAATAAAGAAAGTTTATTAACAAACTACAATAATAAGAACACCAGAATAAACTTCCAGAAAAAAACCTTTTTTATCCCCCACTATCCACCATTTTCTTGTTCACATGACAACAGAGACAAAAACTTTGGAACTTTAGTGGTTAAAACAGTCCCAATTCCTGTTACAGTCTTTTTATCAGTCTTTGTAGAGAAACAGAAGTCTCTTTCTGTTAATCTATGGAGTTTCTCACAAGAAAACTATTTCTGCTATAGTTTTCTATTGCCCTGATGTCAGCTGCCCAGAAATGCTGTCATCAGAGCTCACTCCTCCCATCTCACATCACCCTGAGGTGTGTATGGGCCATGAGTCTAGGGATGGCATTTTAAGGATGAGTTATTCAAAGGCAAAAGTCTTCTTCATCTGTCTCTGTGAGCTTCAATAGAAAACAGTTTTTCTCATTGCCTCCCAAGACTTCAAATTTTCGCTTCACTGTTTCCAGCACTTCACTGTATCACAATCACTTTACTTTTTACTCAAAATTTACACTTTGAACACTCTATTCCTCCCTACATACTGTCATGAATTAAAGGAGTTTTTTCAAGACTTTATTGTCCACCTCTATAGCTTTAACAGAAAAATATTTCAGCTCATAAGAGCATCTTCTTGTTCTCTACCTTTTCTGAAACTCAATTCTTTTCTGTCACTGGTAGTTTATAAAGTCTCTTTTCATGTTGATCACTCTCTTTTTTCCTCTCTGGATAAAAAGATTCATCTGCAAGTCTCATCTGGGTAATGAAAGAGTTAAAATCTTGCCCAGGCTTTTGTAGATGGTTCTGTGACTTCTGCCGGTGCAGGAGCTGGAGCTGTCTTCGATAGAAGATTCCTCATAGCTGCTCTGGAGAGTGTGGTCACTGTCTCTGCTTGCCGCAGGTCAAGAGCTTTTTCTTTTCTTTACTCGGCAGTCTCTGGTGAATTCAGTCACAGCAAAAACTGCAGCTGAGCCAGGGACCGGCCTGGCCCGGCCAGGGCCCAGAGCAAGCCCCCGCACGCAGGCCCCATCTCCCGGCCAGGAGCCGCTGGGCCCAGCCCAGCCCCTGCCTGGGCCACATGGGCTGGGCAGGGAACGGGAGGCCAGCCGGAGCTCTGGTACCTTTCACAGCCAGGAAACAGAGAGAACTAAAGTGCCCTGACTTTACATCTTAAGGTAGGGTTCACAAGTTGATCTCCCTTTTCAATGGTTAAAATTGCTGTCAATTCCCAGTAATGACCAATAATTGGTCAGGAGAAAAGACTCCCGTCAGTTTCCAGCAACTTCAACTTCCTTAGCTCCCAAAACCACGTTAAAGGTAAAGTCACCCCATGACACTCATCCTTAGAAATATTCAAGACTAGGTTGGATGGGGCTTTGAGCAAGCCAATCTAGGGAAAGATGTCCCTGCCCATGGCAGGAGGTTAGGAGCTAGATGATCTTTAAGGTCTGTTCAAATCCAAACCATTCTATTACTCTGTGATTCTATGATCACTGGAAAATTAATAATAATGTGGGGGAAATTGTGTTTTCTGCCATCCCAGTGCTGTTGTGCTGGTATGAGGGAGATGCTGGCATGCTGAACTGTATATGCAGCGTATGACACTTGGGAAGTACACCAAACAGAGAACCAAAGACCCTGCCTTCTTCTTATTTCCTCTCTTGCCATTACAGCTGAAGAAGATCCTGGAAGATTTAATATCAGTGGCAAGCAAGTTTGGATTTTGAATTATTCTCCTACTTGAATAGAAGACCTCTATGGATAGGCAAACATTTATAACAAGTACAATTAACATATCCTTCTATAGAAAATCATTTTTCTCCACTCATTCATTCATTCTTCATGGACAGTTTTGGTTTTTTTAAATTTTATTATTGCTTTAATAGCTCCATGTCTGTAGCAAAACCAGTACTGTCTGTGACTGATGATCATAACCAATAAATCTATCCTTTGAAAGATGCTTCTAGCTCTATTACTTTGTTTTTTACCTTACTTTACTTTTAACCTGATAACATCACAGTTTTAGTCAGCAAATTATGATAGCCTTTCTCTTTTAATAGAAATGTTTTCTTTTCTGCTATGCTAAATTTATTGTTTTAAAAAACTTTTTCCAAACACCACAGGAAAGCATAATTGGGAAGCATTAATTTGTGCTTGAAAAGTACATTTAAATTTTTTTTTCTTTGAAATGAATACACAGTGTGACCTAGTTTTCATAAACAGAGAAAGAAATAAATGCCAGATCTGAAAAAAGTAGATTTAGCTAGATAGTGTTCTACCTTTTTAATTATTTTTCAAATATAAGAGGTGATTTCACCTATTTACATATTGCTAGAGGCTAAAGAGAGAAAAAAGCATTCGTCCTATTTGAGTTCAGAGAGTCTGCTTTGCCAAAAATGAAGCCAAACACATTAATAGACAAGCTTTCTCAAAGTCTCAGAAGCATCAGGAATCCATTTGAAAGAAGAGGAGCTGGTTTGTCAGTCTGGCAACTACCAGTGGAAAAATCCATCATCTACCAACAAATAAATGCTTGCAGAGTCAGTCCTGCAGCGGTGAAGGGTCTGCAGAGCAGTTCCACTCCCAGGAGCTGAACCCCTGTTAGTGCCTGAGGCCATGTTGGCTCTGCTAGGGAGAAAGGCAGACACAGGAATGCAGAGGTGAAATATCCTGCAAAGATGATTTTTCTACATAATATTAAATTTGCTTAGTATAAAATTTTACAAGCATATCCTGGACCACCCAACAGTTATAGTGATTAATCCAGAGGTCTACCCTGTCCTTTCCATTATTACTTTTAAATGTTCATTCATTACGATATACTTTAGATTGTTAAACACAGCCACATGGAGCGTGTTTGTAAAGAACACATGTTGTCTACAATGTACATGCAATTTAAAAGTTCTCTTGTTACCATACAGCTCCAGACATAAATTCCTTTTTTTTTTCATTAATTCAACAGTTAGATTAAGAAACCTCTCCAAAGCTGGAAAGAAAGAATGATTAATTAAAGAACCTGAGACTTAAATGCAGACTTGTTCTTAGTTTACCAGACTGTAAAACTCTTACCTTAGTGGGTACCCAGACAGGCATATGTTTGCAACTGATTTTTTGGCAGATAATTGAATAACTTTTGTAGCAATGGCCTTTTTTTGAATACCAGAGAAAGCACTTCATCAAATGGACATAATTTATTTCACAGGGAGGGGGAAAAGCTTTGGTGAATTTTCCAAGAAAAATTCCAAGGCTTACGTGAATATGTTCACCTAGCAGCCACACTGACGTGAATCAATATATGAACCCACATGTGTAAGACAGCTATGAGCAGTAAAAGTAACAACTCTGAGCTATTAAGACATCTAAGTATATCTTTACATAAAAGCCTTAAAGGGCTGCACAGGGAGTCATTATAGTGTATTATGTCAGGACCTTACTTATTCAACATGTAGAAGTTGACACTGACACTGTCAGCTGTGATGTAAAATGCTTGGAGGCTCGTTTCACAGGACAGGCGTTTCCAAAGAGTTCAGCACCCACCAGTTCCCATGTAGGCAGCTAAATGAGGTGATGAAACTTTAAATGCTCTCAGCTTTCATGGGAGCTGAAGTCTTTTGAAAAATCCAGCTTTTCCTGGGGTAGCTGTACCATCTGCTTTGAGCTCCTGAAGGGGTGATGAGAGGGACCAAGTCAAATACTGCTGTCCTGTGAAGGTGGCTGCTAAGAGAGGATCTTCTGAACCCCCATGGAATGTCTAAAGAGCATGTTGAGGGAACATCTCTGCTTCATCTCTAACATCCATGCCATAGCTAAGAGTTAAGGAGATTAATAGAAAAAACCCAGAGTATTGTCTGCTCTGGAAATGTCCTCTCTCTGATCATAAGATAACACTATATTAACTGTGTGACCATGGTATCTAACAAAGCAGACTATTATTCTGAATTTTCTTATTCAAACACCATATTCCAGTGCACATGAAAGCCAACATAACTCACAGAATGCCTTTATAACTTAGTAAATTCATTTTAAAAAAATGCAAACAAAACAATGTGTTAGATTGCATTCTGAAACTGTTGTTCAGATGTTTTATGCTATTGCTTCAGCAATAAAAGGAACATTGAAGTCCGGAGGCCAGACTGAGTCTAGCTTTTTTCAGCACCTCTGTCAGGCTGGAGTAGAGCCGAGGCACCTGGAGCCCTTCAGAAAGCCTGTCCCACTCTGCTGCTGGCTGGCCCCTCGCTCTGGACCTGCTGCTCCTTTAGGCACGCAAATACCCCTGGAGACTGGCTTTGTTCATGATGTAAGGAGGGGAGGCCACAGAAGGAAAAGCCATCAAGGGCCATCAGACACAAAGACAGCAGCAATTACATCACAAGGTGGGGCAGGAACAGAGCAAGCATGGCTGTACAGCATCCTCCCCAGGCATCAGCTGATGGCCACTGCCTTGCTGCTGGAGGCAGGACAGCAGGTTGGACAGGCCAAGTGCCTCTCCATGAGTGAACTGTCTGGTTTCTCACACCTTGACCCAGACAAATGAGTGGAGAGGTTCCCTAAATGTCACCCAGCTCCCTGGAGGGGCCACGCCTGCCTGAAGCCGCTTCTCACTAGACTTTTTGGTGGCATGGTACTTCCATGCTCAGAGTGCAGTGGGCTTTCCAAACACAAGGGTGTAACTTTCCCCTTCCATCTCCAGCTGAACCTCCCAGAGGTCAGCAGAGTCTCCTGGTCACCTGTTTCAGAGTTAAGTAAGCTTGTATTTCCTCCTGGTCATGTACTTCACCTATTCACTTGTTTTCTCATCATAAGTTATGGTGATGAGAGTTCCTTCCCCACTGTGCACGGGTAGCTACCTACTGTCTAGAGTAAACTCTGAATTTTAAGTCCCAAGTGCATCCCAAAAAAAAAAAAAAAAGAAAATTATGTGTAGTCTTGACTTGATTGCATAAGCTACAGAGGAAACATTGCTATGTCTTGGTTTCCTGTTGCCTGCATCCAGGTAGTTCTGCTCACAGCATGGGAATTTTAAATTGCTCTTTGGATCTGATGTGTAACAAAGTCCCAGTGGTGTCCTTAATTTGGGGACTTTTTAGCATCTCTGTTTTGTACTTTGCAACCCCAGTGGTCTTTTCCTGCAGTTACAGAGGTATTTGTAGTAGAATGATACTCTGATTGATTTGAGTAATAGATGTGTGATGTGACGCATCTTTCTCCTGTCTAATAGGAGATAAAGATGGTGTGATAGGTTAGGATAAAAATCCATTCCAAAATTATTCCATATTCCATGCAAAAAGCTGTGGAAAGGTTTAATCGCCTGCAATTTATCTGTTACAAAGTTACATTGAGAGAAATGGATTTTCTGTATGCAAAATAAAGAGAAACACAGGAATGATGACTAGGAAAAAGAATAATTAAAAAAGACCAAGTATTTTATTCTTTCTCAGGCTCTTTCATCTTAACTGACATTCTAAAAAATGGCTAATCTTAAGATTATGATGTAGTACCTTAAAAATTTTAAGACTTGCCTTTTTGTTTTTAAGCTTTGTCAGATTTTAAACTTCCATGAGATTCTGCTTTGAGTCCTTTGAGAATTAATAAGCAAAAGGTTGCAGTTGCAGACAGAGACACATTTTTCACGCTTCCCTCCCTCCCAGTGACTTGTTTTCCATGTTTAGCCTCTGCAGAATGAAAGGAGAAAAAAATTGCAGCCAGCAATGTCAGTTCATGTTATTGTTCTGTATAGAGAAATGCCTTAGCCAGCATTTATATGAAGCTTTGTAGAGTGTAATAAAAACCCCGATTGAATCTCTTATGACTTCCTTACTTTACTTGGTTATTTTCCCAAGTTCAGACAAAAGGCTGAGATTCATCTGACTTATGTTGAAGTGCATGAAACTCAAGTTTCTCACTAAGCTATTTGCCTAAGTTGCCCCCACAGTCCCATCTCCCCATAGATGGAGATAAATAATCCAGATAGTGTTTTGTCCCTTTCTGGGACTGCTGGGCTGACTTGCATTGTGGAAGGGCCATTCTGCTTGGGTGCAAAGGACCATCCAGCTGACCAGCCTAACTGGTGCCTAAATTTTGAATGGCTAAAGTTTGGTCTGATTCATTCTCCTGTAAGTTCAGCTTTCCATTTAGGAAAGCTCAGGGGGAAGAGTACCTGGAAAGACTGCAATGTTGGTCAGAAAAGCATCATCTCCCTTATAAATTTCTAAGGACACGACCATTATGGTATTTCCTATCCATGACATGATTTTTCCTAGTCCTATTTATTTACATAGAAATGTATTTCTCATGTTCTCATGTATACACATACACACACACACACACACACACATATATAGGTCTCATCAAATACAAAAAATAAACAATGGAGGAAAAGATTTTTACAAAAAAATTCTGAAAGAATTGAGCTGGTCACTGGTCTGTGATTCACTAAGTCTGTCTCTATAAAAATGAGTTGAAACAAGTTTCCTGGTATGAATAAATCCCCAAAGTCTCATGAATTTTAGTATGAATGTTTCTGAATGCCTTAAAATTCATATGGGAAATGAATTAATCATTTTTCCTTATTTTCTTGTTGACAAAGTCTTCCTTCTCATCCAATCAAAGCGAAGGCTACACACTGGGTTACTAGCTGTGCTCAGTGAATTCTGAGTAGCACCCATCAGCTGAGAGTTTGTCACAGAAAATATTTGCTGGAACGTTCAGTATGCAGAATGCATTAGAATGAAATCAGAATTTATTTGCAAGTGATTCAGTGGCTGCAGAAATGTCTGCATTTATGAGTGGTTTAACAGTCTCCACACACATTCATGGTTTATACTGGGCACATCTGTCATTTAATTAAAAAAAGGAAATATGAATTGACTGTATAGATTTGAGCAAGCCATGTGGATTTTGCTAAGGTAGTAGCAGACATGACAGCCCTCTGCACATTGTTCGAGCATGTAACTTATCTGAAGAATGTGGACAAACTCTGACATTATTATTACTATTTCTAATATGACAAGATTCTGCAGCTCTTACAAATGCACACTCTGAACTAAAGCCCAAGAAAACTGCACATATGTTTTTGTTTGTATGGGACAGGGTAAAGTACAGAAGAAGAGACTCATGTGTGTCCTTTTCTGGTCATGCATATTAATGAACATATATGCATATTCATCTTTGTTGTAATATGTATTGTATTCCAGTACAGTACAGTATGTGTATTATTTTATGTTAATACATATTCCCTGACTGCACAGCATTTTTCTTCTCTACTGTATGAGACACATTTTCTTCAAGAGAAATCTGGTGTTCACATAATCTGAATGTATCTTGAGGAGATTTTGTCCTATCTACAGTGGAATCTGAAATCAAGTCTTTCACAAATAAGCTAGGTAGGAAGGAATGAAAGAAATGTCTTCATTCTCTTCCTCTCTTTTATAATATTTGCTCATCATTTGGATATTGTGAAGTATTGTGACTATGCAGATTTTACATGATGCTTTCAATTCTTTTTCTGCAGTTACTAATGATATCTAATAATGATATCATTGCTACTGACATTATTGATAAATTTGTATAAACTGAATCTTGATCTGATAATGCAGGACTCTCCTATCTGGTGATCCAGTTCCTGCTGACTACCCCTTCTTTATGCATGAATGCCAGAGTGTGCAAGTGCCTTCCATATGTGCTCCAACATTTATAGGTCAGGGCTGACCTTTGGATAGTCTGGGAAGGCACCTGGTATCTGACAACATGATCAGGGCTCAGAGCACAACTGAACTGCTGTGAGATTAGCATTAGTTCTGCAGTTAGACTGTAATTACATGGCTGGTTTGTGATGGAAATTACTGGCTACACTGCGGGGTCCTGCAGCCGCTTGGGACCACATTCATAGGGTTAACATACACTTTAGTTTCCTTATTCATCCTTTCTGTGTGTATCCAGCCTCCCAAAGTAATTTTTCTGAGGTGGATTATTTGAAGGACATTACATGTCCACAGCATGTGCATGTTCCATATGATCAAATAATGAACATCCTGTGAGCAGTTTTTTGGAAGGCCAAAATCCCTGTTGGCACAGCTGCATGGAGTCATTAGCATTGCACCAGCAGGAGAGTCAGCCCCCAGTCCCTGTTTAGTGATTTGACAGGCCACCTCACCATGAGGACATTCTATCTTCTCCAGGGACATGAATTCGGAACAGACAGTTTTTTCAGTGGCACGAGGTTGACAATTTGGTTTTTAAAGAGTTACCACATAATGTTAAACTAGAATCTTGCCTTAATGTGAAATCTTGATGCAGTGTATCTTATGATCTATTAATCTGGGGAAAAATGTAAACCAAAAGATAATAAACATAAACAGTGATTAAACCACAAACATTCCTCAGAGTAAATGATCATATAATTAAACTTTAACTTCACAATGCAGATTCTTTTAGTGCATAATTGAAATTGTGTAAGATGCTTTGACAATATGTTTGACATTAACTGAAAGCAAGTAATTTTAGCAACAAGGATCTGATCTTTCTCTTATTGACATCATTTGCACAGCTTCCACAGCTGTGTCTATACTGCAGCTTCTTTGTGGTGTGCTTCACAGACACTCCTGGAAAGTCCCGCTCTGTGTCCTGGCACCATGCTGGAAGGACATGGGCGGGTGTGCCATGCCTCTCCAAAGCTGAGATCCTTTCAAATGAAACCCAAGCAGACAGGGAACACAAGGATCTACAGGATGATGGGCTGCAGAAGACAGGGACATGGAGCACCAGAGGGCTGCCCAGCAGGTCTTCCCACAGCTGGCATCCCCTCCTGGGGGAGTGAGTGGCCATACTGGGTTCAGCCAGAGGCCCATGTAGGCTATTTGTCTGCTGAAAGTGTATGCTTGGGAAAAGTCTAAAAGAAGGGCAAGCAGCTAGTGTTGGTCCCTCAAACATCCTCCTATATGTCTGCAGACTTCTCTCAAATTTACTGAGACTGGATGACAGTTTGCATCTTCCTTCACCTTGCTCCCTGCACAAGGCTTTCTACACATCTTAGTCACAGGAAGCAGTTTCATAGTCCACGTTTCATATGCCCATGTTGCCAGCTCTGGGGCACTACCATCGCAGCAATGGTGGTCCCACACCCTCCTCACGGCAGCGGCGATCAGGCAGGAGCCTCCTCACAGGGGTGCTGCTGCCCACCTGAGACCCAGCTGGGAAGACATCTCTGATTTGTCTCCCTGGTCCTAGTCCCAGATGATGGCCTGAGCCCTTATGGACAGTCTTAGAACCAACAAAGGCCCTCCTGGCAGAACTGTACCTGCTGTGACTACACTGCAGGTAGGCTTGTGCTTGGCTCTCTATTTAAGAGTAAAATAAAGTAGAATACACATTGATGATAAGTGAAGACAGAGAAAACAGGAGACAGGCCCTCACTGAAGAACTCTAGGGACTGACTCCTTGACCGCATTAATTAAGAACCATCAGCAGCCATAGCCAGCATGAGCTAAACAACATTGGTTCCATAGTACTGCATGACTGCATAAACAAAAATAATAACAAAATATGGAAATACCCATAAATACAAAAATTAAAAAAAAATTCTCATAGCTCTTTGCTGTGCTCTGGAATTAGGCTCTTTGAGAAAACTGGGAATTTGGGATTTATTGGAGGTTACAGGGTTGCCAAGCTGTGTTTCCCAGAGCATTTGACAATAGCCTCTGGAGAGCTGGCTGGTCACATGCTAATGACTCCATCCTTTCCAGCCATGAAATTACAGCCACAGGAATCAAGAGTTACATTCAGTACATTCTTAGCATAGTAGCTCCTCATACTCTTTCCACAGTGAGGAGAGGCAATTTCTACGAAGACTCTGTGACAGAGAGTAGCATCCAGAAGATCTCTGTCCATGAGGACATCCTGAGTTTAAAGTTACGGACCAACCTGAGAAAAATTCTGGAATCTTGCTTAATGTCGGTAGAAGTTCACCTGACTGGCACTTAGGAAATAGGGGTTTCCCAGAAACAGGAACTGGTGGACTTGTGAAGATAGCTCCTTCTGAATCAAACTAAGAAAGACTTTTTTTTATGATAAGAAAAAAATGTACAAAGATTTTTATTGACATTCTTCTACTTTCTATGCAAACCTGATTTTAAGTACTGCTGAACTCCTTATAGCATGAGACACAGGAACAAAGGACACTTAGTCTGCAGTTCAAAATCCAGAATTTGTCCACAAATGAACTTTTGATAGTTGATATTCAATGTGACTGGCCAGCATAAACGACAAACAACTGCCAGAGAGTGACAGCAAGCTGAATTTGTTTCACTCCCTTGCTATTGTCAGTCATTGGAGAAACACCTCATTTTTGGAAATTATCTTATGTTTAAAAAGAACAATTGACAATCAGCCAGAGAACAAGAAAAGTCCAACTTTTTCCATTAGTGTTTTTCATAATCAAAGTAAAAGCCAGGTAAAACTCTCTTTCAAATTTATCTGATTCCATTAAAAAAACCCTTGGATTATATATCTTTATGGCCCGGGTTTAAATCAAATTACCAATGCCATTGGTCACAAAGGTAGAGTTTTGGAGTTCTAATTAAACCCAAAGTAAAAAACTTGTAAAAAATTCCTTAAGTAATTCACATACTCCTGATTTTCAGCCACAGATAGATGATAATCCCTGATTCTAGTGACTCTGATGCCACATGGCATAGTCCAATGTTCAAACAGGTTAAAATCTTGTTGGTACAATCTAGACAGATGAGTAGTGGACTCTCAGAAAAAAAAAAAATTTGGAAAATACCCATTTATCAGATGCTTTTCTCCGTGTGAGTGAAGATATTTGGGAATATTCTGTGGGAACCCTGAATTGCTGTCAGTACTCTGAGAGCCTGGAAATGGCTGTTTCAGAGGCTTGGCCCAGGGTTCTGCAGAGCACTGCAGAGCCTTTTCTCTTCTTCAGGGGAGAAGCTGAATTTCTTTCTGCTGCACTGCTGAACTGTTTTCTGGCTAACATATGCATACAAAGGACTAGTCACTGTTGGGAAAGTGGACCTGGAGGAAAGTTTAGAGACATCTCTTCTTGAAGAGAAATTGCAGCAGCACTGGGGGCACCTCAGAACTGCAGTCAGCTCTTTGTGCTTCTGGGCAGCTCTTGGTGCTGCAAAATGTCTTGTCCTGTATTGAACTCTGCAAGGAGACAGCAGGGAATGTGTCTACTGTGTATGAAAGGCTGACTGCACCAGGCAAGGTAGCTAGGACACTTCATGAAAGGTAATAAGAAGTTTAGAGCTGAGAAGAGGCTGTGCTTTTTCATATGACAGGGAGTGAATTTGTGGATACAGCTGCACCACAGTCTTACCACTCAGGTGCTAAAAGGACACTAAAAGGACAGAAATGGGACTAGAAATATTTAATAGTGGGGAAATCTGAAGAGAATCTTAAAGTACCAATCTTTCAGAGAAAAAGAAAACATCCTGGTGAAATAGAAAGTTCTTGCACTTTTCTCCCTCATTTTTTTGGTATTTTCCCTCTTCAGAGACTGGATCCCATATTAGCAGGTGCAAGGGTAGCATGTCTTATTTCCTCACAGCAATCTTTCTTAAAATTCAGAGTAAGTTAATGACATTTCGCTAAACCGAACATGTGGTAAAAAAGGGCAAAAATGGTGCATCAGTCTGATTGAATACTTACTGATACTATGAGTCTGAAAAACACATGCATTGCTCCAGCCACAGCTTGAGCTGTGATCAGTTTATCTTTCCATTTATAGGAAAGGTCAAGAAAAGTTTGAGACACCTTTTCAAGAGGCAGCTTTTCTTCTACTTCCCAGCCACAACATTTGTCTGGATGTCCAAGTGTAGGGGTTGCTGAAAGGAAGCTCCCCTGTCAGTCCATCACGTCTGGGATGTGCTGTGTCCCAGAACCCATATTTGCAATCCGGGCACACTGCAAAGTATTTCCCTGGGCTTTGGTGTGGGGGAAGAAGGAGGATGTAGAAGCATGGGATGTTTGTAACCCAGACTTGGGGACAGACAGGTTTCCTTGGACACTGATGATGGATGGATGTGGGCTGCATATGATGTTTTTTTTTGGGGGGGGGTGTTCATTAAGCACTATCCAGAGGGTGGAATAAAATTATCTGTTAAATAGTCTCAAAATCCTCCTAGGAAAATAAAGTAATATTTCTATCTTGCACTGTCAGTGCCAGAATACTGCAAAGCAGGCATCATTTCACACTCCTGCTGGGCATTTCAGGGCTTTCTAAGCACATATGCCCCATTTGGAGCAGTGTATCACTATGCTGCTGTTTAAGAAGCATAAAAATGGGAGACATCCCAGCCCAATCGAGTCCTTGCAATGAGGGAAACTGACAGCGACTGTTCAAATGAAAAGAACTAAATAGTTCAGCTGATCTCTTCCATTTGTATGAGGTTTAGGTACCAGTTGCTATGGCAGTAAACGATGTCAAATTGTGTCCTTTTTAAATCTGCAGAATTCTTTTGTATTTAAGCAACACAGAGTGACAGAGTGCGTTTGTAGTTAGTGCCAGGCATACATTTAGTTTATTTTGTTTTGTAGCTGAGCAGTGTCCTATTTAAGCTTTGTTTTAGATTGGCTGAAGATTTCAGCAGGTATTTAATTTCTAAGTTGTTTTTGCCTTTAAAATGGCCAAGTTTTAAAATATAAGTTTTTAACATGTAAAGCATTTTAGCTAGTTTCATTTTTACTCATTCAAAATATCCATGGAATAAGATCTGACTTTATAAAAGCTTCCAGAATCCAAACTTTTCCAGTAGCTATTTTAACTACTAGAAGAGCTGAATAAATAAATTCAGCCATATGCATTTTTAAGCACAGTTTCTTCAGTTTTTGCTAAAATGCTGTTCCCACAAAGTTCATTCTAAATGCTTGTCAAGATAATCTTATCTTTGGGAATTTGCAGGAATCAGTCCAACATGTATGTATGTTTTTAATGATTTTTAAATAAAATTTTTAATATGTTAGTCATTCACCCTTTGCTGCCTCACACTTCACAGAATAGTTATTAGGCTCTCACTGAGAACTGGTCTCTAAGAAACATCACAAAGAAAATAAGGAAGGAGGGCCAGCAGCAGAATGCTTGGAGATAACCGTGCTGAGGATGCTGAAAAAGAAATCAGCAAGATAGGAAACAAGGGGATTTGGAGGTCAGCAGAGCGGGAGTGAGCAGGAAATGGAGGGAGGAACTGAGTGTCAGAAGCAGCTGATAGATTCATTGCCCTGCATTTTCTTAGGATAGTACTTCCTCAATGGGTATCAACAGCTGAGGTTGCGTTGCCTTGCATCTTAAATCTCCTGTCCTTGTTCCTGACAAACCCTGCCCAATGACTCTCACACACATTCCTTCTGCACATCTTAAACAGTCCAAAATCCTCATTATTCTGTAATATGGATGTAAAAACATCGAGGGACAAAAGGAGGAGAAATACTTGCTTCACTAGTGACATTTAGAAAATGCAAGTACTTGCTAAAAAAAGACCTGCTTTATTGCAGCAGACTTTTATAAGACTGGCCACCTGAAATTTAATTTTCCTTCTTTCATATATAATTATGTCATAAAGAATATGAATCTTTCTGAAAGAAAGGAAACGGTGAAGGTTTATCCATGGGTTACTTCACTACAAATATGAAAGGCTTTTCACATTTTAGAGAAATAAATTTATTTTATTTTATTAATTTTATTTAATAATTTTATTTTAAAACCAGACTTAAAAGACTGTATTTTATTAGAAAACTAATGTTGAACAAGGGTTTGAATAAATACAGCAAATGAATGTTTTAGAACGTATTAAGTGAATGATTTGCTAAAACTGGTCATCTGCTAGTGGGTAGAAAATGAAAGGCAAGTTTTCAATTTTACAACATAAACACAGTTTATTCACATTTCATGCACACAGTGTAAAAAATGGTATATATATTTATTTGGCACTGTAATTGCTAAATTAATTTTTAAGAAAATGCTTAGACTTGATCTCATTAAATAGCGTTCCTTGCTGTTCACTGTGGCATACACAAACTAACATTTTCTTGCAGCTGGTTAAAAGGAGACTTTGTAGGTTTAATCAGTATCTGTTAACCATGTGCAAATATCAGCTGTGTGTGCTGAACTAAAAGGAGCAAAAACCTTAGAGCAACTGATACCATATTTGCAAATACTGTCTTAATATTGATTTCCCTCAATACCCTTCACTAAGTTGAATTGAGGACCATGCCCAGCTTGGGATAGACACATGGGGACCTGGTACTATGCTAGACAGACCTTTCCTCTGCCTCAGACTCTAATGGTTTGCTTTATTAATGATCCTTAAGCAGCTTTTTTAGGCCACTGACACATCCCTGTGACTGACAGAACAGGGTTTGAGGAGCCCCTTGTCCCTCTGCATGTTGCTCCCGGTCCCTGCTCCCACAGTGTGTTCCTCCAGTGTGCACAGTTTTCCCCAGGAGAGGCCGTGTCCTCATGCTGTCTGTCTCAGGTGCTGATATTAAGCAACCTATGAATGTGTAAAATGTGACCCAAATGTGTAATCCTGTGAAAATGTTTCCAGGTTAACTTGGCAAAATGTATTTTTCATAAATGGATGTTGATTGGCATTTCTTTTATTACCATTTAAAACTGTTATTAATAGAAACCAGGAGTAGCTGCTCCACTGCCTTTGCTAGCAGGCTGCTGGGAGTGTAATTGCTCAGGATGTCTGCTTACACTTCTAATGTATTGTCACAAACTCAGCTGCCTTTATTCCTCTGCAGTTACTGGGTGTTTCAAAACTTACTGGAAATGATGAAGAATACTAAAGAGATCCTTGTCTGGCTCTTTTAAAATCCATACATGGGAATAGTCTGATTTTGTTGTTGTTAAATCTTCATTTGGAATCTGCTGCTTAGCATCCTCTTTCAAAATGGTTATAATGGTATGCAAAGTATTTTATCATATATATAAATCTGTCTTTCTCCCAACCAAAAGGCCAGAAATGTTTCAGTACTCCTGCCCTCTGCACTAAAACCATTGTTAGGAACTCTTTGATTTTAATTATGCTTAAATATTTTTTGTCATTAATCTTTTTTTTTCCTTATAGATATTATCATGTCCTGTTTCCTGCCTTATTCACTTCCCACTGTACGATGACATTTGACGCTGTTGACTTTCTTGATTTTCCATTTGTTTTAATAATTTTTATTTTACATTTTTTAATCTAATTTTTTTTAAAACATAGAATATTGTCTCTCTCAACTGCAGGTTGCTGGCACCCAAGAGTGTTCTTAAATTCTCAATTAGCATATGTATTTTTATCTCCAAAAGAAATTGTGGGCTTGGTGGCAGTAGTACAGTTTTAAGATTCATAGACATGTGATCAGACTAGACAATCAGAAAGGCACACTTTGGGCTTGCAAGCAGTAGGAAAATTCATGAGTACTGCACTTGGATCATGAATATAGAGTTGCATATTTGTTTCCTGAGCTTGCATGGATAACATTCCTCTACAGCTGTTCTGGTAAAGGAGGCTGAGCCTTGTCCAGAAATTTCATGCCTGCACTGCTTTGAAGTGTTGCTTGTCAGTAAAGGATTTCTGTTAAGTGTTTCAGGCATAAAACCTTCTGTAGGCCTGTGCAAAATGCTTGGGTGCCCTTTGTTTTATTTCTTTTGCAAAGTGTTTTGCAAAGTGTTTATAACTCTTACCCTGAAAACAGCATTTTTTACTTTTCGGGAAGGAACGCTATTGCCCTTTGGAGGCTGTATGACTACAACATCATTTTTCTCAGCTATGCCCCAGTAATACACAGCTGGGTAGGGGAAAGTCATGATGTCAAAGAAAAATGGCAATTGCCAAATCCGGAACAAATGAAGGACTCATCTTTTGATAAGTATCCTGAAAGGTTACTTCATATGTCTTCATGCCACAGGATGCTGTGGATAATATTATTATAGACCTGTTCAAAAAAGGATTTGATAGATTCATGGAATAAAAGTCTAATGAGGGATATTAGATAGAACAAAACCATCTCTCATTCACAGAGAAAGCCAAACACTGGGAATATCCCAGAGAAAGCACCACTTTCTGTCTGTGTGGGGTTTCCTGGGCATCCACTGCTGGGCACTTCTGGAGGCTCATGCTGGAGTAGATTGACTTTCGGTCTGACCCACATGGCTGCCCTCTGCAATTAATCCTGTTTGAGTCAACAGAAATAGTAGAACAATTTGGACTGGCAGCGAGGCTTGACCAGCATGGGTTTTGGTTGAAGTATTTATAATTCTGATAAACCAAGACTGAAATTAAAGAATAAAGGAAACAATAACTCTTCCCTTGCCTCTTCTTATTGTGGTTTCATTCCTGTGTTTCTTGATGTGGATTCCAGAAAATTAATTGAGCATTAAGACCCAAAGAGCAGTACTTTTGGGGCTGATTATTGCATGCCTCAGCTGCTGTAATAAAGTATGAGTTAATGACTTTAACCACCTAAAAAGTGTAACAATTTCCCTGTAAATTCAGTGCCTGGAGTTACTTATTGTCTGATCACTTAGTCTGTAGCTCAGGAAAAAGGAAGAATTGAAAAAGCAGAAACTTACTGCTGTTGTATTTAAGAAGTGCTAAATAAAAATATGTTTAAAAATAAATCCACATTCTTGTACTTCCTGGACATTATTGTCCTGTGAGTGACGTACCTGGCAGTGAGTCAGCCCATTGCTTTCATGTCTAAAGTTTGGAAGCTGTTTCATAACTAAAGAGAAAGCTGTGACCAGTCTGTAAAATCAGCCAGGCCTGAACCAGGCAGCACCACACATTGTAATCCTGGTGTTAGGCCAGGCTTGGCTGGTATAGGGAATGCTGTTGAATTGAATTTTGAGCACGCCGCGAGTGTGCTTCTTGTAGGTCAGTCAGTGCAATCAGTAACTCTTCCTCTCAGCTCCATTTGCAGGAAATGAGCAAAAATCCTGTCTGTTTTGGATACTTTTCAATATAAAACATAAGAAGGGGTAAGCTGAAATTCAGTGCCCCTCATGTTCCTGGAACCCTGCATTCCTTACATAAGAGTGGGGTTTTTTGATACACATAGCTGAATTTTTAAAACGTTGAGTGACTGTCCAGTGAAAGTTTCAAGGTTGTACCTTGAGAGATCCCCAGATATGTGAAGAGCTGAAAGGCTTGCTTTTGGTTCTCAACCTCTTCAAGACAAAGACCATCCTTTCACCTTCATGATACTTGGGGTGATGGTGTCTGCTCCTCATTGCAAACTGTGCCTGTGTAATACTGTGTAATACTGCCAGTGTTACTGAATGTAATAACCAGTATGCATAATAACAGCAACAACAAAAGGTGGAAGCTCATGGAGACAAAGGATGGTGACTTGCAGTAATTTATGTTGTTTCCCCAGCTTTGTCACACACTTGATGTGTGACCTTGAAGAAGTTATTTAATCTCTTTCTGGCTTAATGTTCCTCCAGAGACACAGGATAACAGTGCTTAGCAAGGGTGTCAGGAGGCTTAATTCAGAAGCGATTGTGAAGCCCGCCAATCTCCACAGAGTCCACATTCTCAACATGGCAGAGATGATTGTCCTGGTGGCAAAGGATCCATGGAGAATGCGAACAGGTCATCAAAACAAGAGGTTTTGTGTTGAAAAATGTCAGACTGACCCTTTCTGCCACTTCCCCATAGCTTGGATACAGATAAGGCAAAATGAAGGAATTCCTGTCTGAAGCAACACCACAACAGGATATATTCCCTTTAAGTAAGCAAAACCTTGAAGCTGAATGGAAGAAAAAGCCAGCCCTGAGAAAACTGGCTATTACAATTGCTAAGACCCAAAATATCCTCTGCTTTACACAAGTGGTCTCTCTGCCATCATCACGGCTCTCAGCCTTCAGCAAGGGCTGAAATGAGAGCACCACTAGCCAGGACCCAGGCATTGCCATGCCAGGTCCCTCCCCTACTAATGGCTGCAAATGCAATTCTTTTGGCAGCAGCAACCCAGGGAGTCAGCTGGTGAGCTTCTGAAAGTCAGGGCAGCTGCCAGGCTCCGTTATCTCCTCAGGCACGTCTGCGAAGGGAGCTGCCTGGGGATGTGATTTACAGTGTGAGGCTGAATCCCCCTTGTTCTGTGAGGGGCATGGCAGGGGCGAGGAGCACCACCTTGTCCAGGAAGGGTCAGCCAGAGCTGGGGACCTGACAGTGAGGGATTAAACCAGTAACATACTTGGATGTGATACAATCCAAACCTCCTTCTTCCTGGACAAATCTGCAGCTCGGAGGATCTTACTTTAAAGTGCCTCTGGGAGATACCACCCTTCCTTTCTCTGGGTTTATTCTTGCAGTAAAGTCTGGCTGCGCAATGCCCTGTGGACCTGCTCGCACTTTCTAGCATGCAGAGTTATGCCTTTCCCAGTGAACTTCTGAATCATGTCACCACTGTAAATTTTATTTTATTACTTTTAAAAAATTTAATTGCAGAAGCCTTATCCTTTAAGTCAGAGGCTCTTGCTCAAAGACACTGCTCAGGGAATCACAGCTCCTCCTCTGAAGAGCACAGACTCTAAAGTCCATGTTTCATTTATGGACAGCCCCTTCTGAGCACATCTGCCAGAAATGCATACATGAACATGTACCCAGAGAAGTAAAAGACTGTCACTAGATTAAGGGAGCACTGTCCATCTTTCAGATGGCTTACTTGCTTTCTCACATAAGTATTGACAAGGAGATGTTGAACCCCTCGTTTCAACTAGCTTGTAATGAAATGCAAACTCTAACACTTGGAGCATTTTGCTCTTTTGAAACCTTCCTTGTAAAATTTTAGGTTTTCAGATCAATGTCTGGAGTATATCCATTCAGAGATCTGGGGCAGCGCCAGTGTACTTAGTATGTAGAACAAGTCAGGAAAGGTACAAAAGAAACTGAAGTGGCAACAGTTAGCCACTTGTGTTTGGTATAGAATTCTGCATTTTGTTTAGCTTTTTCATTGTGTCCGTTCTCAAGAAGGGACTGCTGAATGGGGATGGCTTGGTAAATCTGACAAAAGGGTTTCAGCATTTTATAACATTTGGCATGGCTTTCAGAGAAGTGAAATGCGTGCCACAGAAGGCGTTTTCAGCTGTGGCACCACTGGATGCACTGGCCTTTCATTTCACTGACATGCATGCTACGTGGTGTTGAAATGCTACAAATTTCACTGAGGTTTTTTTGGCACCAAATCCCCTGGTGACAGTAAATATGGCATATGAGGGAATCCAGATCAGAAGTTATTTATGCATTTCTTTACATCACTGCAAGCTTGCTGGATATGTTTTGCAAACTACAAAAAGAGAAAAAGTCAGAGTTTTAAAATATACTTCTTATTGGTACACTTTTCAGTAATGACAAACTAGGATGAAATTTCAGTTTCATGATTTTAGGCAATGAGTGTATTTAATCACTGCAGTTGCAGGAATAAATATCAGACTAAGAAAGTGGTCAGACAAGAGAATCAAGAGAAATGTTCTGATTTACTATCTGCTGGAATGACATTGCAGCTATTTGAGATAAAAATGGTCCAAATGAATTAAACAAATAAAGCCTGAAAATTTCATATGAACAAGATGACTATTTCAAGAAAACCATGTTCTATCCTCAAACTGGTCCTTTTTCCTTTTTTACAGTAGCCTCAAAATTTATTTAATAAAGGTGCCTTTAAGGATTCTGTTTATCATTAGTAACAAGTAAAGAAAATAAATTAGAGGTTCAAGAGGGAGTGAAAGCTGTGTGTCTATTGAAAGGTGCCTGACTGGATCACAGAGCTAGAGCTGCAAAAGACTGACCTAAAATTGATCAAAATGGAGAAGTTCCAGATTTATTGAATATTCTCACAGAAGATCACTTAAACACTAAAGACTTTCTGTTTCTGAAATGCAACCATCCTTACTATCTGGAAAATGTAGAGACTGTAAAAGTGAGAGATGAGTAAAAGCTCTTGGAAATTTTATTTATTTATTTATTTATTTGTTTGTTTTATTGAAAGAAAAAATGAAGTCCCCACTCAGTCTTATTTATGCAAACCAGAATTTCAAAATAATTGTGTGGACTTTGAAATGAGTTCCCATTCCTTTTTTCCAAAAGCCCTCTTTGGGCTCCTCCACTGATGTGTCTAACAGAAGTTTTCTCTGTTCAGTAAACAGCCTTCCTTTCTCTTTGGTAAATAATGAAGCTTCTTTGCTTTGGGATAGGGTATTTCCAGTCCATTTCAAGGTCTGAAATGTCTTCAAACCCCTGACTGGTTTGTTGAATCTAAATACATTCTCCTGAATCTTATTTTGGCAGGTTTAATCATTACCTGGCTGAGTTCCAGGGCTAAGTATGTGGGGTTGTAGAATTCATTTGATATCTTGAACCTGGGGAGTTTCATTACCTGACTATCACTCTGGTAGAAAACACTGCACAAGTTCTAAAATTTAATTTCATGCTCCATTTGTTTTTGTGTCGCTGCTTGTTCTGTGACACTCAGACCTGGAAGTCTGTCTGCCCTTCCCTCCACATAAACATGTAGAAAGACAGCAACATTTGGATAGAAATTTTAATCCCAGCTTTCCAGTATCTGATGAAAAACTCTGCATTAATTGCAGCCTTGCCCATCTCAATTATCAAGACAGCAGTAGGTAGCAGAGGATGTTCGAACACTCTCCCAGGGAGTGAAAGATGTCCAAAAGAATAATAAGAAGGCTTTCCTACCTTTAACCGTAGCACAGCAGAGGGCAACAAATGTAGCCAAGGTTATTCCAATCAATACACATTTAATTATTATTTAATTATTGAACATTCCTGTCTGAAGCTGACCAATCAGATTGCAGATTCTTGTCAAAGCTAGATGGATAAGTTTCCATCTGGATGGATGGATGGTGCCTAAAACAAGCAGTAATTCAGACAAAGGGACATACATCATTTTTAATTGACGAAGGCTGGCCCCTCAATATGATTATTTGAATCCTAGTGCCAACTAATGAATCTGCAGTGCAACACCATTGTAGCAGTTTGGCATGAAGTTAGTGCTTCTAAACTACCATTTAATTGTTTCAGTTAATATAATTTGGATTTATGAATAAACATGTATTTTCCTTGGGGCTTTTCTAACCCTTTCTTGCTGTGGTGAGCAAAATAAAACTTCAATTTTCATTTTGACTGAAGTGTTTTGACTGAAGCACTGCTGATTTTCTAAATTCTAATAAGAATTTCTCAGGGTAACATCACTGTCACTGCATGGACTCTGCTGAAATATGTGATTAAAAGAGCAAATGGAAAATACAATTCAGTGTGCTGTTTTTCCTAAAGTCCCTGCTGCTTCTACAAGTTCTTAATTTAAATATCATTAGCTTTATTTGAAAACAGTTCTGTTCAGAAATACAGTGTAGAACAACATACAATAATCTTTGCCAGCTAAATGTCTTTATCAAAATTTTTAATTAACTTCAATTAACTAACATGAATTCAACAGATTTTCAAATTACGCAATAGTTGATTTTTAAGTTATTTTTGCTACTTTTCTATTTTTTTTTTTTGTATTTTTGTTGCTCTCTTTGAAAATTCTGTACCTGAAAAATAATCTATAAATCCAAAATGGTAAGACTAATTTTAAAGATACAAGCTGTCATGGACTGTGTTTGCAAATACAATTGCTTTGCCCTAAATTGTATGTTAATGGCAGAAGGTACAGAGTAATCAGCTAAGCTTGCAAGTTTCAACTTGAGCATTTTAGAATTTTTTTTCCCCACATATTGCAGTTTTTGCTATTAAAAGTAAACAAAGAATGTTTAATTTTGAAAATCTTGTTGTGTAGGCAAAAGCTGATGATGGTTTGGGTCTTGGTACTTCCAAGAGCATCCAAATCATACACCGGTGTTTCATAAACATCAACAGAGCCATCTGCAATCTTTAGTCCAGGTGAAGAACTTGAAAGCCAAGGGGAGCGTCCTTATAAACAGCCAGTGAGAAATTGAACATCAGTGAACTGAGTTTTTAATTCAATCACTTAATGTTATGGATAGAGTGTGGGGAAAAAAAATAAAAGTGTAAATTCTTGTATACATACCCCATGATTACACTTAAATTACATTTCACGTGTCTCTAGTTTGAGAGCTGAAACTTGGTTTGTGTATCTGAAAAGCACAAAAAGTATGAGGGAGTTCATCAATTAATTTTTCATATGACAGATGTTGGAGATAACCTGTTGAATTCCTCATATTCCTTTCATGAAATGGTATGGATTTATAATACAAATATTTGGCAATAAGGAGAGCTGTATGAATCAAAAACCTACACATTGAGATATTTTTGAGTGGGTTGAAAACCAGTGGTTTCTGCTGGAAAGACATGGTAACAAAAAAATTTACAGGCACAGGAAAAGGTGTTTTTTGCATAGATTTGAAGATAATTTTGAAGGTCATAAAAGCAGATGTTCAGCCCTGACAGGGTAGGATATCCTAAAAGTAAAATGACTGGTTTCAATTACAAATGCAGACTGTGATTCAGTTAAAATTAGACCACAAGAAATTGCAGTTGTTTGAAGTAGGATAGCCAACTGTATTCCAGCCCATCTGCTAAACTCCACTGGTTTTTTTTTTTCAGGGATAGAACAACATATACGTGAGATAAGAGAAGTTATTCAAGATAAGGAATGACACAGTTCCTTTTGTAATCAGTCATGGCCAACACCACTTTGCTGTGGCTGTCATGTTGTGTAATATATCCCTCTTTCCATCACATCCCCAAGACATAGATGTGGGGCCTCCTTTGCCAAGAGAAATGTGGATTTCCCTGTGGGGATTAGCACTGCAAGGTATTTATTGTTGTCCTGAATATTGTGCTATCTATTATGGGTAAACAAGACCATCATTTGGATGCCCACCCATCCCAAACATTTGGGGTGTTTATTAGTTTATCTTTTCCTTGAGGGTCTGTTTGGGGATCTTTTTTTATTGCTTGTTTTCTTTTTTATTTTGTGTGTGGTTTTTTTTTTTGTTTGTTCATTTTTGTTTGGTTGGTTGGTTGGTTTTTTTTTTTTATTTTTTAAGAGTGTGTGGATGATATTCTGGTCACTTAAAGGCTTGTCCTACAAAGACTTCTTAGTCTTTCTTTGAGGCATGGAGGACTATACATTTCAGGAATTACACTAGAAATATATGTGCTGTGTGTCAAAGGAAAGCTGGTTTTGTGTTTAAGTTTGCAAGGAGAGTGTTTGCACAGGAGACATTAGTGTGATTTACCAAGGGTGTTCAATCCCTGGACTCACAGAGAATGCATTGTCCAGCTGTTCAGGAATTGCATTGGGTCATCCCTTGCCTTTTCCTCCTTAAGCAGATATTGCTTATGGGCATATGGCTGCAGAAAAGGTCACTACTTTTGCAATGAATGTTGGGTTTTCCATCTCAGAGTGAGGGAAAAGTCAGTTCTCCCACTGCTTGGGATGGATCCACCCCAACCAGCTTCAGAGATTTTCATAAGCCTTACCAAGGAAGCTCAGAGAGTACTCAGGATTCTTAATGACTATGTTGAGAAAAAACACAAAACCCCCAAACATACCCACAATGCAAAGTGCTCTGAAAGTACTTGGGAAGAGGAAGATTTGTGTTACAGCTGGATAGCAGAGAACAGTGCTGAAAGAGAAATAGGAAAGAGGAGTGACATCAGCATGGGAAGGGCTCAAATTAAAAAGTAGAGAAAAGACTGTGAGAAGCATATATATCTGTGAATAATTTAAGAGTGAGAAAGTGGAGCAGTCAGCAACACATGAAAAACTGCATTTTCCATAAACTAATATGTCTAATATGTCTTTACTTATTCCTAAGATTATGCATTAAAATGCACTTTCATGTGTACGCGGGTACGAATGCGGAATGTACATAAGAGTGCAAGACAGTGCTGTTATAAATGTCTGAACAATTGGAGAAGCTGCTGTTCTGCATCTGTGTTCCTCAGTTAGACTTGGGCAAGAGTTCCAGGTGACAGTTCAGGTTTCCTGGCATTGCTGTACCCACACCAGCGGTAGGGGTGGCACAGGCAGCAGCTGTGCATGGCCTGCTGGGTGAGGCATCTCCCAGAGTGTGCGGGCAGCATCCTCCCATCCTCCCCGACAAAGACAGCGTGCTAGCACTCACAGCTCATCGTGGAAGAGCACCTGACCCTCAAAATGCTGGGGAACAAACCTCAAGCAGCTGCACAAACATAGAGCTGACTACCAGGTTCTGTAAGGGTGCTGAGCTTGCTTGACCTGACCACACAAGCAGGACTACTGAACCCAACACTGACAGTAAGGGCAGGAGGAGCTGTGTAGCTGTCCCTGGAAAAAATGGCTGAAAGTGCCAACTAGTTAGATTTTTAGATAAAATCCAAATGTGCTTTTTAGACTCCTTGATTATTCCTAAATACAAAGAATTAAAGAAACATTTTCAATGACCTTTTTAAGGATAATTTGATATGAAGGATCAAGGGCATGTCCAGTCTTTGAGAAAAGTGACGGTGTTTTCAAACACAGCTTTGCCTGAGGTAGGTAGAGCCTTTCAATGCATTTGAATACAACATTTAAGCAGGTAGTTGTCAATAGGGAGAGGCCAGCCACAAAGCTGGTGCAGTCAGAAGGTTCTGCATTCAGGATGCTGCCTCCAGCCTTGACACAAGTGAATACCTGATTAACAGGTGATACCATTTACTGTAAACAGTCATGTGGCTGTCTGGGGCAGCTGCTGTCTGCTAAACTGTTTACAAGAGCTAATGTGTTCTTTATAAGTTTTGTCTCCAGGTTCTGCAAGACATTTTGTGAAACTCATAAAAATCCCTGGGCCATACCTGGAGTATCATAAAGGTGGCCACTGCTGCATGGGGAATGACAACTCGACTGTGGGAGCAGGTTTGAGCACTCTACACGCCTGCATGATTTCAAAAGGGAAACAGGCAGGCTTTTCAAACTTCTGGCAAATCCTGCTGTATCAGGTCCCTCTATTTTTCTTTTATTATATTTTCAGTAACTTAAAAAAGGGTCTTATGATTAACAGCTTGAAGGAATCAGGATATTAGAGGAAATAAAAAGGGAAAGACAACAGTAATAGGCTTCTCCCAGTTTCAGTTCTCTGTCTCAATTAAATCTATGCAATCTGAGATATTTTAAATAATTACCTGGTGTTTCATTACCTAGTATCTCTTTGCAAGCTCGTTTTTGTGCTCCTGCAAACCCAGATCCCACCCAAATTCTTCCAGACTCACGCCAGGGTGTAACAATAACTGAAATGCTGAAAAAGATTGATGTTAAACTTCCATTGATCACTGTAAGGTAACATGTTAAGAATTATTGATACTAATACATACAAAAGATAATTAAGCAGAGAAGAGAATATTGAGGAGAGACAGAAGGAAGGGAAGGTGCATTTGTGACTCAATGCCTCCATGTGCCCAGAGTGTAATGGTAGATTAATCTATTAATTTCCAAGCAGCTAAACTGGTACTGGTGCTTGTTCTTCTCCGCTGTTTTGAACTAATATGTCATAAACCTACACTAGAATAGTTTTTTGCGCAGTATCTCCATAGATACTAATGACACCCAGGAGATATAGATTTTTCTAGTTAAAGAAAATTACATTTTTTTTTCTAAGTTTAATCATAAATCTGCAAATGCACAAGATCCAGTTCATCAAAGGTAGCTTTGTGCTTGTGACCCACAGAGCTCCTTATAGCTTCCCTGCCCAAGGCTCCTGCTGAACTATGAAAGCACAGTTCCCAAAACCAAATATTCCTGTGTTGCAAAGGTGTGTTCTTGGTATGTGCATGGGAATTTAGAAATAGCCACAGATATCTGCAGAAATTTGAGACAGTGATATTTCTGTGCAGAGTGTCATAATTGTTTACTCTAGGTTTTCTATTGCCTGGCACAATGTACATGGCAGCACTAGAAGGGAATAATTGGTATTAAAATACTTCTCTCTTTTGCTGTACATTTTAGCACTGTTTTCACCCCAGATTTGTGTTTTCAGTGTGAGCAAAGTACATCTCACTGGCTGATGACTCAGATAAACCAGTCTTCTGACTCCTGACCACACATGGTCCAACTCCCAGCACAGTATTGTTTTGCTCAAGTTAATTTGAAGACAGATGTCAGCTTCAACCACCTATTCAACCATATTTTTAACTGTCTGGAAATGGGACATATGGTTACCCCAGGGCAATGTTTCCAGCCTACTAATGGAAGGACAGAGATCCTGCATTGCCTGAAGCCTGCTGGCAGTGGTGATGGCATAGATGGATGTCCTCTGTGGTCTCCCAATGTTCAGCCCAGGTGACCCAGAGCTCAAAAAAGAGAAATGGGGACTGGCTTTAGGAGAAGCAAACCTAGGTCTTCATGGAAATGTTGGTTGGCACCAAGTGAATTTTCACAGAACTCTTTAGTGGTTTGTGTTGGGAGGGACCTTTAGATATCATCTAGTCCAACCCCTTTGCAGAGAACAGGGACATCTAGAACAAGACGGGATTGCTCAGAGCTCCATCAAGTCTGACCTTCAATGTTTCCAGGAATGGGACGACCACTACCTCTCTGTGCAATCTGAGCCAGTGTTTCATCACACTTACCATAAGAAATGATTCATTATATCTAGTCTGAATCTACTATCTTTTAGTTTAAAACCATTACCCAATGTCCTATGGCAACAGGCCCTACCAAAATGTGTATCCCCATCTTTTTACAGACCCCTTTCCAGGGAAACCTCTAAGGTTTCCCCAGAGTCTTCTCCAGGCTGAACAATCTCAACTCTCCCAACCTATCTTTGTAGGAGAGGTGTTCCATCCCTCTGATCATCTTTGTGTCCCTCCTCTGCTCTCGCCATGAGGAAGAGCCCTTAGGTCCTGCCTCGTGTTCCTCCTCCTGACAGGTAGGTGCATGGGACAGAGGTCTCTCTGCCCCCTAGACTGGAGTCCAGGAGGAGAGACGGCCTCTCAGCAGGACAGGGTGACACCAGTCTGCTGCTGCAGCGTGTGTGGCACGGGTGGGACCAGCCCTGCCGCCCTGGCTGAGGTGAGGTGCTGTGAGTGGCCCAGTGTGCACTGCTGCTGGGCTGAGCTGTCAGCCAGCCTCCCTGCTTTCCTGAAACCAGGTCCAGCAGCACCCAAGGTCACCCCCGGCACTTGCAAACAGGCTGTCACTGACTGCTGCAGGGGATATATTTTTAGCACGTTGGAGGCAGTCTCCTAGCTACAGCTTGAAGAGCTCAGCTGGGCAGGGGCTGGCAGTCCTCAGCCTGCACAAAAGCAAACACTGCTGATGAATCCTGCTGTTCAGGCCAAATCCTTCTCTGGGCTTGCTGCTGTGTATCCCCTTGCCTCCCCCTTAGCTTGGCTTTCAGGGTTTGGTGGGAACATTGCCCAGGTATTCCTCTGGGTTCCTGGAGTGCAACTAGTGACTGGGGTTGTTTACATCCTCTTCTGAGCTAGAAATGGTCTTTTGTTCAAGTACAGAGATGTACGCTCCTGGCTGTCAGGATAAAAGACCAGATATTGTTTATGTTGCCTGTAGTAATCTATCTCACATCTGCCAGAGTCTGGCTTTATGTAAAGATGTGAAAGAACGTTCATTAATTCCTCTTTAAGGGCAAGGCTATTAAAAAGTTATTTTAATTTTAGGCATGAATTCAGAATTTCCACTCTTTTTGAAGTTGCTTGTCTTCCTTAAATTGCTATCTGTCTGAGAACTGTTTATGGATAATAAAATGTCTTTAAAGATTCTCTTTTGTTTTGGAAAGACCTTGGAGATAATTTGTCTGGCATCTCCTGGATGTTTCGCAGACACTGCATGGCTGTTGTTGGGCTGTTACTAGGATGACTGGAAGTCAGGCAGGGTTACCTAAGTTTCCAACTTTCTTTGTACTATTACTGCAAAGTGCAGAGCACCCATGTAACTCAATAAAAGCTGAGCAGCAAAGACTGAGGTTTGAGACTGATAATTTCTTCTTTGGGAGCAAAATATCTAACTTTCTCTTGAATAAATCGAGTTAAGTTCTTTTTTTCCCCTTCATATTTCCTTCCGTTTTCTCTTTGAAAAGAACTGCATTTGTTCTCTGAGAGCTGAAGGACTTTTTCCAAGTATTTACTCTGATACATGCTGCATAGGAACAATGAAACTTCTTGTTCAACTTTCATGAATGTTATCCAAGGACCTGGACTTCTTTTGCTGCTAACATTATTTTATTTGCCATTTACAATTTCATATTATGCATGCACAGATCTCATCAACATTTATTAAATAGTGGAATAAATTCTGAGTTTGTCCTACTGGAAAATGTGGAATAGGTTGACCACAATCTTGGAAAGGGAGTGATGTACATGTACCTGTACCATGCCAGGGTTTTGTGTGGAATGGGTACCAGTGTTACAGTCCGAGAAATATTTTAAAAACTATTTTTTCCTCTGTGGCATCACCATGAGAACTTTCCAGTTACAAGTACCCCTGTATCTCAAAAAAACCAGAACACTTTTTAGTGTACAGTTGCTATAGAAGAGAATCCAGTATTACTAAAAAAGAATAAACGGATTCCCTTTACAACAAAAACTGAACACTGCTATGCCCCTTAGAGAGAGTTATTCATAAGCTGAGGAACAAATTCATTTTGAGGTTTCTATTTTATATAGCCCAGAAAGAAACATAAGTATTTTCATGTCTTTTATGAGTTAAGGGGTTACTAGTAACAAAAAAAAGAGGAAAAAAAAGGAAGAAAAAAAAAGGAAAAAATAAAAGAAGGAAAAGAAAAGAAACTAGAAAACTGTATGCAACCAGAAAGCTTGCATACATTGGTACAGCAAAGTTCTAGTATAGGATAAATATGGTTATGCCCTCTTCTCTGAGGCTTTTTTTTTTTTGTTGTTGGAAATTAACTGGTATAACTCTTATGCTCATAAAAAGGTATTTTTTCTTATTCAGAGAAGCATTTCCCAGTTTGCTGGGAACTGCTCTAAAGAACACAGTAAGGTCACAGTGCTCCGGCCTTTCTAATACCATAGCTAATGCTGTAATCTCATATTCCCCCTTTTCTTGAGTAAGCCTACCCCTAAGGTCCGTTTCTTCCATGGAGTCAGCTGAAGCAGGCAGTAATTTCCCTCGTGACCATGGAGAATTTGAAATCAGTGTGAGATACACAGAAGTTTTCTGTGGCATTCCAAATGTCTCTACCATTCTCTAGGAAACAGTGAAGGTGCTGTAGCTGCCACAACCTAATTTTCAGCCAGGCCAGGACTTCCTAAACTGCAGAATGTGCACCAGAGAGAAGTAGCACATTGCTGGACTGTCCTGCCCAACGGCGAGCTGCTGCCATTGCCAGCCGTGCCAAGGAACCAAGATGTTTTAGGGAACACCTAATGCAAGCAATGAATTATAATTCATATATCAAGTATTGGTGTTGAGTACATGTGGGCTGGTAAACCTTTGCTGGAATGGCTGGACTGTAAGAAGACAAAAAGGGGCAAGAGACCGACTTCTTCCCTTGTTGAAGTTTCAGATTAAGGCTCCCCAGGGGGGAAGACTGCTTTTGCCAGCACACAAGTCATTACTGAATGGAAGGAGGAGTGTGAATTTTTATGGCCTGTGTTATTAAGCAAGTATGACTAGAAGATCTAACAGCCCTTTTTGGATTTCAAATCCATGAAAACATATGTGGTGTCATAAGATCCTCCCTGCTAACAGCACAGCCTTTTCCCTTTGGTTCAAAAGGCAGCAATCAGTTGCTACTTGCTGGCTCTAATGCATTGTTTACTTGTCTCTCGAGGCATGCAATTGATGTCTTATTGTGCTTTGTTAATTTTCTTTCCTTTTCATACTGTCACGTACCTTTTTTTCCTGAATTCTTACTTTTATAGCTTCACTAAGTGCTACCTCTTCTGGGAAATTACCCTGTGTTTGAGCTTCAGCTGTTCAAGGTGTTGAGAGATCTGGACCATCTCCAAGAAAGCTCTTACGAAAATGGTCAGCTTTAGGCGTATGAGCAGTCTGGGCTGAGAGGCACCATGGTTTTAAATGGAGCCCTTGGAGCATAGTAGCCACTTTGCCAGAAATCAATTGATTTAAACATATAAAATGTCACAATTTTTACCATTACATATTGAAAGTTCTCTTAGAACATCCCTGAAGCATTAGGGCAGCCATTGAGCACTTGTTGTTAATGCCCTATAGAATACTCATGACACTGAATGGGTCAAGAGAAAACAGAAAATGAGAGAGGAAAAAAGGTCTTGTTAAATAATTCTGTATTCAGATTTTTTTTCAGGAAAAAAAAAGAAAACCTCAGACTTTGGGTGTTTATCTCCTTTTAGAGATCTGCAGAAATCAATATTCAAGTTAAAAGATAAAAAGATATGACAAAATAAGAAGAGAAGAATAAAGAATGTTTGAGAAGAAACAGCAGAGCCTGTATTTGAGCAAGGGCTGATCTTAGGAATTTCCATGTAGAATAAGCAAAATAAAATGTCATCTCATGGTTTAAATACTGCCAGATGATCCAATATACTTTTCACAGCATTCTTTCACCATGTGATATTCTCTTATGTTTGTTGAAGTCAGGAAATGAGAAACTGCTTGAAAGGGAAAGGTTAGGCCTCATGTCACTGTATAATATATGCCCACAAGCCTATTATATTAGCAGAGCTGCTTAAGATAGTTCAGAATAGAAGATGGAGTTAATTTCTGCCACAGTGTATTCTCACTGTGATCTGCTGACAGAAATCAGTGTATCGTGCACTTGTTAAATTAAGGTTCATGAGGAATAGGAATAGGATGAGGAAATTATATCTTTCTTGGGGAAGTTGACATTTGAAAAAAAGTTTTTAGCTTGAAGGAGGATGAAAAATCAAACATGTTCATTCCAGCAGTCTATTAAAGTAGACATGTTGATTTGAGTAAATGAAAACATTTCATGTCAATATCTGTAGAATTTTCATTTTGATTCTCACTCCCATTTATAGTTTCTACCATAGGTACTTTGAAGTTCTGAAGGATTGTTTGAACCAAAGATGAATTTTTATACTAATAATGCTGAAATTGAAAATTTTGATAGTCTTTTAAATAGACTTTGGAGTGATTTGAGAAAAAATACTTTCTGCAATACATGTTTTTCTTTTCAAAGTACAACTGTTTCCTAAAGGAAAAATACTTTGAAAAGCTCTTAGCCACACATAACAATGAATTAAGCAATACATGTTTTAATTACCTTGCTGTTTACATTCTCTGTAGTTTCCCAGACTTGAAGGAAACTATTAAAGCAAGGGTAGATGGGATTGTCTGTTCTACTCACACTCATAAAACCCAAATATTGTGGTCTGGTGAGATGTCAGCCTATTTCAGATGTTCTGCTGCCTGCCATGTTAGAGATTTTGTTCATGACCAGGGGCACATACAAGGCATTAACTTATCAATATCACACAAAGACTTCACCATTCATGGAAGGGACTTGGAGGGGAAGAAAGGATTTTTCACTAGTTGCATTTTTTCTATTCATGTGGTTGACTGCCACTATAGATAGGAAGATACAATGAAATTTTACCCATTCTTTTCTCCTGGTTGAAATAAGAAAATTGTGTCTTTTTCATAGATCTTGTTTTCAGTTATTTCTGGGATTAGCAAGAATTCTGTTTCCCACCTCTAAATTAGAAAGGGTCAATACATGCTGCCTCTTACTCCTTTGGCTTTAAGATGTAATTCAAGAATTAAATGTTTTACATGCACTTTACAGAAAGAGCTTTGAATGCACATGAATGGTCTCAACCATTAGTGAACATGAGATGGGAAACAGCAATGAATTATAACTTAAAGTCTTAATAGGATTTAAAAATCAGCTGAGTCTGGCATAATATATGTATGTAATCATTTGGAGGCAATTCATTTTTTAACAAATCCTGCCAATATGTTCATTCATCCACCCCGCTGCTGCGTTGGTGCTGCTGTAGCTGCCAAGGCAGAGGCTGCTCGTGGCTGCTGTCACCGTGCTTGGCAGCCCTTGCTCACAAGGGCCTCTCAGGCAGGCACCCCTGCCCTCTGCCATCATCCTGCTTTGGTGGGCTGGCGAGTCCTCCTGTCCTAAAAACCTCCCAGTGCCCGCCCCAGACCCTGCAAGGGAGCTACACTGGATTCCACCCCTGGGACCTCATGGCTCTCAGTGCTACAGGATGGTCTGCTGAAACCTGCTGGTTGCTGGTGAATAGCCCTCAGCGTGTGCTTTACCAAGCAAAGCATATCTCCTTTCCCTGAATATAGCCCATAAGCTTTGGTACTTGGCAAGGGAGCAAATCAGGGCTAGAGATGGGAATTTGCCAGTCTGGAGTAATCCATATTTATTTATTTTTTCCCCCTTCTCTATTACATTATTTACATCTATTCAAATATTCTATTCTGGATATGTAACTGCATTTATCAGGTTTCTTCTCTGATTTGGCAAGGATAGGTGCTTACACTTTCTGCACAGATATGAAAAATATGTTCTGTATGCTAAAATAACAAGGTAGCTCAGCTGCTTTCAATGTGAAGGCCCATCTATAACTCAAGAATATGTGCTTCTAAGAGCATTTCAGTTCAACACACTCCGTTTCACTCCTCAGAGGGAGCTGGAAATGGGCACTTGCAGTCCTGGACCTCTCTTTTTTCAGAGTCATTTCTGCTGGTTGAGACAGGACACATGGCTTTCTTAGTCTCTGACTCTCCTACAGGACTACAACTTCTTCTTTATACAGTTTTCACGCATTTAAATCTTTCAAAGGGGTGAAGGGAGAGAAGGAACTGTTTCAGGCCTTTGTGGTCACCTCTGTAACCTTCATTCCAAATACTAGAAAAGATAGCAAAGTCCACATTTTTTCTTTGCTGAGGATTGTAAATAATTCACTAAAAATCTTGTAAATAGCCATAACCCATTGGATTTTCCAGACATGACAGAAGAAGAAATGAACTTTCAAAGCCATGACATATGAGATTATTTCCATGATCTTTTGACCATAAAAGAAGAATGCATATATGAAATTTTTGAATCCAGTCTGTCCTCTTTTGGCTACCTACTGATTTATACAGGCATATAAATTACTCAGCATAAGAAGTCTGTATATTGAATGGCCTCAATTCAGCAAGACAAACAAGTACATGCCTAATTTTAAGCAGATGAGTTGTTTTAAGGGAAAGGGCTTTTGTGAAAATTTAGAATTAAGTATTTTCTACAAAGAACTGAAACAGATACATTGTTTCCAAATGAGCCTCCTTAGCGAATAAAAGCATCCCAACATCTGAATATGCTGATGTACCATATTCCATCCCAACCAGACGAAATATTGTTGATTTTTCAACAGAAATACAGAGCACTTAACTATGCCAGAGCCATTGTTTGAAGGTGGAAGAAGCTGGACTTTCTTATAGTCTTCTGGAGAGCAGTGAAGCACCTCAGGGAACAGAATTTATTCAGTTTTTCAAACAGTTGACTTCTTCAGCCTGTGCTTTAAAAAAAAAAACAACAAAAAAACCTTTTGAGTATTTCTGTCAAAGTCTTGTATAAAAGTTTTGTTTCTTCTGTCAAAGCAAATATTTCATATGGTAGCAAGCCACAAACATGCCTTATAAATGACATTGTGAAAATACGTAGGCAACATCCTACCTTCCTCAAATCAGGCATGACTAGGACAACAGCTGCTGCCTTTCTAGCCTGGATAGAAGATGTTTGACCACCTACAAGCAGGATATTTTCTCCTTGTATGAAAATCATGCAGGTTTTACTGATTCATGCCAAACAATCAAGGCAATGCAGTAGTCCAAAAATTTAAATGCTGACAGTCTTCCTTTTGTTGCATAACTTGGTCCAGTGCCATGGAAAATACATCAAATTAATAAAAATTAAACAAAGAGTTTTGTCCTTGTATGTGCTACTGAAGCTTTATGAAACCACCTTTCTTGATTTGTTGTTTGTTTATTTTATGACACTGTGGAAAAGTCTATATGGTGAATAATTAACTTAAGAAATCTTGGGAGCCTATTGTCTCTGAAGAAATGCAAATACCTTTGAGCTTCCTCATGGTTTAATGGATTCTAAGGAAATTGTTTGAATTGGTCCACTGACTGAACAGTGTTTGCTCAAACCCAGGGTCTTGAGTAGCGAATAAAGACATTATTCGGGGGAAAAAAGAGAGCTTTTTTAACGAAAGTGGTTAAAAACTTACGACAAGAAAATGGTAAATTAAATATTCTTCCTCAGTAAGTGGGAGGATCTGATAGAATAAACTGCAGGAGAGCAGAAGGAAAGGATAGAGGCAGAGCCCTTCTTAAGCAAGGAAGTATAAAGCATTTTGTAGGTTAGCCTAAGGTGCGAGCTGAAACTAGTTCATCCATGGCACAGGTTGACTTCAGCTTAGAAAGTGGAGTGACAGAGCTGCATTTACATGTTTTCTAGCTGGGGAGGAAAGATATTCACAAAAGACTCTTAACTTTTTATTTTGGGAACAAAATAGATCAAATTTTTAGAGCAGACAGTACCAGTGTTTGGTGAGATGAATGCAAACCTTTCATAATTTGCTGGGGAAATTAGCAGGAAATTAGAAAAACCTCCTCCAATTCTATTTTTACCTATCATGTCATTACATTGTACTATCCAGATTTAGTACAAAGAAATCGTGGCTTAAGTATTGAAAAAGGTAGTTCTTGAAATATCAGGGAAAGAAGCTTTCTTAAGAGCAGTAAATCTCAAAGAACATTTCATACAGGTGCAGGTGCTCAGAGGAAATTTTTGCTTCACATAATTAAATCTATAAAGATCTCAGACACTTTGTGTTTAAAATATCCTTTTATCATCCATCACTGAAAACCAGAGTTCTGGTTTAATGCAAGGCTGATCCAATGTTCCTTAAAATCAAGAAGGTTCTATTTATCATTGTTAGAAATCTCTGCCTGGTGTATTTTTGTCTGCATTTGCATTAGTGCTTCTGAGCTTGTCCCAAGGTTCTATCAACAGTGGAACTGAAAATAAGAAAAAGCTGAGGATTTTCATGTACTAAGCAAAAAAGTTTAGTTGCCTAAGGTACTGTCCTCACCTCAGCCACAAAGGAGCCCCAGTGATCTGGTCTGACATGTAGCATCTGTGACTCAAGACTGGCTGCAATTGAAATAAACACAGTTCATCTAGAAGATGAGTCAGAGGAAAATGGCAGCTGTGAGGACTTTTCTCAAGGATGAGACTTGCATCTGCTCCGTGTGACACTTTTCTCCTGACTGCTATTTTGAATGGCCATCTGGTGTGGGTTTGTTCCAGCCACGTACACGTTCTGAGCAGTTTCTCCATCTACTTCCAGCACTCGGAGGCCAGGCTCCACAGGCCAATGCAGATATGATCTGGGAAGCAAGCCTAACCATATTGCAGCTGAACATCACTGCATCTCCAAAGAAGCCAAGAGAACTGGCTGAAGAAGCAGTTTCCAAGACACCAGATGCTGTTTCAAACCAGTCGTGCAAAGCTTGTTTTCTTTTTAATAGCTTGTTTTCGTGCTGAGGAGATAGGTGGGCACAGAGAGAGGGATGGACAAAGTTGTAACTCTGGTCTATGTGAAGTGCTCATACTGTGTTTTGCTATTCAAAACCAAGATGCCTCTTGTTCATGACAAACATGAAAACCACTGTGATGTCTGTGTCCCCTCCTCCTCTGGTGTCATTGCAGGAAAGATATGCCAAAAGTTTTAGTTCTTGTAATGTGACTTTCTAGCCATATGGCAATATATTTTTGGTTAAGATCAGGAGATTCCCATTTTCAAATCTACCCTTTTATCATTATTCCCTCCTAGTCTCTGCTCTCCTTTTCTACTTCACCATTTCTTTCATCATTCTCTCTTCTGCTTCCAGTCCACAACCCCTGATTTTTGTATTTTCTTTAAACAGTAACTTGAAGAACTACACCACAATATACTTCATATCCCAATTCTTGAGGATCTTTGTGAAATTGTAACAGGCTTGCAAATATTTCCAGCTATTTTTTAAAAAATCCATCCTCATCAAACTAGGGAGTAGTTGCTGCTGATGTATAATCTGTTCTCCATCTTCTTCCTAGTACTGCACCCAAATTCTTTGGCAGCTTGCAGAAACTTAGTGCTTGTTTTGGAATGCCTTTGATCATTGAGTTGGGGCCAGGACATGACATTCACAGCTGAGCTGTACCTTCTGCATTTGCCTTTTCTGCATCCATGGTGATGATTTCCATCAGCCTTTAAGTTTGGTTTGGTTGTGTTGCCCTGAAGCTGTTGATCAGAGAGCCTCAGATCTTTCATATCTGGCAGCACCCATAGATGTCAATCACCACTGATGGGGACCAGAGGAGGAATAGTCCATTTTCTACTAAATGAAAGTACTTCTTAATATTGCACAATAGATTGCAATCCATGATTTCAAAGTCTATATGTACAATAACTTCTCAGGGAAACAGCCTCAGCTGTGCACTCCTGCTTTGTGGTTGATTTGTGTGGGATCAGAAATACAGCAGCTTAAGCTACAGGCTGAATGGAGAATAAGCAGTTAAATACCTGGCTTGGCATTCCTGATTCCTCTACCAGCTGCATCGAACAGGTTTAATTCTGTATTACTCAGAAGAATTACATATGCATAAAATGAATATCTGTGGTTCGGAAATCAATTCCCCGGTCTTTCAGAAATCTTCTTAATCAGATACACATTTCTCACATTATTCTAAGTTCCTTTAACCACCCCATGGAAATGAGGTTAAAGCTGACATTTCAAATTTTATTAATATCTGAGAAAAAAATGTCCTACAGCTTTCATAATCAAGTAGTGTTAAATACCAATCTAGGTGAAATAGTTAATTATGCAAAAGCTATTTTTAAAAAGTGTTATGCTTCAGCTTTCCTTAAATAGTTTTCTCACTGTAAAATTAATGCATAAATTCTGCATATCTTTGTGGTAATAATTTTATTTTCCCACTCAACTATGGGAAAACAAATTTTTCTGCTGTGGCATCCATTTTCCCCTCCTCTTTTGTAGCATTTTCAAATAAATATAGCAGAGCAATCAGCAGATCTTTAGAAAACACACAAAGGACTAAAACAAACACATCAATGAATTGTAGGCCTGTTGGTCTATTTCCTGCTCCACATGATATATTTAGCACTCATCAAGCTTTCAAAAGTTAATTGGAAGTCTTAAGTGCATTTCCCTTATTTCACATTTCATTCTCCTGATGCAATGAGAAACTAACAAGACTTGGAAACAGAAACTATACTTGTCTTAGCACAGTGTGTTGTACAAATGCACAGATCTAATTAGGTGAACCCTCAATATCAATCTATTTAAAATAGGTTTTCTTTTAATACAATTGTAAATTAAAGGCTAAACATGTACAAACACATTCAGTACATGACACAGCAGTTCTGTGAGTGGAAGATTATTGACTCCCTCTTAGCTGTTGGTGACACTCAGACCTGGAGCTGATGGTCTTGGATCCTTAAGTTATTGAAGGTAACTGATAAAAGGTTCTATAAGGGCTGGGCATTGGAGGAGATGTATCAGATCCCACTAGCCAGATACAAAACACTGGAGCCTGCAGTAGCTCAGTGGTCTTGAGAGTGACTCGAAGTTTGGAGGTGCTACACTCCTGCATTCCTATAGAACCCCATTCTCCAGTTCCTGACCTCTCTCTTGTTCCTTCCACCACTTCCCATTTCCTTCCAGCACTCCTTGCAAGCTCTTCTGACATAAGGCAGCTTCTTCCTTTTCCTGGAGGCCCTCAGGAAAGGTAGTGGGAACATAATGGAGAGTTTCCTTGTATGTGGCTTTAGTCAATGGGTGGCACATCCCTGGGTGCCAGAGGAACAGATTCTTGTGCTTTTTCATCCCATGATGGAGCATGCAAAACAGAAAGAAATTTTTGGGGAAAGGCAGGTGTCAGCCTCTAACATGTGATATGTTGTCAGAGGTAAACCAACAACTTTCACAATTTTATACTTTAAACCAAGTTAGGGCAAATTTCACAAGGAATGACTAAGGCAGAGTTTTAATGGCAGGATGCATACACACAGCCCAACAGATTTCAGAGCCCTGACCCAAAACAGTAAGACATTGGAACCTCTTTGATAAATAACGCTATCTTTAACTTGGGTAAAATAACATTCTCACCTTAATGTCATTCTGAAAAACAGGCAAACCCTTCCAATCTAAAATTCAGCCTGTGGCAGATGTTTCTAGGCTCTGTTCTAACCAATACTCGGGCACATGATGTGACTCTTGGGGAGGGTGCAGTGCAGAACCAGGAGACAGACGCAATGTTTTTTGTGGGTCCCTTCCAACTCAGCCTGTTTTTTGATTCTGTGAATTAAAGCCAACCAAATTATTAAAGCACCTTGAAATTTTAAGAATTGGACATTTTTAATTATAGCAATTTCTACCTGAATTCCCTGTAGCTATGTCTTCTGGTCTTGGTTTTAGAATAACAACCGTCCTGTCAAAAGTTCTTGATGTAAAGAAGGAAAAAGGGGCCTCATACAATAAATACAAAAGTACTTACCCAATAAGTGGCATTCTCTTAACAGTTACTCTTCTTACAGTGTTTTCACCTTTTCACCTTTTCTCCCAGCTGATCTTTCCCTGGCAGGTTAATTCAAAGTGCCTACCTGTCACCCCAGGATGCTACCAAAGTATCATTCAGCTAGGGAGTTGCAACTGAGTGCTGTGCTACTTCTTGATACTCTGTGGGTTAACCCACCACAGCCACACCCAGTATATGTGCAAACAGGAATTGCTTGAGGAGGCTTAGAAAATTTTAAACAATATTTTTTTAGGTTGCTGAGAGTTTAAAACTGCATAATCCTGCAGAAGATCCCCCACTTTATTCTTGGAAGACAGTACACAATATAGAGTATTAAAATTAGATGTCATCTGAATATTACAAATTAGCCACATTTTGGGCTTTTTTTTCCCCCAAATTTTTCTTAACAGAGTTCAAGAACAGCAGAGTGTTTTTTTCCGCTATGAATTCCAGCACTGATATTATTTTCACACTTTGTCGTTTTGGAAGAGTAGTGCACCACAGCTGCCACTTGCTTTAAATTTTATCAGCTGTCAGAGAGTCTCTGACAACAGGAACAGAGGCACTATGTGACACATACTGGAAATTTATAGATTACTGTTCAAAGGTGTCTGGATTTTGAAGGATTTTTGGTAGGAAGGGAAATGTGCATTCCCTTATCCTTCTATTGCCTCTATTTCCTCCCCAATGTGCTGATAGCTCCATTTCTACTGCTGCTAGTTAGAAATGATCCTCCCACCTGAAGTGAGTAGAAGGACAGTGGTGTGCTAATGATAATCATTGCCTGAGAACTGCAAAAGTGCTTTGGAGAGAATTGCTGAGAACAAGCATGAATGGTTTGGCTAATCCCAGATAACTCTACTGGTGAATTCCTTACACACAGGCTTTCTTCCCAAGTCTTGTCATTTTATCTCTATGTCTAAGACAATGAATTGACACTGAAATGCTAAACTGTGTTGTTAAAATGTTAAACTGTGCTGTTCAAACCCAATATCTCTGGCATCAACATGAAACTCAGTATCTTTAGTGGCAATGTGCTAAAAAGTGCAATTTTAGCTAGAGAAGAACAGCACATCTATCCAACGGATGGAAGATAAGTTTTTGGCATGAATGTATGCTGCAGATAATAAGGCTGACATGGCCCAAAATTTTGAAGTCCAAAAGATGTATCTGCCATTACACAGACTGCACACAGGCAAAGGGGCTTGCCCTAGCCAGCTGGTGTTTTGACAACCCTGAAATCTACAGAAAGAGACATCAGTTTAAGAACACCTATCATGTTGCAATTTTACTGGAGCAGTAACTTTGCAGGACAATAGCTTCAACAAGCTCTTGGTAATGTGTAGCGTGGGTTACCTAGCAAATTTATGGACTGAAATGACAAAACTTTCCTATATTGTGCTAAATTTTGCATTGCATTTTGTTCACTGACCCACATATATACCTTGCCATGTCGGAGTCAGGATTAGTAGGTCTCAATAATATGCTGACCTTACTCAACGTGATAAATAAATCTTATCATAAAGACGTACTCCTTTTGACATGGAGAAACAACATAATTCTTCATGAAACTATCCCATGTGACTAGTAGGGAAGGAAAACAAGAAAGCAGATGTATCAGCTCTTCCTAATGAAAACTGAGCACCTAGACACGGCACTGTGACATTACTACATCAGGAGCTAAGTAATCCAAGTGTCAAAAAAAATTCTCATTGTGAGAAGAACCATTAAACAATTTTAGAAATGTGGAGTAGAATTTCCTAAGTGTGTATGCATTTTTTTTCTGACTTCCAGCATTTGGAGGAAAAGGATAATTTTGTTTTACCTGATCACATGTTGGAACTTCAAAAATGAGACTGAGCATTGATTAACTACAGTGTGATATACAGCACAAGTAATCAATTTGTTTTGAGAACAGAATGTCCTTTGAGTTTTGAAAATAGAGATTTTCCATGTGCTTGTTTCTGAAATACAAAAACTACAATCACTGATTTTAGAATATGAAGAAACAGTAATAATGATGCATATTCATTCAATTTTGCAAGTTTAGCTGAATCTCTTCCAGTATAATTGCTGATTGTATTGTCACGCTAAACTACCAGCATACACTCAATTCCTCATGGCACTAGGTTTAACATGTTACATCTTATTCTTCAGTTTTATATGTAAACAAATGTAGCACTTTGATTTGGCACAAAAATTCCTCATCAACAGTTTCTTTTTTTTTTTTTTGTTTCTTTATTGACTAGCAGGGATTACATTTTCCATAAACTTCTATTGTTTTTGAAGATGAGGATTACAGCATTTGATTTATGTACTATATTTGTTACAGTACACTGTGAGGTCAATACTTTGCAAGAAATAAGGTTGCTAGATAATTGTAAATGCATAATTTTATTACTGAGTATTAGCTTCTTTGCTCACATATAATATATGTGGTTAGAAAAATGTAAACTTTGTGCCAAGAACAGATACGTGAATGGTATTAAAAACTAAGCCAAGAGCTTAATAACTAGTATGAAAGTTCAAACTGATTTTTAAGTAGTTTTACCCATATAATAAAAAATAAATTCTGCAGCTGTTTAGATGAGAATGCCAACAAGTATCCACAAATCTCAGTCTTTTATATAAAAAATATAAAATCTCCCTAAAGTATTTAAACAAATGTATAGCATGCAACAACTGCTAAAATAAACAACTCAAAATGAAGGGACAGTGAAAAGCAGAAGCCCTGTGTAACATAGCACATAGATTATTGAACACAAGTGATATGCAAGGGCAAAACATTTTTTCTTCTGACCACAAAGAAGGCGAAATGATACAATACATAACAAGAACAAGTGAACAGGATCAAAGTGCCTTTTGTTAACATTTCTGGCAGATTCAGTGTTTGGCAGCCATTGTGTCAGTATTAAAACTAATCTGTAAGAACAAGGAGGGATCACATTCATTTGGAAAGACCTCCCAACCTGAGAGCTGTTCAGGCTCCACCTTGCACTAACAGGACGCTGCTCTGGTGGGCCTGGCATAGTTCCAGTCTGCTACATGAACCTCAGTCAGTTCAAACCAGGGCTGCCTATAAAGTTAGTACAGTTATTTACACTGAATGAGCAAGTATAAGCAGTGCCAAAAAGTAAAGTGCTATCTTCTAAACACACCCTCAGAGTGGCAGAGAGACGGGGTGGTAAAGGAAAGCAGTGGGACAGCCCAGGAGACCTCCACCCACAGTCTTCTGCAGAGGAGAGACCAAAGCAAATTTCCCTGCACACAGCATCTCTCTCTCTCAGCTTCTGCAGAAAGCATGGCTGAGATCAGAGTTCATCTTTCCTAAATATAACAGGCATGTCAGCAGAAGTGTGTCTGCTCCCAGGTCTGTAAAATCAGGACAAAGATGCCTGAGAGCTTTGCTGTGTCCTTGCCTGCTTCCTGCTGCTGTGACTGTGACCCCTCCACACCAGCACCATGATGGGAGGTTTGGTTTTATAGAACAGAGTGAGGGATTTAAAAATGTATAAATGCATTTCCTGTATATTTAGATAGCTTTTCCAGCTATCTGCACAATTCTTGTACTGTCTTGGCCCTCTTTTTGGGTCTTTCCACCAGACCCCCTCTCATTGTGTGAGTCACCTCTTGACATGCACTTTGTCTTTCACCTGATGGGTCACAGGACTCAGACCTTTTTTTGATGGGCCAAATCACTCAGCCTTGAAATCTTACATTCGAGATACAGTAACCTGTGGTGGGCCAAGAGCTCTGAGGTGGCCCCGCCAAGTGGTCAGGGTCCCACACCTTGGCCCCAGATTGCTCTTAATGCTGTCCAGTGGTGCTTCACTGGCTTTGGCTTTTCCATCATCCAGGCCTACCTGTCTGAACTTCCTGTTTCTTAGGTGAAGACCCACCTTTGCTGAGCAGGAATGAAATAATCCCATCCCGCATGAGAAAGTCAGAGCCTCCCTTAACAGGGCAACCAGCCACTGCTCTTGCACAGCACTGGTCCCAGGCTCAGCTTGGGCTTTCTGATGAACAGAAATCCCTCATTTATATTTGCTCCTATGTTATCCTCATCTTTCATAAGCACCCCAGGTGATACAGACACAGCTCTTACCACCATGAACACACAACCTGCTCCTCCCACATCCTGTATCTTTCTCTTTTGGATGTCAATTAAAACCAAAGGGTTTTTTCCCCTTCTGAATCAGAGAAATCCCTACACTGTGAACAGGAAGGCAGAGTCATGCTAGAAGAGAGGGCTTAAAAGTCAGGAAGAGAAGCTCCTGTCCCTCCACAGATGAAGGGAACAGAAACTGCTTTCATTTCCCTGTGCTCAGCGTAACAACACCTGTGGGTGAATCCAGACTGTCCGTGACATGACTGCCTGCCAGAGCCAGGAGAATGGTGAATATGATCCAGTATAAACAAGGAAGAGGGAAAGGAGTCTGACAGCTTTCAAAGAGGTGCTGCAAACTGCCAGTGTGCAGAAGTAGGAGGAGGAGGAGGGCTGAGGCAGCCTGTGTGGCATGCAGCCGAGCACTGACAGGTTCCTGAAGCCAGCCTGCTCCGTGGCCATGCCAGGAGGGACGAGCTGAACACTGTGAGAATTGGTACAGGCTGCTGTGAGCAGCCAGTGGCTATTTGCAGCCTCTTTGGATGATGCACTACATAGACATAGCCATTTTCCATGTGCCAGCCAGGTGCCCTCCAGCCAGCCTCCAAGTGATCCAAGGGCAGGAAACAAGGAGCACTCTAAAGCCGAGCACAGACCTGCTGAGCCTGGAGACCTCTCACCTATCCTGGCTACCTCATCCCTGTAATTGTAACCTCTGTAAATAGCTGTGCTTGTTCACAATTGAAAATGAATTTTCAGCTTGTTTTTTTTGTTGTTGGTTTTTTTTGTTGTTGTTTGTTTGGGGTTTTTTTGGGTTTTTTTAATCCCCTTTGCATTGCACTGCAATCACTCACCAGGTTAGGCTTCCACCAATGTTTCAGAGAGAAACACTACAATAGCTCCTCTAAGCCTAGAATGCCTGGAGCTGCTGAGCAAAGGAGTCCTCAAGGTACAGTGGGGGAATAAAGGAAATACTGGTCTTGGGGTAGGGCTGTTGAGGACTGTGGAACTTGGCTGACAGCAGAGACAGAGGTGGAAAGTGAGACTGGAACCAAGAGATGATACAAGTGGCCATTAAATATTTTGTATCAAATTGTTTGAAAGTATAAATTTTGTATCAAATTGTTTGAAAATATCAATTTTACTCTACAGCAAGCCTCAGACAGAGGTTTTAAATCATAGAATAATAGAATATCCTGACCTGGAAGGGATCCACAAGGATCAATGAATGTGCTCCTGGTCTTGCACAGGACAACCCCAAGAGCCCAAGAGAAATTTTGAAATGCTTCTTGAACTCTTATCAGGCTTGGTGCTGTGGCCACTTCCCTGGGCTCCTCTTCCACTGCCCAACCATCCTCTGGCTGAAGAACCTTTTCCTAATACTCAGCCTTAACCTTTCATGACACAACTGCAGACCATTCCCTTGGTTTCTGTCACTCTGTCACCACAGAGAAGAGATCAGCATTTGACCCTCCTCCTCCCCTTGAGAAAAATTGCAAACTGCAATGAATGAGGTCTCTCCTCAGTCTCCTCTTTTCCAGGCTGAACAGACCAAGTGACCTCATTTGCTCCTTGTATGACTTCCCTTCAAGGCCCTTCATCATCTTTGTAGCCTTTTTTGGGGCTCTAATAGCTCAATACCCTGCTTATATTGTGACACTCAGAACTGCCCCCAGCACTGGAGGTGAGGCTGCCCCAGCTCAGAGCAGAGCAGGACAATCCCCTCCCTTGCCTGGCTGGCCATGCTGTGCCTGATGCCCCCCACGACAGGGCTGGCCCTCCTGGCTGCCAGGGCACTGCTGGCTCACATTTATCTTTCCCTTAACCAGAACCCCCAGATTCCTCCTTGCAACACTGCTTTCCAGCATTTCATTTCCCAGTCTGTCCATACATCCAAGGTTTTCTTGTCCCAGGTGCAGAATCCACCACTTTTGCTTGTTGAACTTCATATGTTTGGTAGGAAGGCTGCCCTTGAAGGAGTCTACAGTTCCTTGCAATTTAGTATAATTGGCAAACTTACTTGGTCTTGTGTCTAAGTTGTTTATGAAGATGCTGAAGAAAACTGGTCCTAAAATGTAGCCCTGCAGAACCCCACTAGTAACTACCATCTGTATGCCAGACAGCTTGTCTAGAAGAACACTGTGAGAGACAGTATTAAAAACTTGACTGAAAACCAAAAAGATTACATCTCTTGGTCAGCTAGGTGGGTAACCTTGTTGTAAAATGAAACTAAGTTTGTCAAGAAGGACCTTCCCCTCATGAACCTGTGCTGGCCGTGACCAGTGGAGAAAACTTTGCCAGTTGTCCCTCCAAGCATGCTCCTTCCAAGTCTCACAGGGAAATGAGAGAGCCACACAGAGAATGGTGGCTGTGGCAGCTTTAGCAAGGCTCCATTTCCTGTTCTTCCTTCATCTGCTCCCCCGTGCTGTTGGAGGTGCTGTGCAGGACATGGACTTGAGACGAGGTCCTGGTGTGGCAGCTGGATTGCAGCATGGCAGTGCAGGATCTCCTTGAGAACAGGTAAGAGCCTGCTCCTCTGGTCACCAGTGAAAGCTCAGGTGATGATGGAAGAGGTCCTGTCCATGGCTGAGATACCTAGTGAGGGTTCCTTACCTGCAGAAGGCCAGGGGTATATATAGCCCTAAACAGCAAAAGAAGAACAATGAATTTGTGATGTCTACACAGTTTGCCTGCTGGACTATTGCCATGGCTTTTATCAGGTAAGAACTCTGGAAAGCTGAGGCAGATCAGCCAGAAATGTCAGCAGTAAAGCATTCATGATGAACCACAGAGGCCTTCAGCACAACAGGAAAAATCCCCCTTGTTGACAAAGAGTAGGCTAAACTGAGACACTGTCCCTAGATGACTGTAAAAGAAACTGCAAGGAAAAGTAGTTTGACCCTGTCTCTGTGTGTCACAAATGAAAATAAAATAGGGCAAGGACCTTACAAGTGTCAAACCTCAACTCTTTCTCCATGTAATGACACTCTCATGTCAGCCTTGGCAACCAAAAAATATACAGTGGGAATACTGCCTTTCATTTCCTGCTGTTAGACTTCATGGCTCTCACTGCCAAATCTGGAGCATGGTCCTCTGCACCTGTTTCATTCCTTTTATAGTTGCAGCACTGAAAAAGAGCCAGTCCCTTTGGGGGGATAACTCACAGCTATCACCAGATAAAAAGGAAAAAAATAAAAGGTGAAAATGAGTCCTTGTTGCTAAGCATCATCATACAAACCTTCTGAGAATAACCCCATGTACATGTAGTCTCAAATGGTCAGCCAAGGTATTCCCAGTGGGCTTACTGAAGTTACACATGGAAAGAATGAATAATTTACCTTTAAAATGTTAGAATCCTTAGTGATTAACAGATGTGATCTGTTGCACTGCTTTGGTACGACAAGAGTTTGAGACAGTTGGAGCTTAAATTCAGTGACTATTCAGAGGCATGAATATGTGAAATGTCATGGAGATGATTCAGTGTTTTCAGCAATGTGCTGAACATGGTGATGCCATTCCCTTTTTCTGATCCACAGAGAATACGACACATGATATGCACAGATGACTAAGGGGAAAATCGTTAAATTGGTCCTTGTAACACATGGAAGAGCTAAGGATTTGCCTCTTGGTTAGTATGGGACTGCTACTGAGATTTACAATATGCCTAGGGCATGGCCAGCTCATCTGTACCATAGAGAACAAAGATGCTGGGTCTTCAAATATAAGTAACGTGTCCTTTGGGATTGCTTTCCTGGTGTGTGAACACCCAATTCAGGAGAGACCAAGTCTTCATAAACCAGTCTTCTGTTGGGGTTACATAGAATCTGAATTAATCTGCCAGTAAGGCTTACTGCCCCCTGGTGAGTTGTGGCTACAGAGACCTCTCTGGGTCCCTGCTGAGACCTGTGATCTCAGCTTATAATCAGGGTTTGTCAAAGAGGTTGACACAGGGCTTTCATTCAGACAAATACATTAAGCTCTCAAGGAGTGAGGTTGTCCATAATGAAACATCAGAATGTAATTTCACTGCAAGGTGATACTGGACAAAATCAGACATAAGCCAAGTCTGACTATATCCCCACTCACAGGCTATACATCCGGGCCAAAGCATTGTTGAGCTGAAAAACAAAAACCTTGAAAGTCTTTAAGCAGCATGCAAGATATTTTTTGTGTGTGCTTCAACTTTTTGATGTACATAGAAGAGCTAAAATATGACATGGAAATTTGATAACCTTGACAGTGCTTTTCTGGCCTGACTGGAAGGGGTGAAGTGCTTGAATTTTGAAGGAGCAGTTTCTCTGGGATTTTGCAGCTGATTTCAACTAGCCCCATAGACTGTCACAAATATTATGAAGTTCTGGAAACTCTTCATGCCCTCTCTTTGTCAAATTGACTGCTCAAACCTCTGCTCATGCTCCCATGGTTTCCTACTGACAACTGATTTTCTGGCCTATTTAGTCTTCATCTGACTTTGCTCTAGAACCTCAGTGTGTGCTTAAGTATGCTGAGTTTGTCTCATTTTTTTCAGCCAGAGAAATAGTTTCTTGTTTTTTCAGCAAAAACCTCCTGTTGCTGAAAATTGAACTTGGAACTTTCTTCTCAATACCTCAACTGAACAAATAGCCTACAGAACATGGTAGATGTTCTGTCTTATTCAAACCTAGATGTGCTTCATTGGTCTTACAAAAAAAAATCTTGTTGAATAAGACTTTAAGTGGTTTTTGTCTGTTTAACATCAGTTTTCTCATTTTTATTGTTTATTGAAGACTGGAATGGTGAGTCATAGGCATCTGCAGCTGATGGGCAACAGGTGATTTCCCAGAGTCAGCTGGGGCAATAGAAGCTGATGGTTTGCTGGATGATACAGGTGGTCCTGTATCCACAGCTGTGAAGTACAAGGTGAAAACTGTTGGCTGAATGATAAGCATCTTGAAAGAAGCATAGAGAGGACAGTTTCGGCTGAGGAAGTCTGAAATATTACAGGGCTAAAAAACTTTAAAATCCCCTTTGTAACTCTCATTTACATGCATTTCATGCAGTCAACAGTGGTGTGACAGGACAGTTGAGCTAAGTAGAAAGAAGCAGTGTTCAGGAGAGAATTGTAAATAACAAAATAGTCTGACTCGTGAATTCAAGCAAACACTATTTTATTTATCCACATCAGAACCTGGAATTTTCCTGGAGAGGAAAGCATAAATCTGACAAATCCCATTAGGAACAAGAAACATAATTTGAAATGAAAATAAATTTTGGAAGTGATTTAGCTGCTGATAATCAATACCAATTACAGGGCAAATGGAAAACAGAAGAGAAAGAATTCACATAACTTGCATTCACCTCATTTGCACTTCTTTCTTAAAAGAGAATTTACTCACAGCACTTCTATTGTCCTAGCAGGCATTCATACAAGGGTTATGGTGCCCAGTTTATTTACACAGAATAACTTCAAAGACATTGTTAACTGCAGTCAGGGGAGTTCGTGATGCTCAGTACCTCTGAATATCAGTAAAACTTAAGTTGGCGGGTCCTTATGGCATTCAAGCCTGCAGTAAGGTTCCCAACTCAGGCAAATCAATGCAGCCAGCCTCTGTGATTTTAAATATGACTCTCATGATTGTTTTTGTTGCTGTTCAAGAAACAGTTTTCGGCAATTTTTCTCAGACAGCAGAGTGCCTCAGATTTGTTTTTGTCTTTTGTTAGAGAAAATTCTTGGTGTGGTTGGAAAGAAAAATCTCAAAAATGTGACCCCTCATGTTTCAGAAACCAGACTAGACCTAAGAAGACTTCAAATGATTGTTTTCTAATCTTATTATTTCAAGGTCAGTATCATGATATGGTAATCATGAAACAATTTAGGAAGTCTAGAGTTGACACTAAGAAAAAAATTTGGCACATTTACATAAAAACTTGTTATCCAAACCAGGATAATAAATAATACTACTAAAATATAAGTACTTTCATCTTTCAAAAATATGTAACTTAAATTCTACTCTATTTACAATAAAGAAATAAACAGTGAAACCACAGAAAATCCCATTGTTGGCTTGGATTTTTTATTTTGTTTTGTTTTGGTTGGTTGGCATTGGGTTTTGTTTGTTTGAGTTTTTTGTTTCGGTTTTGTTTGCTTGCTTGTTTGGGATTTTTTTTTTGGTTTAGGGGTGCTTTTTTTTTTCTAACGAGAGGACACAGAATAACGAAGAAGATAATATATTAAGTGAACATTGTTAATGATCTCTTTTATTTTCAGACTTCCTTACTTGTTAACAGTTTCAAACGCACTGTGGTAAAGTGTCCTGATCAATTAACAAGATAGATGTGATTTTTACTGAAATGAAAAAATTAGATTAAAAAAAAATAGAAATTATTTTCAGTAACTGTGGCTGTAAGGGCAGCATATAGAGGAAGGAGAATTTTCTTACTTGCATGTGAATTAAGTGAGTCCAAGGGAAGGAAATGGAAGGACAGAAATCTGCAGCTGGAAGAGGTAAGAAAACAATTTTGTCTTTGAAATATGTATGAACTAACCCTAGAAATATATCCTTACAAATGAGGGTAGCATAAGTGGTGGAAAGCAGAAATATGAGGAGTTCCATCATTTTAAACATGTTACTCCAAGCTGGGCTCAAATATCTGGGAATTAATGAAGGCAACTCTTTCTGAGAAGAGCAACATCTTGGATAAATAAAGTGAAAATTTATTTTAAAATCTCTTTAAAAAGAAACTTGTTCTTCCATTTGATGTTGAAGGAGTTGGAATTCTGGAAGGACTCTTAGGTCTTTACTTAGACATGGAATCAGCACTCTAGATGTCACAAATGACATCAGAAACGCTGGTGAATGGAACATGCCCAGCAGTGCTCTCGTGCATATGAGCCAGCTGGCCAGGAGCAGCTGTGTCTGTTCTGTGAGTCTCCCCAGCCACCAAAATGGGAGGACCATGCATGAGCTTCCTCCCAGGAACCAGCTTTATAAAATTTTGTTGCCAGGACTGTGTCTTGGAAATGTGTGACAGAATGGGACAGCCAAAAGCGTGACTGGGAGGGGTATCAGCAGTGTGATAGTTGGGCTCCAGCTCCCAGACACAGTTAAATCTCCTTGTACAGACGTATGGAGTTTTCCCAAAGCCTCATTCAGAAGCCAGTCTGAGCACTCAATGGCTTTAAGCAACTAAAAGAATGGTGGCTGCTGGGACAGTATGTCTTCAGGCTCCATATCCAGCTAAATGAGGCAAATGTGACTGCACACACTGCCCCATTTCAGTACTTCCTACACCTCAGGAGCCAGAGAGCCCCTGAGCACAGGCTGCCTAAATCTCTCATCACTCTCTTAACGGGAGCTGTCCCCCCATTAGCCAGCTCCACGCGCAGCAGGCGGCAATCCGCAGTCTCCGCGGTGCCCCAGCCCCCGTCAAGCATGGCAGTCTCATTAGGCAGGAGCAATATGCTCTGGGTAGAAGTCCCCCTTTGGTATTCCTGTAACTTTCTGTATTTCCTTCTGGGAAAGAGAGATTGCCCGCTTTCTCTTTCAGACTTTCTCACATGTTGAACGTTGAAGCAAAAAAAGAGGCATGAGGTTATTTTATAGTTAAGTAATTTCTTAGATATGTGTCCAATTTATTTCCAACATACAAAAATGCAGACTGAAGGATGCTATGCTCAGCAGAAGGTTATTTTCCTTCAACAAGTACTGGCTACTTTGGAGGCAAAGGGTCAGGCACTTGATTAGATGAATTACAACATAAAGTCCTGTTGTATAAACTATGTCATGCCCCAGGCTTCTCAAAACAGGGCACTCTATTTTAACTCATAATGGGTAGCTGGATTCAGTAAATGGCCTAATCACAGCAACATAAATATTTATGGGAAAATTTTTCTAATTAGGGTATGAGCTTGTTTAGATGTTATCAGTTAGAAAGGGCTTTCCCAACAAGAAAATGGCTGTTAGGAGACATTAGGAAATGGTTAAACTCCAAGGGATTAAAAGGTCATTGAAGTGGCAACATGCAGAGTCTATTATGGTTGAAATTTAGCTTGCATTCATGTCTTACATGTCTCCTACATATGGAATTAAAATACCATCCTCACTGCAGAAAAAACCCGTTATTTGTTTATTCCTTGAAAAATGAAGCTACCCTACCAATGTATGATTTATGATAATTTTAGAAATTAAATGCTCTCAAAAGAAATAATTTATTTTAATTCTTGCTTTATGCTTAGTTGTATAAAAACCTGTATTTACCTCAGTAGTGATGTTTGCAAAGTAAAGATCCAATAATGTTATGATTTGTTCCCAGCACCTCAGTCACAGTGATTTTGGATTTAGAAAAAGTTATGTTTAACATAGTTCATCTTTGATGCTCTTGTTTGCTGATGTTGTGAGCGCTGATGGTGGCATGGATAACAAAATCAGGATAAATTACATTTTGGTAACCATGTATTTCAGATCTCATATTACAAGCACCAAATTATTGATCACATTCAGAGCCTTGTTATGCCAGCATAATTCTTAAGTAATTTTGGTGCCTTTAGGAAAATTGCTCTAGGTTTAGTCTAGTATAATTGTCAGAGGAATTCATCCCTTAAAGTAAAATTTGTAAGCTGTCTTAGAGGGAAATACCTGTATAAAACTGATTATGTGAAGTACAGGCAGAACTATTCCCTGTGGGAAACTGAATGTAATTTCTGTGGGATTTCATTATTCTGCTATGAAGTGTGTGTGTCTGCCATATGGTATTTTACTCTTAAGGTATAGCTCAAAAGGAAAGCTCAGAAAAAGAAAAGAGAATGTTCTACAAACTTGCCTTTGAGCAAAATTTGCATATTTTAAAACATTTAAATGAAAAAGTACAAGGTAGAGAAATCTAAATGCCATCAACGGAGCTATTGATTGTATCTGGCTGCATTTTTGAAGTCAACATCTGTAAGAAGTTTCAAGACCATGCACAAGGAGATAAATGTTGCTGCTTTCCTGACAAAATGAAATCTGTACTGCTTTTAGTTGATATCAACTGCAACCAAACTGGACACAAAACTACAATTTCATGTGAAGACATTGGTTTGTTGGTTCATCTAGAATGTCTTCCTAGCCCAAACCAGACTATGACAGCTGCGACCTTGCTAAACACATCTACACAGCAAAGACCACAGGAGCTACTGCTGAAAACCATAAAATGACACGTTGAGAGAGTGATGGTATGCAAATGCTTAATAAAGCAGATCTGGGTTTTTTCCTTCTGTTTCAACTAACCTGTTATAGATGAACATTCCCCTGTGCCATGACTTGGGGAACTGGGGCTCTCAATTCAAATGGCACAGGCCATTGCAAGTTCTCCAAAACAAAGAGGAATATTTGGAGAAAAGCAACATGGTATGCAATGGTGTTGCATTCCTGTTTGATTTAGATGAGTCTGTATGTGGCAGAAAACTGAAATACAAGGAAATGAAAAGTAGCTGGTTTGAGGGCCTGGGAGTTTGGGGAGCTTGTTGGATGCTGTTCAAACCCCAGTGGCCTCAGTCACAGGAACCTGTGTGCTGCTTGTGCTCACTCTGTGGCTCCATAGCTGTTAGTTGGAGGGCTGTGTGCTGACTGATCTCCCAGAAGTACAAATTTGATCTGGCTCAAGAACAGGCACATGATCACATTTCTGTCAAATTAGCCAGAACGCACCATACAGAACTGTCATGGAGTTTATGTTGGCTTTACACCAGCTGAGGGAGGATGGATGACTTTCAGTACAGCCTAAGTTAGTGGTGTAGAGGAACAGCACCTGGTGTAAGCTGAGGTCTGCTTGATACAGATAATCCATTAGCATTTCTGGATGGATTCGAGTGGGTGGTATTATATCTGAATAATGAGTTTTGTCTTACAGTTGCAGCATTCCCTGTGCAGTAGTGGGAGTTTCAAAGAGTAGAAGTACTTCTCTGCTGAACTATAGTTTCAGTTTTTACCTGCTCTTCTACAGAGAATAAATTATTTAGGGATGATTTTCTTTCCTCTTTCTGAAGGATTATGTTTCTGTGCATGGAGTGGTACCCAACTATGTGCACTGAAAAACAGTATTGAGATGCCAAAAGCGAATTGAGTCTGGGGCTCCTGTTTTCCTGACACTTTCAGTGACCCTTGACTATAAATGACAGTATTACTGGGCAGCTATTGCCCACACTGCCAGAAGTCTATAGAGATGCTTACTGAATGTCTCTTGGGCATGTGCATATTTCTCCTTTAACAGAAAACAAAGATATCTGAATTTTCAAAAAATTTAACCAGGCAGGAATCAGTGTGTTAAATTACTGATGTTAAATTACTGATGTCCAAGTGCATCATGAGAAAAGACAAAAGAAATTGTACTTGAGGGACAACTATCACAGCACCAGAATAAAATGTGACATGATGTGTGCACTTCATTACATGGCTGCAAGGCCCATATGGACAGAGTCATGTAACTTCAGCTCTCATCCCCTGAGTGAATGTGCAGTCAAGGAATATTTACATCATCTTTCCTCATGTCCAATTTCCATCCTGGCCAAAAGTTTCTCAGTAGAACTCATACAAGAATCACTGTGCTTCAGGCATTTCTAAATAAAACCAAACTCCGACTAGAGACCATCTCATTTTGCAAGCCCACTTCATTTTCTAGACATATGGTTCCCCTAAAAGTTTTATCATTATGCAGCGTTCCTGTAAGGGTGACTGGACACATGGATGGTGGGAGGAGGAGGAGGAGGCTGGGCAGGGAGCCAGTCCAAGAGGAGTGAGATATCTTCTACTGCATTGTGCCTACCATATAAAGAGAGATGGTCCAACAATAAACAGTTTTCCACGGGAAGATTATCATTGGTAACAGCTGCCCTCAAAGCCTCAGACAGCTCACATTCTCTGGTATAATGGAAGCCATCAGTCATTTTTAGATTGCTCTTTAAATTTACTACAGTAAATTTATTTAAATCTTAAAATTTATTTAAATCTTAAAAGATTTATTTAAATCTTAAATTTACTACAGTAATTTTAATGGGAATTAGCAACCATATTCCATTGCAATAATTTATTGCATGTCTAAAAGCACCCAGAGAAGTGGCCTTCCTTCATCACTATGTTGTACTGTCACTTAAGGAAGAGAAGGTGCTCCTGTCTATAGCCTCAGGACCAGACAGCTTCCTGGAAGTCTAGCTTGTATAAGTGGGTGAAAGGTGGATGAAACCTGATATCATGTTTATACTGACTTCTTGAGACAAACTGATTCCTGCCTAAGTCTCTTCAGAAGAATATAAAATGTTAGACCTAGCTTTTCAGAAGAAAAGTATGATTTTGAGTGTCTGGAGTTTTGTCCAACTGGCTTTCCAATCTCTATTGCTTCCAAGTGACTAGAGAAACCCTACAAGACAGTTTTTCCAGACTTCCTAGGATATTCAAATATCCTGCATCCAATAAACAGCTGTCTTGTCTGAGATTAACTTCAAAAGCACAAAAGATTATTACAAAGGGACAGCAGTGGAAATAGCTAGATGGATGTTGATCTCAAATCTTTCCCGGAGTAAAGTATCCTTCAGTGTTGCTTTCCATATCTATTTAAATTTTCAGAAATGGATAACTTGTCAGTGATGATGCATACAGAGGATTAGTTTGGGCCCTAAGTAAGAGAGCTGGAAAGCAAATTTCTTGGCTAAAATGCATGGCAAGATGAAACCTGGAGGAACAAAACAATAATTGTGTACAAGACACATTTTCCCATGTTACATAGCAGAACATAAGTGAAAACATAAAAAGCAGATTAAAGAACAAAAGAGATGTCAAAGCATTTGATTAAATGCAGCACTTCTACTAGGAGGGCAGTGACCTTTTCGAAAGTTGACTTCTGTACAGAAGTAGAGCCCCTTGAAAATAGAGTATTTGAGGGTGACAAAGTGGTTCACCTTTACAGACACTCTACCAGGAACCAAGCCTTGTCCTGCACAGTCAGGTGTGTATACAGAAGGAAAGGTGGCAGCTCCACAGGATGGTCCCATCAGTGTAACTGGTGGGTGGACTCTCCAACACTGGGGTATTAGGGTGCCTAATGCAGAAATCCCAGAAACCTGAAGTTCTGGTAGAAGAGGTTTATGTGAATGATGCAGCTGACCTACAGTTATCAAATTAGCCAGTTAGGGCAGCAGATGTTGAAAGGAAGAGCTGTAGCCCTGTTGCAGAGCTCGCCTGTGCTCCTGCATGCTCTTCACTAAAGAGTTGAAAGTTCCATATTTAAAAGCAGTTAATTTTGTCAAATTACGTCTCAAAACATTTTTCCTCTCCTGTTTAAACTGCAGCCAGTTAATTTTAAATTTTAGCAATATGCTTTTTCCTAGTAGCCTTCTCAGAAACTTTATGAGTACGTAATCCAAGCCTAAAATGAGAGGCTACCAGAACCTACTTTTCTTAATTGCAACAGCATGAGCAGCTTGCTGCAGTTCATTACATTATATTTGGGGGTAAAAGAATTCACACTCTAACCCTTCCCCTCAGAATGCAAGGTGTATTATACTGATAAAAGCAGTGAAGAGATTTGCACCGCACTGTAATTTCCCAGTGCCTTGCTTAAGTCCTGAAGTAGGCACCTGGGGGTCTCCCTCCTATGCTGTGAAGGTAAAAGCCCTTCACCAGTTTACACCCACAGAGACAGCATCTTCACTCTCAGCAGTTTTTCCATTACTTTGTAAAAGTGCTGGGAGTTATCAGTGGAGTATGAAGAAACTGGCTGTTCTAGAAATTATTTACTTTTATACAGCAGCTGGACCAGGTTGTCATTTACACCTTTCTAACCTTTGGAGAATAAAACAAAGGCAGAGATGGTTTTATTCAATGTTTTCAAAGTGTTTTGAGATACTAGTTTTGAAGGAGGTGCTATGCAAATGGAAAAAAACAAGATCATTTGTGTGATATTACAGACACATGAAAAACAGGATTTTGTTTTGATGGTAACAGCAATGATGACACAATCCTCTGCCTTGTGTGATAATTGATCCATCAACAGACTGCACCACACCTCTTCTTTTCCTCCATATGGTGTATTAGTAATTAGGCCATTTGAGTTTATTTTCTGGAGGTGGCTGAGAACTTCTAAGTCAATAAAACTGTTTTCAATATTCAAAGACTTCTTATGGATTTACTTTTTATTTTCACTCTTTAAGGACTGTATGGAAAATAATTTTCAGGACGGTAATGCAATTGTTTATGCTTGGATTAATCTGTCAGTTGGTTAGAAGCAAAACAGCACAAGAGGATCAGAGAAAGGGTCTAAGTCTTATGCAGATGCTTTTGTTAGGGAAACTCTCAATCTTCTTAACATGTCAGTCAATTCCAAAACTGAGATGAAAAACCTTAGCTTCTTTTTTCCCTTTCTATTTCTTTTCCTGTATCTTGAAACTGTCTATTCAAGGATTGAAGTATTTCTGAGCTCTAGGAAGAAAAAAAGAAAAAAAAAGAAAAAAATAAAGGATGAAATAAAAGTGCTAAACATGGTTCTACAATTAATATGTAAATCAGGCTGATAATGCCTGGCTAAGGCAACAGCTGCTGTGCATGGACCAAGTACTGCCATAAGCGGCATGCTGCTGCCATGCCACTGCCATGCTGGCCTTCAGCATCAAAGCTGGAAGACTAAAGCCTCAGCAGCGCTGAGGACACATAGCTGTGCTTGTCTGGAATGGCTTTGCCTTTGGATAAATGCCTCTTTGAGGTCCTGGCTGAGGTCCTGGAATGAGCCCTGCTGCAGAAGCTGCTGCTTGACACTGATAAGCCTCCAGGAACACAGCTGCTGGTGACTTGCAGCCACATCCAGCATCACTGCAGGTGCAGACTAATTAGACCTATTAAAGCAACTTCATTTGCCCCTCTAGCAGTTAATATCTCAATTCAAACCTTCATTACTAGGGGTTAATAACTCAGGCAAAGAAACACACTTGGGACTTCAATTTGATATAACATGGAGACTGTTTTTCCTTCCCAGTTGAAATAAATATTGTGAATGTAAAATCCTAGGGAAAAGAAAAGCCTCAAGTCAACCAAATTCATTCATGGGTAGTCACATCCCTCATGAGCACTGTGACAAGGAGATGCCTGAACATCATTTGAGTAGTCAGACTCTTGTGAGGAGTACTTATTTTTCTGTCACTTGAAAGACCATGTTGTTAGTCCCAGAGAAAGCACATTTAAATGAGAAAGCTCATTTCCCTTATGGGTTACAAGCAATTAGCACCACAACATTTGGATCACATTTCTGACATTTAGAATAATGTACAGAAGTTGGAAAAACTTGATTTCTTTGTACAACTCATTTAGGTTAGGAAAGTGTTTAAAAATGGAAAACTGTTCACTCTGCTGTGCTAACCATAGCAGGCAGGGCCCGGCAGGTCCCTGCTCCCTGCCAGTTGTTTGCAGCAAGGACTGGTTTCCTCAGGAAGATGCTCTAACATCTGGTCCACATCTCTCAGGACTGGGGACCCATGGAGCCTTCACAACAACAAGTTTGAAGCCCTTTGCTACAAGGAGTAAATCACTATTGAAACTGTGCATTCATTAGCTATTTTCCTTCCACTGGCTGCATTGTGAGAATACACTCCAAAACAACAGAAATCAAAGATTATGTTTATTATTTTAGTTTTCTGGCACAATTATAACCATCAGCTTAGGCAGGGAACATGTTGTGGAAATTGTCTGCTCCCTGGATCCCACTTCCCTTTTGTTCACTCCCACCGAGCTGGCATGACTCTCTAGCCATGGGCTCCAGGGGCTGCAGGGGAACGCTGTGCTGCCGGCACTCCCCACACTCCCTCACAGAGCCTCTGGAGACATTTCTGGCCTTTTCAACCCTGACTTGTTACTGTCAGTCCAGTTAAGCTGAGGGCAGTGCTCTGCTGAGTTAGCTTTCTTCAGTGGTCTTCAGGAATGTTTAGGGCTTGCAATGTACATCACCTTTTCAAAAAAATGGGGCATGTGGCAGGCTATCCACATAATTACCCTCTAAAATAGGTTGGAAAATAGCAGCTAATAAATATCATGAATGCCTGCAGAAGGATTTCATTAAGACTGCACTTTTGGAAATGACTCTGAACTTTGTTTGATGTGTCTTCTTGTAAGTGATATTTTGAAGAAATCCCTTAGCAGTTCTGTGGCTTATTGGCCCCACACACATGAAGAATAATTGTGACATGGAGCAGCAAAGTATGTCTCCAGCTGAGGTGTCAAGAACATCCAGAACTGGAGAGACAGATCACAGGGCTCTGCTGATTTATTTGTCCCACTTTATCTTGACAACCACATGCAAAAATGGATCACAAAGGACACCAAAATCACTACAGATGCAGAAAGAGAAGGAACCTTTCTTCTTCCCTTATGTCTCCCTAGCTGTCTGTCAGCACCTAGCAGGTGATATTTCTAAGCTGGAAAACAGTCCTTCCATTTCTCTCCAACTCCAGAGAGCAAACAAGCAACACCTCACCTTACCACTAAGGTTCAACATGGCAATGGTCTGCTCCCTTCCACAGGTGTTATCATAGCCTGTAGTTAGCTCTTACCTTAATTTTAAACTGCCACACACTCTGAAAATCCATTATAAATTGATAATAGGGATAATTTCCTGGCTCTGTTAGTAGCTAACATGGTATATTGCTTTTTTGGTGATCAGATACTTCCTGTTGCTTACCTGTGGTGCAGAGCCTCTGTGAGCAAGAAGGAGCCCCACAATGAAGGTGTGAGCCTTGCCAGCTTCCAGCACTGAGAGACCTGCACCCTCACACTTCTAACAACATGAATGATCTGACAAAACCAGTCTGTTGTTATCAGACATGTCTGGAGCAGGGACTTGCTGATATCACATCCTGGACAAGATGTAGAATCTTGATGTAATCTAGCCTAGCTATGCCAATGGACACCTTCTACCATGGACAGGGTGGTTTCCCACCAATTGCCAGTAGATTTCCCAGAGAGGTGGCTGGTTTCCCAGGTATCCACAAAAAGAGAGGATGTAAACAATTTTGCAAGGTCTGTATAAAGCACTGCCGCACATTTAAAAGGAAATTAGCGTGTCCCTTGGAGATCCACAGAGAGAGGCTGGAAATCGGGCATGCTGACCAAATCTGATATTCTTTGGATGGAGGTCCTATTCGCCTTTGAAACCAGTGTGAACTCAGTGATTTCAATGGAAGAAGGTCCTTCACCCTGTAGGTCTCAGGTGGTATTTTTCATTCTTCAGGGTTAGAAAAGTCCTACAAATCCTTGAGCATCAAGGCATTCTGCCTGGCCCTAGGTCTCCTACACACTGTGACAAGTCTGGATTCCTTTCTCCCCCTTTTTTTTTAAATTTATTTTTCCAGGTTTTTTGTTTTGTTTTGTTTTGTTTTTCTCCAGTCTGCTTTTTAGTGCAGATTATAAACAGTTCCAGAGCAAGCTCTTACTGTGACTGTGAACAAGTTTGGTACAGAGAGAGGGATGGCTTTTAAATCCAACCTCATTAAACTATAATGCAGCTAAATACACAATCTGGATGCTTAAAGAGCCACCAGCATAATTTGTCAAGTATTAGAAAGAAATAGCAGAGACAGACAAATAGTACACAGAGTCTTTAAAAAAAGGTGAGGGAAATAAATGCTTTATTCATACTTGTGCTCATACCAACTGAAAAAAAACCCAACACAACAATATAAGACCACATAGATAAGTACTTTCCAAAGAAAATCTGTGGTTAATGGAGGTGAGAACATATTGCACTGCCTGGTACACATATGATAAACCATTCCATTTTGCTGGAAGAGGCAGGTGATTTTTTTTTCCTCTTATGGATTCATTATAAATCAGACCCATTATAGTACAAACTCTTTTTAAAAAACCTAGCCCTCTGGGCATAGCAAAATGATATTATAGTTCATTCTCACTTTACATTACTTTTGCCTTCATTTATCTTTTAAGATGTAAAGATATTTCTCAAACTCATAAGCTTTCACATGAAGGGAACACACTGTTCTCTCCAATATCAATAACACAATCTTCAGCATTCCTTTGAATTTCCAGCCATACAAAGGAGTTTTCAGACATGATAAGAAGAAGATTGAGGAAGCTGGTAATGAAAAGTTAAAACCAGATTTTGATTCAGAATCTTCATAAATTTTACTTCATTTTTGGGAAAATAACAGTGTCTTATCTCAATGTTTCTAGCTGAATCTTTTAATACCTAGTGCAATTCACAACCTTTCCATTGTGGAATTCTGAAATGTATGTGGAAATGTTTTTACTGGGCAGCAGAAAGAATATGATGGATCCATCAAGCATATCATTTTTTCTAGGTGTTGGCTCATTTTTATTAGTTACTCATGACCTTACCTACTTTCTCAGAACTTCTTTCTTCTCAAAATAGCTATTCCAGAAAAAGGAGCTGCCATTCAAGGCCCAGCTGGATTGGCTAAGGTGCTTGAGATACATTGCTTGATTCTGCATTCTAGGAATAGAACAGATCTGACTTATAGGAAATTCTTAAGTAAAAGCAAAAACAAAAACAGTTTTCTTTTAATGAGTAAATTAAAATATATTTTGGCATTATTTTGTGTTGGTTTTCATGGTGTGCCACTTTTTTTTGAAACAAAACAACACTGAAGGCCATTGATTCACAAAATCCTTTTCCTGTCTGGAAAAAAGTCTAGCAACTTTAGTTAAAATTAGAATCTAAAATTATTGTAAGTGAAAATTGAAAGAATTTTTTTTCCAAATTTCTTACCATCTATGCATTGACAACAGTTTGTGAACAGCCAGTGTACTGAGTTTACCTTCCTCAGGGATGGATGAGTATCAAAGAAATGTAACCCCCTTAAGAGAAATTAAAATATTTGTCTTTATAAATATATATTTATAAAGAATCCATGTTACAAATAGGAGCTCAAAACAAATCTATGCTGAACAATTCCAAGTAATATGAGGGAATCTAGGAGTATAGTTTCTGCTTAAGTGTTTCAAACATTTTGGCACTATTCATTCTATTCTGAAAACAACTCTAAAACATTCTTTAATTTGAATGGAAGCTGATGGGATTCATGTGCTGTGTATTCTTGACCAAGCTGCAGTTTTCAGACACACCAAAAATAGTTTCTAGGTGGTGGTTTTTAAGTCAAAAGATGAATATTTGGTTCTGTGTTAGAAATCTATAGAAAAATGCCTTTTATTAAAAATATGCATATTACAGGTTGTAGATAAGTGTTTCAGCACCAAAGAGGGTTTCATAAACTCCCTGATTTAATATACTTGTATTTTGGTTGAGGGATTGCATTTCAGTAATAAGTCCATGCAGAAATATGCTTTGGGCCATGTCAGTTTATAATGCCTGTGAAAGGGGACACAGGAAGTTTTCACTCTCATATTCAATAGTTGCTTCTACCCTGGCAGGGTTTTATTAAGATTGAGAGCCCACAGCACCTCAGCTGGATATCTCTGTGTTTGCTCTTGGTCATCAATGTCACATTAATTTTTTTACAGCTCTCTGTCTGTTGAGGGTGTTGGATATGGATGCTGTTCCTCATCTTCATCTGCCTGGGACTCAGACTGAATGGCCAGTTTCCCAGGCAACAACTCCATTTCTCTGGATACAGTGATCCTGAACACTGGGTTCTGGGACACTTTTGAGCACTCAACAGGCATGTTTGTCAGGGCAGGATTGGTGACTGGGATAGCTGTGCAGCAGCCCATGGAGGACAACAGTCCTGAGAAGTTCCCATCTTCCAGGGACTGAACAGCAAACCAGGAATCCTTGGCCTCCAGCAAACTGAGACAGAGGATGTCCCAATGCAAAGGGAAATACACAGCTCCCATTGGTTTGTCATTCAAGCCAGGTGTGACTGGAGCTGAGGACAGAAGTTTAATGCAGCTGGGAGGAGTTAGATGTCCTTTACTACCAGAAAATTAAAGCAATTATTTCTTCTTCCAGGTCTTCCAGAGCCACACTCTGTACATGTGTGTCATAACTTCCTATCATTAATGCAGGAATATTCCTGAACAAATGGGACCAACATGTGGGCATCTTCCTCTCTGCTGTAAACCAGGGTTAACTCCTGCAGCAGCCCTGAGTCTGTAGCTCACCCTTTGTTCTTCCTTTCCTCATTGCACCACACCCCTCCACCCCCAAACCAGCATGATGTGGTCAGAATTTACAGAGACCACAGGACAGAGAGTTGATGGGAACTGGATTATTTTAATCCCATGATCAGGGCTAGGTGGGCCAGATTTGGCCTAGATTTTTTCTGAGGGAGAGGAACAGTTTTGAGATGCTAAAGATCATTGACAGCCCATTAGGCAAAGGTAGCTCTTGCCAGGTCCAGTGATTTTCTTTAAAAGTCTACCAGAGCTCAAAGCAAATTCCCAGACATGTTCTGGCACTAAGACACAAACTTTTCTTCAGTCTTGTTTTGAATCTACCAAAGCTATGCCAATTCTAAAAGCTGCTCCTGGAGCTGAAGTAAAGTCTTGGCTTTCACATTTTTCACATCCACAACTGCTTGAGAACAGTGTGACATTCTGTCTTTGGCAACTGGGAAGAACTTTGGCAGAGGGGAGACTGACCAGCCCTCAGCAGCCACTTCCTGGAGCACGCACCACAGCAGGCTGGGAGGCAGAGAGTTGTGCTTTAGGAGAAATGCAGGTGTGGGACACTGAGGGGCTGGTGAGAGATCATGTCTTTCACTGTGGTAACAGTTGGGGGTCCCAAAAAAGCTAAACTTCACCACCCACAAGCTCCAATTATTTATAAACCAGAATTAATTAACATCAGCACTAACTGATGGTTAATGTCACACAAACAGTTCGTATTCCATTGATTGTGGGGAGAATGTAATCAAGGAAAGGATGTAAGGGTCTGACTCTCAATAAATATATTCCCTTTTTAGAATGACCCAAATGGTGTAAACTGCATTCAGAAATTCACTCCTCATGTCTGGATACAAGGTGCAAGACTAGATCAGTTAATTAAAAAATAAAGCTTCTGGTCAGTGCATTTCTTGCAGAGATTCACTGCTATATAAAAAGAACCATAAAATTTAATACATTTTAATACAAATATTCACCAACTAAACGTGTAAGCCCCAAAAAAGGCTTAACTGCTAGAATTCAAGAGTGTTTCTATCCCTGTGAACTCATCAAATGAATCACAGCCCTAGGATAGATTTCATTGCATGCATATGTTTAGAATGTAAAAAAATTAACCCTTGGGCTACTGTTGCTTTGGCAGGCAAAGGCATGCTATATGTGAAGTGGGAGTGTGAACATTTTCTGCTTGTGTGTTATGGTAGTCAGAGTGTTAAAATGAAAACCACCAATTAGGAGCAGAACAATTACTGTGCTATTTCATTTCGTAAAGAATGTGTTACTTTACACAGAAAGTTCAGATTACAGTGCATAGCATGTAGAAAGAGAGAAAGGAGATCTGTACAAGCAGGATTAGATGAAAGCATGATGGGTTTCCCAACCCATGATTAACTAGCCTTATTAAAGACTCTCTCTTCCAAACCCTCAGGTGAACCACTGTTATTTCCTTTCCACTTGGTTCTGTATTTTTCTACCAATGCACCAGCCTGCTCTGCTGTGTCCTTCTGCTGGGGTGGGTGGCCATCAGCTCAGGGCAGTAAAGTTACCCCTTCTGCCTCCTCTCCCTAAGCCCCCTGTCACTGCTAGGCCATAGTTCATAGGTCTACAGACCCTAATCTGACCCCAAATGATGCACAAGGCATCATTCCTAAAGGAAAATAATCTTAAAAACCCCATCAAATACTACGGAGCAATTATTTTCTCTTTATCAAAATTGTCTTGGGTAGAAAGGCAGTACACTGGACAGGTGTCAGCATTTTAGAGAAGAAGAACCAAGATGCACATAACCCCAGCCAGGCTTCTTACATTGTCTTAAGCATTTTACTTCCTGGTCTAGAATTTTGTCCTTATTTTCTCTTTGACCTGCAGCTCCCCTGGAATGGGTGTTGAAGGGAAGCCTGAGGACCTCCTTGTTGCACAGCTCAGCAAGAAGGCTCTTGCCCTGATATTTGTTTTGGCAGCTGAGGTCACCAGTGAAAATCTCTTCTGTTACTAATCCTGAAAAAACTTGTACCTGCATCTTTTGCAGTAGCCCTGGCTGTTAAGAACACCTCAATAACTGCATTAGGTTTCCTTGGTGGGGATGAAGCAGGCATGCAAAGGCCTTGTGGCTTTTAGCTTAGCTATGGATTCCCACCAGCTTCTCACCTGCTGCTCACTCCCCCTGACACAAGGGAGAGGAACAGCTTTCCTCCCTCACTCTCAAAGTCCAGTCCCCCTGGTCTGTTACGGGTGCTCTGTGCTGCTGTGCACAGACACAGCAGTCACACTTTTCCAAGGCAGGTAGGTCGGATTGTGCCAGAGCCAAAAACCCAGAAGTTCCAAGGCACTGTGCCCTGGAGACCAGCTGTGGTGAGTGTACCTGCAGGCAGGTTTGTGACCAGCCTGGCCTCACTCTGGTTCACAAGGGGGCTGGCTGGTGGCGGTGGGACCAGAGCCCAAGCCTGTAGCTGTACCCACAGTGCTGCAGCCTCCTGGAGCTCTGGCACTGGAGTAGAATCATGCAATGTGGCTGTGCCCTCCAACCACAGTGCCACTGTCCTCAGTCACTGCTGTGGTGTGATCCCCGAGGGTCACCATCTTCTACCGAAAACAGCTTTGGAAACCTTTTGCTACTGCTTCACATAAATCATCTGTCTTCTTTCTCTATTTTAGAGAAAAAAAAAATTATGAATTATATTTATATATATATTATTTATTTATTATATATTACTATGAATCTGCTCAGTCCAGTGCCTCCACTGTAAAACTAAAAACAATGGTAATGTGGTATATGGGCAACTCTAGCCCACTTCTCCTCCTGAGGAGAAATACATACTTATTGTTGGATGTTACCTGGAGACATTTGTGCATTCACAGATAGATTGTATGCAAATATGTGAATGGATACACACACACACATAAACAAACTATATATGTGTGTGGGCTTTATTCTCACACACTAAATTATTATTAAAAAAGTATGTATTGTGGCATGGATTTATTAGGCATGAAATACAGGTTTATATATCATATCTATATAATATGAGTAAAACTAAATTTATCTGGTATCTCCTGGGTGCTGGGACTTGTAGAGTGCTAGCCCCAACCATTTAGTATAGCTCAGAAAGAGAGCTGCAGCAAATTAACAAAACAGTCTGATTTGTGAAGCTGTCAGGTTTGTTGAGCTTTGAAACTGTTGCTCACAGACAGCTGCAGCCATGTCTCATAGAGCAGGAAGCACTTTTGTCTGACAATAGCTCTGTTTTCAATTTGGTACCTCCTCCTGTGTTTACAACTCTGAGAAAAAACAAAGTCCATTATACTGGGAACAACAAGATTTTCACAATGGCTTTTGCCTTGTTCCATCTTGAATTCATAGGTGCCAGATTATAGATGTAGAAAGGGTGCTCTGTTTGAGACTATTGCTTTGAAGAACTGAATTATGTTGAATTCTTCCCTTCAGAGTTTCAGATTTTTTTCCCCTGACTTAATGGTCTCTGAATGTTGAAATGATTTGCACTGCCTGTGCAAATCGAGATCTTTTTTGTCTCAGCCATTAGCTTTTTGCAATGTACTGTAAAGTAAGAAGCAGGAAAAATAAAACTGGAGTTCCTCTATTTTACTCCAACCTCCAATTTTCATTACTTTCAGACTTTTCAGTCAAATCCTTCTCATTTTCACTATCTGGTCTTTCCTTCTCAGACATAGCTTCAGGGAAAAAAAAATAAAGAAAGATAAATAGAAAGGAAACAAAGCAGCTTGGTAAAGTTCTACTTAAACACATGTAGTTGGCTTAGCTGGTGACCGAAATCTGAGATACATTAAATGATGCAAGCATAAAAGTTCTGTTATGTATTCCTATGTATTTTTCTAAATGATATGAGGCAAAAATGAACTCTCATCAATCTATGTTCCACTTAGAATAGTTAAATATTTTCTATATCACCTTTCTTGGTGACCTCTGCCAGATGGGGTCTAACAGAGCCAAAGAACTTTTGAAATGACTGCTGTCTGTGCCACGGTCCATAGGCAGGAGCTCATCTAACTGAGACTCGTATGTCTAAAAATTAGATTTCTAAATCAAAATTAATGACTCTTCACTCCTCTTTTAATCAGTGGAGAGAAGAAAAACCTTGGCAGAGAAATGCATGTGACTTAAATGCACATTTTGGAGTGAGATTAGTGACAGGTTTTACTCTTGTGGTGATTTCTGCCTAGCAAGGGCTGACAGATCACAGTGTTCCTCCACTGATGTGCAGCAGGGGCTGGTATAGGTCCTCTCTGCCTTAAAATTGGATTATTACATCAAAAAAGGTCTACAAAGCCTTCTCTGTACGATGAAAGCTTGGTTCCATGAATTTGATCCATCATTATAATAACACTGTCTAACCTTAAATGGCCTTTAAGAAACTTTTTGAATAATTTATTTATCCTTTGTTTTGTACTGGTTTTGTTAAACACCACTACTATAAGGGAAATCATTGTATTATATGCAAATTATTGATACACAATTATCCAGGGAACAGAAGGTCTTCTTGTAAATGCCCATTGTTCTTTCCCACTATATTTATGATACAGCACTAGTATAATAATATTTTGTTTTGTTTTGTTGATGTGTGTTGTTATCTTAGCGGTATTTAATCGTGTTCATGAAATATCCTGAGTAGATATGCGTAGGCAGAGGTCCAATGGCTTCAGTGTTGCTTTGGCAGAACAGCATTTGTCCATTTGTATTTACCTGACTTAGCAAGAAACTGCAAATTTTTAGAAAGGAAAAAACTGTGGTATAAGGATAGGCCAAAATGAAACCTTGGCAGTCTGCTGCAAAGGAAAATGGGGCTAATTTGCTGTTTAACCACATTCCTCATTACAAAACGTATCTCTGCAGACTGTGCTAGTAATTAAAAATGTCTGTTTTAGCATTTGATATGTATTAGGCAAAGTTGCGAGTCATCCAGTCTTCAGCAGAAATGAATGTCCCCCACAACAAAAAAACTCTTTGAATTCTGAGAGAGGAAAAGTGGAGATTTAATTAGACATGTTTTTGCATTGTCTTGTGAATAAAATAAAAAAAACTCCAACCCTTACACAGGAAGATCTTGCTTTATAATTTGATATGATTGATGTTGCTCATATACTTTTGTGTTAGACAGCTATGTAGAAACTAGTAAGCACTGAATGCCAGGAACAGATCATGACACAGATTTGTCATAACAATGCATGGATATGCTTCTGAGACAAATGTGTTAGTAATTTACAGCTCCAAACCAGTTGGAGTTTGACTCCTGAGGTCTTTCCTGAGGATGGAATCCCATCTCTGGGAGATGTTTGCTTTATCTCAAGTTGCTTCTTGTCTTCTTATTTATATGTTTTAATAATGTTTTTCTCTGAGTTTTAACCGCCTCTGTTTCACACCAACAGCCACTGACATTTCTATATTTCAAAGTCTGTTTTAAAAGAGTGGTTGGGTCTGTCACTTCTTAGGGTAAGGAGAGTGATGTGCTTTTAGCAATCAACAATTATACTCAAGTTGGGAACAAGACAGCACTTCCCAAATCAGGATCAAAAGACCATAGAAGGGAAAGGATGCAATGCAGAAAAAGATGATCCTATAAGACTGTATCTTTTAAATCTTTTCTGTACAGCTTGAAACAAACCATAATGAGGATTGTGGTGGGGGACAAATCTGAGGACTGACAAAGTTCAAAGAAAATTAAAAGAGAACTTGTAATGAACTAGACTACTCATTTGTTTTTCATCATCAATATCTCCCTCAAGATGAACTGGGTTCACTCTGTGGTACTTCTTGGGTAAACCAACATTGTTTTAAACAGTGCTTGTGCAGCAAACCACTGATTACAGGAGCTTATGTCTAAGATGACTTGTACAAAATGAACACAGCTGCAAAATTTTCTGGAAGAAGCACAGTCTACATGCACATTCAGCTATGCAATTAAGGGTTTTACACCTTACATATGCATCTTTGATATTTTATCTTGATTTTTGGGCCTGTTACCACCAGATTCTTTCTTGAGAGTACTTCAAAGTTAGACGAAACTATGTTCCTCATGTTACCTTGCTTCCAGTATAATGACTTGCTGTTGAACCAGGGACAATTATTCAACTCTTTCCTCAAATAGGAAGTGCATTTCTGCCTAACTGTGCACTTAAAACATATTAATATTCCTTACACATTTGATCCTGTTTGGGAAAAATAAAAAGTTCAAACTGTATTGCACATGTCCTCTGGGAAAAGTCAAAGCAAGTTCAGATTATGTATAAAAAATATAATTTCAAGGTTGTGTATTAACATACTGTGACTAAGCTGAAATGGAAATTATAACTGCTCCATTATTGTAGGTCTGGGTCATAAGCGGATCTTTTCTAATATTTAATAATAATTCATACTTGAGTTTTATATATCTCTATACATAATATTTCTTCAGATTATCCATTACTGAATATATTTCATCAGATTATCCAATACTGCACTGAAGTACTGTTTCTCCAGAGTATAAACCTATTAGTTTTCTTACAGCCTAATTTGCACTTCCTGGGTCAGATTGACAGCAGTGAAGGGGCACACTTTTGTTTGAAAATATCCATAAGCAGGAACATTGTGCCCCAGATACTCTCCTAAAAGCCGTATTCTCTCTGAGAATTCCTCTCCCCTTCAAAACCTATTTGAGTCAAATAGTATTTTAAAATCCATTTTTAAACCCCTTGGATCATTTTCAGCTGTGGATGGAACATGCTGCTCAAGTACTCAATATAGTTCCAGTAGCTGCCTAATGGCCAGCAGCAGACAATGACATTGCATCTGTCCTTTTGTTTCATCAGGTGTGATACTGCAAGTCATAGCTCAGAGAAGCAGGACAGGTTTAAACTCTGGACTTTTTGAGTTTGCAGGATTTCTTCTCTGATAGTAAAGCATAATCCTGAGACAGAAGCTCTCTGGAGGACACACGTTTTGGAGGAAATCTTAACCAAGACAACAAACTATCAGTAGTTGAAGAAGCTTCTCTTGCTTCTCTACTTCTTCATTTCTTGTTCCCCACTTAAGATGCCAAGGTCTATTAATGCTTCCAACATATTTTGAATTAGACTCAAGTTTAGCATCTGCCTGTGCAGCTTGGTGAATTGCAGGTAGCCCCATGGATGTTGTCTATGGCTTCAAGCCAGCATCAAATCCTTTAGCAGTTGCACTGCAGATCCACAGTGAAGTTGCTACACTGATGCTTGTGTCCCATTGTCATGGTGAAGAAATCCTGGAATTTCCCTTGTTAGAACTAAATCCACTAAAATATCTCCATTTGCCTCCTGAAGTAACAAGAGGGTTATAAAAAACAGCATAATGCAAGAGTTTTGTAGTAGATAATGAGCATTTTGATAGGAATGGCAGGGAGAATGAAAGAGCCTAATTACAGTATGTGCAGGAAACGCATATTTTGAAGTGCTGTAGAAAGATGTGTGGGCAGGGAGCTATTTCAGCAGAGCCTTTTCAGTGTGATGTTTTCCCAGTCAGAGGTCTCATGTTAGCTACTGAACACATGTAATAAAACACAGGAAATAATCAATCCAGAAATTCTGGACATTTAAAACCAGAAAATAATACCTTGGATACATGTGATCCCAGGCTACAGCCCAGCTTCTGAACTGATTTGATGCATCTGGGACAAACCTGGTTTGAATACAGTCAAGTCTAGCTGTTATATTTACTTCGGATTTATAGGTAAGGCGAAAAAAAGTCAGAGCAGGGCTTTTTGGATGGATTTTCCTTTATGTAGCTCATCTACATAGTGCTCAATTATTTCAAAGAAATCTGACACCCGTTCTTCAAAGAATAGTCAACAAGTACTTCAGGAGCAACCAAGAGCCATTGTGTGGATGCAGAGAAGTTATGGGGAAGGATAGGGGCATGCATTGATGAAACACAAGAATTATGTCAATGAATAACATGTTCTGGACTTTTGGAAAAATTGGATGTGCAAATAAAATTGTGTCCAGATAGATGTCCCTAATGTAAACAGCACTTAGGAGAATTGTACAGGTGTCACTATCCTTGGCAACTCTTCAGGGATCTGACTTGCATAGCAAAGTGCTTTTGGCTGTTCCTTGGTAAGAACCTTGTAAAGCCAGTACCATCCACCTGGTTCACAAAGATCAGCAGTGGAGGGAAAATGTATGCATGGACATTAAAAAAAGTCTGTGAATGGCTTCCCACCCACCACCTTCTGTGTGAGCACATCAGGAAAAGGGATGTGAGAGAGATTCGTCACACTAGCAGGTGACACATTAAACCTCTCTAAGGCCAGAGCATCAGGTCAGATAGAGACCTGACTTCTTGTTTTAATATACACACAGGAAAAAAGCAAAATATTGGTGCTGTGAAACTGTTTTACAGCTCTTAGCTTTCTGACTTTACTGTTATAGAGTTTCACAATGCAACTAAATTCCTGAGGAGGTCATGGTGCAGAACTAGAAACCCCTTAAACTGCAAAAGACAAGAGCTAAGGCAAGACAGCCATTGAAACAGAGCCTTTCTTCTTAAAGTATTTGGTATTAAAAAAAAAAAAACAACAAACAAAACCAACCAAAAAACCCAAAACATGGCCTGACTTTGATTTATGTTTTACTACTTTATGAATGTATAACTTCTTTGTTTACGTATTCAGTTTTTTTTCCATAGAAGAGTCAGCATCAAAGTCATGCCTAGAGGACATGTATAAAATTTAAAACCAGAGCAGACAAGAATAAACAAAATCCATGTGTATCTGTGTCAGTCACTTGCAGGACGCTCAGGAGATGCTGTCTGTAACTATTCTCTAAGAAGTGGAGTGGGATTTATCCAAAAAGTGCCTAAAGAACATTACCCTTCGCAGAGCATTTAGCTAATGGATATGCTCCAGTCCTTCCCAGCGTGAGGCTGGCTGTTCTTGGGAACCTCAGTCCTTGCCTCTGAGGCATTCTTCTGAAAGTGCTCCTCAGAGAGAAGTAACTACAGATACTTTGACTCCATTTCTGGCTGAAACCAGTGTGCTGATCGATTTTGGCATTTCTGGAGGCAGGCAGAGCAGCCTTTGGAAGCCTTCACTTCACAGAGGCCTGGCACCCCTCCAAGCTGGGTTATTCAAAATCAGTGCTGCTCCTTTTCTCCAGGTAGAGTTTTCACATAGGGCAGGAAGAGGGGAGACAATTTCATGCCTGTGTCTTTGGATCAAAATACCTCCTTAAGACAAATCTGCCCAAAACTGTTCCTTACCAAAATGCCAGGAGTGCAATAGTCCAGTAAGGAATAAGGGGTTTTATGCAGACTGAAGTCTCTGGATCAGACCCATTCAATTTATTTTGGATGGCTGTATGAAAAGTTTACTCACAAAAAGTCTTTTGTATCTGTACATAATGGCTTTCAACCTACATTTATTTTGCTTTTTAGTCTAGAAACATTTAACTGTGTTCAGGGGTAATTATTCTTAAGTAAGTAATAAATAATCTGCAACTCATTGACCAAGAAATGAGTTCTGTTTTGTAGGGAAATTCTTAAAGTGCTCCTGCAGTTACAAAGAAGAGGTTGTATTACGCTAAAAGAGGGGTAGCATATAGGTATAGCCTGTAAATTTGCCACGTAAAAACATGTACAGAAACTCTACAAACTCAGCTCAGAAAGTTACTGTTCTGCCATTGTCAGGCTTAATTCTGCATTTGACTAGGTCAGCTTTATGACACTGTAAATGCACTGAATTAATAGCGGTACAGTGGTGGTACCTCAGCATGACACCAGAGTAAAGGAGTCACAGGGATTTAAGACCAGTTTTACCAGACAGAGCAAAGGTTCATCCATAACAGCGTCCCATTTGTGATCATTTCCTGCTGATGCTTAGAGAAGAGGTACTCAAAATCAGAAATCCATGGTGATGTTTTGTCCTAATACATTGCCATCTTTCAGCAATCAACTAGTTGGTACTTTCCCAGGAAGACATGGTGTTTTTTTATTAAAAGTTCTTGATATTTTTTACTTCCATGAAAGTATTTCATCACTTTTTGCACCTGTATTCCTCCAAGTACTCAAAATCCAGACTATGAAGTCTTATACTATCCACTTTGAAGCTTGACTGTCAATGGGAGAATGATCATTTCTGTCTTGTGAAAGTAACATTAGGATATAACAAACAGGAACAAGATAAAGTATCTGAAATCTCAACATTATATTTGAAACATAATCCTAAATTATTTCCTAAAACAACTTTCTTGAATTGGAGGGGCTTTGTCTTTTTTCTCAATGAAGGAAAAAGTAACTTCTGATGCTTCTGAGTTTAAATGAGATGTGACAAGGTAGATCTGGGCATTCTGATAGCACGTATGACATTGGGAGGTGGAGCAGTGGGTCCTTGGATCCCTTCTTGCAGGTCCTAAAGACTTGTCAATTCCTTGTCAAATCTGATTGCCAATAAAAAATGCAGGATGCATTCAGTTCTGGGACTTCACATACTTTCTTAATGTCTCCTCTAGTGGGATAGACACACTTCTGATTGCTTTTTCCTAGAAGTCCTAGTCTATTTTCATGGAAAAAGGAGGAGGGGTGGGGTTGGGGGTGGGGGGGTGGGACGCAAAGACATTCCCCCTCTAAGGTGCTAAACCAGGTGCTACACAGTGCCCCAGAATCCTCCAATCCCACTGCCACTATCCACATGGACATGTCTCAGAGGCTGACAGCTACATCAAAGGACAGAAGGAGTTATACAACTGTTGGGCTTCATATGTATACTGTCCCACAAAGCTGGTTGCTCGCTCCTCTGAAGCAAAAGCAGCAGCTGGATCCCCAGCCTAGGGTTACCTTCAGCAGAATCATAAACTGAATTTCAGATGACTCTCTGTGGAACATCACAAGTTCTATAGAAACTTAGGGCTTCATGACTTTCAGCTAAAAATCTCATCTGGAGGATACCTTTTCTCCCCAGATGGCTGTCTGTTGATTACTTGGTATCAGCTAATGGAAATCCAAATAAGGATGGACAGGACACTCACTGCACATCAGAGTATTGTAAGTACACTATTGTGATGGGAAGAACAGAAAAAGGCACCAACAAAAGACTGTGAGGAAAGCACACAATGAGAATACAGTGCAGATTTTCAGAGCAGATAGGCATAAATCATTCAGTTCAATCAGATGTCTACAAGGGAAAACACTTGGGTAGCTGACCTGGATATGAATGCCTACAAAGCTGCTTTGTGCTGTTACTAATAGCAGTGCATATCAAGTACTACTTCTGCTACACAAGTACATGCTTTCTTGCTCTGGAAAGGTGAATAAAACTGTCAATTATTTTTTTCCTTCTGACCCAAGTGGGACAAGAGGACACATTTTAGGATTTGGAGGACTGATGCATTTTTATGCACTTTTTTCTCCTCCTCCCAACTTAAAGAGAAGACAAACCTCAGATCAAGAAAGCAAACTGCATATGGATGCAATATAAAGAGAAAAAATCTTGCATCCCACGCAAAGAACAGAAGCAGCTCTGTATTAGTGTTAATTCCAGTGCTAGGATAACTTCAGTTAATCAGAGAAATTAACAAAAGAGTCCAGTGATTGAATAGGAATGTATTCCACCTTCACCTAAAAAGCCCAAGAGACAAGTAAAACTTGGCTGCACATCAAGCAAGCTGTTGTGAAATGCAGAAAGGAGCAGGAAGAAGATTGCAGTGTTCTTCTTTCAGCTTGCCTTAGATATGCAGCTAAACAGACTTCATGTTTAATATGTCAGTTTGCATCTCTATTGAAATAATATTAAAACAAACAAAATAGAAAATAAAAGAAAACACCTGGAGAAAAATACTGTGACAAAATGTAGGTGATGGGGGAATGAGAAGTGAAGATTCTGTGCAGAACTCTTCCAGCAGAACACCATTACAGAAGCAAATTAATTCTTCCATGGTCAACAGAGGTCAGTGAAATAGGTAAAAAGAATTATGTCTAGGTTTCCTGAAAGTTATCCCATATGGTCAGGAATAGATGAGCATGAGACCTCTGTCCAATCATGACTGATAGTAGAGGAAAAGAGTGTCAGCAGTCAAAACTGGAACAGTGTTATTATACATCTTGTTACCAATACTATAGTGAATTCTTATAGAAAAGGAAAACTTTTTCCCTCAAATGTGAGAAACTAGAAGACAAAATATGCTAAATATATCAAATGATGAGTCAGTGGGGAAGAACTGGCTGAACAGAGAGCTTTGTCTGGAACTCAGGGAGAAAAAAGAGTTAACCACCTCTGGAAAAAAGGGCAGGAAGATTAGGGGAACTACAAGGATGCTGTGAAGTCATGCAAGGGAGAAACTAGAAGGGCCAAAGCCTATCTGGACACTGAGCTCCCATAATCCAAGAGGGAATGGTCAGATATCTGCTGTGCAATTTAGACCTTCACAAGTCCATGGGGCTGGATTGGATTCACCCAATGGTACTGACGGAGGTGACAGAAGAGCTCACCGGGCCACTTTTAACAATCCATCAGCAGTTCTGGCCAACAGGAGAGGTGCCCTGTTACTGGAAGTTGGCAAATGCAATACCCAGTTAGAAGAAGGAGGGAACTACAGGTCTGTCAGCCTGACCTTGGTGCCAGGGAAGATTGTGGAGCAGATAATCGTAAATTGCCATTGTGTCACATGCAGGACAACCAGGGGTTCAGGCCCAGCCAGCAGAGGCTTGGGAAAAGAAAGTTCTGCTTGACCAACCCTGAAACCATGTTTGTCAATGTGACCATTGACAAATATAACTTAACCTATCAATATTTTTATTTCCTATTTCTGTAATCTTCACAGAAGCCCAGATTCACAGAGTCTAAATCCCACGTTATTTTACTGTCTGGTTTTTATCCTTCAAAGATGCTTGGATTAGTAGGAAGGAGAGCTTATGTGGGATGGTAGGCCATGTGAATTTGGAGCACATACTTTTTTTAGTCAAAAGACTCAGTGAACTATTTGGAATTTTTTGCCTAATGCAGTGTTAAAGTATGAAAGTGATGCTTCAGGCTTTGCCTACGTTTTCTTGATTGACTGGTTAGAAATTGAACTAATAAAAAAATCTATTATTGACACAATACTGCAAAATATTATCCGCAGAGTACAGTTGTCCTGGTTATGCCACTTGAAAACCTGTCACACAAGCACCAAATCCAACTACCACACCACATCTTGTCTGCTCAGGTTTCAGCTCTTGACACAACATGTGTTTGGGTGAGGTATCATATAGTTTTTGGTGTATTTAATAACCTGTGAGCTCGGGTTGCATTTGTGTTTGATGAGTGAACCTGACAGCAAGGACAGGTTCATTCTGAGCCTGAGACTGGTCAGGGGCACTGGCAGAGATGGACAGGAGAAAGTCCTCAGGCATGACACCCTGGTCTGAACCCACAGCTGTGTTTTCTGCAGCAGAGCACAAGTGGCAGCACACCTGGAAAGTCAGATACTCCAGAGAAATGCTCTCTGCATGCCAGAAGGAGGTCCTACAGTCCCTGCAGTTTGCTTTCAGTGTAATAGCACAAAATAAATTATTTGGGCCTTGGCTTACTCTAACCCTGCTTCAGGGAGTCAGACAAGTCAGGATGCTGTCTGGTCCACTAGAAGAGTTGGGACTATAATGAGACAAGTCAACCCCTCTCAGATCTCTGTTTGCTGTACTCACCCAAAGCTTTTGTTTCTATGATGAGAACTAACAGCCTTTGGAATAGGTTGTATAGCACATTTACAGAATTGGCCCCTTATAACCAAACAGTGCATTGGGGCCTTGTTTATTTCTCCAGAGTGTTTCCTTTTTTATTTCTCCAAAGTGCTTCCTTTTTTGACACTGGGAGACAATTCTGTAACACGTAAGATAGGTGTATGGAGGTGTGTAAGATGTAAGGCTGTTGTGGTTGCAGATGGGGGTGAAGCAGACATGACCAGGCTGTTATTCTACACCACTCACATTATCACAGGGGCACATGGTTCCAGGGTGAAAGCCCAGGTGTCCACACCTGTAGCCGGCCATTTTGTCTCCCTTTGGGAAGGTATTGACATCAACCCCTGAGGACTAACCCCTCTGGCACCCTGCCTGTCCCTCCTCCCATTTCTCTCTGGAGCATGGCTACAGGCCATAGTGCTGAACCGGTAGTGCCAGCAGGAGGCTGCTGGCAGAGGATGGAACGGTGGTGGGGGCCACCCCAACCCGGGGAAGGAGCCAAACTGAACCCAGCCCAGCTGAGCAGAGCCAAAAGGAGCAGAGTAGAGCAGTAGGAAAATTCCATGGGAGACTCCAAAGGACTTGTTCATTAGAAGTGCACCAGAGGCACCAGCAGAGCAGCTGAGCCACTCCTGCTTGGACAACCTAGCTTCTGGGGAGCTGGTTCATCATGGTGTTTCATTGTTTTCAGGCTGTGGGGCAGGAAGTGTTATCAGCAGGAGCTCCCCTGTCTTCCTGCCTTTCCCAATGACCATGTGGGCAACACATGGGAATGGTCACCATATTACCTTTGTCTGGGGATACATGGGCATGACCTAAAGGGAGTGACTGCTCTCCTGGCTTTGTTCCCAGTGGTGAACATCTTTTTGTGGTTAAAACACCTTCTCCTTTTGTATACTTGTGTTATTAATACTGCTGTTATTCTGCGTGCCTTACTCCATTGCTTTGTGTTTTTAGTAAATTGTTATCTCAACCCATGATCTTTGCTTTTTGTCCCTCCCTTTCCAGAAGGAGTGAAGCAAGGTAAGTGGCTAATTTCCTGTTGGTGATAAAGCCAGCACAAAAGTATAAAGTAGGTGTATAAGTGTCATTAAGTACACTTGAGAACAAAATGTAATGGAGAGCAAGAAAACTTATTTTTTTACCTCTGTGCCTTTGTTTAAAAATTTTACTGATTTTATTTTATTTTATTTTATTTGGTATTTTAGTATTTTTGTTTTAAGTTTGCATTGCATGAGGCTTTACCTCACCTAAGTGAACATACTTCCACAGCATATTTGGCTTATTAGGTTTTACTGTTTTTTAGATTGCTTTTATTCTGGATTGTGTCTATAGAAATACTTTGAGACCAAAGCTATACGTCAGTTGCTTTCTTTGTCAACATGTGGTGGTTCTGCATGAGTGCTGTAGGAACATTTTTTTCCTGGTCACTCTCTAAAGGAAGGGCATGTCTATTAAACTCCTCATCTTCCTTCATCAGGAAGATACTGTGTTGTTTTCCATTGCACTAACAAGCCTGCCTCCCACTGCTAACACTGATTTGTCTGGAAGAAAAGAGAGGGCACTCCCTGTGGTAACCTGGTGTTAGACCCTCTGTTCAACAGCTGTGCTAAATGAACCTATACTTGATTACGTATTATAACCCATCAATCTTGCACAGGGTTTCCAAACCCTCCACAACCTCCTCAGCAGGCATAATGGCAATCACCGTGTTTAAAGGTCACGGGTAGGAGCTTAATTTAAAGCTCTTATAATAATGCAATTTAATTCTGGAAAATGCCACGGTATTGCTCTCTAAGGACTCCTGTCAGACAGAAGACACAGTTTGTGCACAGCTTTGATTTATTTATTTCTTTTTAATATCCTCTATGTTATCTTTTTAATTTACTAATGTTTCCAGTTACTAGGTAGTAGGCAGTCTTTCCTTGTGGAAGTAAATTCAAAATTATAAACATCAGTTTCTTTTTAATTTCTACTACTAAAAAAAAAAAAAAATTGGTGTTTTTAAGCTGTGTAGCTAAAAAATTAAAGCAGTTTGACTACCACAAGGTTTAGTCTCGTTTTAAAAAAGACTTTCCCATCAAATGAAGCACAAACCCTGTACTACGTTTGCATGGACAAGTTTTGGTGAAGAGGTGGCTTCTGTGAGATGTTTCTAGTAATTCCTGAAGAATTGAAGCCCATGGGAAGGACTCACATTGAAGAAGTTAATCGAAGATTTTCTCCCATGGGAGGGACCCAAGCTGGAGCAAGAGAAGTTTGAGGAGTTCTCCACTGGGGAGGAAGGTACAACAGAGATAGCATGTGATGAACTCACCATAGAACCCATTCCCCATCTCCCTGAGCCACTGGGGAGGAGAAGGGAGAGGATTTGTGAGTCAAGTTTAGCCTGGGAAGAAGGGAGGGCTGAGGGGAAGGTGATTTAAGATTTATTAGCTTATGTATATAAAGATAATTATTAAGTATTTATTTCTCACTACCCTACTTTGATTTGATTGCTAATAAATTAAACTGATTTTCCCAAGTCATGCATGTTTTGCCTGTGATGGTAACTGGCCAGGGATCTCTCCCTATCATTATTTTGACCTATGAGCCTTTTGTTCTATTTTGTCTTCCCTGTCCATCTGAGAAGTGAAATGATAGAGTAACTTCTAGTGGGCACTTGCCTTCCAGCCATGGTCAACCCACCACAAATGCATAATGAATAGATTTGCAACATATGGTTTATTTTGATGGCAGTAGCCACAGCTAAATAAAGCTGAAGAAGTAGTTTAGTCATGTAAGCACCACATTTGATACACCTAGACTCTCTGGAACCACTGGCTTAAATCTCAGCAGGGTTGACTCAGCCTTTCAGCTCCTGTAGGCAGACATCAAGTTTCATGCATCTACCATGCAGAGAGGTGAGACTTTGTGAAACAAAGCCTTGGGTTCTATGTACAAATTTGCATTACTTGTTTTGTTCTTAGTGCTGCTGATAATTATTTTTCTCCTTCTGGGTTTCTCTGTGCTGGTGGCTGCTGGGCTCTGCCCTACTGTCGGCTGGCAGGAGGTACCAGCCAGCTTCAATTGACCTGAGATACCTGCAAGACTGGAAACTCTGGACAGCAGAATACAAATCTGGTCCTTGACCCAAACTTACCTTTCATAAGACCAGTTTATTAACTGGGGCACAGTGCTGTGAGATGGTGAGGCACTCTCAGAGCCAGGGGAGTGTGAGGCCAATGCCACAGAGCTGTCTCAGCTCCTTCACATAACCTTGCATGCCTCTGGCCCATTCAGGAGGGTCTTCTCCTCGCACAGTAGTCACAGAGCTGAGCTGGCTATGTGCGTGTGAACAGAGCTGAAAGCACTGCTGGAAAACACTGAACACAGCAAAGACCTGATGGTTAATCAGAGCTACTAGGCTTGCATGTGAGATTCTAGTAGATATCTCTGGCCCATGTTACTATTTATCTTAAAACAGAACAGCTGTCTGCAAGTCATGGAAAGCTCACTGTACAACGCTGAGGCACAAATTTCTTTGTGTTTACGGAAAACTAGAGGGGTTTGGTGCATGCCAGTGGCATATTGCATTTTATCTTGTGGAGAGCTTGAATTTTTCCACAAAGAACTTACCTTCCCTACCTCTCTAACGCATGGCATAGAAAAGGGAAGAAAAATACCAATGAATACTTTCACAGCTAATGAATCATAGTGAGGAACATGGAGCACAAATTTACTGAATTTCTGAAACTCTTGTTGTAAGTCTGATGCCATTACATCTATTTTCATTGCATTAATATACTCTGGACCAAGAACCAGGTGGCTTTTCATGTCCTTCAGAAATCTGCCCACTGCATCAGAGCAAAGTGGCAAGTTCCAGCACAGCATGGAGGAGGAACAAAATAAGCAGCTCTGGTGCAGAGCTGCTGGCCCACATCCACAGTTTCAGCAGACAGTGTTATTTGAAAGTAGATCATTGCATAAAATTCAGCTTAACTTAATTGCTCTGGAGGGCTTTGAAGGGCTGTGGTGCACCTGATTCAGTGCCCTACCCTGGCTCTTGGTTGTCCTATTTTCCTATAGTGCTGTCCTATTAGCTTAAAACCAGTGTAGCTGGGCAAAGGGTCAGATCTCAGCTTATGCTCATCAAATAATAAATACTTGTAAAGATAACCTTATTTTACTGTGATAGAATCTACATGGACTTTTTAACCATTCCTTTTCTTCATCCAGTATTTAGATCTTGACCGAAAGTCCAGAGAAACCTGCATGTTTTCCCATTGGCTCCATGGGCTTTGGATCACACCCTTAAAGTGTATAGAAGTGCATGAATAATGACAGAGAACCAAGCACATCAAACACTATCTTTCAAGTAAATATGTATTCCCATTAAAATCCCTGAACTCAAATTACAGGGTTTTTAAAGACCAATTTTCTTAAAAGCCAGGAACAAAGTATTTATATTAGCTACACAGAAATGAAAAGGGGAACTAACAGAAGAAAGTTACACTATTCATCTACTATTTAAAATAAGAATTACTGTTATTTTAAAAATTAATATCTGCATTAAATGCTTCATCTGATTTAAATAAAAGTAAAAATACTACATTTTTCAGCAATAAAAAGTCATCTTTAAATAAAAGACATAATAATCATAACACAAAAAATAAGAAGGTAATGGAGATCTCTAGCTGTACTTTGCTGAGAAGGAGTGGTACAGAGAATAGGAAATCACTTGGTTCTCTCTGATTATAGCTCTTTGTATGAAAATACTCAAGGCTGAAATTAGTGTGATCCACAAGAGCAGGTGTTTTGAATTTTAATCTAAGATATAATTAGAGCCTGTAAAAAAACACTATGTGATGCAGTAATTGAAAGAACTAATGATGGGATGCTTTATTTAAAAAAATATTTAAAAATAGATCTAGAAGCCATAAAAACCTCATATTCCACAAATCTCTGTTTTGACTACATATAAATCTGTAATCCATTATGACTTTGATTTGAAAGACTTAAACAGTTCACTTGTATCTTTAAAAGTGATACATAATTATCAAGTTTTTTATCTCGCATTTCATGTTGTTTATATAAACATTGTTAAAATCGGTAATTCTTGCACAATCACTCAGTGGGAATATATATCAAGGCCAAATATTGGTTTAAACTCCACCTGGATCAAAGAACTATATATAGACTGAGCTCAAAGTTTTGCTTTTACTGTTACTTATTGTTTGCAAACAGTATTTCTTTGGACTTTGAGTATCCAATCTCTCATTCAAGTGTTTATAGTGAGATGATGCCAAATTCACCAGCTCTTCCTGTTCATAAAGAAGACCAGCACAGAGTCTTACAGCTTTGACCGTCACTGTTTATGTAGCCAAAGGAACTGATGCTGGTTAAAAAGTCATTTGATGGCTCCCATCTTCTTACCTTTAATATCTGTTTTTGAGTTAAAATGCCAATGCAACCAAGCAAAACAGGAACGAATCAATTACATAGTGATCATGGTGATGTATTTAACTTTTTAGTGTGCAAACTTAGACAAGCTTAAAGAATTTGCAAAGAATTGATCATGCTAGGCCTCCAAATTTCAGCAAGCTGCTGCAGTGCAATTAAGTCAGCTGAAAATAAAGCACCTGGAAGACCAGTTGCTGAAAAGTGCCAGGTGATGTAACTATGATGCACTGTTCTCTTCTTACCCTGGAAACCCAATAAAATTAATATGGAGCATAGCTCCCTGTGGACCCAGCATCCATTGGGTCTGCATGCCATTACACTCCTGTGTTGATGTTACTTTCCCCCATGGAAGATGCATAAATAAGATTGAGGCCCTTGTTCAACTAATTCATACCTGATAATAATCTCTATTAAAATATTATTAGTATTTGGAATATTTACAAACCAAAATACCTCAAAAAATCCATCTTTTCTGTAGTCATGTTTGTTAAATTCAAATATTAGCAAAAGAGTTTGCAATACATTAAATAGTTATCTCCCAGACAGTCTGAATGCCAGAGAAATGTGTATTTTATTAGTGCAGTGAAATGTTTCACTTCACCTGTAGTTCAGGCAAGACCTTGCCATCAGGTCTTTAGGACTGAGATAACACCAGTATTCCTCAGATCCATCGCCAGTCTGTCTCATGGTGGAGTGGAGTCGGAGAGCTCATGGGCCTGGTGATTAATGCAGTGTCAATCCTGCCACCGTGTCTCTGCCAGCAACCTTACAATGAAACCAGACAGCTCAATCTCTGCGACGCTTTTCCTCCATTGAAGCAGGCTGGAAGGGAAAAACCTTTCATTCCCGAAGTGTTTTGAGCTCATTCAAAGTGCAGATGTTGTTTATATGTTGTGTTACATCTATTTTTTTTGAGTTTAAAAGAACTTCTTATTGAGGAGGAAAAAAAAGCCTGGGCAAGGTTCAAGTTTGTTAAGTGCCAAATTCTTCAAACTTTGTAATTTAAATCATCAACCCATGTAAGCATTGGAAAGCTGGGTGCTTTGTATCCTTTTTATCTCATGTTCTGTCAGGCACATAGATTTCTGTGTGCTGCAGAAAGAAAGTGCTCATGCATGGCATTTCAGAGAGAGAAATTTCAAGGCATTTCAAGTTCTCAGCATGGCATTTCAGAGACAGAGAGAGGCAAAGAGGGATGTTTTTTATTTTCAATCTTGAAGGCTTGTTTCTGCTATTACTGCTAGCAGTTACCCATGAGAAATGTGTTAAATGAAATATTGGTTACTTCAGTAGACTTCTTAATCTGATTAATTGCTGAGTGAAGTAGATTTCACTTAGATACTTATGTGTGTCTACACTCCAGAGCATTTTATTCTGCTTCCACAGTACACTGTTAATACTAGTCACTGACTCTGACTCAAACTCAAGGAGTCTGATGTAATTGTAAGTGATCAGACCTCCATTTTCATACTCTGAAGGGTAATACAAAAAAAAAAGCTGTTTCAATATTGATGTAAAATTGTATCTAGTCGATTGGAATGGCCTGTTGAAACTTAATTTTCAAAAGATAAATGCCATTGGGCACAAAATAAGAAATGAAAGCCTGCTACAGTTTTCAATTCCATGGAGAAATACTACGTTCTGCACAGAAGCCATGCTTCAGAGGAACAACTCTGAACAGACAGGTCTTAACAAATGAGTTTTCAGTCTTGTGCTTAAGAATCATGGTTCCATGAAGAGCACTGTCCATTTACATTACTCCAGCCCTGGTCTCAGCAGTAAATTTCTGATTTCCTCTGAGTCTTTTCTAATGCTTGTAAAATAATAGCTGAGAGATTCATAAGAATCCTTAATCTTTGCTTGTGAATTGTGTTGGTGTTATTTGCTCCATTTTATAGATGCAGTGTTTACGTGCAATATTTTCAAGCATCCCAAATAATTTTGGGTGCTGAGCAGAAAATCTCTGATTTTTCAGAGCCCGTCTGTTCAACCCAGAGCTCCTAGTGACTGCAGTGGCAGCTGAAGTCTGAGAATAGTTCTGGTTAAAAGGCACCATCTGATCCACCCCCCTGCTTAAAGCAGGGCCAATTTTGAAGTTATACCCAACTTTGAAATCAGATCAGGTCTTTCAGGGTCATATCTATTCAAATTTGGGGTATTCCAGATGGAGATTTCCATATGAATACTTAATACTCCTGCAAATCAGGACCTGGAAACACAAACCCAAAGCACCCAGAAAAAGTAATTCTACAAGTTGCTGTCACAGAGGAAGCATGGATAACACTGAAGGAACAATCTTCCTTGTCTTTCTGAGAGCTGAAAATCACATCTTGTGTTACGGGTAGGTGTTGTGTGGGGAAGTACACTTTTGGCTCATTTCTTGAGACATCATCCTTAACATTGCGTCAGCTCAGTTTCTCATAACCAGAAGACTGCACATATCTGCATTTTGTCTTGTGCCCTGAAGGAAATGAGTCTCTGTCAGCACTTAAGGGCTTCTAGCAAGTCTTTTGTGTCTTTGAACATTTGTAGACTGTACAGCCATGTACTTACCCCTTGTGATGGGGAACAAGAGCTGCCTGTGGGTGACGAAGGACAACTGAACTGCTGCCATCATCCTGAACGCTATTGTGAGCCTTCCTTCTTGCAAGAGCAATGGCTTCCCACGTTTTGAGACAGATGCTGTTGTGGAATATTTTAAGAGTTACCACAGCCTTTAAAAAAGTCATGACCTTGTACACATAGGTTCCCTACATTTCTTCATGTGTTTGTAGGTTCTGGTTGGCCTGGAGGAAGAAATGAGAGAGCTGGGGAAGAAGGTAAAGCAAACACAGACTGATGAGCTAACTCACAAATGTCTCTGTTTTTTCAGACTGTTTAACTGAAATGCCTGAATGAACATGCAATATTTTAGGTAATTTGCCCTTTTTTGTTTCAGTGGTAAACACATAAAAAAGAAAATGTGCCAGCCATGGCTGGGGAGCTGCAGGATAACTGTGAGGCACGCTCTTAGACTGGTTTCCCAGGGATTGTCTGCCACGAGAGCAGACCTGGCTGCATTTCACCGCAGACTGCTTGGGCATGAGGCTGCAAAGTGGAACTGTATGCTCCAGTGAGGGGGCTTTGAGTGCACAGCCTCTCATGGTGACACTTCCCCAGCCACAAGGTAATGCTGTAGCCTCTCTCTTATGGTGCCAAGTTGGGCTATGCCAGCTTTTTCAAGGCAGACAGGAGGTCCCAGCAGGAGGGTACTCATCAGGATTACTGTGTTCAGGCAGGGAAATCTGGCAGCTCTGACACATCAGTAGAAAGCTGTATACAGAGCCACCTGTACACCCTCCCCTGGCACAGGATTCCAGCTCTGGGGACCTTCTAGAGTGGTTTGCAAAAAGGAGGGTGTAGGAGCCTTGGCTGTGCTGACCTGTGCTGTGGTGGTCCTTGTGAACAGAACCTTGTGTAAGAGGTGCCAGCCAGAGTGGAGCTGCATCAGTGACTGTCACACCCTCAGCACTGGAGGTACCTCACTGCAGCCTGTGGATGCTTCTGCCCTCCCATGAAGATGAATTTCCACTCTTAAATCCAGTGGGGTTCTGTGGTACACAAGGAATGGAAAATACCAACATTAGTTACCATTAGTTAACATTACCATTCCTAGAAATGTAATCAAAGAGTGGCAAAGAATGAAAAGTCAGATGTCTTTGATTCATAGAAGATCAAAAAGTGATAAATATAAAGAAACTGCACTGCAAAAATTTGGGTTTTATCTTATTTTTAAGATATCATTTGGAAAAAAAATCCCAAGCCTTGAGCTTTCTGTTTGGAGAAAAGCAGACCTAATACAGAAGGGTGTGCTACAGGCAGTGGTCCAAGAGCACACAAGAGATTTGTAAAAGTAATACTTCAGGAAGCTTGGTCCAAAAGCATGTTCCAGCAAATGATTCCACTGAAATTAATCACAAAGGAAAGCTACAGGAGACAGCTAGCACTTTAACATAAACTGGCATTATTTTTTTGGAATGACTGGATCTGTGCTGATTTATACCAGCTGATGATCTGGTCCACAAACGTGTTCTTATTCCAACTTTAATTTTTTCCCAGAGTGTAAGGGTGTCTATATCTATCTCTGTTCATATAAGATTTCCAGATGCTTAGTCTGGAAGTATGCTTACAGCAGGCATTAAATTGGTCAGTTTGGATGGAGTATAGGCTTCCTGACATCCTCATTGGATACTTTTATTTCAACATACAAAATGAGCTGGTTGATTATGAGAATCTCTTTTTTTTTTTTTTTTTTTTTTTTGTACTGAAATTCTCAGTGAGCATAAATGAAAAGGGCCTGTTCCCACAATCCCACAAAAGGGCAGACTATGTTAATGGTAGTTACATGTGTATGTCAAATGTATTTGTATATGAAGCTAGCTCCTTATACTTAGATTTGCAGTCCTAGGGAAAAAAACCAGCTCCCTGTTTATGAGCTACCAAAACCTTTGATTTCAAACAATTTAAAGTGGCATTTCTCAAGTCCTGTCTTTATGAATACGCCCTCTGAGTCTTTTTCACTGCACCTGTACAAACAGCAACAAAGAGAAAACATGTGAGTGTGAAAAGGCCTTGAGCTTCTCCCACCTACTTAATGAAACTTCCTTGCTTCTTTTGCAAGCAAATGAAAGACAATAAATTACATGAGATGCTTTTTCAATGGCAGCAGGAGTGATAGGAGTGTCCTTATTTGATGCTGTAGGGGATAAGGCTTATAAATGGTGCCATAAAAAGTCCTTCTGGGTTGTGAAAGCTCGCAGAGAATGAGGCAGCTCAGCCATTACTTTAAACCAAAGTGTGCTGTGTTTGTCATGTGTCTGATCTGGTTTGTCATGACAAAGAGTGTGCTTAAAGTTTTGCAGCTTAACTAGTTTCAGCAGAGCAACACAGATTTATACCACAGATTCTGGATAGAAATCTCTGCATTTCCACTCCAGTTAGAAGGATTACCAGAAATTTTGCTTCTGTCTTTAATATTTGAGATAGCTGGCAATCTTTTAAGTAAACTTTACACCAGACACAGATCATTCAACTAGATGCAGTTTGGATTACACCTTTGGACACTGGAAAATAACTGGTTGTACCAGATCTAGACATCTTGTCTTGACTAATTTAAACCAGGTAAAACCAGGTATTTCTAGTTGAAAATGAAACTACCATTTTCAGTTTCAAACATGCAGTTCACTGAACTAGGAAACCCATGAACCTGAGTGTAACAGTGAGCTGGAATTTCTGAACGACAAAGGTGCGGCTTTTCTCTGGGGCCTCAACTGAAATCAAGGGAAGGGATCTAGACTTAGCTGGATGATTACCCAGCTCAGAAATAACCCATTCAGAACAAGCAGACATCCTATGTAGAATGGAAAAAGAGAGTAATGTTCAGCTAACTGGATTAAGTCTTAGAGATCAGGAGGTGCATGGATAAAATAAAAATTGCCAAAAGACAAACTTGGTTGAAGCTGAACTTGTTTTCAAACACAGCTAAATCAAATAGAGATTTTTTTTTTAGCCACACAAACAAAAAAATGATTTATAAGCACTGCTCAGCAAAGATGGTGAAGTTGAGGATAATACAGATATGGCCCCAAGATGAATATTTTGGCTCAGATTTCAACAGGGATGATGATGTTAAACAAGACTGTGTTGCTAATGGGAATATGTGAATGGAAATGGAATTAACCACATCTAAGGTGGACGCCAAAATCTGAAGAGATTAATGTGACTGAGTCAGCTTGCAGCGGAGGCACATCCTGGAAAAAAGAACTGGTTAAAGAAACTGCAAGTCTGCTAACAGAGATTTTGAATGTGTTTATTGGAGATGAAAGCTTTCCTTGAAAAAGTTAGCGTTGGATCTAATTTAAGCAAAAAAGAACAAAAGTCTCATCAACCACACGTCTGGCTTCAAGAATATGTGAAACTTCAAAATACATGTTGGATATAAGCAAATAAGGACATGAAGATGAAAATGAAATGAAAAAAAGTAGATAATGTCTGAATAACCTGAAAAATTGTTTTTATTTTTAAGAGAAAGAGATACAACTCAGTTACCAGGAAAGTGCTTGACTCAGTGCTGCATAGGAAATTGTTCATTAAGCTGGAGAAAATTTGGATTAGCAGAAAAATTGTGATGTGGAAAAAAAATGAAAGATCATATTGAAAGGAAAAATACCAAACTTAAAGGAAGTTACCAGTGGAGTTCTTCCAAGATGTGTCTAGGGACTGATCCTATTTAACATTTTTAACAACTTTGGCAGAAAAAGTAGCACTGTGCTCATGAAATTTTCTGATAATGCAATATGTAGTGTGAATGTGGAGGAGGACAGTGTACAGAAAGAATTGGATAAGTTTCAGGACTGGAATAATAGAAATAGTACAAATTTAAATAACCCAAAAGGTGAGGTCAGGCACTTAAGGACTCATAGTTTTTCCCCGAGCAGGAAGCTGTGAAAAAAGACTTGGGAATGGACTATTTGATTACCAGATGACACAATATGTGATGTTCCCATGGGGAACTAATGTGTGATCAGATGTATCATGTGGGGAACCTGCAGCAAAGATAAGTATGGGTGCCATTTTGTGACACAGATTACTTCAAATGGAAGCAGGGTGTTTTCTAACCAGAAGAGTCCTACATTTCTGGAACATCCATCTGTAAACCTGAATGTGCTCTTAAGACAGAACCTTATTAGGTTGTGGAAGCTGGTACAGCAAGGTGGTTGGAGGAGAAGGAGGCAGCAGTCCAGGAAAACTCTTCTGGGTCTGATTTCATTTACAGCTCAGACACTCAGCTTAGTAGTGTCTTCCACAGACTAGCATGAGCTTGAATCCTACTTTTGATGAAAAGTAAGCCCAGATTTGTAAGAGATATTATTAAACCACATTTTCTCTTTTTATAGGTAATTCTCCCAAGATATACCCCAAAACATGCTGAATGTGTTCTACAGAATCTTAATCTCTATGATTTTCATGTAGTATTATCAAAATATGAGACATTTTTTTCAATAGCTGGGTGTTCCAACTGCTTACCATCATTTCTCCTCTGTGTAGGAGAAAATGCTGCTCTGCAGCTCTGGCCTGCAGATGGGTGAAGGCCAATGGGAAAGGTCTGGGCCCTGTCAGGTTCTTCAGAAGTTTGGGAGAGTCTTCTTTGCCAGAGCTGTGATTTCTGCTGAACTGATTTCTCTGCAGTTCATAATCAAGACAAAAGAGCCCTCTATTTGAGAAGTACTCTATTTAGCTGTGAAGAAATGCTCAGATAAAGGTTTCAGCTGAAAACCTTCGTGTAGGGAGCACTGCTCCATAAACCTATTAACTTATTATTTAGACACTGGGTGGGAACCATTCCAGTAGATGACTGGATGTTCACATTTTTTATTTGCTAAAGATTTCTTTGACCTTGGTGAAAACTGAAAGAGAGGAAATAGCATTCGAGGAGGCAGAACTTAAAATGAAAAACACATGAAACAAGAACTCCCTGAGGAACGGAGGAATGGAGCACTGGCTGAACTTGGGGGTGTTTGCTGTTCAGCAGTCTTGCCAGGACATATGCGGAGCAATAGTTGAACTTTAAATTCTCCTTGTGCAAAGGAAAAGAAAAAATACCAAAAAATGGAAAAAGTTTAACAATGGAGGTCCCATCCCTGCAATGCAAACCTTTTCTTCTTTTAATAGCAATTTAAGAAATATGGGATTGGTGAATTCACCAATGGATGTAGCTGGCTTCACATACATCTTTCATTTTAAGACACCAAATTAACTCACAATTGATTTCTATGGTCACCTTTTTTTATAAGAATGAGAGCCTGCTTAGTGAAAGGCATGTGTTTATGACTAATATAAGGTACAGAAAATTTGTTACAGTGGTCCACACCTGTCACAGCGAGTGATTTATACATGTATTGACTTGCCATGTTTGCCTATGGCTAGCTTAAAATTACAGATCTGGTACACATAGACTACACAGTTACAATACCAAAAATATCCACAGAAAAAAATTGGATTTTCTACATACCACAGTCCAAAAAACTTTACAGAGCAAGAGCTTCAGCTCACATCGTGTTTTTGTACAGACATATACTTGAAATCTATCTTCTCTGGAATATAAGACTTATTTTATAAGAGGGAAAAATAAAAATATTTTGGAATAGTGAATATGGTTCTGATTAGCTGCTAACAGAGACTCATCCTTCTGAGTTTCAAATCAGGAAAGAAAAGTGACAGAAAAACCTTTTTAAAACCTCTGGCAGAGCACCGAGAATATGGCTCATGAGATTGCAACACTACAACGGCGACAGGGTACAGCCAATCTGCTGCCTGCTGCTGATTCATGCCCCACAAAAGACAGTCTGCAGAAGACAGTCTGGGAACTGCTGATCCTGATCATAAATAGCATCTGTGCATGGTCTTGAAACAATATCTTTACCCCTTCTGTAAATAATTTTAACCGTAATTTATAATACCTTAAATAATTCTGTGAATTAATTTAGTAATTTTCTGTAAATAACTTTAAATTTTACTTTCTCCAGCTTGAGTATTTAAATTTTGCCTCCAGTGCTCCTAGCAGGCTGTGGAGGTGTTCACCCTTGGCTGTTTTCTGTCCTGTGGGGAGGCTGACCTGTGGATCTCATATTGGTGATAGCGTGTCAGGCAGGGCCAGGAGTGGACGTGGGATGTGCAGCCCGTCACTGCAGACAGCATCCAGGCTAACATCAGGCCCTACTAGCTGAAGGGCTGTAGCACCATTAATGCCCATGATAAATCCTTACATGATGCAACAAAAACCAATTCCAACTAATTTCTTTGGGCTGGAGGAGAAGAATGCAGAAGATCCATTCCCTTTTCCTGCCTAAGCCTCCACGTTGCCTTCAGGGTGAATTCTGCAGACAGCAGATTGCATCATTCAGTGGGCATTTTTTGCCTGCCTGGAGACCCCCCACCACCAAACAAAGACAGAAAAATATTTTTAGTACCATATACCTGAACTGATATTTCTGGAGGAGTTTCATACTACACACTGGTCACCTTGAAGAAGAAGGGTATAAAATAAAACATTCTATACAAGTAAATAAACAAAACAGAATAGAAAAAAACAGTCCTTTCTCCTAAAAAAAAAAAAGGTAACTTCCTGTTTCAATTTATTTTTTTCTTATGGAGATCAAATAAACAATTCTTTATTCAAGATTTATGGGACTGAACAGACTTATAGAATATCCAGAGCTGACCCAGAGTGCAGTTCTGGCTTGCATAACTCTCGTGATCTGTCCTGATTTTTCTATTCCCCTCTCCATTGTCTTCATGAACCTACAAGGCTCTGGAGACTGGGGTTTCCTTGCTTTTTCTGCAGTAGCAAACTCTTGTTTTCTTACTCTGCCATCATCTTTCTAGATGCAGGGTCACAAGGGAGGAATGTTTAAGGTCTGTAGCAGTTTATTTAGTTCACTCTTAAGGAGTGAAAACATCATATATAAAATATGATATGATATGATATGATAAATGTTGATATCTTGTTGATATGATGTGTATAATATTCAGTTTTTCAGGCTGCTACATCATGTTATTTGATATCTATATCTATATCTAGCATCTGCAATGTAGTTCATAAACCAAGCTGTGGCATGTCATATAGCCCTATATTCACTGAATTTCAAAATACAGACTTGTCTTTTAAAGCATTGTTTACTTTTGTCTGCATAAGACTTAAGAAAAACCTCCTATGATGCTAGATATTACAAATTATTACAAAACTTAAATATGACTAAACGTAAAACAACAGTCTCTAAGTCTGTAAAGTCTCAGCTAAATAAAGGAAAAGCAAAACTTACCGTAACTAAAAGTTTCAAATTAAGGAATATTGGATTTTTCTTCAACTGAATGAAGCTGGAAGCCAGAGACAACTTTCATTTGGATTTTTTCTTTTGTGTGTCTTCGAAATGTTCTTATTATTGAATATCATATGTCTTGCTGTGTTTCTAAATTCATGCACATTTCCTGCTAAGAACATATGGAAAAGAGTAGATGGTTCAGAGTGAAATCTGGATGACATAATAAACTGTGAGAGAGAAACTCAGAGGATTAATACAGATCCAAAGACTGAAATTATGTCTACTGTTAAGCGCATAGCACCATTTTTTTTTTTTTTTTATAGCACAGACATTTATGCGGCAAAAATAGGAAAATACAAAAATCAGACTGTTACAGATGCTAGGATTTTGTATGTGGGTATTCTGGATATAGTGGCAATTTAGAAATGGCAGTTTTTTAACATGTCATCATCTTAGTTGACGGTAAGAGTGGACAGAGCCTGGGTAAATTTCAAGTGTGATTGTGTTCCCTTATCTTCTTGTTTTCTAGGGTCTGGTCTCCTCTCTGCAAGTGGAAAATTACCAGTGCTCTCCCTCACTAAGGCAGGTGAAAAATGCAACATGCACAGATTTGCTGCTGATGGCAGTTTCAGGCAGGCTAGTGAACACTGCAACCATTAACATGGGATACCAATGGACTGGTAAGAGGTGGTGTTGCTTTGCCTTATATTTATGCCTAAAAATACAATTCTGGACAGATCCTCAACTAGGACAAAATTCTGTATTTAAATATCTGATTTCCATAGAGATGTAGAGCATGAAGGAAGGGACCATAGCTCATCTCTCCAAGTGCCTGTGCAGAGCTGCGTTTTGCCAAGGGCTGACACAGGCTCACCACTCAGCCTTCCTAGGGAAGCCATCCTGTCACCTGGGGCTACAGCCAGGCTCACTTCCAGGAGCAGGTACCATTCAACCTGGTCTGGTTGCACTCATACCTACTCTTAACTTGGCCACTCCCATGTCTGTTTTCTGTGATGACACAGGGAAACCACAGGATTCCTCTCAATAAAGATATTTGCAAGGTATTCTGCAAGATCCTTATCAGTCACCTCTGGTGCCTTAGATTGTGTATGGAGATAAGGTAGTTTTTGAGACCAGTTTTAGGCTTCTCTCTTCACATGCAGTGGCACATCATCAGGAGTTGCCTGCTTCTCTCAGCAACTGTCAAAGAAGCACAGGGCTAGGAGCTTTGTCCTAATCCAAATCATTAATCTAACTTTCAAATTCCCTAACTAGAAGACATGAACCTCATTGCAAGGTTTCCTAAAAATTGCAATATATATTGAACTGAATTCAAATCTGCTCTAAATCCAGCTTTTGAATAATATTCTTGTAAATTTCCTTACTGAGATGACTCTCAGAGTAGTGAGGGCACCTTGTGCCCAGGACTATGTGTCCTGGAAGAGGGCAATAGCACCCCCTAAGCAGCCAGTGGCTGTTTTTTTCTGCAAGGCAGCTCAAAGAGTGCAAACCCTGATGGGAAGTGCAATAAGGATTTTCTAAAACAAGGTCCTTCCTCAGCTGGAGACAGAACAGGGCTTGGAGAACACATCATGTGAGTTCTTTCCAAGCTGAGCTGAGGGAGGCTGCTGTGGTAAAGGCCCAAGAGGAAGGCATGGAAGAGGTAAACATCTGTCTGGATCTGGTCTGTCAGGAGCTTGAGGATTAAGGGATTAAAATTTGGATGTACAGAGTAAGCAGCAGAAGAAAAAGGCTCGAGATATACAAAGCAATTTGGCAACCTGAGTCCTTATATGCAAGAACTAACACAGTATGGCAGCATCCAATTGCTTCCTAACCCCAGCTAAGGAAGAGCTCAGTGGTGTATGAGCAAAGGTCTACCGAGTTTGGAGAGGGAAGAGAGGTATTGATATGCCCCTGGTGTCCCTGCCCTTGGCAGGAGGTTGAAACTAGATGATTTTTAGGGTCCCTTCTGACCCAAATCATTCTATGATTCTGTTTGAAAGAAAGCTTTATCTCTTTGTCAAGAAGGCTTTAATGCTTCATGTAACCACTGCAGATGAAATGGGCATGTAATCTACTGCTCAAGGAGAGCACAGCATGGGTGAGAAGGAAAGCTGAGGCCACATGTTGAAAATGAGTTTATGCTCTGTACAAGCAAACTTGAATCTGCTCTCTAACAATAATGAGTGAATAGTCACTCAGTTTCCACCATGTAATATGCTTTAATACATCCCATCATGCCATTAGGGAAAAATAGACTGGTATGTTTGTTTCATACTGCAGGTCATAAAGTAGGTGGGGTTCAATAGCTCCTCACTGTAAGAAAGCAGTTCAACCTTTGCTGCAAATCTGAGAGACTGAGACTTTTAAAATATTTAATTATTCACTTTTAAAAATTAAAACCAACTAGATAGCTTCTGTAATAAATGCCTTTTTTTCTGTGCACATTCCAGGCTAAGGATAATAAGGCTCCTTACAAGGGAAGGCACTAACAGGAAGAACTTGAATCTGTTACAAATAACATAGTGGAAAATTTCCCCAGGCAGCTGATCTAATTTTGATTTTCAAAAAAATCTGTGTTCAGTATGGAGCAGCTTATAATTGTAGTCCTAGTAATCTTTTTCACAAGTTATTGAAATGAGTTTTTAGTCACATCATGGTAAAGTTAGAAATAAAGACATTGAAAAGAAGGGAAAAAAGATCATTCTTATCTGGCTCCCTTCTTAGAGTGTCTCAGATTTTAACACAGCAGCAATAAAAATACTCTATTATTTCCTGCTGGTCGGCGAAAGGAAGCTGTCCTGCAGAATCTGTTTCCTGGCCATCAGAAAACACTGGTATAGTAACACATTCAAGTTTGCACAAGCAAGGACTAATTGGTATTAATCTTTTGCATCTCACTAGTGTTGCCCAAATCCTTGTATTTATGGAGTTGAAGTATAGGGGGGAAAAAAGAAAAGTTTGTAAGTCCTAATTTCCAGTCTATTTTCCTGAATACAATTAGCCATTATTTTAATTTCTGTTCTTTGCACCAGTGTTATATCAACATGGACTAAGTCCCCACTGCACCAAAATGTCGGTTTTCTTAAGTGGCCATTTTGCATGAGGAGGTCTAAAGGATTGTGCTCTTAAAATTGTTTATCTGTGCTGATTACAGAAGAGAAACAAAAAATACCCGTAAAATCAGAAGTTAATCTTAGCCAGGAAATAAGTAATATTGAGTCACTAAACCTGGCAAAGGTGGCTGTTTAACAGAAGCTGTTCTGAGCCAATTCCTGTATATACTCCATTGAAACATAGCCATGGCATTTATTTTAGGTACAAGTGCCAAATTAAACATTTAATTGACTTTTCTTTTACACTAAGTTGTCTTAGATTTTGGCCATATGTTGCTATAAGTGCTGCAATAGATACTACTGGACCAAGTATGAAACTCAGACTCATTTTCTGTGAGAAAAGAATGTAATTTCAAAGCTATTCTTTCTGCTGCATTGAAAAATAATAACACTAAAAAAATGTCCACATGGAGAACTTAGAGAATTTTTGTTTCTTTTCTACACTCAAGGGTGGGAAGTCACACAATACTTGCCCAATTGTCATTGTGGTAAAAATGCGTTTGGGAAAATAATTTTCGATCTGGCAATAGATTTTTTAATTTCTGTTTTGATGTTTTATATGTGTAAAATAATTCTAAGGATCACCCCTACTAAACCTTTCAGTTCTCTGTCATCCTACTAATGCATCACAGAGAAGTTATTCTCAGCTTTCACTGAAGCCATTGTATTTCTAATCCACTTCAGTCTGGTAAAAAAACACCCTGCTTTAATTAAGAGAGCAACAAATGTAAACTAACTTCAGAGAAGAGCTAAACTCTTTCTCCCCCTGAAAATTCATATGCTGAGTGACATGCTGCAGAAATCCCTTCTACCTGTCCTGGATGATATGTTAGCACTGCCTTGCTCTAAGAGGATGAGAGTCTGATGCTATGGGTGTAAATCCATTGAGGTTTGCTGTGATTTACATCCACAGCCCCAAGAGGAGAGTCTTGCTCCTGGTTGGCTCAATGCTCCTCAGCTTATTATCAAAGATAATAATAATAATTTGAAATCTCAGAAGCAAAAAAAGAGAGATTTAAAAAAAAATTTGTCCACAGGATTCATTCTGTTTCTGCAATTTCTGTTTGTTTTCCCTGAAGATCTTACAATTTTGCATACAAAACACCATTCCTGGAATATCTTTGAGGGATAGGAAAGGGTATACACATTTATTAAATTCTCTGAACCCCTATTTGAGAGAGGGTAGCTGCATATTTTGTGAGTTATGAAGCTGAAAAATTAGGACACCAGGTAAGGAAATCTTAAGCAGACTTCAGAGAGGCAGGACACAAAGAGAGCATAGGTAGGCCTCTGAAAATGCACTTTCTAATGCAGAAGTGGTCATGCTAGCTGTTTCATGTTGCTCCTGCAAGATGTTTCCAGAGATTGTGGTTTCTTTTCGCCCTGTGAGTTTGGTCCAGAAGCTTTACAGGCCATGAGGGCTGCAAACTGTAGCTGGCACAGGCCATGACAGGTCACTGGTTCGGGATCAGAGTGCAACAAGGGGCACTCTGTGGATGTAGAAGTGGGTGTATCTTGGCGTATTTACAGATACCACTCTCAGGTGTGGCTCCTCTCATCAGAGATGGATGCTGTCTGAGGAGGCAATTCAGGAAGGAAGCCTGAAAGCATGTGGGTGTGAGTCTTTCTCCAGGGAGAAAGGGGAATTGTTTATTTCAGCAACAGGAAAAGAGTTGGCTCTAGGCATTTATTTCCAACAAATAGATTATTCACTAAACACACGATTTTTGTTGGCCTGAAAATATGCTCGAATCAAAACCACATCTGTAGAGCTGTTTAAGCTGGGTGTTTTTGTGGGTTTTTTTGCTGTCCTTGGAGGTAGATATGTATAAATTTATTTCCTCGGGTCTAGGTGTGAGTTTGTGGATGGTGATGGCCTCCACAGTCACCCAGCAATCTGAACATTCATCAAATCTGTGAAAAACTCAGCTTAAGCTCTCTCTTCTGCCTGAGGAGATTTGAGTTTATCAGTCCCTTTAGTGGATTCTCTAGCCCAGTAATGGGCATCACCACCATGCTCTGGGGCAGAGACTTCTAGAGCACATACCACCCATAGTGCACAGGTGGCTTCAGATGGACAGGAGCAGAATCTACTCCAAAAATACATCCCCAGAGAGAGCATTTCCCAGACATATACACTAAAAAAAACCTCTGGGAGCACCAAGGAAGGGGAAAATCTCTGTTCCTGCTATGGGCTGGTCAAGAGAGGATGGCTTCAGAGCCTGTGGCTGTTTGGTGTACCGCAAAAGAGGCAAGCCAATGTCATGCAGGCCTTGTGCTGGTGGCTGTTTAAGCTGTTTAAGCTGTAAAGAATGAAACAGTGGCATTGGGACCAGCATGAATGTTCCACTCTTGTTTGGGAGCCAGGCACCCTGCTGGGACAGCAGGTCCTGTCCTCCCTATATGAGGAAGATGAAGAGAGATGGGTGATTAGGAAGAAGAAGGTTTCTGAGGGGCTGAAATTTATTTGCTTCAGTGGCCAAACTGAAAAAAAATTACACCCCTAAACACTGTATGAATTTATTTCCACTGAATGAGCCTTACTCCATCATTTTTGTGCCCAGTTGTGCTGAGCCAGCAATCAACTGACTGAGCTTGTGTAACAGTATTTTTCTGTAAGCTTGTACGATCTGTGTCCCTTGGTTTTTGGCAGCTGGATTTTCTTGGCTGGATGTTAAGGTATTGTTAAATGCTGCCTTACTGTTTCTTTCAGATTTTGCTGACAAAACTGGTCCTGGTGTCACCAGAGGGATGCAAGCTCAAGTCCCCTCCTTTTAAAAGAGGCAAAAAGTTTCAAACATAGTCTTTTGACCTTTAAAGCAAACTACAAAGACTGTCTATTTCCTAAGGCTTTTTGGGAAGTATTGAGGGAATGAATGGGACAGGATACATTTTACTGCTTTGAATTACTTGCTGGCTAAGTTAATTTAATTTTGTTTTGCGTGAGCTCTGCTGTCTTGGACTTGTATTTTAAATAACTGGTAATGTGCCAAAAGCTATGGATAGCCATTGTCCTTTGTATTTTAATTGTCCTAAATAAAATGAGAACAATGGGAGCGAAAAAAACCCCTAGAGGTGGGTCATAAATAAGCATTATTTAGTTTCTAACAGACATGTTTTATTTTCCCAGTTATAATAGAAGACATAAAAAAGGCATTTAAACATGTCCTGAACAACTGAGAAACAACCCTGTGCTCGTCACTGTCTGAAACAAAGACCTTTTTATATTTTTCCTGAACAACTAATAAAAATTAACCTTTGCTGTTTAAATGGTGTTTATTTTGTTAATAAAATAGACAAAAATAACTAATGAGAAATTAACAGAACCTACCATGGAAACTATTGATACCTGACATCTGGTCAGCTGAACAGAGTTATGCTTTAGGCCAGAGAGAAGCAAGAAAGATCATTCTATATTTGACACCATCCAGAAACCAGAGAAAAAGCTCAGTAAGTTGTCAAGGGAGAACTCAGTTCTGAAATTTTACATTGAGCCAAAAAGCTTCTCATTATCGGTAAAATGCCATGATTTTGATAGAACAGCACCATTAATTTCCTTTATGTCTTGCATCTAAAGCCAAATAAGTTGCTGAGGTGGGTTTTAAATGTTTTCTGGAGGAAAATATACTGCCACTTCCACCTGTCAATACTGCCATGTTGCTGACAAATTTCATCTGCTCCTCTTTGCCTAATTGCTCTCTCCCAGCAGCCTAAGCAGCCTAGATGCAGTACAGGATGCTCCATCTCCCTTGCATGTACCTCCACTCACAGCCAACTCGTCCTGACCTCTGTAAAAACCTTGTCAAGTCTGACAACAGCCTGCTGTACTGGCATCTTATCCTGTGTTTGTTGTACTTCTTTTTGTCAGTAATTTTTTATCCCCGAATCATCTACTTCATTGAATCCCATCCAAGCTGGTATGATTTCATGGAGATTGGTTTTGCTGCATTGGCATGTTTATTGGTTGCTTGATCATCTGTAGAAGAGGGTGTACAGAAATCTATGTCTAATACCTCTGAGGGAACACTCTGCACTTCCCAAGATTTTCCTATAGCAAACTCTCACATTATTTGTGGGCTCAAAATATTGGTGAATAAAATACAAGGACAAACAACCTATTGTGTGGCAGGAAGTATGAAGTCTGCAGAAATGCCCTCAAGTTTTCTGTTGGTTCTTTTCATCAGGAGCACCTGTATATGGATAAACAGCATATAAATCTTGTACTATTTGCATTTTACCCCCAAAGTCTTCTAATGAGTCTGTGCTTTATTTTTATAAACATTTTATAAGCTGCCTGGAGGCTTATATGTGCTGGCAGACATAATTTTTGGTTGAAATAATCTCACATTACATTAAAAAGAAAAAAAATAATTTCCCCATTGATATCCCAAGAATTTTCATCTTTGTTACATGGCTCATCAAACAAATGGTTCCAATTCCTCAAATTTAATGTCAGACAGATGTTGTGTTAGACAGATATTACCACACTTTTTGGAATTCTACATGATAGAGGATATATTTTTGCAGGCTGTGCTGCACATCAGACAAAAATCTTATCCAAAAAGATATAAAACAACATTTGTGAAATCTTAGTATTGCAAAACCAGAGATTCTATTGCATGCTTTTGGCCAAAGTCAAATGAGAAGGCAAGCAGCACACTGGAGCAGTTGGGATATAGGCCCCTCATTACGAGCTCAGGACTGCAAGTTGATTAGCATTCTGGCCCCAATCCAGAAAAGCAGTTAGACTGAGAAAGCCTGTAGGAGTTGGGTGTTTAATTCCTTCAAGCTTATTTTGAAAATCTTACCCTGAAGCATTTGCTTCCATAGGTGTATTCACATATCTAAATTAAGCTGGTTGCTGGCAGGGAACATGAAGGTTTATCACTATGTAGCTGCAAGTCCCATTCACCAGACTCCTCGTGGTGTGGGGAGAAGCAGTGATGCTGGACACTGCTGATATTTTCCTTGGAAGGAAAGAATCTGTTCAAGTTCAGTGAAGTGGCAGAGCCTGATGACAAACACTAAGCACCTTGTGGCATGTGTGAGCACCCAGGGAAGGAAGCAGAAAGCCAGGCTGGTGAGATGAGGGAGTGCTGTCCAGAGCCTGGATTCCCCCTTGGAACTGCACATAGACCCCTGCCTGTCCTGATATGGTTTTGAGGAAAGCACTTTAGCTTCTAAAGCTCACACGCAGTCTCCAAGAGAACAACGTAATGTCTTGATCTCTAACTCTTTTTTTACTTTGGTCTTCAAATATCCTTATTTATGCTGGTTTTAATCTCTGTTTTCTCACATGGATGAACTCACGAAACCTGATGCCTTTCAAACTACAAGCTTTTGTCCCCACATGCCACGTGGTGACCAGTCCTCAAGGAAATGGGACATTTGCATCAAACATTGGTTTGTTTGATGGGTATAGACAAAGGCAGCATTGGTTAAGGTTCTGTCTGGTCACAAGCTATAGTTCTGCACATGGAAGTAGGTCTCCTGTCTGTGGTTGGAAATGCACCCCGAGGGCACAGGGCAAGTGCTTCTTTTTTGGTGCACTGCAATCCATGCAGTGCTGTGGTTCCTTTTAATAGTTTCCTACTTTTCAGCTGGAAATCAATTCCTAGAGGGTATGTCTAGAGTAGGTAGCTTGGGTCTCTGTGTTATGTTGTGCCCCACTGAAGAAAATATTTCTCTTCTCCCTAGGACTAACAAACTCAGATATTATTCTGAGCTAGCAGCGATGCATAGCTTCCAACACTTGATTCAGATCTTCCAAAGGTAGCTCAGGTGTCTCTACATGGTGCTTGACTTATGCCAGCGAGACATATTCTGCAATCCTAAGCAATCCTTTTTAAAGAAATCCAAAGCAAGGAAACTACAGAATGTAAATAGTATAAAGTGCTGCATGTAGCTGTTGAATTTTGTCTAGATAATTTGATCCATAGCCAGTTCAACTTTAATAAGCTAACATCTATTTTTGAATTAGTCTCTTGGTCACGTACAAAATCTGTTCTAAGCTTCAAGATCCATCTTCGAAAAACTGAAGATTAAATAAGAAATACCCACAGGAAACTTTCACATTTTTTCTAACATCTTAATTAAATCCCTCAGGTTGAGGAAAATTAATTGAAGATTTTTACCACTTTCCCCACTAACTTTTCCTACTCCAGGGATTCAAATAAATGGAGTTTACAAATTCATCCACTGTTCTGCTTTAAAACTTCATGAAACTTTGCTTTTTAGTAGGAAGTTAATTAGGAATAGTTATTATTATACCTTTAATGTGGGTAAGACTCCTGAGGCACTGTAAACATTAATTAAGCCCCACAGTACCCTCTGAAGTGGATAGTACTTACCCAGAATCGAGAGAAAATAAAGTCTCCCCTCCCCACTTAAACTCTAACCCAATATCAGCAAGTCAACTATAAATACGCTAAAAAAAAGAGAAGGGGAAGAGCACTACAAAATATTTTCTATGCCTACATTTTGCCTGAAGAAAAGTTCTGAAGGCTGCAGAGTTAGGATATTAGAAACAGTCTTATTTGCAACCTTATCTTATTTAGCTCCTTACCATTCAAAAATTTGTTACCTGTTACATGAAATTTTGAGTGTTTATATAATATACAGCTGTACTTAAAAAAAAAGAAAAAAGAAAAAAAGGAGTTTGGATGTTTTTCAGTTCACCTGATAAAAAATTCTTTTTTTTTCTTTTTTTTTTTTTCCTTTTTTCAGTCCAAACATTTTTGGCTAAGTTGAATATTTCTGGGAATTTTATGTTTTTGGACAATTCAGGGATTCTTTGAAGACCTGAGCACAACAGTGCCAACATGTCTCTTCTACTAATATACTTTAGTAGAAACAAGAACGTAAAAGCTTAATACATTTGCACCACACGAATATTGTACTGGAATACTGGTAAAGCTCTCGTAACATGAAACAGCAGACAAATCACAATGGCTCTCAGCCTTTGACACGGTTCTGGTGTATGAAAGGCACTAACGTCAGCTGCAGCTTGCAGGGCTGTTGCTTGGGAGCTTTAGGGAACAACAAACAGTGCAGTTGGTGCCTTAGGCTGCTGCAAACTACTGCATTACCAGCTGCAGTGCTGTGCACCCCTGATGAGGAAAACAGACCCAGAAACGAGTAACCATTTTAAACTCCAACTTTTCTCATCCCAATAGTTACTTTCCTTAAGTTTAACTGGTTTTTTTTGTATCTTTTTGCCACAGTAGCTCATAAATAAACTGTTAAAATGTGTGGTACACCTATGCTTCAGGTAAGTGCCTTTTCTCCTCGCAGAACTGACAGATGGTTTTTGTGTTCTTTTAGGAGCTCTGGAGCTTCAAACACCAAACTGGCCAGGCACAGCAGGGCTGATCCAAACTCCATCAATGGTAAAAAAGGAAAGACTCCTTTAGCTTTTAATGGGCCCATCTTCTGTTTTGCAAATAGTTGTTCATCTCAACTTGCAGCTGAACTGGCAAATCAAACAAGACTTGTGTCCCCATAGGAAAACTCCCTGACCCCAAAACCTCCCCTCCCAAAGGGGGTCTCCACACACATGCTGCCAGCTGTGTGGACCCCTGACAATTTTACTCATGTTCCAGGAACAGCTTGGGCCAAAGCCAGCTGGGACCCCTTCTAGGAATCACTGCACAGCTGTGCCTCTGCCTGGGCTTGAGTCTGCTCAGTTTAGTGAGATGTGCTTTGCATGGGGAGTGAATACAGACACAGAGAGCACAGCATCTGCCAGATACTGCAATCTAGGTGTGAGGGAGGAAGACCACAGCAAGGTCACTTCCTGCACTATTGGTAGAGTTGGGTACCTGGTCCCAGGAACAGTCCTTGCTGTAAAGAGTAAAGGGTTATTTGGTATTTTATCTGACAGATTGGAGCTTTAAGAAACTTACATGTACACTGCAAGTAGTTTTACCAGAACCGCATCAGCCAATGAGGGCATTAAAACTCAGCATAGATTTTTTTATCTCTTTTAAAAGGGAGCAGAACCAAGCTGCAAACTTTGGACCCAAACCTCACACCCCTGGCTGTATTCCACTAGTTATTTCACAGATCTGCTTTATACTACACTGCTATAATAAAAAAGATAAGTATGTGGGCAGGTTAGTAAAAGTAATTAAGTGTAGCCAAGTGATAACTGGAAAATGGCTTGTATGGTTTGCTTGTATGTATGATTTAAGTGACTTTTAACATAACAATAATTAAAAAAAATATGTGTCTGCCTTCAATTATTTATTTCATTATATCACAATTTTACAAATCATAAATTGTACTCAGATATCATAGGTTTGGCTAAGACCCTCTGAAGATTGTGGGAATACAATGATAACTATGAACTGATCAGATCAAAGGTCCAGAAGCCTGTATCCAAGCCTGTAAACTAGAAAAAGCTCAAGAGAAAGCAGAGAAAAAGGACAAGCATGTAATGACTATACCCTGGCCCAATCTTGCAACTTCAGTGATTTGTGGTGCAGGTGCCTCCTGAGCCAGCAGTAGTGGCTTCTGTTTCATAGCCCAGGATGGATTTTTCATCCATGGATCCATCCAATTTCTTTATGAACTTTTGTAAGCTGCTGTGATCTTCAGTGACCCACAGTTGTGAGTGAATGAGGACCGTCTCTTTTTGTTCGGTTTGAATTTACCACCTAGCTTCACCTGGTACTTTTTTTTTTTTTTTGACACCCTGTAGATCTTGCAACGAAAAAGTGATTTTTTTTTCCTCCCTTTTAGACTCCTGCACTTTACTACAGTTTTTCCAAAAGTGGGAAAGACGATGCACTTAATGTCCTGCTGTGATTGCCAGGCTCTGTGGCAGGGCTTAGAGCAAGTTGCTGCCTCTCAGGAGAGGGCAGATGAGAACTGGGATTGTGTGTCCCACTGTCCTCTCCCTGACCCACCACGAGGTGTGTGAGGGCAAGGATGCCCACCCTTGAGCACTGTGCTGCAGGTGCAGCCAGTGGGAGCTGTTTCCTACATTAGGCATTACCACTGGGGCCATTGCCTCATGCCAAAATTTGCTGTGAAATTTCTGAAGGAGGAAGCTCTTAATCGTCATCATTGGACAAAATCTGGCATAACTGCTAAGGCTTGCCAGAGGCCTTCATGAAATGCATCTTTAACAAAGTCTCTGAGGGTGGTGGGCTTCCATCAGGGAGGGACAAGCACTGCTTGGCACAGTGTCCTTGCCATGATCTCTGATATAGCTGCAGGAGGTTTTGTGCTCTGACTAGGAAAAGGTAGCCACTATATTTTTTTCATCCACATCAGCGTTCTTCCCTTTCTGTCTCAGTACTGCTTAGCCACAGAAAATTAAAAAAACAAAACCAAACCAAAACTGTGTGAAAGCAACACCACTAACAATCTTTTATCTATGCTGACTGAAAGTTAATCCACATGTGCAAGAATCTGATGCTTCAGCTTCCTGAGAGAGAAGACACATAATAGAATCTCATGAGCAATATTGCTTTGCAATAACAGGGCTTTGTCATCTTTTGTCTAACTCTGACCTACATCAGCCTCTCGGTGAGGTTAAAATTCCTAGCACAAATTACAGGAATTTACCTCAAAGCTGTTGTAGAAAAAAGGATTTGACACAGATAAAAAAAAAAAATAAATCTAAGCAGGTTTTGAGGTCTCAGGGAGCTGTGTTCATTAATTATTTGAAAGTGATGGTATCCAGAGGCTGAAAACAAAAATCTGTGCAAGAGTGTAGTTTTTCTCTAAATAATGTATATTTATGTAGAATTTCTGGCTCTTTCTTTTTTCTTTCATTTTAAATCTATATCTTTTTTATTTTTCTGTGAGAGTGGGCAGCTGTAGCTCATCCCATCAGATCCTTGCTTTTCATTTTGAACCTTGAAGCCTACCAAATCTATATACACAAAGTGAAACCTGGTGAAACTTCATAGTCTGCAGTTTTACAAATACACAATGCAAAAGGCAATGAGTCACTGAAGATGTGCTGTAGGCAAAAAGAAAACACCTTGCTGAGCGTGGGGACACACGGGGATACAATGAAAGTCTTTATTCTAACTATTCCTGCACCTTCAGAAGAAGCACTATGAAAAGACATGGACTTTGCTGTCTGAAAACACAATAAAAAGCAAATAAATCCCTGTCTTTTTTTAATTTTTCTAAAGAGAGGGGACCAGTTAGCCTATCTTGGAAGACGAGAGTTGTGAGGAACAATATTGGTGAGAAGCTTTCCCTTTTTTTGTCCCCAATTCAGCACTATTTGTAAAATGTGATCAGAGCATTCATTGGAAGAGGTGTTCTGATATATATATAGATACATGTCAGAGATACATTGCCTTCCTGAGAAGGCAGCAACTAATCAGATTAGCAGAAAAAAATATCTGTGGTTCCCAACTCATCAATACTGGAGATTTCTGTAATAAACTACATCTCACTAGTTTCATTTTTACTATTTCTGCTCAAAAAGAAAAAAACAAGAAGCCTTATTTAGAGGAATTTGTTTCAAAGAAGTTGAACCCACAGATTTTTAAAATCTAAATGAACATCTCTGGTTAGTTTGAAAGTTGCCCCATGCTGGTTAAAAAACTTGTGACATTTTCAGTTTACCTTCCCTGAGTTTCAAGTTAGCAGTGAGACGTGGTCCCAAAGACCATGGGATGGGTGTTGCCTGTGGCCTTGCAGCAGCTATGCACACCTCTAGATATGACAATGAAGCAAAGGAAGAGAATCTGGAGACCAGAAGGTGTGGTGTTGATGAGCTGGTATGACCTTTTCCATGAACCATGACACTTGCCCAAAAAACGTACTTCGTCATTTCTGCACTGTGCTCAGCACTCCTCTTTGAAGCTCTGTCATTTAGAAAAATGGATGGTCTGTGTCTGCAGGAATTTATTCATCCCTGCACACATTATTCCAGTAGTTAATCACTCTGGCAGATAAAGTTCAGACCTTATTTCTAGACTGAATTTTGTCAATATTCAGCTTCTAGGCATTGGATCTTATTATAGCTTTCCTTCCTGCTAGGTGATGCCATCACCCATCAAATTCTCCTGGATATGTTACTAAAATCAAGCCTACTCCAGTATTTAGCTCATACCTAATTTCAGTCTTCAATCTGATGTGAAGACTGCAGGACTCTGGCAACATCAGCATGCTGCTCCCTCACCGGCTCTGTCCAAGGCCTGCCTCCTACACTCAGAAGTACAATCTTGAAGGATAGGTTTTGCTTAAGTACTTTCATAAGAACTTGATTTTTCTAGAACTTTCTTGTAATCCAATTCTGATGCTGCTGTTACTTCCTTATTGTTGCACACAAACTTTTATCACTAATGATTGAAGGCACTCCAGGTTAGTGAATATACCATAAACCAGGAGCTGCATAAGTTGCCTGAATCAAGAAGTCTCCAGTATGTATTTTATATTAGCTGAGACAAAACTAACTGGCTTTTCTGCATATTTGCACTCTTACATGCTCATCAGCAGTGCACTTTGTGGAAAGCAGTTTGTAAAGCTGCAAGTATCAAGCTGTCTTTAAGGACACACTGGATATAGGATTGTTTAATGACTCTTATGCCATTTCTCTCAGTGTCCAAAGAATGGCAATAAAAAAAAATCAGGTACCCAAAGTGGATGCCAGGAAATAGCTGGGGAAAATGTGATTTTAAAAGTGATATGAGACACCTCAGAGTAGAAACACTGAATGAGAGAGGGAACAACAATAGTGGGCAGTTATAAAACTTCCTCAGATACCACTCCTTAAGGCAAATACTCTCTGGGAACCAGACATCTGTCTGGAATATCTGGCCAATATCCAGCTCTATATGTACAGTAGATATGACCATTGATTTCCAGTCATATATTATACACCATACCTTGAGAAGTGGAACAGAACTTATTTAACTCTGTGGGTGGGAGAAATTCTAATAATGTACTATGAAAGGCCATAAAGCTTTTTTAATAACACTTTTAATAGAGACATAGAATAAAAGAAATACAAATGATAGGCTTAGAAATACAGAGTGGGATTAGTATTACAAAATTGCATCACCCAGTGTTTCTTTTGAATGCTAACACAGCACATCCTATCTGGGGACAGGTACAGTTGTTGTCCTTACCTACTTCAGATCTCACCTGTATCAGCTTCTTAGCCCCTCCCTCACCTTTTGGCCCTAATCACTGATCTACTTTCCTCAGATGAGACCTACAGGAACACTACAATAGAATTCTCCTGCCATGCAGGATATGCCAAAAAATAAATGGAAAGTAAAGGGGTTTTTTTTGCACACCTAGTATTTGTTGGAGGCCTGTTGTCTTTCTAGGAAAGGTTTTTCCCCTTTAAAAAATCCACTTTTTTTTTTATGTTTTCTTTTTTTTCTTCTTAAATATTAATGATGGAAAGACAGCCTATTTTTATCAAAATAAATAGAGACCTAAAACTTGATTTTAAAGATCTGTTTGTGTGACTGTGTCATGAATTTGATCTTGGACAGGGTTTGCAATGTTTCAAAATAAAGTAACTGATGATACATATTTTGATCTTGTACTCTTAAAAGGAATTAAAGCATCTGTCTTGAAAGGGTCTTTGGCAAGCACAATTAATTTTTCAAATATTAAAAATGAGTGCAGCTGGCACTTCTCCAACATGAATAAAATTTCTGAACAACCTTCATTACCATTCATCTTGAGCATTCTTTGGAAAGACTTGGCCTTCATTCCTAACCTCCCCTTTAGATATATATCTGTAAGTGTTAAACGAGGACATAGGACACATTTCTGGGGATGTAAGAGGGGAGATTAATATTCTATTGCTTTAGTGAAGGACATCAATGGATTTGTTAGCTCTTTTTTCAGTAGCTCTTATTCACAGTGTATGGAACTTATTCACAGAACTGAACAGAACACAAAATATTAGAGGCCATATAGTATTTCTAATCTTAGAGATTTGCTGTTTCCTCTTTGTGTAATCATACAAAGTTTTTCATCTTGTTGAATTTGTTTCTGTCCCTACAAACCTGAATCATGCAGTTAATGCAATGTTCAACATTAGCATGCATATAATTGCCATTTCCAATTGTTTAAAGTTACTATGGCATCTTAGCATAGATAATACTGTGCTAACTCTAATCAGGCAAAAGGCAAAATCATATACCTTAATGATGTTCAGTATAAATGGCATTGTTATAACACTTTTTATTTGTGTTTACAGACATGAACAGACCAATATCTACAGTGCTTTTCTGAGGCCGGTAACAGAGTCTCATATGGCTCAGTCCAACATTATATACTTGGGGGCTTCAGAGAGTTGGAAGAGATATATAAAAAAATTAAAGATGTTTTTAAAAGATTGACCAGGACATTATTAAGGAACCTTGTAGGCTGCCAAGCTAAAGATCATCAGCCTGGTTCAAAATTCCTGCAACTGGCATATGAAAAATGATATTCATTAAAATAAATATGCATGTTTTATTTATCTCTGGGCTCTTTAGCTATTAGGATACACTTGGGTCTTGTTTCTTACTCCCCTCTCTTACCAAGAAAGCTTTAACCTTACCCTACAAGTAGAAGCTGAAAGTCTCACCCACACATGCCCCAAGGAGTTGAAGCAACAAGAAAACCAGCTAATATTACAGGTCTCGCACTAAACCACAAGAGTTGGCAGTGGTAAGCAGAGCAAGAAGGCTCCCTTTTACATATCAGCTCCATTTCACAGTGTGACCAAAGCTGCAGATGTACCCTCACGCTAGTCAAAAACAGTCCACTCCTTTCCTGAGCCTGCAACTTCCTGGAGGTGGAGTGTTGAAGGTAGTTCTTCTTGTTCAACAAAAACATCGCTCTTTCCTTGCTTTCCACATCTTCTTCAGCTCTCCAGCTCTCATGCCCATTTGGGTAGGAACACCACCATTGCAGCATACGTATTTCTATAGAAAATACATAATTACTTGGAGAAAGACAGAGGCCAGGCAATGTGCCTCCAGTTGTTTTCCCCACAGACCATGCCTAAACAGACATTATCCTTGCTGATTCAGCCATAAATTTCTCTCTGAAGCAACTGAAAATGCAAAGGCTAAATGAAGGGAAAACAAACTGACGTAGGCAACAGCTGTGATACAAATACAAATGCCGTGAAAGCCATATATTAAGGAAGGGTGGAAACTCATTCAGATGAGACTAATTTATAGAGTAGCTGAAGTGAAATATTCAGCAATATTAAAAAAAAAAAAGTTTCTGTAGTAAAAGAGATGAGAAAATAATTTCAACAGTATACAGCTGAAGTTCTGTTTCTTTATGGTGGGAATGATAAATAGCATCACTAATTTTTGTTAGCTGCATACCAAGAGAAGTAATCTCTTCAATGATTTCAACATTTCTGGGAAAACAAAGGGTATAAGGGGAAAAACAACCAAGCTTTTCTTTCTGAATGCAGACTCTAAAGATGCCTTCTTCAAAGAGGAATTTATTGATGCTGTGAGTGCTACAGGGTGACACCACTACCAAGAGAAAGTTCTCTGCTCAGATGCTCAGCACAGCTGTAAACCACAGTCTTTGCCTTCCCTTGCTGTGCAGGGCTCCCTGGTGTCACCAAGGCTGGCCTCCAGTAGAGAAGGATCAGCAGAATACAAGGCAAAATACAGGGGCAAAAGAGGTCGCATTTTAGTTACAAAAGTCACAACACATGTAGTTTAGTACTCCAAGAAAAAGCTCTGGAATACTTTCTCTTTTACGTAGGACTACCACTGCACAACACCCATCCCAGCTAGTTTTAACATCATATTCTTCAGAACTTACCAGCTCTTACTGCTGGCCAGAGTGTGTGTGTGTGAAAGAACCATGGTTCAAAATGGCACCTCTTGGGCAGTGATGAGCTCCTGTGGGCTTTTCCTCAGGCACAGCGGCTGCCTGATGGTCACCTCTGGGCAGCATGGGGGCTGGGCAGTCCCCTGGGGCAACCTGTGCTCTGGTGTTGGGAGTGTTGGCCAAGAGAGTGGGCATGTGTGGTTCCCCTCCCCAGGCAGCATCACCCAGCTCCACTTCCCAGCCTGCAGGAGGGGCTGTGCTGCAGCATCTGACTAGGCACATTCTTCAAGGTCCTTTGAAGAAGGTCATGAAGACTGGCTTTTGGAAACCAGAGACATCTGGAAATTGCTACTGGTTCCTCATGTAATTAGGTGAAGAAAAAAACTTGGAAGGACTGGCTTTCCCTTGAAGAGTTCACAGAATCACGAAATCAGTTAGGCTGCAAAAGACAACTGAGATCTTTGACTCCAACCTTTGGCCAAACATCCCCATGTCAACTAGACCACGGGACTAAGTGCCATGTCCAGTCTTACTTCAAACACCTCCAAGGATGCTGATTCCACCACTTCTCTGGGCAATCCATTCAAATGTCTAATCACCCTAGTGAAGAAATCCCTCCTAATGTCCAACCTAAACCTCCTCTGGTGCAGCTTGATGCTACTGAACTCATGAGCTCCTCTGAAGACAGGAGACATGGAAGAAGCTGAGCATGGTGGGATTTGTTTCCTTATGTGCTTTCCTTGCAGAAAGCAAATTTAGATGCCGTGAATCAGCCCTTTCCTTGACTCTAATAGCCCTGAAGAAACACGCCTAAAGCATTGGTGAGGTAGACTGGATTCCACCCTCTGCTTTACCCTGTAAACACTTGCTGGCTGAGGCCTGTTACTCATTGCCACTGATCGCATGAGAGAGAAACGAAAGGCTGTAAGGGTTCACATGATGGAGTCATTAGAGTGGGAGTGAACAGGAGTTACATAAACCTATGTTCTTCCTGAGAAAATGACATGCATAGATTAAATGTTGTAATTTACTGTAAATCTGCCACATCAGCTCAGTGTGTATTTACAGCATCTGTCAAGATGTTACAATTTTATTGATCCACATTATTTTTTTCTCCATTATCTTGAGGATCAAAGAGAAAAGGTTTGGATTATGTGATGACTAATCACAGGTTAGATATTTACAGTTTGAAAGCATAGAAAAGATTAAAGAGATTCTGTCTTACATCCCAGCTCAGTATATCAGTTTGAATAGGGCTTTTTTTTCCATGTCACTATTTCCACTTGATCCTGGTTAAAAGTACAGACCTTAATTTTTACATTTTTTTCCAAGTTGATAACACTGTGAATTTGACAATAACATACCTTAGTATGTCCTGCCTTAGCTAGAAGATAGTAAGTACCTAGAGTGTTTTCTGGACTTGGGGAGAACATATCCTAAATTGTGCAACTAACTGAAAGAAACTGGAGAAGACAGTCAAGTTGTTTACACCCCCCTTTATTGAAATGCTCTCAGCACTGCAATGTTTTTAATTTCAAGGGGGAGCCTAGATGTTGCATGACGTTTGATGATCCCTGCTTTGATTTGGGCGGGTTTGTCCTTGGGAAGTGCAATTACATATCTGATATGGATCTGTTCAAACAAGGTAATTCATGGTCTACTTCAGATCCTGCAAAGCTGCCAAATAAAGAGGTGTCTAAAATTACCCTTTCCTTTTTTCTGATCAAGACATAATAATGCACAGGTTATTTTGTATACAGACCATTGTCTTCTTCCTTCTGAAGAACCGGATGATGATGTCCTATAAGCAAATCTTACTTGACAGTTACAGTGGTTTATGCATCAGGTTTTAGAAAGCTGTAAAGCTTTCTTCCCCAACAGTGAAAACACTGGGAAAATTAAGACTTACTATAGTTTTGTTTTGGATACAAATAAATGTTAAAAGTACTTTTAAATTGCTTTAAAAAATAATCTTTAATCTCTTTTACTGATAAGAGCTTTTCATTCTCATTTGAGTATTGTCCAAGTTGGGATTTCTTACTCACACATAAACAATTATTTTTTCCTCACCATTTGGCCACCTAATATCTACAGGATTACTCATGGTGTAAGGCTTTATTCAGCATATAGGCATCTCAGTCCTGCCTGTGGTGCCCATCTGGTTTCACACCTTGAGGTCTTAATTTACTAATCTTTTTCTTTTCTCTCTTTTCTCTCTCTCCCTTTACTATGGGAACATACACATATAGCTGGGGACATTTCAGCAGGTGGATAGCCTGAAACTTGGATGATCAGTGTGGCATTTGTCAGATTTTGTCTTTGATCCCTTTGTTATTCAAAACTAGCAAATACTCTCATATTCCTTGAGGGGGGGAAGGGAGTGGAAATCATTTCAATTTGCTCTTAAATGGATAAACTCAAATGCAAATTAAAGCATTTGAAAAAAAATAAAAAGGTCTATTTTTATCTATTTGTTATGACAGGTGGGTCTCTAATGGTTAAACAAGTGAGTGCTCTATGTGCTGGATTTACACAGCTGAGTGGATTGACACAGCACAGTGTCTGCTCTGAAGTCAGAGCTCAAACTGAGGTTTCCATCCACAGGGACCCCATGACATCTGCCAGAGAGAAGTGCATGCTGTCGTGTTGCCCTCATCAGCTTCTGCTTACCCTTGATCCACAGCATGGCTTTAACATCAGCTCCGTCAGAGAAACACCCTGATAGATAACGTTTTCTTTTTGGCACAAAATCCTGTAAGAATAGTTTCAGGCAGCTATTTTAGCTCTCATGGGCTGAAGGATCAGAGTACTTCTCCACTTCCTTCCTGCAGTGCGAGCTCCCTGATTCACTGTCCAGCTCTTCCAGTAACATCTCTCGGTCATGGCAACATCCCAGGGAAAACCATCAGACTGCAGGAGCTGTGAGAGACTGGAAGGATTGATGGCTTGAAACATTTTGGGTGCATGTGTGGGATAAGGAGTAGGTCAGGCCTCGCCCTGCTGAGGTGACACCCTGCTCTGCACATCCCACCCCCCTGGCTCCTGTCCCAGCCCTGCAGTGGCCACCAATCGCTGGCACACCCGAGGCAACGCTCCACACCCACCTCTGGAGCCCAGCCCAGCTCCTGAGTGGCCAAATGACCACAAGTCCCGCCTGGGGGAAGGGCTCAGGAAGGACAAGGGTACTTAGAGTGCGACGCAAGGCAAGCTTATGTGTTGGCACTGCTTGCTCTGGCAATTCTATCAGCTGAACACCTCTGGAAACAAGAGTAAAAGCTGTGTTTGTTCTTTTCTTCCTTTTTCTCTTTGTCTTTCTTCAAATTCCTTCTTGGAATTTTTGAGTAAATTAAGACTGAATGGGCTTGGAGTTTGCTAAGTTGAATGGGCTTTGGGAAGTAAGTGTTTTATGTTGATTGAATACTGCTCTAGCATTTGTTGAAGTTTTCTGATTTCTTTATTTTATGAATAAATTTTTAATTGTTTTTAAAGTCAGTAGGCGGAGAAGGAAGGATGCTGGAAGAGGACAGATGAGACTGACAAAATCAAGTCTTGAAGTGAAATAATCCCCATAAAAGAGTAGGGGCATTTAGTTGAAATGACTAAGATGAACAACTATCTTAGTTTATCTTGACAAGCAAGAATACCATCTTCTTTTCCCCACTTCCCTATGTACAGGAGCCTTTCCAGTCTGGTTAGGAGCAAAATGGTGCACTTAGGGCACCATATGCAGTGGGAGCAGTGCCACCTTGGGACCTTTGATTCTCCTGGGGTGGTATGAAGCTTCTGGGGTGCTGTATGGGGAGCACACCCACCAGAGGGGCATAAGCACCCTGTGAGTGCACTGAGGACCCCAAACCCAGGCATTGCTGGCCTCCTCACAGCCCCTCCATCACCATGGCAGCTGCATCATCTAAATGTAGGTAAATATTGACTTGGTCTCAGAAGACTGAGAGTTTCACATGCTTTTTCCAACGCTGCATTAATAAGCAACTTGCAATCCAGTTAGACAAACTGTCAGTAGTGCCAGCCAAATCATTTACATGGCAACAGCCTATAACAGATTCTAAGATAAAAAAAAATCTTTACCCAATATCAGCACTGAAATTTATGTACAGATCTCTCTAGAAGTGTGTGAGGTGTATCTGACCATCCAGGTTTCTTTATGATTTTCTGATGCTATTGGATTATTTAAGACAAAAAATAAGGAAATATAATGCTTTCAATTCCATTGAAATTTTCGCTGTTCTCTCAATAAAAGAGTATTTCCTAGTCTAACATGAATATGTAATAGAATATCAGTTCCTGGATGAAATACATAATTATGCAATTATCTGAAAAGAGAATGCATAGTGCTTGTACCTATTTTTTATTTTTATTTGTAAATATGATATTAATTTGTTATCTTGTCTGCAATACTTGGAGAAATGATCTGCTTTAAATATATCTCCTAGGATATCAGTTTTCTTGCTGTCTGAGGACAGTGTCTTGAAGTCATCCTCAAGCTAAATTTCAACTGAGTTCAAGAGTATCTTGTTGAAGTTTGTCTTGTGACGTTTGGTTGCATGTTTGTCAGAATATATATGCAAAACATCTAACAGATCGGAGAGGCTTCTTATTTTCCTAAGTCTTAGCTAGTGGGGAGAGACAGCTTCTACAGAGTGTGAAAGCCTAACTTAGCAATTCTGAGTAGCCTCCAACCTGATCCTCCCTCCCAGTTGGTAAAAGGAAAAGCCTAGGAGACAACTAATTAAGAGCTTAAAATTCAGTACAGCTAATAGTCTGGCAATGTGTTCACCCCTTGTAAAACACCTTGCATGGCCAAAGGCCAAATTCTGCAGCTTTCAGCAACATGTAAGCTGTAGAATTTCAGGTTGTGCTTCAGTGGCTAACAATATCAACTTGGTAGACTTCAGAGCCAGCAACAGCTCCTGTCTGCGCAGAGAATGAAAAGCCTACCAGAGAGCATCCCTATTGCATGACCCAAGATGTGCATGCTGCATGTAACATGGCAATAAGCCTACCAAGCTGCTCCAATAAAACTGTATTTATTTGAATTAGCACTTCTTTCAAATTTATCTCTTTGCCCCCTGAAGTCAGTTTTGAGAGTTCGGAGTTCATAATGGGCTGTTTTCTGGTCTCCAAGTCTGTGTCTCTTTGCTGGTCTGTTGTGAGAGACTCTGAAAGATGAATATGAAATATTACATCCCAGTAAGGTTGACAGAAGAAATGTGATCAAGGTCATAGAAATCACTCTGGGAGGTCTGAGTGGGACATCATATTACAAAATGTATGGGTTTTTTTCCAGGAAATGCAACAGAGGAATCTAGGTCAGATACTGAATTGGGTAACAAGTCCCAGTGATTCCTCAGACTTGGAGAGGTTTGTCATGATGTGATATAAGCAAGAGAAATGTATTCACCTTCCAGCTAGGATGCTCTGTGGATGAATGCAGCACTGGTTTAGGAGGGGTTGCTGCATGGACGTGTGAATATGCACCCTGGTGGTTAATATTGATGGTAGGCTGAAAATGCTCCTCCGGCCCACAGTAAATCAGCACTCAACACTCCCACAGCATCAGGTAGAGTTAAAAATTACTCAAACCATGTCCAATGCTATGTGGAGGGATATGGTTTTGGCTTGGACTCACCTGAACCCTGTGGGTTTCTAGCATACAAATGTAAGCAAACTTCATGAAGGTCTCCATTATTGGTGTTTGGCTTTGATGTTTTCTGAAGCCTAGAGCCTCCAGCTTGGAATGGTTGGTTGGCATCTTAGTTGCCAAAAAATCTCAAAGCAGCATGCTGACTGGATCAGAAATCACCCAATGAAAGGACATTGGTGTCAAAAGAGGAACAGCTAACCTTCATAGAAAGCAGCAAACTAATTGGCAATCCCCTGGTGGCAGAAAAGAAGAAAATTTCTTAAAAGGTATTAGGAGTCTTGTTCTCAGGAAAAGAGAGGACAGTGAGGAAGGCATCAGACAACTTGGAAGAAAAGCCTTTAAGGCCCCGAGAAGAAATTGCCTTTTTCTCTTTTTGCTCAGAATTGAGAGCACCATCTGACAGCATCAAATCTGCCTGGGAGCTCTAGCCAAGAAAATGGGAGACAGCCAAGAAACTCTAAAATCCTCTCTTTTAATAAAATACAAGAACTTGACTTTTAAGTCAGGAGAACTTCAGTTTTACTCATGGAATATTTATAAACAGCCGAGGCTCAACCACCATATTCACTGTACACTGTTGCACAGCTTCAACCTGGAATTGTGCAGTGAGCTGAGGCTATGGCAGAAGTGAAATGTCTGATTTAGTGCAGTTTGTGCTACTTAAAGCTCCCTGTGTACATCATGAAGTCCAGCTAAGCGGTGTCAACTGGAATTTCTCAGAGGATCACAGGCACAAAAAGGTCTGGGGTCTGGCTGGGGATATAAGCCCAAAAAGGTCTGCTAAACAATAACCAACTGAACAAATTTCTACAGGTATACATGGGTGTGACTCCATCCACTGTCATTGTTTCACCACCCTGTGGCTGCCAATGCACATTATGCAGAGGTGTATCTGGAGTCTTCAGGGAGATAAAATTAAGATAAACCTACATGGCATCAGAAGGAGCTTTTCCTTACATGGCAGTGCTTGTCAAGAAGGGTTTGTGAGGTTGCATTTGGTAAATATCAGTGTGTTACTTATCAAAGCTAGTGAAACTTATCAAATACAAATCAAAGAGTGGTGAGACACTGTGGGGTTTTTGTGACATTGATAGAGCACAGACTTAAACAATTTCTTCTGACAAACTGCACCTGTATTAAGAGGGATTCTTAGCAAGTGTTTTGTAACCTGCTCCTTGGTTGAAAGGTGTCTTCCAGGATGATGGGCTTGCTAAATGCTACCAGCTCTACTACAGCTACTGGGGACTTTTGCCTTTTAGAAGCACGGATGGTGTCCTATCACATGTTTGCTTCCTGTCTGGAAATCCTGTAACTGCAGTTGTTATTTAAAAGTTTTCCTGAGATTTATTATATTTAAATTTTTAAAATATTTTCCTGTGAGGGTGCTCTTTTCCCAAGGGTTTCTGTGCTGATCCATGTCTGGGCATTTCCAGCTTCAGCAGCAGAAGCAATGCTGGGAGAAGTGGGGGCTTCACTGCCACCCAATTTCAGCTTTCTCTTGCTTCTGCAGCCTCTTCTGAGGATTTCTTCCCATTTGCCAACCTTTTTCTTTCAAAAGCTGGTTTGTCTATTTGAGACAGTCTTTCTCTATGGGGACTTCCTTGCTGTTACTGAAAATCAGTAATGAAAATATGTTACAGACACCAGCGGCAATGAGCAAGGTTCACTTTCACTCATGCTTGGTTTTAGCTGTTCCATTTTCCATGAAAATAATCTTTTTAGGGAATTAGATTATCCATGCTATTGGATTATAAGGACCAGAATCCAACTTTCAGTTCATCATTTAGTCTTAAAGATATTTTATTGTCTGCTGGGAAAATATTCTCTTTCAAACAGTGCTTACTTTCAGACTCTTGTACTGAAAGAGCACTCATAGTTAATCTTCTTATATTTCATGGCATAAGATGCTTTCTCCATATCTTTTGTATTATACTAATACTAAAAACTCACTTTTGTACAAAGTCAGGTCCTGTTACCTTAAGTGGAGATTTGGAACTTTCATGCAATTTTTTAAAGGTAGTTTATAACATCTAAAATTATCTAAATTGCCTAAATGATACCCTCCAAATGTGTCAGGATCTGAAGAGCTAGCTAAGAAGTGAAGAAATAAAAGACTTAAATTTACTTTAGATTTAGATAGGAACATATTTATAAGCTTGCGTAAGAATATCTTTGGCAACAGAAGAAATTCAGGAAAGTTGATTCTTTTGGGTTTTGATCCTGTAGCATAGAATTCCCTGTGATTAGGATCAGTCACTTAATGAGACAGAGCATTCCAGGACAAATCTAGAGTAAATGAAAAATGCCTTGGGCAGAGCACATCCATGTTTAGTTTTAATAGTAAGAGGTTTTGGTGGCCAAAATGAATTACCAGTTCTGGGAGACATACTTGCACTTTGCTCTAGAATTCATAATTCCATCCTTAAGAGTTTATGATTCTGATTTAACAGTTCTTTACTACAATTAATGCCTTGATGCTAACAATTTTTCTGCAGCTTACTTGTCCAGTATAATATAAAATTGTTCTTGGGCTTTGAGACAGAGTTAAACAATGACAATCTGAAGATGTTCAGAGTTCAAATTCCAATTTATTTTCCTACAGACCTAAAATCCAGCTCTGGGATAATCACAAAACCAGAATGTGGGTCAGAATGCATGTGTATGTGTGAGTGCATGGGTGTGCCAATACCTCCTGGTAAAAAGGTGAACTATTAAAACAGAATACAGACAGAGAAAATAGTCTAATGTAAGAAACACAGTAAATTCTGCTAGGAAATTACATTAGGAAATGCTAGTACATTATACAGCTAGTCAAAGTAATTTTAAGAAGATCCAAACATCCCATGTTTCACAAGCCTAAATCTAAAAAGGTAATCTACAAATTCATACAAAAATGGATACAGAAAATATATTGAAAAGAATATCAAACAGCAAATCTCAGCCCACTTTCAGCTCACGAAATTTCTTACAGAGCAAAGGATCCATGAGTTATTGAAAACCGTTGTTATTTGGTAGCCAAATTTTTAAAATCATTAAAGCCATAATAAATTAACATAAAAAATAAAATAAAACAATAAGATTATAAATAATGTCATTTCCAAGCTGAGTTTATTTCATAAGAGTATAAACAGACTCATTAAGTGGATTTCAGAAATTCTTGTGTGAAATGACTGAATTCTCATTATATTAGTAGTCTTCTAAATGTTTTAAGGAGGGGGTTGGGTGAAAACATACTAATATGAAATTAGAAAAGAAAAATAATGGTACTTTAAAAAAAGTGAACACTGAAGAGTTTCTTTTTTATTTGAAAAATGTCATGTAGCACTATGATACATGTTGTGGGGAAGAAAATCAGAGTTAAAACTTGTGAGGAGTGAATAGTAAAGAGACTTAAAAGGAAAACTTCTGTCTTGTTAAATAGCAGTCCATGATTTCCTCACTTCCTTTGTTATGTGATCACTATCACCTGGTGCTTTGGAACAGCCTTTACTCATTAGTCAACAAATAATTATTAGCTACACAGAATTTTAAAGGTATCCTGTAAACTTTCACCATATTCAAAGGAGGGTCAGTTCAAACAATCAAAGCTTGCAAAATACCACCATCAGTTTTAAAAGATGTTATGTTCTGTTAATATACTCATCAGGGTCCAGATAATTTTTGTGCACATGCAGATGAATGCTCAAATGCTATAGATTTATTAGACTATATTTTAGCTAACCTATCATCACCATAAGTTTGTTGTTTTTTTTTTTTTTTTTTTTAATGTAGTTATTCATACATAAGTAGTGGAACAAAATTTTGGGCAGAATCTTGCTTGATTGGCAGCTCACTGATCTCACATAGATCCAGCATCAGATTTCTGGAAATATTTCATCTTCTTGAATGTCACATTTTAAACATGCACTGGTGCAGTCTGCAATGCATGCTATTACATTATTTATAACTTATTAACAACTACGAACAGCAACCCTTTGAACAGAAACCATTAGCAATTCCCTTTACAGATTTTACAGCAAGAGGCACCCTGATTTTGTGCAGAAGTTTGGCAGTGCAGACTGAATCATAGATTTATAGAATGTTTTGGGTTGGAAGGGAGCTTAAAGATCATCTAGTTCAAAACCCCTGCTATAAGGTTGCTCACTAGACCAGGTTGCTCAGAGGCCCATCCCACCTGGCTTTGAACGCTTCCAGGGATGTGGCTGGTCTAGGGCTTTTTCCCAACTTGGTTTCTGCTATAGTTCTACCCTAATCTCAGCTCTGCAAGAGGCCCCTAAAGGATAAGGAGGGAAGTGAATAAAATCCCCAAACCTCAATATATCCTAATTTAAGGAAAATAGAAAAAGAGTAGCAACTAGAAAGTCTAAACTGGACCTACGTAATGTGACAGTGACCACTGCCTTTTGTTTATACACCCAGGCTGCACTGTCCATGGGCGTAAACTGACCCAAAAGATCATCATTCCCAGTTTCTTTTCAGACTTTTTTTTGTGTTTCTATAGGAAGCTTCTCTATGACTTCGTATTTTCCTCTGTCGAAGGACAGCACCTTGTTACAGAGGCAGATATTTTGTCTCCCGCTTCTTGCCATTACCTGCTGAGTTTTACAAGCTCTCTTTATTTCAAATAACGTTCTTCGCATTCTTGTGTGAGCAATAAGGGTCGTGGGATGAGAAGGATACTTGTTAGTGGTTATGTTAAAATTATAGGATCTCATCTCAGAAATTTCTATTATTTCCTGTGTCTGAGGTTATTTGTCAAGCAGAAATTTGAAACCAAACTTCTCTAAATCTTCCCAGGATCTATATGAAATGAATAGTGAATCTCGTACATGCTTAGAAGAGTTCACTGTGTAAATAAATGGAAGATAAAAAAGGCAATTGTTTCCTTTAGACCCGTGTCTTGGACCATCAGTTTTGTTGCTCAAGTGAACTTCGTTGAAAAAGAATCCAATTAAGAGATAATCAGGAGTCCATTTTGGGAACAACTTTACAACCTTAATGATTGTCTACTTTTTTTTCACCTGTAGGAAATATTTACACACATTTTCTCAAACTATCAACACAAGATTATTTTGAGAGGTTAGTTTTTTTGTTTAATTATCCCAATATGCAGTTTATTCCAATTGACTCAAAATACTAAAAATCCAGGTATTGAAGATAAAGTTTAAGACCTGCTTAAGAGTGACCCAGCTGAAGCTAGGCACATGCTTGACTACCTTATTGAACTGGAGCCTGGCAAACAGAGTCATGAATCAGTTACAATGATGAAACAGAGTCATCATTGTAAAATGATTTCAGATCATTAGCGCTACTGACTAAATGTATAAAGAGGCACCCTAAAAAATATCTGTTTCTTGCTTATGTGCTGGTGATTTAATTTCCTTAGCCAGTCATCAGGGTAAATTTATTCAACATATACTTAGCTTTTTAAATCCATCAGCACAGCAGTGCATTCAGGGAACAATGCCATCCCTTTTGTAGGAAGCAATTTTCATATTGTAAGCATCTAAGATGAAAGCAATACATAACTCATTTAGGTAATGCTGCAGACAGACTCAGGTTAACTACAAAAGGCAGCTTGGCATGTCACCCACAGTCTCCTGAATTTCTTCAGCTGCCTGTCTGCAGCTTGAGAGGCTTTGTAAACTATGGGTGAAAAAGGAGATAGACAGTATAAAAGAACATTCTGTAATGCTTGAACAGGACTTTAATAATGCTGAACTGGAAAAAAAAAAAAAAAAGAGGAAAAATAAGAATGATTTTGACCAAAGTTGTCACTGGACAATTATGTTACATGGTTTGCTGGTTGTATGTCACTTAAGCTATCTCTACTTCCTCCTTCAAATAATCTCTTCTGGCACAATAGAAATAGTGCGATTTATTTCACAGAACTCATACAAAACACAAATCCAAGTCATTACAGTTTGAATCTCATATGAGATAATGTTACATGCTAAATTTGCTTAACACCAGAAATATGATGCCAGCTTTAGCACAGTTTAGCTGTATTCCCATTCAATAGAACATATGCTAACCATACATCAAACTTTCAATGGGGTTTTGTGGTAGATACTTACAAATACACGATTCTTTATCTTTGTATATTTACTGCCACTATTTCAGCAAGGAATGAAATAAAATTTCCTAAAGAATTACTTTCCTTTTGCTTCTGCAAGATATGTGGTGTTGTTGCTGAGAGTTGAGAGCAGAGTTGCGTGGGTTGAGCTCCAACTGCATATTCATTCGGGCTTATTACGCCACAGAGCAGTGAGTCATGGCTGAGACTGATAAAGGCAGGTGCTGTACCTTCCCTTCTGCACTGAGATTAGTTTACATTTTAATTATGTTTTGACAGTATATTTGGCCTTTCATTAGTGTTACAGGGCTGTAACATCTCCCGCAGGAGGAACCAGAGCAGTTCCCATCACATGTGGGTTTCCTTTGATGCTGCCCTGACGGCACCATGAAGGAACTGAATTCTGCATTCAGGTCGTAAAGGAGCAACCCAGCTGCGCTCCACCGGGCACCACTTCTGACAGCCAACTGGTGCTTTCTCCATCCCATTAAGGCATAAAGGGATGAAAAATGCAATCTAAGCATCTGTGCAGGTTATTCATCTGCACTGTGCTGTACATAGGTGCTGGAATGGTCACTTGCCTCAGCTCTCATCTGAGCTCTCTCTTGCTAAGCTCTCATCAGGTGCAAGAACAGGTAGGAACTTGCTTATATATCACCAGGAAAACAAGAATCATAGAGAGACGGTGAGATGGAGAGAACCATTTGCTGTTATAGACAAGTAACAGTACTGCTTTCTCTAGGTCTGCAGAGAAAGGAGATGATGCTCAGAAAGTTTTCCTTCTCTGGGCTGCTGCTACTGCAATATTTTTCATTGAGGCTGCTTTAGCACTGAATGGTCACCAAGTCCAGCTCCCTTTGATCTTTGCAGAGAACTTTAAAATCTTAGAGCTGTTTTTGGAGGCAGGAATGGTTGACCATATATGTAGATCCCAGCTTTACAAATCCCAAAGCACCTTAATGACACCCTCTAAAAAATATTTTGGTTTCCACATGTTCCATGTAAATACCAATACTCTTATACGTGTATGACATTTTCCTGCTGAATAATGCTATTTTCCATCTTCCAATAAACTTGTTAAATACATGATAGACAATTTTGTTGAGGCTCATGGCAATACAACATGAGGCACAAAATTATTTTCCTTTGCTTCATACTGCAGTTCAAATTACAGTTGATTATACTGGATTTAGAGCCAAATACTGTGACTTAAAAATTCATTTTGGAGAAATCACACTCAATGCATTCTGCTCTTCTAAAATAACCTGCCATCTGTTGAATGCGTTATTAATAACTTTGGATTTAGGGTGTGATTTTTAACAATCGCTTGCAATGAATAAAATCGCAGCAGAAATTCCCTGACGCAATCTAAACTACAAGCGAGACAATGGAAATCTGCATCTAACATTTGTCAAGTTGGACACAGGCCTTCTATTGTTTGGCTGTCTGCACAAAGTTTGTGCTAGGCATTATGCAAAGCCTGGTTGTTACCAACTGGGCAATCTGCAAAGCAGATTCTTTTTAAAGTAAGCCTTAAAATTTAAATAAAAGATATGACTGAATTGGAAACGATTTGGACTGAATTTGAAATTGTGTTTGCATGAAAGCTTTGTAAAAATGCAAATTACAGCCTCTTTCAAAGTGCAGTATTTGCCAATTAAAAAAAAAAAAAGCTGTATTTTCAAAAAATACCAAATAGTTTTCATCCTGAGAATGAACTGATATATTAAACCGGAGAGAAATAACACTAAAAACCTCTGCTCTCCTGAAGCCCTGTAAAGTAGCTAATGCAGAAGAGCTACAATGATCTAACATGAAAATTGCAGCAGGTCAGTGCACAGACTATGCCATAGACCCTTACCTTCTCACATCTAGCTCAGTGTTTCTTGTAGGATATTATAAGGCTGATTGAGAGGGAGCAGCATGCTGCAGAAAAAAAAAAAAAAAATTAATGATGTATGATGTATAATATATGTAAAATACTTTGAATACATCTAAGGGAAAGAGGAGCTGCATACTTTTCTTCCAATGTGAAAAACAGAAAAGCAGTAAGCACCTAAAAATGGAGAAAGATGAATTACTGCAGAGGAAGTACACAATGCTGAAGTGGGAAAGTATCTGCAGCAAAATCAGTATAATAACAGTGACAAAACCCCACACAATTAACATGTGACTTTACTTGGGCTTGGCACCTGCCACAATATCAAGCTCAAAATTAACATGAGAAATCAAAGACAATTGTGTCTAATGAGAAATGATGTGTAAATGAATGACCAGTTAGGTACCAGGAAAACCAAAGATTATTTTTGTCTCTTATTTTTGTAAGAGTTATGAAGAAATGATAGATGAAAGCTTCAGTCATTTTTTATTGTCTTTTATACCGATGGTCATCACACAGAAAACATTGCTAACCCTACTGACAAAATAGGAAGAGAACTTGCTTGAAAATAACCTGTTGACATATGGAAAATGATAGAAAAAAATGCTGCTGAGAAGCAGAAGGAACATCTGAAATGAATCATTTGAAAGCTGAGCATATGTAGGTGGATCTGGCCAAATTAGACTATGCTAAAAGGGAAAAAAAGCCCTTTAGGGGAAAAAAAAAAGGAAAAAGCAGAATGAGATAATTGTTAGGAAAGATAGTACTGTAATAATTACAGAGAATGGAAATACTTCAGTTTACAAAGCAAAAGCAGGATTTATGTAGCCAGAATAAAATCATCAGGAGGAAAATAAATCTAGCAATTCTTTTGCTTGATCTTTGCAATTCTATTAGATAGCTTTTAAAGCATATCCTGGTTAAGGTGAGGCAACCTGTTTACAATATATTTGTCCAAAATGTAAATTCAAAGCATGCTGTGTTGTATTCAGGAATCATTTAGTCAGCTGCTCTATTAACTTGACCAGGTAATTAATTGCTCATGCAACACTGGAGCAGTTCCTGGTTGTGTGCCACAGGTGACAGCCAGGACAGATGGGCTGAGACCCCAGTGCCTTCAGCACCAGAACAGCAGTACTCTATTTGACTACAGATAGATTTCCTTCAGCAGTAACCTCTACAGAAAACTGTGAGACAACTTTAGTTTCTAAAAATTCTTACTGGGTTGTTCTGAGAAAAAAAATATTGGCTGAGCATATATAAACAAGGATATATTGATATGTAGATACTTTTGGCCATGCAAAATTTCAGTTCACAAGATGTCAGCTAATATGAAATTTACTAGAAGGCAAGACACTGGATTTTTTAATGATTTTGTTCAGTTGAACTTAACTGTATGATTTTTTTGGTGAAATGTTGTGTTAGGCCAACTTCACATACACTATGCACAATAATTTACCAAGCTGAAGCAGCAATGATTGCAAATTATACAACTACAGAACCTCCTAAGAATCCAGTTCAAATCACTGCATCTGGTTTCCAAAATAGTGTACTCTGAAAAGCAATAACGTTCTCCTTATGCTGTTACTTGTTATAAGTTCTCTGCAATTTGTTTAGTAAATTCCTTTCATACTGGCCCTAAACATTTATGACACCAAACAACATCCCTAAAATTAGCAGAGTTAACTCTCATTTTCCAGACATGAAGCATCTGTTGCAGTCCTGATCTCTTCTGGCATCTTGGAATGTAAAATTGTTATCCAATGCTCTCTTGAACCCCGCTATCTGCCAACTAGAAACTAGGTCCTTTGAGGGGTGGTTTTTTTCGTTCTAGAATAAGGTCTCTAGATATCACCTAGCTAGAATCATATCCTTATCCATGTTTTGCAAATCTGGATAACAGATTTCAGGAAGGTGTCTGGTGCCAATTTTTTTTTATTACAGTGTGAATTACAACCATCTAAACCATCTGCACCAGTTATAAATTCTAAATATCTCTTTCTTTGAGATTTTTCTTCTACCTGCATCATCTCACAAACTTAAAGTGCATTGGTTTTGCTGAGCTCTTGTATGAAATGAAGAATGTTATTCTGTACATACCTTAACTCTCACTTTGAAATATCCAGGGCTTGTCACACTGACTAATTTTTTTGTACAGTGTGAAGTGTAGTTCTGCAGCACGTGATAGTTGAAAGACTTCCCTTTTGGACTGGGTTTTGCAGGTCTGATGTAGTCTTTTATTGAATAAAAACCACTGTTCCTCTTGAAGTTCTGCGGGGAGATTTTCAGAGGCCTCCATCTCATAGCAGCCGTGTCCTTCTATAAAGCTGCAATTAGACTTTGCTCAGCATTGCTTGAAAATAATGATTCAGCATTTTGCAAAGTGGGTTTGGCTCCAGCAGGAATATATATGGAATATGTATTTATTCTTCACCAAAATCAGTACAAATCCATCTTTTTTTTCTTTTTTTTTTTTTTCCACAGAGGATCACACAGATGATCATAGCTCCTGGTCTTGAATAGCTATTATGGTCATTAACTTGCTTCTAGGCATCTGCATCACAGCTTTGATAGATCACAGGAAGCAGTGACTACCTAAGCTTGCTGGAGTGAGCATTCCTTCAGATGCATGTTATACCAAGGCTTACATATTTGTTTCCACTTGAAAAATCCATTATGTCTGTTAAACTCCACGAAAAGTCACTAGCACTGCACAGCCATGTAGGAGAATTTTTTAAATGCATAAAGTATTTTAGGAAAAGAGTGAGTAGTGGACAGCAGTCAGACCAAAATCAGCTCTGTGGTACAATTCTTTGTTCAAAAACAGGCATGACAAATAATCAAAATGAATAAATATCTAAGTTGATAATGCATCCTATAACACCAAATCATAGTTTCCAAAACTTCAAACTGACTATCAGAAAAAAAAAAAAAGTGCTCTTGCTTAATTTCTGATCAGGCAACACTTCACTGTCCCAAATGGAGCACTAGGTCATGCAACAGGGTGTTGGACTGTCTTGACAAGTACTTTTAAATTTAAACAGTGTGTCTAAAAACTCTAGGCTCTCCTAAAAATGGGGGAAGAATATGTCATATCTATCCCAGGAAATCCTAGCTTGCAAACCAGCTTTGCGTGCAAAATTTTTGTGGTGTGATACCCAGTGTGAAAACATTGGAATAGTTTTGACCACAGCTCTTCCAAAATATATTAGCGTGGTGAATTTTAAATGACTGGCTTGTAGTTGTGTCTGTTGCATTATTTATGATGAAGATTGTTTTCTAGAAATATTTACTGGCCTTTTACAGGTATGCTCAGTGTGCATCTCAATTCTAGTTGTCAGAGTAAATCTTTACATCTCAAAAATAATTTTCTCTTGCCTTTCTCTAGACCTCTCTATAGACATTGAGTTTTTCTCATTCAGTATTGTTATTTATTTTACACATTCCCTTTTTTCATTTGCTATCTTATTATGGCAGTATCTCTAAGTAAAGTACCTGGCAGCATCACCCTGGTATCATTGCTACTGTAAAAATATAAGGTCGCAATTCCAAAGCCAAAGGGGTTTTGATATAAAAATGATCAAGACAAAAAGTAGGAAAGGTTGTTTAAGCAATAAAGCTTCACATATTGTACATATTTACATCTGTGGATTGCCAGAGATGATTCCTTATGGTTGCAAGGAAACAGATGAAGGACATTACAGAAGTAAAAAATGTGAAAGGACAGAGAAGGGAATTAGGTGCTGGAAAATGGGAAGCAGAGTGAACAGAGTGAATGAGACTGCAGAGCTGAAAGGTGTGAAGAAGAAATATCCAACAGCAAGGTCAGTGGCACAAATGTTGAAAAACTGCAGTTTTTCCATGCCCAGAAGTACTCAGCTGTGGAGCAGTAATGCAATGCTACATATGCAATTCAAATGGAAGGATCTTTCAGGTAACATGAACTAAAAAAATGAGTGAAGAATGACTGGTACGGAAAAACATAACTGTTTATTTTCCATATCAATGACATCCTTTAGCTCTCTCAGTGGAAACACAACCATGCAGCTGATGCTTTGTCCTGGATTCTCACAGTTTGTCTGTATCTCAGTAAGACTTTCACCTAAACTTCTTGCATTTCTTGCAGTTCTACTTTTAAAACATTGTGCTGTTAATGCTTCATCCAGGAAATATTTTTATAAATCTCTCACATACTTTCAGCAAATGCTTGTGTGCATTGGCTGGCTTCCTGGAATAGTTTTAAATATAATTCTTCTGAAGGGCATCTCCTTCCAACTTAAAACATGCCTTATAACAATAAAACTTCAATCTCCAGTCTTACTTCCGAAAGTATCACATGCTGATCTCACTTTATTGATGAGTAAATCCCAAAAGGGCAATTCCAGAAGGCCCAGATTGCTATAGAATTATTTAAGAGATAGTTAATGTAGCATTGGTTGCTAAGATCTGCCACCTTGCTTTCCAATTAAAATACACGTTTAAAATTTGTTCTTCCTGTTTAGATGTGGCTGAACTACAGTTATTGCATGACATGAACATGGAAACCTTCCAGCTTTCACTCATCATTGGAAGACTTATTATATTGTATTAAAAGACATTTAAGTAATGCAAAATAGGCTCCTATAAAGTCTGTCATCATTATCAGAGTTAGTGTTTCATATTAAATGTTTAACCTCATCCCACTGTTCATCAGACTCAAAGACAAGGGAATGATGCACTGTCCTATGATTCGCTCCCTCTCCACTGAACTCATGGAAATGCCAGCATGCAGGTTAGTTCAGCAAACCTCCCTCTTGGTGACAGCTAGCCTCTCCCTGATATCTCTGCCTGTACTCATCAATGCTTTGCTCATTCACAGCTCTTTGGACACAGTAATTTAATTCGCATCAAGTTGGTTGGCACTGGGTGGGCAGTTTGTTTGCCTTCTCTAAGGTGCCTGCCAGGAGAGCCTAAGGAGCAGCCCTTGCCAGAGGTTCTGCAGAACTGGCAACTGGAGGCTTCTGGGGCCAAAGCAGGGAGCAAGAGAAATCTCCTGCAGGCAAATGATAGGTTGTCTGTGAGGAATTCTGTAGATGGAAGGCAGCTGAATCATGGTCCATACTGTGATTATGACTGCTTTCACTGCTGCCTGTAAATAGGACTTGAGGTACAACCTAAGGGGTTCTAAATGATTCTGAAGCAGATGCATGCAAGTAGACAATAAGAATAATATTACACCTTACTGCAGCCAGGACTTTGGAGCACTCTCAAAATGATCAGACTTACTACTGTGTACAGTCTAGCTCATGCTCCCATTTCCTTCTTTATTGAGGAGCATCTGGGAAAGTGGCCAGGAACAAGCTGGTTTCTCCAAAAGAGACATTCAAGAAGCTCTCACCTTCTGCCGGCTTCCTCCAGGGCTCCTGAGACACAGGCAGGAAGAGGGCTGAAGGTTGCATACATTGCTGTAGTCCTCTCCCACATAACACCTTTCCTGAAAGCTCCTCAGCCTCTCTCAGTCTGCCCAAATGTGCATTCATCACACTCCTGGGTCAGGTGCAGTGACCCAGGGCAAGATCTGTAGGAGTCCTAAAACTAAACCATTCAGCAGAGGCCTTTTAAAGTACAAATTACAGGAAAATAAAGGGCTGAGACTCAGAAATTTCAATCCCAGGAAGAAAGCATGGAGCTGTTGAGGTTTCAGCCTCCCCTCCAAATGAGAAAGCTGTGTTTCAGCAGACCCCCACACTGCTCTTTCTCAAGTTCCCTGGTGCCAGTGCGCATGGATGCACACAGCCCAGCCATAATCAGGACAAACCTCCCAGACATCAGCTCTCCTGGCCACAACTGCAGGACAGCACCATTCCAAGAAACTCAGGTAAAAGTTAACTTTGCTATGAAGTCTGCAGCCAGTGATCAATCCTCCACTTTAGATGCTACATTTGTATTTTGTAGACACAAATTTCAGGATGAAACTTTAAGCTGATTTTGAATATGGTCAGGCCTTAAGAAGTACCATAATTGTAGGTGCTTGATAGAGCGCTAAAACACCTCTGTCAAGAATAATTTTTTCCTATGTTTAGACTGTGCCATCTGCCTAGTCGTGGGAAAACATGGCTTAGACAGGAGTCACTGATGCACTTGAGTCCATGGGTGGTTTTGGAAACAATGGTCCAGGTCTTTTACTGGAAGTAGAACAGGGTGGACATCACAGCTGTGGGCTGTACCACTCTTCATTTATTCACACCAGCTTCTTCAAACAGAGACAAATTAATAAAGTTCATAGAATCATAGAAATGGTGGGAAGGGACCTTAAACATTTTCTAGTTGGAACTCTTTTGCCATGGGCAAAGATACTTTCACTAGACCAGGTTGCTCAAAGTCATGTCCAAACTGACCTTACACACTTCTAGGGATGGGCAGCCGCAACTTCTCTGGGCAATCCCTTCCAGTGTCTCACCACTCTCACAAGGAAGAATTTCTTCCTAATATATAATCTAAATCTACCCTCTTTCAGTGTAAAGCCTTTATCCGCTGTCCTATCATTACATGTCCTTGAGAACATCCCTCTCCAGCTTTCTTGTAACCCCCTTCAGGTGCTGGGAGGCTGTACTGATGTCTCCCCAGAGCAAACCTGCTGAGGTGCACTCCATGGCTGTGTCCGTGTCACTGACAGAGGTGTGGCACAGTGCCGATCCCAACGCTGGGGAGCACCACTTGTCACTGGTCTCCACTTGGATATCACATCTTTGATCACAGCGCTTGGAGTGACCATCCAGCCAATTCCCTATCCACTGGGTAGTCCATCGATCAAATCCATGTCTCTCCAATTTAGAGACAAGGATGTTGTGTGGGACAGTGTCAACTGCTTTGCACAAGTCCAGGTAGATTATGTCAGTTCTTCTTCAAGAAGCTGTGCTGGCTGTCATGAATCCCCTCCTTATTTTTCATGTGCCTTTGCACAATTTCCTGTAGGATCTGCTTCATGATCCTGCCAGTCACCGAGATAAGATTGGCCTGTAGTTCCCCGGGTCTTCATTTTTCCCTTTTTTGAAAATGGGTGTTATGTTTGCCCTTTCCCACTAAGTTGCAACCTCATGAGACTGCCTTGACTTCTCAAATATGATGGATAGCTTAGCAACTTGTGGATCTGCTGGTTCCCTAAGGGCCTGTAGATTGATCCCATCAGGTCCCATGGCCTTGTGCAGCTGCAGATTCCTTAGATGGTCTCAAACCTGATCTACAGTGGGTGGTTCTTCACTCTCCCAGTCCCTGCCTTTGCCCTCTGCGATGTGGGTGATGTGCTCGGAGCAGCTGCCAGTGAAGACTGAGGCAGTCAGTACTCAGTGAAAATGGTCACTGAGTACCTCAGAGTTCTACATATCCCAGGTAACCAGGTTTCCTTCTGGAGAGAGGTCACATTTCCCTTAGTCCTCCTTTCATCATCAACCTATAGAAACTTTTCATGTCACTCTTGATGTCCCTGGCCAGATTTAATTCTATCAGAGTTTCAGCTTCCCTAACCTGATACTTGGAGGCTTAGAAAATTTCTCTGTATACCTCCCATATTATCTGTCCCTGCTTTCATTCTCTGTAGGTTTCCTTTTTTGTGTTTGAGTTTGTCCAGGAGCTCCTTGTTCATGCATGGATGTCTCCTGGCATTTTTTATTTACTTTCTCTTTGTTGAGATGCATTACTTCTGAGCTTGGAGGTGATCCTGGAATATTAACCATTTCTCTTTGGTCCCTCTGCCCTCCAGGACTTTATCCCATGGTGCTCTACCAAGCAGATCCCTGAAGAGGCCAAAATCTGCTCCCCTGTAGTCCAGGGAAGTGAGCTTGCTATGCAGTCTCCTCTCTGCCCTAAGGATCTTACATTCCACAATTTCAGGGTTACTTCAGCCCAGGCTGCCCTTGAGCATCACACTCTTCACCAGGCCCTGTGCCTGCGTGTGAGCAAGGTCCAGAATAGCCCCTCTCCTTGTTGGTTTTTCTGTCACTTGGAGAAGGAGGTTATCACTAACATATCCCAGGAAAGCTCATGCTAGAAATCTAGGGTTACTTACAGCAATGTCTAGCAATGCAGCCTACGAAGGACGCACATGTGGATCTCACTAGTGGGAGGAGGTGAGTTTCCTGCAAGCCTAATCAAAGAAAGAGAAATCACACAATGTGATACCTATTACACTTGTGTGCTGTGAAACAAGGAAGCACACATATGCTTTGTGCTCAGCTCAGAGAATGATGTGTGTGAACAGAAACAACTGTGCTGCAGCTCCTTGGTGTCTGCTCACCAGGACTCTGCTCAGCACAAGATGATAACAAGTTAATAGGTATTTCCTGCCTAACTATTACACAAATAAAAAGCAGAGCAGCACATGCCAGACATCAGCCAAATGTGGCCAGCTCCCAGCCAGGGAAATACACCCTAGTAACAGATCATAAACCAAACACAAGAGCAGCAGCACTGGTGACTAGAGGAAGACAAAAGTTTTTGTAAGTAATGGAGATACTCTGTGTAGTCAGGTGACAGACAACCTTCAGGATGGCAAGGAACTCCTCTGCAGCTATCAAACCAGCTGACTGAAAACCAGGAGCAAGAAAACACTCTTTGCTTTTTTTTTCAGAAAGAAGGACTATCTTGAGATACCTCAAGTCCAAATGACTACAGATGGGAGAAAACAGCTGCACCAAGAAAAGATGGTTTTACCATCATGATTTTTTTTTTTTTTTTTTTTTTTTTTTGTATTTTCACTACATCAAAGAAGTGATTTAAGAGATAGCATTTGCTGGAGTGATTGCTGCCAGAAAATGTATTGAGTGCTCTCCCTTAGACCAACTGAAGCTGCAGCAGAGCCTGAAGCAGTGTTTAGAAAGGTATGAGTTGTCTTCCCTATGGCTGTTCAGTGAAAATATTTGGGATGTTAAGTGCCATTAACTTGTTACAGCTTAAATTCTTCAAAATGGCAGAGGGGAGATGACAGGAAGGGAATGAAGAACAATCACTGCCCCGACTCTCTCTTGTAGGAAGATGGGAAAATTCCTTTCTGGGTCTGTAAAAAGCTTCAGCTGAAAAAATTTGAACATTTTACTTCAAGAGACTAAAAGTAAATATTTTGATATTTCATTTTGAAATGACATATTTTCTTTTGATAGAAACTTGTATCTTGGAGAAAAGAAAAAAATGCAGAGCATATCAGTAGGAAACCAAAGCATTATTAAAAAATGTTTCACTTCAGTTCTGGAAAATAAATTACTGCATGTCTTTTCATTGACATGCCTGAAGCAATACTGGCTTTTTCTCTTTGGGTTTTGGTGGTTTTTTGTTGGTTTTTTTTTGTTTGGTTGGTTGGTTGGTTTTTTTCTTTTGCGAAGAAAAGAAAAGGTCCTGAATATTTTTAAAGTTAAGCTTAATTGTAAAAAATTGTTTCAACTTTCTCCTAGTTATGTAGTTCCTAGTTCAACTATCTCCTAGTCAAGTCCATTACTTGCCAGGTTTTACAGCTGAGTGTACTGATATGTCACCCAAGGCATGCACATTTGGAAGAGAAATGCCATTTCCCCCCTATCTTTTTTCTTCCACCTGACTTTTTCTCAGAAATAAACCTCCAACCAGACCTTACAGCCCTTCTAGTGCATGACCCAATCTGGGCAGCAAATCTCATCACTCCCATCCACCCTGCCCATGTTGCCACTGCAGGTGGTGCTGGTGCAGAGCTGGGTGTGCCTGTGCCAGAGGACCTGTAAAGCAAACAGGTGGCAGGCCTAGGTGGGCTCAGCCCCCAGCTTTGTTTCCAGGAACAGGAAAAGCAGCAGGTCACGGTGAGGGGAGCAGCAGCAAGAGGGCACAATGGACAGCAAGACCATGGTGCCACCTTAAAATTCCAGGGCTGCACCTTCCAACCTGTGTTAGGACTCCAGGGCAGGACTGTGTTTGGTAAATGAGCTTGACAGAACACCACTGTCTTTCTTTTCCTCTCAACAGCTGAATTTGCAATAGTAAAAAGGACATTATAGAGGAAAGTAAGGAAAACAGAAAAATAACTAAGAGCAATAAAGCCCCGGCTGATATTCCTCGCTCAGGCAGAAGGATCCCCGACCACCAGTTCTTCCTGCTCTGCATTCACATGTGCAGGTCTTTCTTTTGTGCTCTCTGGCCAGAAACAAAGCCAATAGGGAGGACCCCAATAAGACAGAACAGGGACACCACTGAAGTTACCAAAATGAGACTTTGGAGACAGAACCCGCTTTTGGTTCACTCCTAAGCTTATGAGTGGCTGCAGGCAATTTCCCAGGTCTCGTTTCATTAAAGTCATTCCCCAGGAGCTGAACTTAATTACTTCAGTGGGATTCATGTATGTTCTTAAGTATTTTCCCAAATCAGAACTTTAATTGCTCTGTGCCTTTGCTGCCCATCTGCACGATAGGTTTAATGTTTGCTTTCTCTCGCGCTCCGACTATTGAGATTCGTGTTCTCCCAGTCGAAGCCCGTCTTGCCGTCCCTGTCTTTTCAGCATTTTGTCTGATAAGGCTGAGGTTGCACTCAAGCTATTTTTTGGCCATGTCACATTTCACATGTGTGGAAGCCATGCTCCAAAAGCTGGTGGCCTTTGTGTGGCTTTTGTGTCTCTAACAGTGACAAAATTAGTTGCTTGTTGATGTGGGAGCAAAGCTGCAAGTGTTTTTTTTTACTTTAACACCATCACAAATAGAATAATTACATGGCACTTTGAGACAATTTGCTAAAGATGTTCGCACATTTCAAGAGGGTGAAATTACTTTATCCAAAGCAATTACAAAATAGCTAATTAGTGAAACTGACTGTGAGCTCTTACCAATGTGCTTTGTGGAGATGCTGCTTTTAGTGCCAGACAACAGGCCTCCAGTTTGTGAGTTATTTTCAGGTAATGAAGAAACTCTTGCAATGCAATAAACACATTCTTTTCATATGAGATTTTCTTAGCCAAGATGTGCATAGATTCCCAAATTAATAAGTCATTATTCTTGCCACATGCCTTCACTACAGCCTCACTGCACCATTGCAGCTTCCTCAGGTGAGCAGCAAGGTAATGACTGGAGCAGCTGGGCAGCAGCTTCGTGAGGGGAAGGACAGCCAGGACATCATCACACTTGGCACAAAACAGTCTGGGGCACCTCCCAGGTGAACGTGTTCACTGCTGCGCTCTCCCTGTGCTCTCCCTTGTGCATTCAGGAGCAGTGGCCACAGAAAACAGCTTTGGAAGAGCTTTCTAATTCTGATATAAGGATTAATCACCAATTAATCCTTTCTGTCATGTCCCTGCATGCTGACAAAAGACCTGTGGGTAAAAAGGGGTTTATCTTGGCCCTGCTGGCTTGCCATGTGAGACAGTGGGATCCATGAAAACAGAAGAGACTTCATTTCAGTGATTCATGTTTAGATTCTACTAGCTGATAGAAAGTGAACATGGAAAAAATGTCCTTGAAAAAATACTACTTTAAAATTCTAAGGGGAGATCAATCACGTGTGAAGAAAAATGCAGTTTCTGGGTTGTTGGAGTTTTATTTTCAGAAAAAAGGTGTCCATGATGTATGAAGTAATTGTTGCAGGCTGTGAAATTAGCCTTAAACATAAGTGATGGACAGCAGGAGTGACATAGTTTTACAGAATTAATAAAATACAAACTGGAGATAAAGTGAGTCCCTAGGTTTTTCTTTTTCTTTTTCTTTTTTTTTTTTTTTTTTTTTTTTTTTTTTTTTTTTTTTGAGAGCTGTTAAAGCAATTGCCAGTGGAACATTACACCTCAGTGTAGATTTAGGAACATTTTGCAATAAATAACTTTTATAAAAAATTCCAGACTATGAATTTATCATACAATTTTAAACCATCTGTGCACTGTCACTCTAAGACTGAGATCTCACTTATTTGTGTATTTTACTCATATGATCTGATGTAACTGGGAATAGGAAGAAAACATTAAAGACTCCATTAAAATCAAAGATAACACAGATAGCATTTCATCCTTTGTGGATATAAAATTTCTTTCATTTAATTTTAAAACCACATCCACATTTAAGGTCCTCTTCTTCTGTGTCATAAAAGCTAGACTTTATGTTTATAGAGCTGCAAAAGAATATACATTTTGTACATTAAACTTCACAAAGTGAAAAAATGGACAATTCTATTCCTTCTGCCCATATAATAAGGGAAGAAACTGTGAAATATACAGGTGTGCTTTTTAGTTGTAACATCCGTTTTACACTTGTTTTTTTGATTGATCTTTTACTTATAAATGAATGAAACTGTAGCAAATCTATTTCAAAACCAAATGCTTTCCTGTGGCTGTCTCTTACTCTGTGCAGGTGTACTCTGTGCAGTGTTTTAATGCTGTAACTGAAATGTAGGACCATTATGCAGATCTGATCTACAGATATATAACAAACTCAAATTCTTAATAACTGGCAACTCCAAATGTGACCTCCACATTTCTGAATAACCAAATTATAAGTGAGCAGTAGATCTAAGGTGAATTCAGTCTAGGAAAACAGAATTAGATGAACTAAAATATCATGGATTATCATGCATTATTGTTAGGCATTGTATGTGTCCTGGTTTAGGAGTCAGCCCAGGACAATATGTTGGCTCTTACCAATGACATCTTCCTTTGCTGGTTAATCCATTCCTCCAAGCAATGTAGAAATGTTGCCTCCATTAAAACATTTGGCTACCTTGAATAGACTTTGGACTAGCTTACAGTTCATATATCTATCTTAGGCCAGAATGGAATGATTTTTGCCACCTGTCCACTGTTTTCGTAAAAAAGACCTCATTCCTTATTTTTAAATGCATCAAGCAGCCATTTTCAAAAAATGTTTGGCTAATCAATTTATTTAAAACTTCTCAGTCATGATACATAATAACTACATATTCCAGAATATTTACTACACTCTTCTAATTTAAAGTCTTTTGCAAGGAGCTGACCTTCACACCTGTCACAGTTAGAGCTGCATCACATAGCATAGCTCACCCTTATTGACAACCATAGCATGATTTCCAAGCAAGACAAGTTGGCTCGTAGACTTCAATAGCAAACTATGGTCTGAAGGATTTTCCTCCCCATTTTCTTAAAGTCTTGCCAGTTTTTTTTAACAAGCTGTTGATAAGAAGCAATAAATCTACTCAAGTGTTGACAGGGACAATCCAGACAATTGTTTCTCTCTGACTGAGGTACAACAGGTTTTCTTGGTTTATTTATTTGTTGAACATTATCTAACACTTATTCGCTTCTGTATGTGAGAAATTTACTATGTGTTGCCCTCTGGCAGATGTTTGAGACAGTGTCATCCTACACTAAAGCTGTATATTTAGGCATACAGCAGGGTCTAGACTTGGTAATCGTCGTTAATCTATGTGTCAGCCTGTGGTTTATGTGCTTGCTCCAGCATAATAGATACTCTCTCACCCAGATGGGAGACTCACTTAACCTTAGAACAGCACTAAATTACACAGATGCTATATCTACTAGGTCTTTCCTGTCAGTCCTGGAAAAGATATAGCATGTGCAGGTTTCACTGGACCAGCATTCCTGGCACCCTCTCATGTCTAAGGCTCTTTCCAACCCCTTTTCAAATGGCCTCATCTTGAGAAAGACAGCTGGTAGCTGGAGGAAGTGTGTCTTCATGCCTTAGCCCTGACCAGCGAATGCATACCTTGCATGTTGCCTCCTCAACACCCCTATAAATGCTGGGACAGATAAAACCATTTGGACGGAATGGGTTTTGTTCAATAAATATGTCATTGCAATGGTATAGCATCATGCAAGTACAACAAACTCTATATAACAAGTTCATTCAAAAACTACTCAAGATACTATTATCAAAGATAAGTAGAGTTGTTCTTCACAATTTTTAAAAGTGTTGTCGTGGTTTTGAACCAGTAATTAACAAAAAGGGGAAAAAAGAATTATTTATCTCTTGCTGTGAGATATGGATTAAAATAAGAGCAAACCAGGCATAAAACTTAAAAGGAGTAAAGAAAGTTTATTGACAAACTACAAGGATAAGAACACCAGAATAAACTTTTAGAAAAACCTTTTCATTTCTCACTGCTCACTATTCTTTTGTTCACATGACAACAGAGACAAAAACTTCATAATTTTGATGGTTTAAATAATCTTAATTCTCTTTATAGTCTTTCCATCAGTTTCTGTAAAGAAACAGAAGTTCCTTTCTGTTAATTTATGGAGTTTTTCACAAGAAAACTATTTTTGTTATAGTTTCTCGTTTCTCTGATATCAGCTGCTCAGAGCTGCCGTTATCAAAGCCCACCCCTCCCATTCCACATCACTCTGAAATGTGTTATGGGCCGTGAGTTTGAGGATAGCATTTTTAAGGATAAGTTAGTCAAAGGCAAAAAAGTATTTTTCATCTGCTTCTGTGAGCTTCACTAGAAAACAGTTTTCTCATTGCCTCTCAAGGCTTCAAATTTCTCAGCACTTCACTATACCACAATTACTCTGCTTTTTACTCAAATTTACACTTTGAACACTCTATTCCTCCTCATACTCTATCATGAATTAAAGGAGTTCTTTTCAGGACTTCATTGTCCATCTCCATAGTTTTAACAGAAAGATATTTCAGCTTAATTAAAGCATCTTCTTAATTCTCTACCTTTCTTGAAGTTTCTTTTCTTTCTTGCCACTAGTAGTTTATAAAGTCTCTTTTCATGTTGATCACTCTCCTTTTCTCTCTCTGGATGAAAAGATTAATCCGCAAGTCTCATCTAGATAAGAAAGAGTTAAAATCTTGCCCAAGCTTTTGTAGATGGTTCGGTGATCTCTGCTGAACAGGAGCTGGAGCCGTCTGCGATGGAAAGTTCCTCATAGCTGCTTTTAGAAAGCGTGGTCTCCGTCTCTGCTTGCTGCAGGCTCAGAGCTCCTTTCCTTCTTCACTCGGCAGTTTTCTAGTGAATGTAGTTACAGCAAACCCTCTAGCTGAACCAGAGATCGGGCCGAGCCCGGCCCAGCCCGACCTGGCCCGGGGCAAGCCCCATCTCCCGGCCGGGAGACGAGAGACGCGGCAGGCCCGGCCCGGCCCCCGCCCGGCCGCATGGCCTGGGCAGAGAACCAGAGGCCAGCCGGAGCTCCGCCACCCTTCACAGTCAGGAAACAAAGAGAACCACAGACTTCTGGTTGTACACTTTAAGGTGGGGTTCACAAGTTGATTTTACTTTTCAATGGCTAAAACTGCTGTCAATTCTCAGCAATGACCGATAATTGGTCAGGAGAAAAGACTCCCAGGAGTCCCCAGCAACTTTAACTTCCTTAAAGGTAAACTAACCCCATGACAAGTGTGCATCCATTCTTGTGCTCCTGTGTTCATTCCTCTCTGATTTGTCATAGTTAAACTTGTTGCATCATGGCCTCACCTGAGTTCATTGCCAAAGGTGACCATCTTTGTGTCCTGCTGCCCCATCCTCTTTCTGTTTCCCACCACTTGCCAGAATGCACGACCATGGGATGCAAACTGGGATGAAAATGGTATAAAAATGCGTAAGAAATAGTCTCCAAATTGGAGATGCTTCTGACAAGATAATTAAACTACAATGACAGCTGAACACTGAGAATAGACACAAAAATAAAGATGGTACTCTTTGACTTCTGCAGGAAATAAGAAATATTTTCTGCTTTCATTTCAGAGCATTAGAAAACATTCTCAAATATTTTGGAATGAAAGGCTGTTATTTCTTGGAGGGTGATATTTTCTCATTCTAGGAGACTGACTGTGCTGAGGAAAATCTCATGGAAGGAGAGACTGCCTGATGGTGAGATGCCATCCAGACGGTAACACCTCACTGCCAGTTATGCAGACACTTTGAAATCTAAAAATGGGTTTTCCCCAAGTGCCCTGTTGGCTGCTAACCTCTTCTCTGGTGCCATCAAAGTGTAGAAGTGTTTGAGATTTACCAGCAAAGCCCACAGAGACTGAATTTCCTGCTGCTGCACACAAATAAAGTGCCTGAAGGTGTGACAGCATTGAGATGAGTGGCCACCTCAGCCTGGTGCCTGTTTGAAGCACGCTGTGCTCATCCTCCCTGTACTGGGAAACTCTGCACACACCAGACTGGACTTGCAGGATGGAAGACTGCTCCCCTCCACTGCTACATAAAATAAAAGAATCCTAAAATCCTAGTGTAGTTTGAGTTGGAAAGGACCTTTAAAGGTCACATAGTCCAACCCCCTGCAGTGAAAAGGGACATCTTGAAATAGATCTGGATGCTCAGGGCCCCATCCAACCTGATCTTGAACATTTTCAGGGATGGGGCATACAACAGTTCTCAGGGAAACTTAATTCCCTACATTTGAAGGCTTAGAGCACTCAAAGGAGACTTAGGAGACACAAAGACTTATTGCTTTATTATAAAGGGATTAGTACTAAATAGAACATTCATTAATATGCAGGTCTCTCACATCTCAGATAAGAGCTGTCCCCCAGTTGCAGCTTCTTATGGGCATTGACCCAAAATAGTTATACTGAATATATAATTAAAATCTATACAAAATCTATACAAAATGAAAGAGGAACTACAACCTGCATAGTTACAGACCAGCAGTTAGGAGGTGGCAAATGGCAATGGGAAAGACTAAAGGAAAAGGGAGATTTGAACTTGAATTCTGCTAAGGAAAGGGTGGAAATCTAAATTTTTGTAACAGGGGATGATGATGATAGAGAAGATCTTTTCTGACTGCATTTCATAAGAAGGGCTTTGCAAGAGGTCTAACCCCTAGGACAGGTTGCTCATCTGAAAAGTGGAAGTCTCTACACAGAGGTGTGGCCCTCCAGAGGCACTCTATCCTCCACAGCATTTCCCCCTCGAGTCTCTAGGAAAGATGTCTCCTCCCTGGTCATCTTGCAAAAGTTTATGTGTTCTGACTCTGATGCTAAATCCTCCTGTAATCTGTAATAACCTGTGGTTAATAATCTGTAAATTACACTACAAGCAGAAGGTGCTGCCACACTTCTAATAATAAGGCTGTCATCTTCTTGAGGTGCCTATCCCAAAACATAATTTTACTCCATTGTTTTTTTTCATAGGAATGCCTAGTTTTCTAATACCAAGGACTCAGCTGTAAAACCCAATTTGTTTTTTGAACTGGTGATGTTGATATAGTTTAGTTTTCTAAATTAGCTTAAGGTGAAGTCTGTAGGATGAATTCTCCCTTATTTCTAACCATCCAAAGTACCATAGAGCCAGTCCTACAAAAGTGAACAGTCAGTAGCAAGGTTTAACCCCCATGCAATGGACTAGCAAAGTATGAACAGTACTGCAGGATTTGTTGACAAACACAGGTCATGTCTTCCTAAGCCAACTTTTTTTCTCTCTTCCCTTCTACTGCATTATTGTCTGTCTCTCTATTCAGAATGTGATGAAGAAATAGAGTCAGAGCACCTGTCCTCTGTAAACTTATTTCCTTTCTAGTTTAAAACAAGAACAACCCTATTTTACTTTCATTTTAGCTCAGAATAGCAGCTTCAGGTTCCACTACTTTGTCATGTTGTTCTATAGCAGTCTAAATACTAAAAATCACAATTATTTTAAAAATTATTTTAGAGCTTGATCTTTATTTTAATAAAGAGTATGATTTGGTTCCTATTTTCCACGTAAATCAACTGCTTTGATTTCCAAGTTTAATATTATTTGGTATATTTATTTTTACAAATACAACAGGGAAAGCAGATCAGATATCAGAAACTGCATTCTGTTTCATCACCTTACAAATGCCAACTGCGCATATGGATGTTCCATAAGCTGCTATCACCAAAGCAATCATCTGTAATGGGTTGCCTTGTAAACACAAGTTGTGTGTATTTTCCTTTCTGAAGTCAGGTGAAGTTCTTTCATCTCAATTCAGATGTAATTTACTGTAAATAACTCTGATGTTGCTAAGAGACAAATTTCAAAACAAGTCCCAACTACAAAAGGATTAATATTAAAAATCTTAAAGAGGTGTTCACAGTGTGTAAAACACACTTTAACATCCTTTGATAAGGCCAAGTCACTTTTTATTTGTGGGAAGCTGACTTGCCAACACTGGCAGGTCGGAGGGCAATAGGTCTGACATGTTCCATACTGTACCTGTCACACGCTCCAGGGATCCCTGCACTCCAGGGGCTGTTTCTCCGTATGCCTCAGAGTGTGGGCTGCTCAAATCCAGAGCACTGGTGCACTTGAGAGGTCTAGGGAAAGTTCTTTTCTTACATGTAAAAGTTGCTTTTTCTTCAAAAGACAACATTAATCTCACTATTATTGTGGAGGATGATTTGCTGCAACAAGGTTGTTTAACAGGAAATATGGGAATTAGACACTGAAAATACATTGTAAGAGCCTGTCTGTTGCAAGGAGAAAAGTGATACTGTAACTTCCAGATGGGGGCATTACATGTTGTTTTTTGGTAAACAATCTAAAAGCAATCCTCCCTCATTTTAGCCCTTCCTCCTTTTCCAGTATGTATTCAGCTTTGCCTGACCTGGGTAGGAAATAAGGAACCACCTTTTGCCTGCCTTAGGGTAACAACGTAGATGCTGTTCAGTAAGAAACAAACAAGCTTTAACTCCTGAATAAGATGCATAGTGATGCACTGATGGGAAGACAAGAAAAAGATGAGTAAGCTTTTTAGTGAGTAGACTTTCTGTTTGTGTGAGAGTCTTCCAGTGATAGGTGCTTTGTCTAACACCATTATAGTATGTATCCATTCTTTTTTTGCATATCCATTTAAGTATAAATGGAACAAGGTACCTTAGAACTAATTGAATTGAAATGGATGTGGTTTCACAAGATACTCCTTTTAATTTATCCAAAGATGGTATTTGGTTCTCAAGAGAATGAAAAATTAACCTATCACCAAGGATTTGTGAGGGGATTGAGGAAGTAGAGTGCTGTGAACCAAAGGAGGTTTTCTGGAATCAGGCTGTGGGCACATGGACACTTAATAATCCTGATAATGCCTCAGTTCTTTTTGGAAGTTGTTGTTCATTCTTGACCTAAATTGCAGACACAATTTACTTCACCCTGTTACTTTCTTTACAGAGTATAGAATTAGAACTTCTAAAAGGTAGACATTTCAAAATTAACATTTGTATTAGTGTTGGGGCTAGGCAGATAATATGGATGTTGGCCAAGGGAGCGTTCAGCTGCAGCCAGGAGATCTGGAAAGACTCGGTTCCCCTGTCGTGAGAACAAGCACATGGAAAAGGATGTGTAGAAGATGAAGGGTTCAAAGTGATGAGAAGGAAAAAAAATTACAAGAAAGATAAAAAGAGGAGGAATGGGAGGGTCAGACAATGTTACCATGATTTTAATTATACTGTCTATGGTAACAGTAAAATTAATTGGCAGTGCATGCAATTCATGACATTTGGATTGTCTTATGCCTAGAGACAATGAAGCAGAGGAAGAAAAAGTGTATGCAATTTTGGAGTGCTCAAATATCACTACAAAAAGTACCTGGAAATACATGAGAGGCCAGAAATATTCTCCACTTTTTACTGTAGCAACAAACTTCATTTATAGTGTTCAGGTCAGCTGTGAAAAATGAGAATTAAATTAACCCAAGTTAATAACATTGGACAGACCTGCTCTGAGAGACCTTCCTGAGCTTTAAGGAACTTTGGTGAGGAGGTAGTTGCAGTCAGTGATAGAGTGCTAACTACACTGAAGTCTGGTGTATCCTTTGGCAAGTGCTCCTCTACCATATGAAATGTTCAGGCTGTTTTTGAATGAACAAGATTTCATGACAATCAGAGTGAAACTAATTACATCTGTTTGATGGTAGGACCTACTTTAAGATAATTTGCAACAAGCTCCCTAGGGAAGTTTTCGCCTTTGAAGTGCTTCTTACTCCAGGGTTGCCTTTTGAAGTAGCTCCCCCTTTGGATTGCTTTTGAAGTGCTACTTTTTCCTTTCTTAGGTGTTCCTTCAGTTCTGCTTTGTTGCACCTTTCACATTGGAGGTTAACAGCTGAAGATCACTGAGTGGAAAGAGAGACTTTGATAGAGACCAGTTTCTCACACCATGCAAGAAGACCTGTGTCATCTCCCCAGAAGTAGCCGTACAGGGAGAACTAAGAAATCTATTCACTCCCCTCCTCACTGGCACCAGCTTCATATGTAAACTGGCCACCATTGAAACCAAGGTGCAGAAATGTCTCCAGCTATCTAAAATGCCTATTTTGCTTGATTGCAGAAAATTTCTTTTTTTTTTCCTTTCCTTTCTCCCATCAGCTTAGATATCTGATTTTCTCCTCTCCTTATGTGGTATAAATCTCTACCAGCCACCTGGAAAGCCCATAGTTCTGAGTGAGTTTGTAAAGCTGCTATCTGTGAAGAAGGACTTGGAAACAGCACTTTGTCAGTGAGACATTCCCATCACTAGAAAGCTCCCACACCTTCATCCTGACTCCAGGGCTTGGAAATGCTATGAACAGAGAGAAGGAAACAAAGGTTGGAGGCTGCAGAAGATTTTTAGGTCAGATAAGGCTGAGATAAGGCTGAGTTTGGGATATCTTAACAGAAACACCAGAGATCTACCAGCAACTGAGAGGAGCCTCTCTATCTCTTCAAAGTACCCTATCACACTTCACTACATGCTATATAGCATACTTTGGGGACAGGTTGAAAGAGGGCAAATTTAGCTTAGATATTAAGAAGAAATTCTTTTTTCTGAGGGTGGTTAGACACTGGAACAGATTTACCTGTGAGAGAGGTAGTGAATGCCCCAACCCTGCCGGTGTTCAAAGCCAGGATGGATAAGGCCTTGAGCAACCCAGTTTAGTGGGAGGTGTCTCTGTCTATGGAAGCAACATTTCAGACTAGAGGATCTTTAAGGACCATTCCAACACCTTAACATTCTATGATTCAATGATTCTATGCTGTGGCAGGAGCTCACAACATTTATGTTACTCTGCATGGCATATCCCACCGGTTCTTATCCCAGCCTTTCTGCCCCAGTGGTTTTGGTTTCCACAGTCTGGAAACCCCCTTTGTCTCCAGATGAGATGTCCTGGTGTGCAGTTCATAGACCTGTGCCTACTTTCATCTCCCAACCAGCTGTGCAAACCGCTGCTGCCCTCTGTGACCAGACACAACCCCTGGCTAACACTGACACTGGCCTGGGTCTGGAAGCACTTGACACTGCTGCTACCCCAAGGCCAGAGGAAACAGGATATTTTTGACATGGGCAGAGATATTTCCGAGACAGGAATTTAAGGCAGTTCCTCATGGTTTTGGGCCCTTCCTGGTTCATCTCAGGAAAGCAAGGATGGGTAAGAAGGCATAGATGCTGTGTGGGGATAGACCTTGGGTATCTGTCCCCTAAGGCATCTCTTCTCTTTTTCTTCCCCTCAACCCTGTACTCCAACCTCCTGAGCCATTTCTCCCTCTTCTCTGCATGGGCACAGTGTGTGGTACTCACCACCCAACCCTCCACCCACAGCCACACACTGTTGTGAGGGAAAGGTCTCGTATGATGCCACTACTGAGGGGCAAAGATAACCATGGAACTGGACCAGCACTGCTGACATCAGGCACTTTGCAATCTGGCCAGAAAACCAGTATGGAATAGCAATGCACTTCTTAAAGACAAACTGCTCTTTGAACAAGACAGTGAACCAACCACCAGTCAAAACAGCAAATGTTTTAGGGATTCACTAATAACACTTTCCCCAAGTAATGTAGAGGATACGAAGTTGGGCTCAGCAGTCCAGGTTGTAGGTGTGAGAACATGAAAAGCTGGCTAACATTAGTTTTAGAACACGGTGCTGTCTAAGCCAGATTTTTACAACTTACAAAATGTTTTTCATTTTAACAAGGTCGTAATGGAAACAGAAACAAATGTGCCCTATGAGCAATGTAGTCCAAAAGAAGTGAGAATTGAAATTTTCTTGGCTCTGCAGAAAAATCAGGTTAAATTAAATCAGCAAATGAAACAAATGGTAAGGAGAAAGATTAGGTATTATTTAAAATGACATGAGATCAATGGAAATTCCTTTTCAACACTGTCACTCTCATTATCATACTCGTAAAATGCTATTAATATCTCTTTGAAATGCAGAAGGATGCTGACAACACCACACTGTGCCTCAGAGAAAGCAGCCTTCCCTTTTTTGCTAGGCTGCTATCTTCCATAACTCAGAACAGAGAATCTTCTAATTCATCTTGTCAGAGATCATAATTATCATCAGTATAAAACTGTAGATAAGTTGTTATCTTTCTACCCCCATAATGACTATTTACTAGGTATTTCTGTGGTTATGTCATAGAAAGTTTAGTCATTAAGACTCCTGTATTTAAACTGAAGCTTTAGTTTCATGTTATGGTTTTCCCGGTACTAGTGATAGTGTGAGGAGAAAATTTCCTCCGTGTCACTGCTACTGTCCCTGCTTTTATGCACTCCCACTAGGTTGAATGAAATGTTTGCAGGCCCACAAGAAAGTCAGTGAAGTAGACTGATGCTTTTGAGTTGGGGGGAGTCTGAAAACTTATCATTCTGGCAGTGTCTTCAGAGAAAACTTCCTATGAATCCATAGCCTCAGAGATTATTCAACACTCTCTATCAGCATTTGTCAAGCTGGATATATGTGTGTATTATGAATGAATTATCTATTGTCAGGGAAATTATAACACTTTCTGGGCCACCCAGGTTGAGGTAGAGTTTCAAAAGCATTTTTGCATATCAAAAGCTAACATTGAATCAAGCAGCTTTTCACTAGCAAGAAGATCAAAAATTGATAGCCTAATTAAACCAATTATCAAGTCTTTAGGCTACAGGAAATTCCCAGTGTGGCATTTATACTCTGCTGAATTGCCAGGGAAAGCAGGAGATCACCGAGCTTTGCCCCAAGTCCAGGGGGATGACATTAGAGGGATGAGACTGCTCGGGAGCACTGCTGCAAGTGCCTCTGGGCTGGTGCCCAGCCTGCTGAGCAGAGGAAGGCAGGCTCTGCCAGCCTGCATCCTGTGTCCACCACCATCCCTCCCTGCTCCCTTCCACAGCTATCCGCCGGACATCCTGCCAAGCCAAATGACCTAACTGAAACTTCAGACAACTGTTTACTCCCTTTCCTCCTTCTGGGATTAGTTTTCTGCTGTTTCAGGGAGTTAAATCAGCTCATGAAAAGCTTAACAAAGGTCCAGAGCTTATGCAAGAGATGAACAGATGAGTGGCCAGGGGATGGGGTATGTGAGGTCAGAGCAGGATATGCTCCTTGATTCTGTGCACCTGCTTTCCAGATCTAGAATGCTTTTAAGAACTATTTCTAGCACAATAAAACTTGTTTCATTTTTTCACCTCAGCAGGGTAACCAGTGAAATGTTGCAATGTCACCCTGCACCAGGAGCAATGTGCAAAGAGGAATCCTCCTAGGAGTGTAAGCCTTATGTACTCAGGAATTTTCGTGCCACTGAGTTGACAGGATCTACTTAGAGGTCTCTAACACTGACAGCCAACTTGTGGGGAGCAGGCCATCACCATCACTGAGATGTCTTAGGCAAACTCAATGGCATGAAATCAAATCACAGAGATAAGTAGCAATGCTGAGCATAAGGATCTACCTACTCACTTGTGACACTACCTGGTCAGCTGACAGATTGCTCTAAAAGCTGCTGTTGGCCCTCGTGCATGCTGTCCTTGGTGTTACTAATACAAGTGATGCTGGAGCAGTAAAAGCAGGAGGAAGGACCAAAAATCTTTGACTCACTGGGTGGAACTAACCTTAACTTCAGCCCATCTGGGGTTAAGCACCAATTTCCTTGGCTTCTTTGGTCACTGAGCCATGGGCTCTTGCATTAACTGCTGAGGGGGCCTTGGGAGGCAGATCAGACTAGAGATCTGCCAGAGGTGCCAAGGAGAAGAGATATTTCCTGCTGATTCTCACATGTGTTCCCATTTTGCATCTTCAGAACATCTGCACTGCAACGAAAGACAGAACAAAATTTGCTTTCTTCCTTTTACAATTATTGACACAGAAGCTGAAACAAATTGCGATCATCTCTTGTACTAAGTACTAGTTAAAAGCAGAGAGTTTCAAAGCCAAACATAAAGATCTTGGATCTTTTCCTGACGATGAAATAATTTTAATTTATTAATTTGAGTTATTTCACAAAATGGTTCCAAATGTATTTGTTATTTGTCTCAAGGTATTGTGAATCAGTGAGCTGCTGACACAGACCCTGGGACACATCACTCACCCTGGCCATAAAAAGCTGCAGAACAAACAGCAGCACTCATAAAGCATATCCATTGGGCTCTGGCCAAGCAGCGACTGTGATAAGGGAGGTGACTGAGTGGGAAAATTAGTTTGATTAACTTTATCAGCAGGAAGGTGAGGAGTGGAAAATCCCTAAGCAGGAGAACAAAGGGGCAGAGGTGATAGAGCAGCAGCTTGAAGAGCAAGGCGGCTTTGGACAAAAAAGAGGAACAAAGGCGGGTGCCTTCATGGAGAGGGCTTTCCTCACCTCAGCATCAGCCAAAGAAACAGGGAACTAGCTGGAGGAGATTTTCTCTGTGCTTCAGTGAAATGGTCATGTGGAGGTTGGGGAGAAGGGGTGGATAAAGGGAGATGAGGTTACTGGCCAAACTGAGGCTAGTTTTCAAACACATCTCTGGATTTTCCCAGACATGCCCACTTTCTACACAGAAACTGTCAGGAGACAGGGTGACCTTTTTGGTCTGTTAAACATGTCTGGCAAGAGAAGGACAAAGATAAATAATGCTAATGGAGTTTCCAGGTGTCTTTAAGTCCCAGACACATGGCCATCACACAGGGCAGATTGACTACACAGCACATAAAATGTGGCACTGGGGTTTCCCAGACAGACTGAACCTCACAAATAGGCTCTGAATAGGTTACTCTGCACATGAACTCACCACTGGCACAACTCATGCCCCAGAGGTATTGTGAATTGTCCTGGCAGATGCTTGGAAGCTGTTCTAAATGATGCTCCAGAAAGGTGCAGAATTCCAGGTGTTGAGACCTGCTTCTTCTGTGTAATCTATGGTCAAGCTGAATTGTGCCAGAGTCCTTAAGAGGGCCTGAGTGCCATCACTTATTTCAAATTACTTCAAATATCATATTTCTTTACACATCAAATCAGAAGTTAAACTATAAATTGAAACTCTAATTCTATTTCTTTGGTAATTAATGTTTTTCTGTCAAGAGTGCTATGATGTGACTTAGGATGAATAGAGTATTATGATCCATTTTTATGAAGACTAAGAGAACAAAGGCTGTGCCCAAGAAGTATAAGAGGGAGGCTAAGAAAAACAAAAATAAGTAGTGCCTCAGTGCACCTGCAAGCATGAGAGCACATAGCTTGAACATTCTCTCAGCAGACAGCAAGCTGACAGATAATTAGGAGGGGAAATTGTGTTACAGCTTAGCTAATTGCTTTTCATCAAGAAATATTAAATATATCTTCCAACATATGAGGAGAGTGAAGCATAGAACAGGGAACAAACTCCTCCAAGGTGACCCATTAAGTTAGATAAGAATAGACTCCTCATTCCAAATTCTCACACAGACTGACCTGCAAAAATCCATCACTTGTGCAGTCACCTTAGCAAGTCTAAGGACACATCAAGGTCACTGTGGGGAACTAAAAGTTCAAGGGGACTTAAAAGATAATACTGTGACTACTTAGGCACCAGGCTCATGGATTTTTTCAGACATTGCCATTTGAAAAGAAGATATCAAGATAATCATGATTAAAACAAGGGTGGAGTGTTGTGCAGTAGCAAAAGAAATAAATAGAGGCATATGGAACAAATACACTGGAGAGCATGAACTTCTGTTACGATGACTTAACCTGCTACTTTTGTGTGGCACTGTCTGAGGCAAGCTGCTGCTCTGACAGATGTGCTTTGTCTCAAAAACACTTTTCCCAGGCAGATTCCCCTTCTGTGGAGGATACTGGGATGTGGTCAGTGATGCTGCTAGGTTTTTTCAACCAGTTGTCAGGAAAATATTCTTGTATTTCATCCTGCACAAATGACCACAGCATAGCAGCCACTAGATTTCAGTACTTTTGAAAAGACATTTCACCCCTGAGTAGTTCTTAACTGGCCATGCACATACCTCACATCCGTTCCAGCTTGCATGTTGTTCTCCAAAGAGAGGTTTTTTCAGCATAGTTCTGGTTATATGGGGTAATAAATTCTGTGCTCTGCCACTGCTGAGGGTGAATCCTGGATTTGGGGACAAAGCTGCAGATAATTGGCACAAAGTGTAATAGAACAAGCCGTATAGGCAATAATACATTCAGGATTAGGATGAAAGCTAGCAAGACACAGCAGGCAGCAAGCCAGAGAAATACAGATAGACACAGTACAGTTTACATCTCTGTAGCTCCTGAATTGTATGAAGACATCTAAAATACACATAGATGCTCTCTGGTTTTGACAAAATGAGCATTAGAGGAATCTAAAAGCATCAGAGGATGGTAAAGAAAGTCTGAGACTGGACCTTAAAGAGACCAAGAACAGCTGAATGACAGAGACAAATCAGAATAGCAAATGCCTGGGTGAAGATGGGCCTTCCATCAGCTCACAGGAGAAGGAGATGGGGTTTGCAGTCTCATACTGCTCATCAGATGTGGTGTGCCCTGATCTGCAGTTCCAATCCCTTTTTGTAAATGGATTGCTCAGAGAGATTGTGAGCACTTACTGCAGAGAGGGAGTGAGATCATTTCTTCCCGCAATGTCACTGCATGACACCACAAGGATAGTGTTCCTGCAGCACATCCTCTTTGCAATACCACTCTGCTATCAAACATCATAAATCTTTTTGATGAAGGGCAAAATATTAAATGTGTGGAGCTTAGCTAGAAATGCACTAGAAGTGTATGGGTGGTGTTCCTTGCTTCCTGAGTGCTTTCCTGGGATGCCTGTGTAACCTTTCCTGGTGTCAGCTTTCCCTCAACCTTATGGTATCTTAGCAGTAAAATAAAATATTATTGAGTGACTTCATTCATTGACTTTTACCTCTGGGAGTCTACAGTGAATTTCTCTCAAGTCTAAATGTGGCATTCTTGGTGGATGGATGGAGAACAGGTGTACTAAACCCACCCTGTTCTCCTTTATGTGCTTTATCCTAGAGCTGAAAGTGTTCAGCTTGGAGCTGTATGTCAACATTTCAAACCAAGAAAATCTGGCAGTCTGGGAATCACACACGCTTCCAGAATAATTGGTTAGCCATGGTGATTATGCATGTGCTGTGGCTGGGAAAGGGAATTACAGGGACAGCCTTCGGGAAGCACAAATGATTTTCTAGGAATCTCAAATGCACAGGATTTTGTTTTGGGTAGCAGAACTGAAGGTGCTGAAGAAGGAAGTAATTTTGATGAAAGAATTCGCTTCTGAGACTGTTCAAGTAGTGAGTCCAGAGTATTGGCCGATGCATCACTTGAATTACTCTGGTTTTGTCCAAGTGAGTGTGCAGTTGGGAATGAAGACTTACCAAAAAAGATGAGAAAAAAGTATTTTAAGGTAGTTCTTTCAACCTCTTTCAGTAACCTTCATTCTTGTGCAAAACCAAAGGTATTAGGATAAAGAACTGGCACTTTCCATATTAACCCTTTTAGCTTTGCACTGAAATAGGTACAACTGAAAAGAGTTTTCAGAGGAAATTACTCTCCCATGGCTACTATTGGCTGAGCTTTAGCACACCTTGCTGTCCAGACTGCACAGGGGAAGTTCTCATGTACAGGCTGGCATTTTGCTGATGCTGAGCTCCTGCTTGCTTAGCAGGCAGCGTGAAAGCAGGTGGCAGAGTCGGAGCTCAGAGGGTGAGGAGTTTGTTTTGCTTCAAATCAGCAGCTAAGCTGGGGCTTAACCAAGAGTGTGGGCATCCCTTTGGCTTCCTTTAGCACTCCACAGATGTGTGTCATTAACAGGGATCTGTGTGAGAGAGTTGGGCTCTTGTAAATGGAAATGGAAATAAATAACTGTAAGTGAATTTTGGCCAAATGCAAAATAACAAAACAGAGCTCAGAAAATCCTGCTTAGAGGTCATTTGTTTGTTTTCTTCCCCAAAAACTAAAGGAGATGCAATGGGTCCTTTAGAGAATTCTTTCCTAAATGTAGCTTTAAAATTACTTTACCTGAATTAAAAGCGGTCCATACCTTCACAGTGTGACAGCTCTTGCCTGACTGACAGTGAATAAACTGTGTGGCTCTGCAGGGGCAGGAAAACAAAGATGACTCTAAGCCTTCAAGATCAGTTCAATCTCCAGTATAGATCAGAGAAGTCTGTTCTGATCCTGCTCTGTTGATCACCAGGGCAGAGACACGACACATGTTTTTCGTCTTGAAATTGAACTGACTGTGGGAATGCATTCTATTTGAGGAGAGGTAAAAAGCCATCACCCTTGTGGTATTTAGAGACCTCTAGATAAATTTACATGTCTAGATAAATAATTTAGCTTTCTAGATAAAACAATTTCAAGATTTACCTAGAGTGAAACCATCTGCATATGTCTGATAAGGTCACACACATTAGCCTCATCAATTTGGACATTATATTTGTTTTGAAGAGGCACAAAAAATTTTCAGTTAGAACCAGCGACATTTAATGTAAGACTTAATTACTTAAAATTTTTAAACGGGAGCACTTGTATTGAGTAATATTTTGAATGTTAATTTTCAAGTAAATTGAACTGATATTACAGCATTGCAGTTGTGCAAAAAGGAAGATGGTTAAAAATAGCTGTAGGACTATATCTGTAAATAAAAACCATGTGCTTACCATCTCCATGTCCAGCATGACTGTGCCACTTCAACCACATCATTTCAGTGCCAGATGGTCTGTGCAAGCACATGCTTGTGCTGGATGAGGACTAAAGTCCCAGAAGTAAGGGAATCCCACAGCTGAGGGTGGGAATTGCACTGTGGGAAATTGAGAGGAGTGATTTGTGCCAGGAAGGTGCCGCTGGGAGAGCAGAGATTGACGGCTGTCAGGGAGTAGAGTCACACAGAGGTGGGGAAGGCAGTGCTCACCTACCACAGACCAGGTCTGACTGGGAAAAGGATGACTGGAGCTCAGGCCCTGGGGTTTTACTGTCTGTTCCCATGGCAGATGTGCCTCAGGCCTTACACAACTTTGGGATGAAAAACTCCCAGTTGAGGTGGCTCAGTATCTCACCAAACAAGACTAGGCTTTGTCCAGCATCAAAAACCACCACATCATCCTCCCTCTCTACAACAAGAGCTAACAGTTATTTCTTGCTTCACAGCACTCTTAAGTAATTGAATTTTTTAGCAGATGTTCACATGCTAACATCAAGAATGTTCACACACATGTAGAAACATATGCAGATAGAATTGTGTTCATTACAATGTTTGGATTATATGCTCTTTTGATGGAAAAACTATTTTACTTCAGTTTTATTTTCATGTTTCCTTCTCTTATTGCTCCCTGCTCAGGACATGCCAAAGCCACCACACTGTTTAAAATACTAAAGAGTTGCATGTCATAGCTAATGATCTAGTTAATGATCTAACAAATAGAAAATTTTTTAAAAAACCCTTACTGTACACATTTGTCTTAAGGAGATGGAAATTGCAAGCACCATAATTTTCATTTTTTGTTTTGTGTGAACTGAAAGTATTCCAGCTCCTCCCTCCTTCTCTTCAAACACCAAAGGAAAAAAACTATCTCATTGTGTTTCTCACAAGTCCTAATACCAGAGAGTAAGGGAAGTTAGCTTCTGGTCAAAACTAGCTTAAAAGATTTATGTCATCAAATATATAAAGAGGGATCTTGGGGCAAGAAAATGATGAGTTGTAGGAAAGTGCTGGTTGTAAGAAAGTGTTAACACATTTATTATAGCTCTAGGGAAAGGTGTATTTTACATTCTTATCAGACCAGCTGTTACACTGCAAAGGCACTAAATTTTGTAACTGGTTTTGAACACCCAGACAAAGTCACATGACTGACTCAATACTGAGTTGATCAGATATATGTTTTAACTATCAAATGCCTTGTTACATCAGACAAAAAACTGAGGAGTGTGGCCATTATGACCTACACACAACAGTGGTATTTCAGCTTGTATTAATTTTGTTGTCAAAGATACAGCTGTTGTAGGAAATATTTTGAATTTTTAGTACCATCTGGTGTGCTGAAAGAAGAAGTGCTTTAAACTTGGCATAAATCCATTTTCTAAGTGGGTAATACTGGTGCTTTGAGAAAGGGGCTGTCAGAGCAGGAGATGAGAGGAGATGAGAGGAGTTGTTTATTGGGGCTGTTTTCGTTGCTCTATCGCACTACAAACCCTACCCCACCTCAATTAAAACAAACATGTTTATGACTCTTACAGGGTCCTCAGAATGACTTTTCATTGCTAACTATATTTGCATTGTCAAGCCTTTTTTTTCAGGGCACAGCATTTTGCTGTCTTGGGAAATGAAAAACATTGGGATTGCAGAAGGCAGCAAATGGAGAAAGCTGAGACCTTACACTGAGGCAGTTTTCGCAGCCTCCCCATGAGATGAATTTGATGGCCCCTCTGTAATGCCTGTACCTCTATTTTCCTCTACATACTGCCAAGGCAAGCAAAAATCTTACTGCTTTAACCTCCTTTTGTTGTGCAGATAACCAATAGCGAGATTTACCTTTGCCACATAATTAGCTCAGGGGGAAATAACTGAGCATCTGTGGGAATGTTAGATGTGTGTCTCTGTGATGCCTCTTACCCAGAGGAATCTCCTATGGGGATGACTTGGCTTAGAGGAGGAGCAGCAGCTCTGATGCAATAGCACACTTCCACATGGGAGCCCTGAGTTCTTCGTTCAGACTCTCCAGGGTAACTGTGAGCATTAAGACAATATTATAACCACAGAAACTGAAGACAACAAAAGTTAAGCAATTTGTTCCAGGGAAAAAAAAAAAAAAAAAGAGATAAAATGTCCCATGTGCACATATTTTCATACAGTCTTCCAAAGTCCTTTTGAGCAAAACAGACCTCAGTTTCCAGGTGATTTAATCTCCAGAGTGGACATTATAAGTGTCAGTTCAGTAAGGGAGATTTGGCAGCTGCAGGCTGTCAGTGTTGCATAAATCCTACAGAGTTTTGGGGAAAGTTGCTATAAACTCATGGAGATCAGGAGCCATGTGTGGGTATACTGCAGCTCCATCATGCACTGCATATCTCTCTGTCCTGGGGGACACTCAGAAGTTGTGTCACCCAGAGTGAAGGGAGTTACTGAGATCTGACTGCTTCTCTGTAAAAAAAACTCCAAAAACAAAAAAAAAATTAACATCTTTTTGAGAATCATGCAAAAAATAAGCCTCCCTCCCTCCCTCCCTCCCTCCCTCCCTCCCTCCCTCCCTCCCTCCCTCCCTCCCTCCCTTCCTCCCTCCCTCCCTCCCTCCCTCCCTCCCTCCCTTCCTCCCTCCCTCCCTCCCTCCCTCCCTCCCTCCCTCCCTCCCTCCCTCCCTCCCTCCCTCCTTCCTTCCTTCCTTCCTTCCTTCCTTCCTTCCTTCCTTCCTTCCTTCCTTCCTTCCTTCCTTCCTTCCTTCCTTCCTTCCTTCCTTCCTTCCTTCCTTCCTTCCTTCCTTCCTTCCTTCCTTCCTTCCTTCCTTCCTTCCTTCCTTCCTTCCTTCCTTCCTTCCTTCCTTCCTTCCTTCCTTCCTTCCTTCCTTCCTTCCTTCCTTCCTTCCTTCCTTCCTTCCTTCCTTCCTTCCTTCCTTCCTTCCTTCCTTCCTTCCTTCCTTCCTTCCTTCCTTCCTTCCTTCCTTCCTTCCTTCCTTCCTTCCTTCCTTCCTTCCTTCCTTCCTTCCTTCCTTCCTTCCTCTACTGTTTTTGTATAATATCACCTTGTTGCACCATTAATCTTGCCAAAATGCTACATTCTGTTTTTGCTGAAATACTACTAGAACCTGTTAGCATCATCTCTTGGCATTCCACAAGGGATTCTTTGTGCAGACAACTGGTTTCCTGAGACCAGACTTAACATCCTGCCTCTCTGTGGGATACTTTCTCCTTCACCAATACTGGGCTGTAATTTAACTTTATTGAGTCTACAGTTCAGAGGAGCTTCAACACTTAATGGTAAGCATATATTTTATTTTCATTTCTATTCCCCTCCTTTACAAAGCCATACTTTGGAAACACATCTTTCTCACGCAAACTGCTATAGTGGGGCAGAGATGCTTTGAATACCACTTCTAATAAGCATTAGAACTGGATGCTCTTTCTCTCAGTGTTGAGTAATTTAAGGACTACCCAAATGGGAGCTCTATCACCACACCACAGAGTGGAAGTCAAACCCCCCAAAACAAGGCTGAGGCTCATCATAATTATCTCTCCTTGGAAAAATACTTAGCCTTGCTCCGGTATTTTGTAGCAGCAGGAGACCGTCTTGTGATGATATGCCCTTCCACCAGCATTATCACTTAATTCCCTTTTTTGAAGGTTTTTATAGGGATTGGGTGCAGCTGTTTTCCATCAGACCCTTCTTATTAGAATTTCTAAGAATCCTGATTAATTTCAAGCCTGTTTCAACTGCTGCTTAAGGAGATTGAACATTTTGGCCTGCTTTCACAATAGCATTTAAAATATTGTGTGCACTATTATGAATTTCCTTTTGGGTTTTTTTTGAGCAAATGCGTTCATAAACATATTGCTAGTGGAGAATTTGTCTTATTCTGAGAGGTTTAATTTTTTCTTCTTTCTCATCTTTTAATTTCTTAAAATGTGTCTAATTTGTAGGGTAGGACAAAAATGTGGGGGAATAAATTTAAGCTCTGAGAGGACTGTTACATACCTAATGCTGGAGGTTGAGTAAAGCTAAAAAGCAGATCAGTCATAGTAACTTGAAGGACCTTCCATAGTTCTTCTCCAGCTGGCTGACTATGAGTTTTCAGGGATTTAACCTGAAGAAATTCTTAGGGGAAAGGGTTTCTCCTTCACCAAATAGTCATTTAACTATCCTGTAAAAGATTTAAAAACACCTTTTTGTTTTACTTCCCTGCTGAAGATATTTTGATCTCTCTCTTCTTGAGAATTGCCGTGGTTCTATTTGTTGCTGCAGCTGAAACCAAGCCTGAGGAATTGTGATCTCAGGGCTACCATCTCCCAGGACATGAACTTGAGCAGGTCAACAGTGTTCTGAAAACCTCCTTCTGTTACTGTCGAAGCAAAGGGAGGTGGGCACGGCACAGTGAGAGAGGTTGCCAGAGGCAGAGAGCCACAAGGGCACAGATGCATGGAGTCGCTGCCTCCCAGGGAAGGCTGGGGAAGGCTGTGCTGCATCTGCACTTCTGGTAGCTTTTCAAGCATACCTCTGGGCAAACCAGAGGCTTTGTGACACCCAGAACATAGCTCCAGTGTTACAGGGTTGGAAGAGCAGAGGATGGGGCCTTGAAGACCAGCAGGGCTGTGGCTGAGTGAAAATGTCAAAGAAAGATCTTAGCAAGTGCTAAGGAGAAGATCTTAGAAAGCTAGTTGTCTGGAAGCAGGGACATAAATCCTAAAAGAATGCCTGTCTGTAGGTTACAAATGTTTCTAAAATGTCTTTGTTTAAAATGGCAACTAACTATCCTTAAAAAAAACCCATAAAACATAAATAAGTAAATAAATAAATAAATATTTTTTTGTTATTTTGCTGATTTCCTGCAGGTAATTATAGGGATAAGGAAAGTAGTTTCCCTACAGAATATAAAGATTTGGTCCTGTTTTGGTTTGGTCCTGTTTTGGTTTCTTAACCTCATCCCTTAGATATGTTTCAGCAGATATAAATTCTCTTCTCCAGAAATCCTCCTGATTGCTGAGCATGGCATGACCTTGTTTTCCCATAAAGTCATTTGAAGCATTCCCCCCAGACCTTAAGAAGACAGGTTTTAAGCTAGTAGGCTCCTGAATTGAGCGAATTCTCCTTAAATCAAGGAGGAAGTTCTCTGTTAGATGCCTGGAAAAAATCATTCACAAATACATTTCAAATGCTGGGGTTTTTGTAATAAACTATATATCTGCTATTATTTACTGTAGTTTCAAGGAATTTACAGCAATAACAATGAAATTAGTAGCCAACTGTTAGATAAAATGAATAGCCTAACTATTCATTAACTGACATGACAAAACCTGTGTGCCTCAACCCAGTTGTCTTTTACTGTAAAAATACTGTATATTGCATAACATCTCTACCAGTTTTATTGGGGGAAAAGGGTGAATTAAGGATAGAACAGTTTTCTTCTTAGATTATTGCAAAGGCTCTACACAACCACCACAAGATCCTTGTTTTAAATACTGTTTATGGTTTCCTTAAGTGATTCATGTGTTTAGTAACATCTTGGTTTTATGCAGGGTATCTAATCAGTCTCACACAGCAGATGTGTTATATGGAGAATACAAATTGTCTCCAAAATAGGAGTAGGACCATGGGACTTGAGGCTGTGTATCCTTTTAGGCCACATTTGGGGTTTCTAACTCTCAGTAATACAGTTTCAGCCTGACTTTTCTCCTCTAACAGGAGTCTACCTCTTTTTTATAGTGAATGCCCCAAATGTCTCAGCATTACTACAATGCTTTCATTTTCTCATTGGATTGCTCTCCCATTTTCCCAGTCCTCTGGAAGTTCCCCTAATAGTTCCAGAAATGTGTAATACTCAATTTAACAATACATTTCCAAACCCATCCTGTTAAAGTAGGTCAGAAATTTACTAACTCAAGCCTCATATTTATTCCCTTTTCAAAAGGGAAAATGTGACCCTTGAGGATGTTAACACTTTTGTAGCTAGGAGATTCTAGGGAAAAATCTGCAGTAGGACTTTATTTTCAACATTAGAGTTCAATGAAAAAGCCATTTCCATATGGCCAGTAGTTTAAAAAAATTCAGAGCTATAATGTTATCACATCTATGATGTACAATATTTCCTTATCTAACCCAATTTCACCCTCAGGCAGTGATTTGATTCAGGTGTCTGATGTGACCAGTTAAACTCACTTGCTTAGAAAATCCCAGTCTTGGTTTTAATGGGCAGTCTACAAAGTTGTAGCTGGGAACAGACGATTTTTGGAAGTCACAATTCAGGTTTCCTTGTGAAGCAGATACACAGGTACAATTCAGAAACTGGTGTCCATAAACATGTACCTACCCCAGACAATTACCTTGTTTTGATTTCATTTATTTAGTTATAATACTAGAAGTTCTTAATTTTTACAGCAGAGTAAAAGTCTTGAAGGGCCTGGTGCAATGGGAGAAGCCTGCAAGAGGCAAAAGAGACACAAGCATGGCTCAGTTTACTTGTTCAAAGTGAAGTTCAAGAGACCCTAATGGTGAGTGAAGGGCAGAGAAGGAGAGTTCACTGAGCTAGGCAGAGCTTTTGAATTATTGATATTTCATTTAACTGAGCAAATGAATGTAGCCTTTAATAAAACAGTGATGTTTCTGATAATACCCCTCTCTGGTAATTTAGTTAAACTGTGTTAGTTAGAGGTTAATTCATCGCTACTTGATTGCGCTGTTTGTAGCAGGGATGTGGTTCAGCTCCAGTTGGGTGCTGATGGAGTGATGGAGGCAGCAAAAGGGACTGGTGGGAGCACAGCAAACACTGTGAGGTTTGTGCTTGCTGTCATTACACAGTTTCTGCTCCTTACAGCCTTTGGCAGCCAAGGTTGTTAGACGATATTTATAATGCATGGTAAACTTTATTTGTCTATCTAGGTAGCTTTGGATTTTCTGCTGCTAAAAACAAAGAGGGACCATAGATGCAGGGCTAAGTTACTAACAGGATGTTTATTCTCCCTCCATCTTTGCTATCAAAACATATTTTGTTTCTGTTAATCTAGAAAATTAAGCTGTAATAATCTAAGGCCATTTACCTTGAATGAAACCATTCACATGCAGCTTGAATATGCTATAACTTACATAAATTGACTTCACACCTTTAGCTGATTGATTTATTTAACTTTCCCAAGTGACCCTATGTAGGCAATCCAAAATATTTAATTAGTAAAATGAGGGCTGCCCTATGAGCTGTATCTCTTACAACTTCTCTCAGTCCCTATCCTGCACATTTTCATTACTGTGCAAACGTAAATTCTTGCAAGGGGCCTGAGGCCAGCTTTACCTCACTGCTTGGACAGCACTTTGAACCCAGCCTTTTTCTCACTCCCATAGAATCTTCACTTGCAGCTCTGTTGCTGCAGCACTCCATCCTCCCACCCAAGCAGATTTACAGGGTCAGGGCTTCTGGTGTGGTGCACCAGGGTGTCCTCCTACATCACCCACCCACCCCCATTTTTTTTCCCTTTCTGACAAATTTTTCTGCTTCTTTATGGTGTTATGTTAATTTGGTATTTTTCCTGGAACCTTTTCCAACAAGGACTCTCTCAATTACATTTCTTATCAACATAGCTTAAAGCAAAGCCCTGATGTAGGAAATCTATGAGTGCCCCCTCTCGTCTGCTTTCCAGTAAAACAGCTCTGACATCTTTTCCAAGGAGGGAGGGGAGAACACAATAATTTGGCTTAATCAGTCCATTTGCATTTCTTTACAGACTGAGATGGAATAAAACAGAGAAGTTCACAGCATGATAAATGTAGGTGCCTGCACACACTTGCAGACTGAAAGGTTGGGCTGTCCCTTTTCGGTGTGAAGGAGATTCAAAAGACACGTGTATTAGTTTTTCTGCCTACTCCACATTCCTCATTTTTTCTCTGCAGACGAAGAAATGCTTTTGGTATTGCTTTGATCAGAAAGATCACAGATGATAAAATATTCCCTTTTTTCTCAGCCCTGCTTGAACCTTGGGATTCACTTTTCCTTGAAACAGGATCTTCAAAATGGTTACACCACAATATGAAGTCTGATTTCCCGGCTAGTCAGACCCATAAATATTAACATTCTTACAGCCCCTCTAGAATAATATAGAAAAAAAATAAAAATATATCCTTTTGAAATGTCCTAGCTGATGAGAATGGAAGTGGCAAATGGAGGCCACACAAAGAACTAGCGGGAGCATGGATCCCCCTTGGTTACTTTTAGCTGGGCTGTCATCTTCAGAGCCAAGTCTGCAGAGCAGGGCTCTGTCAGGGCACTGTGCTGCAGGATGGCTCTGCACAGAGAAGGCTGTGGGGTAGGACCCGCTGGGAGGTGGATTCATGCAATCTGCACACTCCAGAGCGGCCTCTGGCTGGGAAATCATCAGCTCCTTGCAGTTAGATGAATATGGAGAATACAGAGGGCTTGAATACAAAAATACTAATCTGTGGGTTTAAATATTTCCCCCCCCCCCCCCAAACCCTGAAATGTTTTTGTATCATTAATTGAAAGTCTGCAACACAGCCTGATTTTTGTTCTCTCTTTGCTTGTTTTCATTCTCCTGCACAGCTTTTGGTTTGCTGGCTGGAAAGTGACCCCTGGAGACAAAGTTAATCTTATTTCAGGAACTGTGCCCACAAAACAAAGAGATGGCTGTTGAGTTCTGGATAATATTACATTAAAAAAAACTGCAATGCAGCACTGAAGTCTGTGTGAAGGCAGCGCTTGGGAGCAGGGCCACACTGACGGTGACAGGGAATAGAGGCGCTGATTTACCTGGACACCGTGCAAGTCCAATGCTCTGTTTTCCCACTAGCACATCTAAACATTGTCTTTACCATCTAATCAATGTGGTGCTGTGGCTGGCCTAATTAGCTCCAGTTCTTTAATTAGGCCAGCCAGGATGCTATGCTGATGTGGCCAGGCTGTTTTGGGACCTCTCTGCACACGCCTGTCAGCTTGATGGGATTTAAGAGGCCACCCTGCGCTGTGAGGGCTCTTGTGGTGTTTGTTTGGTGCTCAGCCCTTGCTGAACCCTCAGACTTGGTCTGACTGAGCAGCTCGTGTGCTTTGTTCATGCTGGAGTTCTCTCCTGGGGGAGTGGATGATCCTGTAGCAGTCGGCAGGACCAAAACATATTTCAGGGCTTTGTTTTAGTAATCTCCAAATAATTGACTCCTCAATCGCAGTTTCTGTCTCCTGGGTGGATTCCACTGAGGACAGAGTTCGTGTCTCGCTCTTATTATAATTGTGTTAAAAACCAGTCATCTATGAAAGGTGAGTCCACCAGAAGTGGGGCTTGATGGGTTCCAGAGGCTTGAGAAAGGATGTCTCTCCTGGGCCCACAGGATGGGCTGGCACCAGGCTCCTTCTCCACCTTGCCCAAGTCATCCAGTGAGGTGATTTCATTTATCTCTGGTCTAGTCCAGTTTTTATCCAAGCCCTTCAATGTTAACATATTATTTTTATTTTCTTTACAGCTTTGTGATATTTACACTTTCCTAGGATACTCTTCCCAGATGAGACTGCAATATATTGCCTCGGATCTCTGCCAAAAAGAATTACAGATGTTTCAAAGGAAATGTGCAGAAACCATGCTGCTGAAACAGAATAAATTATGCTTAAAATGAAGGAAATGTCCTAATAAGTGAGAAATGCACCAGTTTCTCTGAGAGCTTTTTCCCCCTGCCTCTACCACCTGTGTTTATTTTTGTTTTTTTACTTTACTGTGTGGTACAGCAGATGGTTCTTTCACATGAAAAAGCCTGCAGTGAGGCCAAGGTTGGAGAGGATTTTTAGAATTTCTGAAATTTTCTAACTTCAGAGTACTTTACTAAAATTTCCAGATGTGTTTCTTTGTCTGTACAACCAGAAAACATGGTTCTGGAGCAACTCTTAGAATGGCAAGCCCTCCCTGACAAACTACAGATGGAACACTTGACCCAGTCATTGAGCAGAGCCCCAAGTGTTGGCAGAAGCATCCCCACCTTGAATCAGTGGAGGGAGATGAGTTCCTGAACTCACCTGTATGACACATCTCATTTTCTGTCTGCAACAGGCTGTGAGAGACTGAAATATTAATGGTTATAATGGCCCAAATGATCAATCTCTGCAAAAGCAGGGGAGATTTGCTGACAGTGTGTGAGGTAACAGCCCAAGTGCAGAGGGTGTGAGCACCCACCACCAAAGGCTGCATGCTGGAGTTTGAGCCAGGTAAGGAAAGAATCCTGCCTGGTGGGACAGTGCTTTTACTGTGCCAATGTCCTCCCTTGCACAGCTGGCTCAGATGTGAAAACTCCCCTCTGGGAAAGTATGGGGACATTCCACGTCCCCTCTGATAGGGCATAACTGGCTCAACTACAGTGATGTGAGAGGCAGCTGTCATGTCATGTCCCAAAGACCCCCAAAGTGACTCATTTCTGAGGCCTTCCACCAGAGGACTGCATGTGATATGCAGTGTAGCTTCAGATGGTATAAAAGCCTCTACCCTGCCCATGGGGGGTAGCTGGGCATTCCATAGACATTAACTTACATGAGCCTCATGAACTCCTGTGTGGCTTCCCTCACTCCTGATGGATCAAGACTTCACTTCTACCAGCAGACTTTGAAATTGCAGCAATCTCATTGCTGGGTCCACAGGTGGTGGTATCTTTGTACTACTATCTTCTTTTTCTTTTCCTTATACATTTTCTTCAGTGTTATTTTTTATGCTTTTATATTCATGTATTTCTACAGATAATAAGCAAAATGGCTAAATACCTCCTTTCTATTTCAACCAAATAATTCTGAAATTTGCTGATCGTTTAGTGTCATTTCTCTCTAACCCACCCCAAGGGATCTATTATTAACAAGAACCTCAGTTACCCCTGCTTCAGAGAGGGTTCTGGTTGTGTCCAGAGAGGAGCATTATTCATTTTTGGTCTTCCTGTAGAAGTATCCCAGGAGAAACTGCAAACATGAGTGATGTCTCATCTCTTTGCTTTCCAATGAGCTTTTCTCTTACTTAGCAATGCCCACTGCCTGCAAATATATGTAAAACTCCAACAATGTAAAATACATGAGTGAGTTAATTTTAGATTTTTCCTTTTTTAACTCTACTTGAAAAGCCTGGCCTAAAGTCTCAGAAAACCTAGTTCAACAGAAGATGCCAGATTTTTACATCTTCCTTGCCAAACCACATCTACTAATCAAATATCTGATGGGCTCATCAAGTCATTCTGGAGAAAAGGCATTTCCACCCATTTCTGTCAGGAAAATACTTCTTAGATTAAAGTTTATCTGAAGAGGAGGAAGGTATTTTTCTACACATTTGTTCTCTTTGCTAGATTTTCCTCTTCTGTGTTTGACTTCTTTAATTTATCATATTCTCATACTATCAAAGCCCAGGTTCCCTGAAGAACTGTGAGAGTCACAGTAATAACATTCATCAGATGAGGTCATCTGTCCTGTTATGGAAGAAAGCTGTAATTCCACTGTAATTTCATTGTAATTTAGCATGCATTTGTGACTGCTTATTTGAAAGTTTTTCTGGATAATGAATTGCATCCCTTAGGCATTCCTTAATAGTTTTTATTTTTGTAATACTATATCTTCTGTGCATTGCTAATACCAAAAAAGTCCATGTCAAGAAAAATGATCAAAAGTGAATGCAGTTTCCTCAGTGCAATTTAGTCCAAATTTGAATTCCTTTCTAGCTAAGTATTTTAATTATGCAAACGAGGGACTCAAAGTAATTTTGCCGTGTTAACAGAAAGGACAACTGATTCTCCCAATGTGAAAAAATGCAAATCTCCTCAGCCTTTGCTTGGTACCCAGACTTACTATATTTTGATACATCTTAGAACTGTGTTGTACCATGTGCATAGAGTCACCTCTCAGGATCTCGCTGCTCTGAGTGTGGGTTGTAAATGTGTTGTTTGTTTTTTGTAGTCCATGAGTAAGCTATAGGTTGCCCATTGGGTTTTTGGTAACATGTGATCCCTGATTGTCTGGGCTGCGTTTGGGAAGAGGTTGAGCTTTTTCTCACAGAAGTATTTGAAGCCACTGAGTGGAAATGAACCCTGAGCCTGTTCTCAATGCTCCCCATCCACCCTGTAACACTAAACAGTCTGCCCAGCTCGGGCTCTTACGCTGCTGGGATCTGCACATGCTATCCTGTGTCACTTCACACACTGCAGCTATTGTCCCCCCCGCTCCCCTCAGCTCCACAATCATGCCCTCCCTGGCTCTGCTATCACAGCCACATGGATTGTTTTCCTTCAGACTCCAATAATAAGTCAATTAGGGCAGGATTAGCCTCTGGGAAGTGAAACCAGTTACTCTTTCTCTCCCAGAACAGGGACCTTAAATTATCTTCGTGAACATTTTGATTCTCTTCCTTTTGCTTTTTTTTTCTGCAATCCATCGAATCCCTTCTCTTCTAATTAGCTGTCCAGTAGTCATCTATCAAGCATTTCTCTCATTAACTTACAGACAAAAGAGTTCTCTGTGGCATGTTGTCAGGCTACAGCCAAGTTTGGTGTCTGGTAGAGCTGGAAAACAAACAAACAACCCGTCCCACCTCCAAAAATACTCTGCCTGACCCTGTACTAAGTTTTCACACAGGAACAAGCTCATTTTCCTCCTTGGCTGACACTCTCATTTCACTCCTTTAGCAGTTGGGAAGAATCATGGTGGAGATCTTTTTTATAAACACCAGCATGCCAGTGTTTAGAGAAAAGGACAAATTTCTGGTCATGATTTTAATTTCCTAAATTAAGATAGGCAAAAAAAATGTGGTTAGCCACAATGAGTTTTGGCCTTCTTCTGTGTTAAAAGATAAGCAAATTCAAATCAGCCAGTTTGCTGTGGCTAGAATTTAAAGGATCAGCACCGGCTCCTCGGCATCAAATCCAAGCCGTGCTTCAATGCCAGGAAAATCCAATCCTCCTCCTGTTTGCCAGGCTGATTTACGAGGGCAGTTGTTCCAATGGATTGCCATTTGCTCTGGAAGACCCTTAGGGTTTTGAATTTGCCTGCTGCAGTTTCCCAGGGCCTCTGCTTCCCCAGGAACAGAAGCTGAGACTGGGAGTGGCAACTACAGGAAAGGCATGGAAGGAGCCAGGGAAGCACTCCAGCTGTGAGCACAGATGTGTGAGGTCTCCCTGCATCTCCTGCTTCTGCCCCAAGCCATGCAGAAGCTTCTCCATGGTGTTTGGAATTTTTGCACTAAGTTTCATACGACATGCATGATGCAGGTTTTGCTGCAGGACCTCAGCCATCAGTAAGGAAGAAGAGAAGACAGAGCATGACAAAAAAATCTGCTAGCAAATGAGCTTTTGAGGAGCTACTAAGAAAAAACCTGCAAAGACCCTGGAGCCTGGCTGTGGACCTCTTTTAGATGTTTCCTCAGAGGCACAGAAAACATGCATCTTGTTTCCAAACAAATCACTGTAACTGTTATCTGGCTATAAGATGGACCTTGATTTATCAAAGAGAATATCAGAAAAAATTAAGTGAATGACAGCATGGATTTTTTTCAAGCAAACTTTTTGAGAAAAGCTAGCTGTTTTCAAATCTGGAAATGCAGCTTCTACTTTTGGCTTTTCTACCTACTAGGCACAAGGAGCCTACAGAGGTAGCTGGATGCTCTGGATGCTTTGCTTGGGACTGTGTCCTGAATTGCACCCTCATGAATCTTCATCTTCTGAATTGCAAAATGCATCCTATATTTTAAAGTTAATAAAGAAAATATCCATTGACAGGGAATGAGAGGCCAGTGCCAGGTGGGGCCAGTAAGAGAGACAAATGTAGAGATGTGCATGCAGAAAACATCCAGGCACTCGCCAAGCGCCACTTAATGGATTCTGCTGACAGCCTCACTCAGAGTGCTCAGCAGCACCAGTGTTTACCACAGCTCTCCCTGCCAGAGAGCTCCCAGCCATCCAGGCTGGACTCCCTGTGCAACAGGCTCTTCTCAGCATCCTCCTCCTCACACTGGAGCTGTGATTAACAACCCAGCCAGGCTAGGCCAGGGGCCTCTTGATATATTTGGTATTTTAGAACAAAGCCATCATTCTCCAGGGCAGTTGAATGTGCCATAATGAACCGAAATAAGGCAGAATGTAAAGGCTGGGAGATACAGGCACTCTGCTGGAAAGCAAAGTCATTAAAAATAATGAGCAGTCTTTCACTTCCTTCTTTTTATTAACTTTCTGCAGAGGACAACCTGGCACTTTATTTTTAACACAGTCTCCACTTTACTAATATCTGTCAGACAGATGGCTAATTTTTTTTTTCCACAACATGCTCCACAACATTTAGAAAAAAACATTAAAAACAAAAAGAAAAAAAAGGAAATAAAACCTGATCTCCCCCCTCCCAATTTCTTCTTCTCTATATACCTCAGATGACTTATTTTTCAATAATCTCTCTGAATTCAGAAGCTCCTGCTACACTTTGTGGCCATTACATGAAAAGCAATGCAAAAAGATGCCACACCCATCATCATTTGAAACGTGTATATTAACCATCGGTAACAATTAGAGAAAATTTGAATGAATAAAGTTTTGCAGTCTCTTCCTTGGGACAGAGGCATGTCTGTAGCCACAGACAGAGCCCTGGCTTCCTGACTGGGTTCTTGGTAAATCAGTCCTGCTCTGCAGAGCAGAGTTGAAACAGGTGACAGGATCCACCAAGCATTGCATGTCTTGGGTTACTTTTGAAGTTGTTGCTCAGACACAACTCCACAGCCCTTAGAAAGGTCTCACCACTGGAACCCAGGCTGTGAATTGCTCTAGCAGCTCTCTCTTCTCCTATAGCCACAGAAACCTACCTTGGAACCATAAGGTCAGATCCTGACCCCATTCCCTGGACCAACATCCTTGGGCTCCTCTGCCCATGCCAGCTGCCCAGGCTTGTAGCCCTTTGTAGACACTGAGGTACCAAGTACACTGAAGGTTAAGCTTAGCAACAAGACATGCTAGAACATTCCATTGCTGTAATCAGACATGTGGCTCAAATCATTGCTCCAGATCCAAAGAGCTGTAGAGTAGAATTTAGACTTCTAATTTACACTTGCAATTTGTCTTTGTTGCAGCTTTAAACTGGGGTGTTTTTTAAAATTTATTACTGCAATTCTACCATCCTGGAATCCTAAAAACCAAAGCCCCTCCCCAGGCCCTCTTGGGCAAGATTTGTCCCTGCCTTCCCCTTAGGTGGGTCCTTAATTTCTGCACTCACACACAGCACTTCTGTGCTTGGATCACAAAAATCTGCCGTGAGGCCAGAAATGAATATTTCAGAAAGGTGTAAGATAAACTGAATGAAACATCAAAATGAATAAGCAACATATTTGCATCAGGCTTGAGAAGGGGGTGGGTGGGAAGGGAGAGGGAGCTTGCTGAAGATAGACAGCAATATCACACAGCTCTGAGCTACCTCCTGGCTATGGCATGAAGTGTTGGGAAAGCCTCAGAGGGACAGCAAAAGGAGCCATGAACGACATTTAAGTGCTCTCCTGGTCTGCTAAAGAATGTACAACTCCATGCAGAGCCTCTAACTGAATTTAGCTTTAGAGGATGATATCCTGCAGCCACAGGGGCCCAAATCATCCTTTAAAAACACCTTCAAAAGCTGCTGCATGGTGATTTGGGGTCTATGGTGTAAAGATCTAACAAATTTGTGTAGGTATTTTCCTACATGACTGGAGCAAAGCTCCTATAGTTCCTGTCAGCCACATTAGTCGGGATTTTCAGGGCTGTCATGATAACCTAGTGCTGATCCCCTGATAAGAGAACAAATATTTAAGCCTGGGTTGGTTGCAAATATTTGCACTGGAGTTGTGCTTCCCAGCTGTAAATGATAAAATGAGTGCTGCTGTTTCTGTCGAGGAAAGTCCAGTGACATTTTCATGACACCTTCCAGAGGGATATGTCTCTGAGTTTGCAATCCATATTCTAGTTTTACAGACACTTCCAGCAGCAGCAGAATAGACAAGCCCATACACCAGCAGTAGGTCTGCATTTCATATTGGATATTGAATTTTCCAACTTAAGTATTTTTAGAATTTCCTATTTGCATCTGCATTTATACATACGGCTATGTGTAAAGATATGCCTGTGCTGGTTGGGACTGAGTCAAATTTTAAAAAATCTTAAACTTTTCATGAGCAGCATGAAACAGCAAAGCCTTTGTTTCAGTCAGTTCACTACAGAAAGCCAGAGGAAATTCAGTTAAGAGAAAAATATTCTTGTGCTTATGTATCATCATGTATTAATCGTCTTCCTCCTGTTCCACAAATTGCTGTGGGCTGTACTGGTATACAAGGTATACACCAGCTGAGGATTTGTTTTTGAAATCCCTTTTGGGTTTGCACTCCAGCAGGGCCTGTGCCAGAGACTATCTCTGACAGCTCAGAAGAGATATGAACTGTAATTGATTGTGCCCCTGAGAGCTTTTCTTCCTGTTTGTCTATGTGTGTGCATGAGAGAGAGAGGGAGAGGGAGAAAGAGACTGTCTTTTATCTTTTGCCAAAAGTGGCTTTAATCCAGCACTGAGCTTTACTTCTTCACTCATGTTCTGAAATGCTCAACATTATGTGTTTTCAGGGTGGGATCAGAAAAAGGCAGTTTTCAGGGAACATCTTGCTCCAGAAATTCAGAAAGAACCCTTTTTCTTTAGTTGAGAGGCAAAGGAGGCAGCAGCAGTGATGACAGGACCTAGTTTTGAAGACATGGAGGGAATGGCATTGCCACACCATACCAGCCCTCTGCCATGCCAAAGGACTCTGTCAGCAGAGCACTGCCAGATCCTGCCAGGGCAGTTATGCTGTCCTTTCTCAGCCCCCTTACAGGCTCTTCCCCTTGCCAAGCTGCTGTCCTGGTACAGGGGATGCTGTGGTTCACACCCAGCCTTCAGCCAGTGAGTAGAAGGCTGGTAGCTCACCAGGCTCTGACAGAAAGTGGAAGGACATGAACCACTTTCCCTGCTGCCACATCTGCCCATCTTAATGCCTGTAAATTGGAATCATAGATTTACAGGACATCCCAGGTTGGAATGAACCTCAAGTGATCATCTGGATCAACCTTTTGTAGGAAAGGGTGATTATAGATGGTAGTAGCATCCTGACCAGTCACATATGGAAGTTTTCCAATGATAATGGATTCTACCACATCCTGGAGAGGTTATTCCAGTAAATGATTGCTCTCACTGAAATAATTTCTTCTGTATACCAAGAAGAAACACCTCTTAGTGCAACTTGTACCTGGTGTCCCTTGTCTTCCCTATGTGGCTCCTTGTGAAGAGAGAGACTCCATCTTCTTTGTAGCTGACTTTTAAACACTGGAAGGTTATGGAGCTGTTCCCTCTGGAAGACATTCCAAACATAAAAGATGGGAAATGTTTGGAAACAGCCAGAGTGGAGTGAGTGATGAAAAGCCTGGTAGTGTCTGTACTGAGGTGGCAGGGAATCAGACACAGGAGGGCATGACATACTGTTTTCTTTGATCATAGCAAGGCTTTCTACTTTTCTACTTGCCAAGTATCCTTGGAGCCAAACTGGTGAGACATGGGCAAGGGCCTTTGAGTACAGGGTATGTGGAAATTGATTCATTGGGTGGTGACCAGAAAGAATAAGGATGGTGGCCAGCAGAGCTTGTTTGGTTCAGAGAAGAGATGTCTTTGGAGGGACCTTGTTTTTGTCTGCAAAAATATAATGGGGTCAGAGAGAAGAAGAAACCATACTCTATTGGGAAGTAAGGCAGCAGACATAAATTGCAACACAGCAAATTCCAATTAGAGAGTAAGATAGAATTTTTTTTCCTCAATATTAGGGTAGTCAAACACTGGAAGACAGTTTCCAGAGACTGTGAAATCTCCATTGTTGAAGATATTCAAAACTCAAATATCCAATGGGCTCCTGAGCAACCTGATCTACTTGGCCTTCTAGTTGGAAAGCCAATTAGGAACGAAGGGGTGGGACTCTTCATTTTGTGCTATTTTTCAGTCAGGGCTTAATTGTTTTCCCCCCTCATTCTTGTACAGGGCCAAGAACTAGTCCCTGTGGGGCCTGATTAAAAAAAAATTCATTTGTGGATATTTTTTCTCCTACAGTTACATTTTCGTTGATTCTGCTATTGAAAAATATCATGATGATTGTGGTAAATGCCCTACAGAGGCCTAAATAACTTTATAATCTTAAGCCTTTATCAACCAACCTTATTTTGCCAAACCTTCTGTGTTAAAATAGCTTTAAAAATGATTATATGTAAGCCTGATGAACAGTTTTCCATAAAGCCAGATCAAGTGGCGTGGCTGATAGCACTGAGTTGCAAAGAGAACTTTTCATCAGTAAATCTGATGTTTTGCCCAGGATTGATGGCAAGCCCAGAAGCCTGCTTTCACATCACTGATTTATGCCTTTAAAATAATGGCACACACTAAGGTCTTACAGGCTTCTGGAAACATAAGCCAAAACTTTCCCAGCTGGATGCCAAAGACTGCACATTTAAATAATGTTTGCAAAGGCCATGAGAATAGCAGATGCTTAAAAACAGGGCATGTTTATTTATGTGTTGAACATGGGTTTAGGCATCTAGCTTCTTATATGAAAATTATACAAGTGTGAATAGCCCACTTCCAGACAAGCGTGGTTATGCTTGTGATCATCTGCTTAGCTCCTATGCAAAACCATGCTAAAAGTGGGTGTAGACAGCAGGAACTAATAGAGCATGGTTGTGGCAGCAGGGGAGGGCAGGATTTCCTCCACCACCAGGTTTCAAATGCAGCATCAAACAACAGCAGAGGTGTGGAATGTAGAACATGAGGATGCACCCGCATGGGAATTTACCATGGAGCAGGTATGGGATGGAGCTTTTATGGCATTTGAAGAAAGAGATACAGAGATGCAGGGAGAGGGAGAGAGAGACAGAGGGAGAGAATAGCCCTTAAAATTAGACTTAAAGTGGGAAAATGATAAGTCCTGCCAAGTCATACTAAGCTATTGCTGCTGAGGACAGGGCTGTCCCCAAGTTCAAACCATTGCACTTACTGCCACTTACACTGCCATCAAAGCGCGCTTTTCCAACTGGCTGCATTCCATCTCCCGGTCTAAGAGTTACATATTGCTACAAAATCCGACTGAAACTCATATGTAGTGTTAAAAATCATGAGCCTATCACAATCAGCCTGTGTTGGTTGTGGCCAAAATCCACAGGAAAGAGATTCACAGCAAATGTCTTTGCAGTGCAGAGGGTGGGAGGTGAGATTTTGGAGGAGATCTAAGTACATGCTTCAGCAGGGACTATTTTCCTGCATGGGCTCACGTGGGTGCACCATGTCTGATAGTCAAACAAGCTTGTTTGGAACTAGCTGAGCGTCTCTGCACACCCCTGTTTTATCACAAAAGCTTTGGCTCCTGAATGCATAAATAATTTTTAAGTGGTACTTCTGGCTAGAAATGGAATCTATTTAAAGACCAAGTTCGTACTTAAATCACTGAGAATTAGATGACTGAATACCTTTGAAAATCTGGTCAGGTGGCTTTCAAGCCACTGAAATGCCTCTGTAAGTCTCAGTCAAAGGATTAATTTGATCTTGTCACCTATTGATAGAAACTCACAGGTACAGCTAGGAATGCATTTTCTTCACAAGCTTTTGCAGGTACCTGAAAGGCTGAAGCCATTCAGTTCGTTAAACTCAGCTTCCTCAGCTTGACCAAAATAAAGAGCTTGTAATTACATTGTCCCTTAAGAATGTAATTTTTATTGTTTAAAAAACAATAAGACTCTGGGAAACAACTGTTTCTAATTCTAGACAATACTTTTACTCTTCAGAGACCAGCAGTTTATAGTGTGGAATACTTTCTCCATCTCCAGTACCCAGTTTGAGGGCACAACTTCCAAGAGGCAAATTCTGCAGTTCAGACCCCATTCAGGTTCAGGAGGGAGGGAGGGAGGGAGGGAAAGCAAACAGTCTGGCAAAGGGATGGATCAGAAGCAATAAAAGCACTTTTCCTTCTCCAGCTTCTAGGGAACTTGTGATTCCTAATGTGGAAGGACTGAAACTTGCTATGTAATCCTGGAGTTAATTTAAAATACAACCAAAGAACTTAAAAAGAATGAACATCTGCCAGATGAGTAAGCCATTAAAATATGCCCAAAGTATATTATCTAAGGAGACTTTAAGGCAACTGCATGGTAAGAAAATATTTCGAATTGCTAAGTCTAAACATAGAACAAATCAAAATGTTGTGTTATTAGAATTGTTTTGTCACCATCTTGTGGGACATGAGGGTAACATCTAGCTTACTCCTGATTTCAGTTTGTGGGTTCAAGGTGTGCTGAAGAAAATGGTGAGAAAGTGGCTGCTCTAACATTACACTGATGTAATATGCACACCATACTGCAAAATTTCAGATCACTTCAAGTGTGCTCTGGGTTACTGCAGCTTTATTGTGCTGCTGAGCAAACTCTCCAATTTGCAGGTCAAATATTTCTCTCAAAGGGTTTATGCAGATTCTTATATAATCTGATACAATAAAGAGGGGAGAAAAACCAGATTGCTAACATAAATAACTATATCTTCTCAGAGAATGTCTCTGTTTCAGCCATCTGATTTCAAATGGTTTCCTCAAGTCCTAATTTATTACTTCAAATTCAGAAACTGTGCCTAGTCTGAAGATGCTTAAAAAATATGCCCTCTCTCTCTCCCTTGGTCCAAGCAGCTAGTGTTTGATACAAGCTTTTCTGGGTAAATGTGAACCAGATGTTTCCCAGTCCTAATTTGTGAACTTCTGTGAACACTGAGGCAGTGCAAGAGAGATGCAGAGCAGTAAAGGGCTGTCCGGGTAAGTGCTCTGCTCCAGACACCCTTCAGTGCTGCAGCACTTTTCTTCTTGTGCTTGGCCACCAAAACACAAATCTCTCTCTCTCTAGGGCCGCTGAGCAGCACCCAGCATAGCAAAATATATCTGTAGTGAACAAACACACCATACTGTGTGTTTCTAGGAGAGGTGCCAAGCCTGCCTGGGCTCATTATGTAAATCCCTCTGTGCCAGCTCTGCCCATGGAAACCACCTCACAGTCAGCCAGCTACTGCTGCTGTGATAGCCAAGGACACCGTAGCTGAGAGGCCTGGGATAGATAAATCTGGAGTCAGATTGTATTTCCCAACTATTAATAAAACTTCCCTTGAAATAAAAGTAGAGGATCTGGCGCCACTTTGTGTTATTCGAAACCACAAGTTCCTCCTCTCCCACAATCTGCCAGAATTACAGACTCTTCTGCAGCTTCTTAAAAATTTGAGATGCTTTTGTCAAAGGAGCATCCTCCCCCTTCAAAATGCACCCAGGGAAGTTTAGTGTTCCAATTTAACATTGCTGTTTATGAGAGAGGGAAGGCTGATATTGACCCAGCACAACACCATACATTGGAAATATATTAGCAAGAGTTTCATCACTGCATTCATCCCTCCTTTTGCAACAAATGGAATGCAGCAAATCTCTACGAATGATGCTCTGTGCCCAAGACGAAGAGTGTAAGCTCTCTGTGAGAGGAACAAGGAGAATCTCCTTGTTGTCAACCTCAAGGCTGCTCCTGAGCCAGCAAAAGAAACAGAGCTGGGACATGGGGTGACCTCTGTCTTGCTGACTCTGGCTTTAAATTATTGACACATTTCTTGGTGCTATTTTGGCCTCTCCTGTTCTCCGGACAGTGTGCATGGGCACATTTTAGAGTAGCATGTGCCAGAGCAAGAAGGGACCCTGCCTTGGAGTGGGGATTTACACCTATAGACATAAGGAAATGAACTATGTTGTGCTGTGTTGTGCTACTATCTAGTAGGGCAGATGTGGCCACCCATGAAGGCAAGAGTTTAATTGATTCCTGGCAAGACCTGTTCAGTATTTCTTGTCTGTATTGAGTCACATTTTAAGAAGTACCTTTGACTCTAATTCAAGTATGCAGAGAGCTGGATGGGAAGTCATTTCCCAGATCATTTCCCAGATTTTAAATGGCATGTTACCTTATGTCTTTCATTGTTCAGTGTTTTACAGCTCCCCTCTCCCAAAGCATCTGGCTATGTAAAATAGACCACAGATGTCAGATGGAGCATCTTGTTATTACAGTAATGAACTTGTGAAATTTCTTTCATGTAATAAATATTACAAGCAGTCAAGGATTCTAAACCACCCAACTCAAGATCTGAAGAAAGCGTCTTTCATGTTCGATGTGTCCTCTTTCCGGTGAGCTGCAAGAATACTCCTGACCTGCTGCCTCCTGACCTTCAGCAGGGCAGAATGAGGTCTGTCCTGAGCAGGATGCAGCAAACACCCCAGGGCCAAGCTTTGGAGCTGCACACAGGACACCTGGGCTCCTTGACAGCACCTGCAGGAAGAACTGAGGTTGATTCTGGGGAGCCAGCTACCAGTGCCCCTTGCTGCTGTGGAGGCATGAGCTCTGTGCTGACTGCTGAAGCCCAGGCTGGAAGCAAGCAGCTCCCTGCCTCCCACTTCACAGCCAGGCCCTCATGATGACAAAGAATCAGCACATTATCACTGAAGAAACGACAGGGTCAATGAGCTGAGTGAGGATCGCTTCCCAAAATAACAACCAGGGATTTTATACATGCGAGGGAGATTCTTGGACATCCTCTGTAATTCAGCAAAGGGGATCATGCTATTTTTTAGGAGGAAGATCCAGATTTGAGAATATCATCTGCAGGGAGGACAACCTGTCTCCTGCATGCCAAGAGGTCATTTTAATGCCCACATATTTATTATTCTGATATCTTTAGCACATACTTGGCATAACACTGGTTGCATCATTTAGCTTTGCCTCGTATGGTAAAGGCATGAAGTGAAGTATCAACACAGTATACAGTTAGATCTTTAAAGCAAAATATGCCCTCAGATTTGCATAAGATTTCTGCTTTCAAAGTCAGTGATTCTTGTGTAGCTACAGGGAATTTAACTGGCACCCTTTCAAATAAGACAGAAGTTTCAAATAGCAACTCCTGATGAAAAAAATACCACAAGAGTAACTGTGTTACCATTTACTTCTATCACATTTTGAAAAATAACCATTTTGAAAAATAACCATGTGCTTTGTCCTGAACAAAATGCTAAAGAAGGCATATGGCCAGGAACAAACATCCAAAAAAACCCCAAAGCCTGAGGTCTCAAGCGTGAGGAACTGGATCCTTATACAAGATCTGTGCACCAGTGCAGAATTACATGGGTATTATTGGGATTCAGTGAAGGACTAGAAGTATGCTATGGTGGAATACTTGTGGAATACTTGTGGAATCAGACCCGAAGTCTTGTCTTATACTGAAGAGTGGTCATGCCAATTCACATTTTTTTGTAATGTACCATGCTACAAAGAAGCACAAGCAACTTTGCCAGGTTGGTTCTCATGCTTGGGCTGGCTTATGCCTTTTTATATGGAAAATGCCACTGGCTTGATCAAGGATGTAAATGTGGGGGTGTGTAAAAATATTTAAGTACTAAAATACCTGGTTGGTTGAGTGTGTGTTTCTTGGGCAATATCATTAAAATAAGAGACCTCACTTTTTCCAGCGAGTAAAGCAGAAAGAAAATTTTTTAAGAACTAATGTCTCCAGAAGAATTATTTTTTGGTTGGAAAAGTCAAGCACACTGGAGAGGTATGAAATAATGTTTGCAGTGTACAGAACAAAACAGAGAGAAAAAGTCGCTGAGCAGTGCAAAATTACCTGTAGATACATTTTTTTAATTAAAATTTTATAGTTCTTACAGCTAATATATAATTTAATATGGCAGTAACAACACAACACTGGTAACAATGGTGAGGGGGTTGCTTGCATATGGGCTAGGTAAGCTTTTCAGGTAGCCAGAAGCACATTTCCTTATTAAAGTCCTCTCTCTTCCTCTGTTAGAGCAGAGTGTAAGTTACTGCTGGAAACAGTAGTCCACAGTTCCTTTGCTGCTTGGGAAATACTCTGAATATTGAATTTCATATGAGGCAATGCTGTCGACAGCTGGTCACACAAACACATTGCAGGAGGCTGAGCTTCCAGCCCAAAGAGTATCTCCCTTTTTTCTGCCTGCCTATCTGCATTCTCCAGAGACCTGTCTTAAAATAATCTCTCAGTAACTATTTGGCAGCATGATACCAAAAATTCACTTGTCCACAGAAGAAAAAGCAATGATGACTCTAATCCTGCCATGGAAGAGCAGCTTCTAGAAGCAAAACAATGTAATTCTTCGCTGTGCACTTTCTGGTCCTGCTTTTATGTCAGCACACAGGTTCTGTGGTTTCCCTTTGAGGTAGCAACTATGAATTTATTTCTTTTGCCTTCTTTCTCAGAAGTTAGAAGTGGAAATTCAGTTAAGGAACTGGAGACACTTACTGTTCTGGCAAAGGTAGTAATAAACCCAAGACAGAAAACAATGATTGAAGAGCAAATGAATTCTTAGTCAAATACCTTGTAAACCCTGATAAAATGGGCTACTGGTGCCTGCCTTCTTAGCCCTGTATGATTTGCAGAGCTTCCAGGAATACAAATGTTAGTAGGGCTGGCTGCTGTTTTCTTTACTGAGGTGTAAAATAAGTGTTTATACGACAAGATTTTCTGCAAGATGTTTTAAATACAAAACACTAAAAAGAAAGTTTCTGCTCTCTGATTTTACAAGCACAAATTTCTATTTGTGTTCTGTGCAGCCATATTTTTAATTATTCCGTCTTCCAAAAGTAAATAAAAAAACTCGGAGAATGATGAACTGACCACGAATGTCATTACCATGATCAATAAATGACTGCTAGAGACAGGTGAAGTGCAAAAAAGGATTTCATGCTACAAGGCGTAAATATATGCTGCTGCTATGAATCACTCTAGTCTTCTGCAAAGAGAAAATTCATGAGCTCTCCTTGAATGTTTTTTGCTTCTGTAAACCAGACTGCAAAATAAGCCCATACAGTTATTTCAAAAAAAGCCTTTCAGTATTCATAAATGAGTTTCTCTTTCCAAAACAAAATAGTAATGATGAGCAAGACAGAAACAGCTTGTTTTATTTCAGCTCTTCAGAGAGAGTCATTCGCTACCATTTACAGCTCAGATTCTCCATGTTCCATGCTTTGTTTAATTATGTAAATAAGATTTGAAAAACATATGTGGACAAGAAGGTTTTGTTGCAGGAAGAGATAGAACATACACACAGATTAAAGAGGGAAACATTTGTTTATTGAAAAGGAAAAGGTTCTGGATGGCAGCACAGAGTCAGACATGAGACAGATGAATGCATGCACAGCTGTTCATGTTTAAAGGCAGAATATAGACATAAATACAGTTAGATCTCTGCTCTGCTCTGCTGCTACAGTATTTTTATACAATCAACTCAAAGGAATATCTATCATAACAGATCACAAGGAGAAATTTATCAGAAACAGAGCACAGATTGCTTTTTTAAAGCCAGGATGACCAAAGCCCAGAAAAGCCTCTCAAACTATAGTATGGCAAAATAAACTTAACTGTCCAAAAGGAAACCACCTTCTGTGGATGGCAATATTAAATGTCAGATCCAAATCCAAGTCAGATATCTTGTACTTCTGTTTGAACAAAATGCAGGTACCCCTACTATCAAAGTTCTGTTCTGTCTGAAGGAAAGCCTGCACTGTGAATCAGGAAAGCCCTTTAAAAGCAGTACTTTTTTTTTACTGTGATCTATAAAGCTTATTTTCAAAGCATATCAGAAAGAGAGAGGGGCCCCTCCCCTCTATGTTTTATTGATTAGATACTGTGAGACCATCCTGAAAAATTATAAATGCTCAGGAAATGATAGCCAAATACTATAGGAAAGCAAAACAGGCCATACAAGAGAGACCATAAGGAAGTCTATAGGATAGAAATACTTCCCCAGAGTTTCCACTTCCTAGCCTTTAGAGGACATTATTTCATATTGGTTCTGCCACAGTGACTTCCAGTCATCACTGGAAGTATCATCAAGACACCACGTATCTGTTCAAGGCATTTAAGTGCAGCCTTTAGTATTTCTTGGTTAAATTTCTACAAAAGTAGAATTATGGAAGTCTATGATATGAAAATTAATTCTTGAAAAATGCTTTGACAGACTTTGGTGTGCAGTAGGAAATCGTTTCAATTTGTAAATAAAGCCAACATGGATTAACTGCCAACATGGATTAACTGGCAGCATGGATTACTTTGAAATCTCAGCTGTGATGTTTATATATAATGCTCATTTTAATGGTCCTTATTTAAATATTCAGTTATCTTCCTTCAAAGATATTTTTGTAAATAGTTTTTTTTCCTTTGTATTTTGTAAGTTAAAATATTACAGCATATTTCTGAACCACTTATAATTCAAGTTCAGTTTTGATAGCTACAGAACATCAACTTTCATATATCTGTTTCTTTATGAAACTATAAAAACAACCCCGCATACTCCTTCCTAATCTTATTTAAAGCTTTGCAAGATGCAGAAATATCTTGCAAGACAGTAGTATTTTATTCATATTCCGAATTTCACAGATATCTCATGTTTACTGCAATAAAAATTCAAAGACACAGACCCCCTTCCCTGCTACATGTAACTGTCATTTCAAATAGCCAACAAAACACAGAAGTTACGCTGAACATATTCCAAATGGATGGGAAAAAAACCCCAAACCTTTCCTTCATCTTGTCAAATATCTCTTGGATATTACAGCCTTTCAGTTAGATAAGAAAACACATGACTGTCTATCAGAAACCTGCAGAGACATATGCTGAAATCATTCAGTCACAACTCAGTCACAAGTCTTCCCAGAATGTAGGGATGACTGCACAACACACATGTTCCAGATCAAACACCTGGGCACATCCTGCTTCTCTGCAGAGGGAGAGTGGCACAATGGACCAGGATGAATTCTGCTAGAACAGAGACATCTTAGTGTACCCACAGCCAAAATTTACATCTCCTCTGCTACCTCCCACACATAACTTTTGTGGAAATACAAGCAGAAGATGTCTAGAGGATGAATTCATGAAGAGAAGTTCACAGGTACTGTCACATGACACATCAAGTGACATTTTGTTAGAGAAATGTGAGAAACAAGGTTTTTCACATCTAGTCTCTTTTTGGCACTTAATATTCAGATAATCATTAAATGTGTGTGTGCACACTGTTAAGTGCAGTTCTGTCACCTAATATGTAATGTTGCTATGGATGGGATTGAAAAGATCCTAGAAGCCATCTAACAAAGCATTGTTACAATCCTCTTTAGCTGTTACCATTTATTTTTTTCTCTATGGAATAGTGATAGGGCAGTTAAGCATTTCATTTCCCAAGCAGGAACCCAAGCAGGAGAGCTGCGTGACTGTGACCACCCATGGGCAGCTCAGCACATGCAGGAGGTGGAGCTCAGAGCACTGTCAGGGAGCACTCTGCCACTCTGGCAAGAATCTTGGCTGCCCAGTGGGATGGAAATTCAGAGCAATTTCCATTAAAGGATATGGAAACATCTTACTGCAAGTAAAACCCATGAGTCTCTTTTTTTGTTTGCATGGCCTTCTAACATGTCAGCATCATCAAGTCTCCAATTTCTTCAGAGCTGGTCATCAGGCTCATGTTTTTCTTAAATTGCCCTCAGGATAAAAAGTTAGAAAGTTGAAATTGGGATGACTGATTAAGCCCTCTTTCCTCAAAAAAACAAAAAAACAAAAAACAAACAAACAAACAAACAAAAAACCAACCCTACACAGGAGAGTCACAAAATGTCAGAACATAATGGTTACACTAGGGCTGAAACAAAATCAAGGGTATAAGAAAGAAAAGGTGCAAAAAACTACAGTATAATATAGTGCTGTACTATGCAGAGGTTGGACCACATGATATACTAGAAGTACAGAAAATAAAATACATTTTTACTCAAAAATAATTTTTATTATCCAAAAAAAAAAAATTGACGTATTGAATACTGCATTTACTGCAATTACTGGATTTTCAGAGTGACTTTGTGGCAGCAGAGCTGAACACTTTGTAGCCTTTAAATGAGCTGAAAATAAAAAAGTCCTCTTGAGGACAGAGGTGAACTGCAGTTGCCCTTCTGCCAAAGCAGCAGGCAAGGGACCATTCTATAAAAGCTTGAGTTAGCACAAAGGGAAGAAAATTATTTCAGATTTCTACATTATTTCAGTTAACAATTTACAGGGCAAGCCCCCAAAAAATATAGCTAAATCTGGGAGGATAATTGGAAAGAGCAGACATGGAGTTCTTCCCTCTGAAGCGGGATTTGCTTCTATAGAAATTATTCCTGTAACTATAACCTCCAGTTATGCCAGTACAAGTCAATGTATACCACTGTAAAGAAGAATGTAATTATTCTGTGCATAAAGAACCTGACATGTTTTTGCAACATTTTGTACTTAGAGTACAATACCAAAAAGGATCCAAACAAAAGTACCCTGGTACCATTCACACAAGCATATTTATTTTATAAATATTTTATAAATTACAAGATTTTAATTGCAAATGTAAACACTTTTAGGAAAATAATGTTTTATAGTCTTATTAATGTTTACAACTATTATAAGGCACATAGTGCAAAAATACATTTCTGATGCAGAGATCACAAAATAATTACCTACATGTGTTATCTTAAAAGAAGCTGCATACACTTCTGTGGTACAGTATTGTTTTTAATTAATACATATTGCTAATTCATGGCTAACTCTCTGTGGGTAAAAATATGATATAGCTGCCACTTGATCCACCAATTGTACTGGCATGCAAAATAAATACTTGGTTTACAAAATGTGTATGGTCAGAAAAAGCAGGTATAGTTATCTGGTAAATTAGGTACAATAATATACATTATTATGCAGATAGAAAATTTTATTCTGAATACCTGAGAGATGGCCCTAAAACACATTATGTGTATATGCATATATTTCTACATTTCTTCTGGACTGTAAGGTAATACAAACCCACAAATCAAAGAGCTAGATAATTGTTTAAACCTAAAACTCTTTAAACTCTATTTAAACTGTTGTTTAAATAACAGAAGCTAGAACTGTATTTACAAACACTGAAAAATCAAATTGAGTCAAAGATGGACACCAAAACCACTGTGGGGATTGATGCTACCTCTGCCCAGATTTTTCACTAAGGTTATTGAAAATTATGACGAATCAGACTTTGAAGGGCACACACTACAGCCTTTACTAATGTGCCATTGGCCAGGATAAAGGAGTAAGGTGGATACAGAAAGTGTTTAAGCAAATATATATTTGTGCAATTATACACAAATCCGATGGTAAACAGAATACACTGCTTTCACAGTATACTTGGATGAAAGGTGGGGATTTAAAATCAGTTTTTGAAGCATTTTGTTTCCTTATTTTCTTTTCCTGTAACCACAGCAAACCTAAGACCTGATGTTTAATGTGCTACAGAGACTACAGAGGCGAAACCACACTTCTCAGTACTACTGCTAGGATTTGAGCACCACGAAGAATATAATGAAAGGGATAGGGAAAATTGCTTTCACTGACAGAGAAACACACAGATCTATAAAACTATCTCAAGCATTTTGGCTATGTACTTTTCTGCTGTAAGTTATTGACAGATCATCCCTACAAGTTTGCACAGAATTGGAAGTACTTGAAATGACCTCTTTATATAACAGTAAAGCTTTCCTTTCTATGTTTTAGCACAATCTATCAAAAAGATCAGCAGAGTACAAATTTTACTGAATATTGCATAAAGAATTATACTGGTAAGTTACAGGTAAAGAATTACAATTATGGTAAAATTTAGAATGTTACCCATGGAAGTAATCCCAGTGCAATTTACCTGTTAGTATAGACTGTACTTGGAATAAATGCTTCTCCTTTAGAACCTGAAGGTTTCTGATTGTGATTTATGCATTTGCTAGCCCACAAACAGATAATAAAACCTTGAGTAAATCCTGAAGAAAGCCAGAGTTCTTATTAGTGAACATTACAGTAATGAGCACTACAGACATAAAAAATATAAAATACACATATACAGAGCACCTACAATTTGAACCTAAATGGCAAATGCCCCTGCTTTGATGTTCTTAGTTAATCAGAGTTCTCACTGTATTTGAAGCTGGAGACCAATAATTGTGTTAGGAACACATTTTCCACAAAATCCTCCACATCTTCCAAATATTTTAGTACCATCCTGGGAATTAGACAAAGAGAAGAATCAGTCAAGAAAGCGAAATCACAGTTGCGCAAAAGGCTTCTCAAGGTTTGTACACAACAGACCTTTTGACAAATCATACCTAGAAACATTATATCAAGAGACAGCAGTATTAGCAAAACAGGAACAGAGATCCTTTTATCACTACCACTCTACACCTTGTTCCCAGGTTTACCATCTGATGTTGTCTTAAACCGTGTATACTTACTGTTCTTGCTTAACTAGTCTTTTGGTTTCCTTTGCTAATAAAGCTGGGAGTAAGCACCAAAAATGATCATCTGTAATAGGATGATCTTGAACCAAATGTGGAGGGTTGGGTGTTGTGTTTGGGTTTTTTTAAAAGCATCTTCAAAGCTTCTAATAAACCAAATCAATACAACGATAACCTCTTCACATCAGTTAAGAGAAGGGTAGGCAGGGAGTGCTGATCTGAATTAGATACTGGACGGTGTGATCAGACATTGCTGAAGAAGACTTTGGTTAGTCAGAGACTTTGAATGCTATTTCTGATTCATAAAAATCACTGTAGCTTTCGCTGCAGTCAACACTTGCACCTCTTGTCCAAGCCATAAGAGCAGGTAAAGGAAAACAGCGTTGACTCACATGGGATTTGTGTATGTCAGCAGTTGCATAGTTGCCCTGAGCAATCCACCTCACTGTACTGGATAATCTCAGACCTGTACCAGACAAGTTAATGCTGAACTGTCCCTAGGGCAAAAAAAAAAAGAAAAGAAAAAGAAAAAAGGAAAATTCAGAGCTGAGTTCAAAACACTAAAATATTTTACATTGGCATATTAGCATATATATCTCTTAGGATATGTCTAAACATTAAGTACTCAAAGGTATGTATGAACTATGGGCTGAATATGCTGCATTTTGCCCCTTCTATGGACATTCACAACACAAAACCAAGTTATTCTGCAATAAGCACCAGCTGTGCATCAGCTGATCTGTAGCATCTAAGTGTGAAGACAAAACTAGCATCAGAAAACTGAAATTATTTTTGCCTTTCTACAAATGAAATTTTAATTTACAAGAAGTACAGACTTGCGATAGGCAAGAATGAAGCTGGTTTTCTTGAAACACTATTTCTTTTTTAAGTTCCTGAATTTTTTGGAAATAACTTGATCAAAACATACTGCTGTCTGTAAAGACAAATCACTCAGACACACCTAATTTTCAAATGTTTGCACACTGTCTAAGCATCATCATCTTATCATGTTCCATTTCTTTTTCAGTATAACAACACAATTGAACAAGAACATAAGTGGATGTTAAAATAAATAACTATATTTTTAAGTGGAATATTTTGCAACACAAGCCATTCACAACAAATATAGAAGCTATTGATTATAAAACGTTTGCCTACACAAATACAGATTCTGAAAACCAGCTTCAGCCAGTTCCTATGAGAATAGGGAATATATTAAAAGTAGCAAATTGCACTACCAAACGAACTGGGATACAGAAAATTATTAAATTGCATTCACAGAGAAGCTCAATATGCTACAAAGTACTACCTCCACAAAGAGCCTAATGACTTTTTCAGGCAGCACTACAATCAGAAAACTGCACACCTCCACATTATTCACTAAAAGCCTGGATTTCTGTATTCAGACCTAGTAATTTTTTATTGCAAATGGTAACTTCTGTGTTTTATTGCTTAATAATGTCATACATATATAAATATATATAGCTTTTATTATAATGATTCACTTAAATTCTTTTGTAAAAATTCAGTTATATTGCTCAGTATGGCATATTTGAGAGCACATCTATGTAAAGTTGCTGTGCTTATAGCAGTCATGTAACTCAGGATGATCTAATAAAAACTCATATGCATAGGGTAGGTTGTTCTTCACGTATCCACAAAGTGGAAGACTTCCAGTTAATGAAGGAGGAAATTCATACAGATGGTGTGGAATGATTTCCACAATTAACAGTCCCAGAGTATCTTTCACAGTGATATCATTTTGCAAAAATAAATGAAAAATGTTATTGCGATCACAATGACAGCTCAAGAGCTGTCTGAGGTATCATACCGCATATGCAAGGCCAGATTTCAAGGACTAAAAGCACAGGAATGACAGCTTTTTGACTGTTAACTTCAGTCAGAACTTATAGATGGAAATGTGTCAGTGCCAAGCCATGTAAGCAGAATGACCTCCCAACAGAAGCTACACAGGGTAAACAGATTTGTATCGTTCTGCACCCAAAGGATTTGCAGGTTGAAGGCATCCAATACTGTAATGAACTTCAACAGTTTTCTTGTCAGGGGCTTAAGTCTGCCAAACCTAAGCACTTCATTTGTACATAAATTGCACATAAATTGTCTCTAGCTGCCCTTGGCTGGGTCCACCCACACAGCTGATCTTAACCAGGAGAGATGGACAACAGGGATTCACAACCAAGCAAGTGTGAGCCAGTCAGTCTTAACTCCTTTATAATCAGTGGAAAAAAATTCACTTCCAGAGGACAGCTGACCTCATCCTGAATTGTCTAATACAGTAAGATAAGCGGAAGTGTTTTCTAAGGAATCCTGTTCTTGCCAATGGGCTCCAAAGGTTGGCTAGCTCAGCCCAGGCTGTCTGCATCATCAAGGACAGTGCAGTATAAGCGGACCTGTAAAATAAAAATTGGCCCAGAGAGCCCAATGTCTGTAGACAGTGCACAAATCAGGGATTTATTTGGGACTAAGTCTCCCCTAGTCCCATCGACTGAATTCTCAGTAGCATTAGAGTGTATTAAGATCCCTCTTCTGAAGCTCATTTTTGGCTTTAGTTTCGTCCAGAAAGGATCCTGTCCGTGTCTTTCAAACCTACTCTGTGATGTGAAACAACAAACAGAAAACTGGGACAATATAGAGATTAATCTAAAAAGCACCACCCAATACAACTAGAACACTAATCTAGACACAATAGTGCATATAGAAATTTTAAAGTAAACTGCTAAAAAATAAAATAAATAAATATTTCCTCTGGTAGTCTTCAAAGACATGAAACATCAGGAGAGGAACAGAGAAAAGATAAGAAACATTATGCAGGATTATAGAAAAGTCACTAGAGGAGAACAAAGAATGAGAAAGCGTTAGGGGAAACAAAGGGTACATCACATCCAGAGGGAGGAGGAGCAATACATGAAACACATAGAAAGCTGGATCCACATACATGGAGCCTACAGGGAAAGGGTGTAGGAAACAATTTGAGGGAGAAACTATGACAGGGGGATGGTGGAACATGAGAGATGAGAGTAAGAAAAAAAGTACTTATTAATGTTGTACACTGACCTCACAGAATAGGAGATTGGTTTAGAACCTTACAGATCTAAGCAAGTCACACATATTTTCTTCCCCCTCTTATGTAAACATTTAAAGGGAGTAAGAAATCATAAATACCTGTGGACATCTGGCTGCACTGTAGCAATCTCCAGCTGTAGCAAATGGTACTGCTCTCCCAAGTATAGTCTGAGCAAAAAGAAAATCTGTGGCTAGAAAACAGAAAATTATTCAACACAAACTGGTGCATTTGAAGTTCAGGGGGAAACAGTGAAAAGTGTGAACGTGCATATTTTATTGTTTGCTTTGGGTGGGGATTTTTGTTTGTGGTTTGTTTGGAAGGGAAGGTTGTGTGTTTTTATTTGAGAAACAATGGTTTGAATTTTTGGTTATTGCACCACTAGTCCAACCTATGAGTCCAGATTTCTCTCTGAGATATGAGTGGGCTAGGAGGAAGATGGATGTGCACCTGGACACTGCACCAAGTGAGATGCTTGTGGGCCAACTGCCAGCTTCAGGCAGGGGCTTAAAACAATGCAAGATTCCCTGTCCATTTATTTCGTATTTGTCAAGGTCTGAGAAGAGACTAAGCAGAACATAGAAACAAAGACTTTCACAGGAAAAATAAGCCATGGACTAAAATAAAATTAAATAATGGGAACAAAACCTTAGAAAATGAAGGTGGCTCACATATAAAATATGAATCTGTGAAATTCATGCCACTTGGCCACTTGGGACAAATTAACAAGGCACAAGGTAAATAGTGGTGGTTGTTTTGGTTGTTTTTTTAGGGTTTTTTTGGGGGGTGTTTTTGTTTTTGTTTGTTTTTCCCTTTGAAATTGACATTGAATTCTTAAATTAAATAAGAATTTTGTTTGCCCCAAGATGGCACAGCTGAATCTGTAAGTGGGTCAAAACCGTAATTTGGTAATTGTGAATTGTGAATACAATTTCAATACAATGCTCAAATTGGCTAAAACTAACAAAATGCTTACTTTTAATTTGCATAGAAGCTACATCAAATCTTATTTTGCTAAAAACCGTGAAGCCAGCTGCAAGGTAATCATTTCGACAGGCACAGTCTTGCCTTCTGCTTCCATTGAAAGGACATTCATATGGATTCTGCAACCTAAAGAATAGCAAATATTTATTTTTACTTTTGATATTTTTCTTTAACATAATATCATAGTGAAAAATAAGTGTATTGCTCTATGCCAATAGTGCATTTATTAATTTATATATATTAATTTATTGTTTAATAAAAAATATTAAACAACATTTACTGAACAAGAAGCACAGCTTTTAATCTTGTCTCAACTGAAACACTAATGTGGATCAAAGACATTTCAACTGAAGTCACAACAGCAAAAAATTATAATCATTTAGTACAACTAACATAATTTCAGACTGGAAGAATCTACATTTCTGTATGTGTGCTCATATGCCTGGATTTAAAACAGAAAATCAAGAAAAAAAAAGTCCCACTCATATTTCTCACAAAAAGTAGGCATTATTTTATTATTTTATTTTTGAAGGAATAAATGCACTTCACAAAGTTACAAAACCACTTCTGTACCTGTATCCATATACTTCAGAAAAGTTTTCTGCTTCACCTTTTACCAAGGTCAAATATTCTTTGGGATTCTCTAAGTGCATGCCTGAACAATAAATCTGGGAGAGAAAAATGCAACCCTTTAGCAAAATCTTTATTAGAAAAGTGTTTTTTCATAAAAATATGGACTCATAAAAACTCATAAATATTAACAGTACCTTTATCATCCTTCCCTTAATGTTAAGTGGGTATTCACCATCCTTTCGAATCCCTTTTTTAATCTGCATATCTTTGCAGGTGGTAAGAATTTCACCTTCAAAATGAATGATTAAATCATATTAATATTTCAGGAATAGAGCTTAGTTTTAGGATTTAATTTTGCATAATTGCACTCCAAATATATTTATAGTTTTAATATAAGTAACCTGGGAAAACATTAACTGCATCAAATCACAGCTATCACTTACATTCTTTCTGGCGGCAGATCTTTCTGGCATCTGGTTTTAAACGTGGCAGGCACAAGTCACTAGATAAACCATTTTCAGTCATACACTCTACTGTCCTCTGCTTTATCCCCACTCCACAAGATGCTGAGCACTAGACATAGATAGCCATTAAGACTTAGTTTAGAAAGAAGCAAATAATCAACATCATTATGTCAGCAAGTTATTCTTGGCATTTATTCATGTTAGAGGAAGCTATAAAAAATGAGCTTGCACATCTGTACTCACTTTGGTCCACTTCCCCACTGTCCACGTAGCTGCCTGTGAACATCCTTTGACATTACATTTATAAATGTATGGGGATGGCTCTACCGGGCACTCTCGGTACGCTACAGTCCGAAGGCCATGGACGTGCCGACTTTGAACAGAACGGATTCCAACACAGTACGTGATCCTCTGCTGGTAACCAAACCCACAGCTTTCTGAGCACTAAAATACACAGACATTATTTCTGTGAATTTTTTTGTGACATTTCTGCAGAATTGCATTACAGGTAAGTCATCTCTGATCCTTGCTCTGACAAAAGCATGTCGTTGGAGGCGTGCCATCTTGGGCTAGAACATCAGTGCACAGACGTAAAGGTCTGCAACAGTTCCATGTGCAAGGAGCCACAAAGCCCCATGGTGCCCTTTTCTCAGAGGTTCCAGAGTCATTCCCACTCAGATGTGGTATGTGCACAGACATGCGCACACAGGCAGTGCAGATGTGCAAAGGAAACAAAGCACTGATCAACCACTTCACTGAAATCAAGGAAAAGCTTTTTGGCTACTTCACCGAGGTCAGCTTGCAAGAGAGTTTCCTGGAAACCAGTGAAGGAATCCTGCTGTAGGGGCAACTCTCCTCTAGGTGGTGATGGTAGGGGCAGTTAAGGGACGACTCCTAACAGCCTCTACAAAAAATCATAGCTGACTTGGAAGGTCAATGTGGAGAAAGACAGCCATGTTCAAATGCAAATATACTTCTTTTTCTTCTCCGCACATGTAACCTACTTTTACAGCAATATAACATTCTTAAATGTAAAGATATATAAAAGATGTGTGAACAGTACAATTAGAGTACCTGTGACAGTTCTCCTGTGAGCACAACATATTTAGAGGGAGATAAGCTGCAGGTTTTGGATGATGGAGGCTTTGTGGTAGGATCGCAGAAGCTTTCATCCACTTGGAGCTGGTTCTCATTCACACATTTAACTTTCCGGTGTATTTCCTTTCTTCTAGATGATACTGAGCACTAAAAGTGAGAGAATCAATCACAGTTTAGCTAGACATTTACAGAATGAAGTTACTTACTGATTGCCACATACCAGCAAAACCCAGATAGCAATATCTTTTTCCATCTGCTATCAATGTCAGAGTAAATATTTCACTGAATTAGTCTTTTACTCTGTTTTCAAAGTTCAGGTACTTCTAATCAGCTGAAAAAATCCAATAGCATATAATAACAATGACACTGTTGGGTGAGACAGAGGAGAAAATGAAAATTTCAAGCCAAGCTGATAGGTTGAGTGTAAAAGCCCTTCCATATGAAAAGGAAAGAGACAGAAAAGGATTTCAGTGACTTATGAAAGGAATAAGTTGGTCCTGAAAACAAAATGAGGGAGAGGGAGAGGGAGAGGGAGAGGGAGAGGGAGAGGGAGAGGGAGAGGGAGAGGGAGAGGGAGAGGGAGAGGGAGAGGGAGAGGGAGAGGGAGAGGGAGAGGGAGAGGGAGAGGGAGAGGGAGAGGGACAGGGACAGGGACAGGGACAGGGACAGGGAGAGGGAGAGGGAGAGGGACAGGGACAGGGACAGGGACAGGGACAGGGACAGGGACAGGGACAGGGACAGGGACAGAGACAGGGACAGGGAGAGCAAACTGCCTATTAATGAAGCCAGTGCCAGTGCTGGCTTTGAGCAGCAGTAGTTGTTGAGCCTGTGCTTTTCCTGAGGGTCCTCAGATGTCTCCCTATGGCAAGCTAGTGGAATGATGAGCCATCACCTCTGCCAGGACAGGATAAGAACCTTGCTTCCACCAGAACCCAGAAAAGTGGAGCTACAGACTAAGTAATATATACCAACAGCACATCCCCAGCTATGGGCACCTGAACTAAGCTGGCTTTCAATGGCATAGAGCAGCTCAGAGTATCAGGCATATAAAGAATAATCCAGTCACAAGGTAATGGGGACAGGCAGAAGATTTATTTTCATGATGGAAACTTAACCTTAAGGCATTCTTCTCCCTAGGATAAAAAATGCTTCACCCAGTCTACTGGCTGCAAACTGGAGCAATGTTAGATCTGGATATATTTCTGCTGTGCTGTGACTGGTGAAGTAAGGAAAAGACACACAAGTACCCAGAGCCAAGATAGTTGTGCAAAACATTACAAATTTGGTGGAGGACATCCTGCACCAGGAGTGACATGCAGATGGATAAGCATTTGACCTATTAACACAACATGTACAGAGCTGTGTATGAATGTGGTGAGAGAAGGGAACAGAACACAGGAACTTCAAGAAAACAGCAATATACATGTGGAAAAAGTTATGAAATAGCTGGAGAATGTACTGAACACAATGTGTTTGTAATGGAGAGCTCCAAACACCCAGCTGGAATACACCAATGTTTGCTGGCAAAGGAAATTTCACCCTCATTCCTTGAAAGTGTATATTTGTGCTAAAAGTGCATTCCAAACCACTTCCACTTATTCCTGATTTTGACAGCTACATATGAGAACAGAACACTTGAAAGAAACATGTATTTGTCAGCTTCCCCTCAATATAGCTTAACAAAGGAATATACGTATTTGAATTGCATTAATATAATCTAGGTTTTGCCAAGCACCAGCCAATGTTTTACATATTAACAGCTGTCACTTCTGTAGCACTGTGTCCCTGAGACTTTAGCCTTCATATTTAAAGGGGCTTGCCCTAGAAAATTTAGCATGGCAGATTATTAATATGACACAAAGGCACAAAATGGTTTTTTGTTTAATGTTAAAGCCTCTTCTGTACACCATTTCAGGTATTACACATAATTTTGGTTTTTCTCTCTTCCCCATCTTTATATGTTTGCATGTTTGCAAAAATAACAAAAGTTATTAAATTTTTAGCATGTAGAAAATAGTAGTTACACCGTGAGAAATGACAGCTCTCTCCTGAAGGTATCTGTAGATCTTCTAAAATATAAAAAAGCATGTTTGGTAAGAGAATGTTGCATTTTATTTTCTTGCTTCCTCTTTGGTAGGAGAATTATGATATTTATTTTGCTTCTTTTCTTTAACAAGAAAAAATGCTTCAAGTTTTTAAGATGTTTTAAATCTTCCATACAAAAATAAACACTGTTGTCCAAAGATTTTACCTCCAAGGTGTTTACTTCCACATGACATTTCTTCTGCATTTCTGTTCTTAAAAAGCTGTTTTTTAAAAATATATTTCATAATAAGGATTTATTAAACATCTATGTCTATCTTTCTATTAAAAACTATGTAGGGAAGTATGTAGAGACAGTCCTATCAATAAGTACCTGCTCAGAACTCTACCAGAGCTTTTGTCTACAACAATAGACAAACAAATCATATAGAGATTATAAAAAGAGAGTATAAATAAAGTCTTTGACATTTTTTGTCACTTTTTAAGTTTTGCAAGCTTGGCCTTCAACATTTCCAGCATGGTCATTTGTTATCCTGCAGCTACTAGAAATGCATCCAAATGTGGGGGGGGGGAAGGGAAAAAATAACAGAAACCCAAACTTACTATGCCATATTACATAACTCAATTAAGTCATACAAGTTAGAGACCTTACTTACATTTTGCCATTCATGCACCAGCCACTGGTACGGGAGGCAGGCGGGCAGGCGGCAGTGCCTGGCGCTGGCGGGGCGCAGGTCAGGGCTGCACATCACATCACTCACCCGCCCCAGGCCTGTCACCTGACAGGAGATGTCCCTTTGCTGAATCCCCATTCCACAGGATACAGAACACTAAAATTGATCAAAATTAGTTGTGCCACTGTGAAACGAGACAGCTCCCAGAAGGGAGTACAGCTGTCATTAGAAGTTCTTAGGATATTATTTAAAATATACTCCACAGCCCTTGTGATACGAGTACAATACCTGAAGAAATTTATGCTGAAAATGCAAAACTACAATGAAAACATTTTAAAAATACAGAAAATAATTGCATCTGAGGTACCTGAGCTCTCTGCCTGCTTTAATTCATGATAGGGGCAATCACTATAGGCATATATAAAGCAAAAGTTTACATTTTTGCAAGATCAACAGCTGAAGGTCTGAGTTTACATCTTGTCTTTATTAGAGACTGACAATCTTGTCTGCTGTTTTAAAATGCAAACACTATAATAAAACAGAAAACAATTTCAGTGTTTCAGGTTAGAAAATCTTGCAAACAGTGTAATATTCTGAGGACACTAGTTTTGCAGGTAGTACTAAGAATTTTGAACCCTGAAGAGCTTAAATGCCAAATGCCTTTTTTCCCTTTCCCTGGCCAAAGGAATTTCACTATACCACTAATGCCTGCTGAGATAAACAGCCCCCTTTTAGCCTAGGCAGAAGCACAATTATGTCCCAAAGCCTACCTAAAGCTCAGTCATAAAGTTCATATTGTTCTATTAAGCCTGGCCAAAATGTGGAGAGTGTTACTGTGTCTTTACCAATGCGGGGAACTGTGTATTGAGTGAGTGAAATGCAAAATACTGCAATGTGCTTAGTTTCACACAATTTTACCACAAGATGAGAGATGTTTTATAAGACCAAACCAGGAAAAAGGCCAGTATTTGTGCCTACAAGCTCTTTTTCTTGTCCTTTTCCCAAAAACCTGGTTCCATTTCACTATTTAGACTAAGAGAGCATATAGTGATACTACTGAATTCATTGCAGAAGGTAAGTAAACTTTAAAAATTTACAGTTAATTTACAAGATAAGATGAGGAAACTCCTAAGTAGTTACTCTGTACAAAATTCAGATTAGCAAATTATTTCAGTTTTCACAGACATTTATTTTTCATTAGTCTTCAAAGAAAGAAAAAGAACATACAATGAAGTACTTGTTAATTTGTAAACTTCATTGTGATGCGCGTACTGACAATCATTCCCACTGAAGCAGTGTGTCATGAATATGATCTTGTATTTTCATGGAGAACATAATTATGGAAGCTTTTACATACCTCTTTCCATGTGCTGGTCTTCCAAGAAGGACATCTTCCAGCTCTACATATTTTGTATGTTCGTGGTTTTTTCAAATGTTTGCAGTTGTCTTCTGCTATTTTCGCTTGGAAGCTGTTAATACAATGCACATCACGAAACTTCAAACCTTTTCCACAGGAAACAGAACACTGAAAAGAGAAGTGTTATTTCACTACTTGGCTAAAAATCTCAGAGCCATAAGAAAACCAGAAGAAGCTGTGGTCTCGCCCAAAATGGACTCAGCCATTATAGGAGTTTCTGTATTATGACAGAACATCTGCTGTACGTGTCCGAAGTTTCTCTGTAAGCTCTCTCGTACTGAGCATTACTGATCAGGTGCCAAGTATCTCTCACATCTTGTTCATTCATTGATGTTATCATTGAGAAATATATGCACTCAGCCATCCATATCCATGCAGGAGACAGCTTGATATCATGATCTCACCAGAACATGCTCTAACAGCTGCCTGTTTCCAGCACTGCTATTTTCATGTAGGCATGATGCTTATGACAAGCACCAAAGAAAGGAAAATGTAGAGTCATGGCTATGTGTGTTTCCAGCTAGTTGGCTACAAAGTCCTGTTTGCTTGGCAACTCCCCTCCATGAGCTTTGGGTGGTTTTATGGTATGTGGCAAAGAGGCAAGAGAAGAGGTATGAAGTAGACACCACCAGTTAAAGTGCAGTCCTTGAAGGCGTGGACTTGCCCCACCACCCCAGTGTCCCATTTTCTCCAGAAAGCTGCTACACAGCTGGTTCTAGGACCTGCCTTCCTTCCTCCAGTGTCAAACTGAAGGGGCTGAAGGTTTGTTCTGTGAAACCCACCCTGGCAGTGTGCCCTAGCCAAGACTACAGCGTGCCCGATGGATCAGGCTCTTCTGGAGAAATGGCCATTCCTCTGCTAAATTGCTGGACTGTGTCAGACTTCAGTGAGGTTTGATTTTAATTCCTCACATCAGGGATGTCCTGTACACCTACAGAGTAGGGCTACAGGACATAGGGAACTTTCAGTCAGACAAGGAAGTCAAACATCTGAACTTATTCCACATTTGATGGCTACTCAGCTGATTTCTCTTGAACATAAACAATGTGAATATAAGTACTCTAGTATTTTCTTCTTAAATATTGGAATGAATCCTATTTTACTTCATCCTATAGAAAATTTAGATCAATGAAGATGATTATTTTCTGACTAAAAAGAGAACATGCTTAATTTGTTCTAGGATTTCATCCATCCTTTATTTAACATTTGAAAAAGCATTTCCTATGGGAAAATAATTCAGGCAGAAAAATAGTAGTCCAATAAAAATTGAATTTTTTAGTGGATATGAAAAAAAATTTAAACATAGTTTCCTCAAAAGCAATGAAGATATTTCTCCTCCCTTTATGTTACATCATCATAATCTATACCATTAGCATTACATGCTAACTTAAAAAAAACAACATTTTTGAATACATATGTCTTCAATTTTCAGGAAATTAAGTTCAAGTCATTCAGCTTGCAGTATAAAACCTGGTAAATAATTGCCTGAGAACAACAGTTGGATAAAAGTTTTTTAAAATAGAGAATAAGCAGCTGTCATAAATTAATCTGCTAGGTAAGGAACATTTTTGTTTAACAGTTTTTAAGCAGAATCTCTCAGCTTACTCAGTTGTCCTCAATATCACATGGATTTCTATGTCTTTAAAGATTTATATGTATAATCTTAAAGGTTTAATTGAAACTCCCACTGTGTTTAAAATTAAATCTTTGAAGAATGAAGCAATGCAGTTATCACACAATACAATGGATGGCATATTTCTCTTATGCAAATATATTTACAAAAAAGATAAGTGCACTGATTTGGCCACAGTTTGCCTTCTACATGTCTACACCAAAATATCCATAAAAAGGACGCTTGTGTCTAAATTAAAATATTTGGCTCTCAGCAAAACCTTTAAATTTATCTTCTTAAGATAATGTTCTTGTAGTTTTACAATTCATGTTTTATTAATCTGGAATATACTTTAGGACAGGAAAATAACAAAAGATATCTGAAATTTTAATATATGCCTAATGTAGGTCAGAAAACTTAAAATGCTCAAATCATATCATCGTAAAACCCTTTCAGAAAACTTAACTCTGAATTCAGAAGATTTATTTATGAAAGCAAGCATGATAACTTGTATGCATAATAACTAAAATACAGTTACTATCTGATAATTGACTCTATCTTCCCTTAAAGCTTTTTTTTCAAGAATTTCAGACAAACTATAGACATAAAGGACCCCTAAACTCTAAAGGTTCTTCCCTTTAATTCTTTAGTAGGAAGCAAAGTGCAGCACAGTTACTTAACCTCCTCCTGTGATGTGTTGGAAAAATACTACATGTCCCCCCTTCCTCAATGGCCTCCTCTGCAGAATAAATCAGGCAATTATACAGGAATTAACAGAGGGAGTTCAGAAAAGAAAATACCAGTTTAGACATTAAAAATAACAGAGGCTTTATGAACAGTTATTTCTAATATATGACTCAAATATCGTTTAGCTCTGATGATAAATAGTAGTTGAAACCACGGTATCTTAAGGTAAAAATGCAAAAACACAGATGAAAGATACCTAAAATCTGAAGGCAGAAATTACTTTCAAATATTTTCACAATGTTTGTATTTTTAAAAAATAAAAATTATAGCGAATACAGTTTATCTTTTCAGTAATGTAACCTGTATAAGTCATCTAATTTATTTTTCTCTGCTGAAAAAGATAATAAGTTACAAAATATTGCCAACTCATACCATATAAATACCCACACTGAAATAACTTTTTCCAGGGAGATTTTCACTCCACATTAATTTAATGTTATGTTTAAAACTTAAAAAGACATGTTTGACATTTTGGGACTATATAAAAAAACATTAAATCCTTAAAAGTGTACAGAGACAGCATTTCTGCATACAGAGCTGCTATCCTATTTTTTCCCATATTCATCAAGATCTGACTCTCTGTTTAGACGTATCCAAATCTTCTGCTGAATGGACCTTACACTGAAAAAAAGGACCATCACTCTGCAAGAAGTGATTCACTTGTATGCTCTTAGGGGTTTCAACTGAAGAGCTTTTCACCTAGGGATTTTTTGTGGGGTTTTTGTTTGTTTTTGCTGTTGTTTTGTGGTTTTGTTGTTTTTTTTACTTAATTCATGAAAGAACACTGATGTTTAATTCATTATATTAACATGGTTTTGCTCTGAAGGAATGAAACTCCTGATGCTTTTAAAAGCTAGAAAACAGATATTAAGCATCTGTAACAGATATTAAGCATCTGCAAACTTCTGCTTAAATGTAATTGCCAAGACTTAAAAACAAATAAAGCACTAAACCAAGATGTGCCTCTCAGCAGCTTTGCTACACCCAAGTGCTTGGGGTACTGCATCTCTTGGAATTTCATGGAGCTGCTCCTGCCCACTTCAGAGCGGTTCCACAGTGCCAGATTCTTACATCTGCTGCAGTGACCATCCCCCATCAATCCCAGTGTGAGGAATAGAAACCTAAATATCTCTAAGGATGAGATCCTTTTCAATTCCACTGTGATCTCAAGAAAATTTAGGCAACTGATTTGAGGATTGCTATTCTTAAAGCCTTGCAAGCATATCTGTTTCAGAAGCACCTAGATTGCCCTGAGCCACAGCCAAGGACCTTAAAAAAGTTCTCCTAAAAAGTGCTAACAGTCTAATTCTACACGCAGGCACAGTCTTTTTAACAGACTGTCTGACTCAATGCTTTACAAACACATGAGGACAATTAACATCCTGAAAACAGATTTTCCCCTATTTCTAATAACAAATTAAAGAAATTGCTCTAAGCGTACACTGAGTGCACAGCAGGTGAGTGAAGCATATTGCAAAACAGAGCAACTGATGATATTTAGTACAACTGAAGAAAAATAAATGCTCCAATTTTATTTATTTTTTTTTAACACATGAAGAAGATAATACATTTGCCATGGATGTAGGAGATCCAGGATCATCAATGGAAAGTTAGAGAGGATACATTATCCTGCAAGTACAGTATTCTCCTGAAATTTGGTATATGCTGGCTTCATTCTTTAGGTAATATATAAAAAAGTTCTTAAAAGCTTCCTCCCAAAGTGCTTTGGCATCATATGCAGGCAGGCTCAGCTATGTTCTTTACCACATAGTGACCCACCTTCAACAAGAGAAGACTATTCCAGTCCAATACACTTCTCATGGGAGACTCCTGACATGCAGGTGTGTCGCCTGTCTTCCATTACACAGAACAGATAGCAACAACAAAACACTGAATCACTCAAATGCTGACTAAAAATGTTTTATCAATATCAAGTGGGGGGTGACTTTACATTTCCGTAAGGACAGTGTATAGATCCTGCTCAGTTCCTTGAATGAAAATATATTCCATGGAAGATCTGAGTGGTATTTTGAAGTGCCTAAAGACATATAAATGCAGGTCACAGGGAAATGTCTTGCACTGATCTCTATCCCCACCAGTCAGTATTCTCTTTAGCGAGCTGCACCTAAGACACCTGGCTGCCTGGCTGTCCTTCAGCTCTGTAATGTCAGTAAGTGTCAAATTCTCACAGGTGCAGGAGCAAAGCCTTGTTCTGTGCTCAGGAAGCCACCCCCGTCTTTGTGCATCGAGCCCACAGTGATGCACTTACAAGGCTCTTACAAGGCTGAACTTTACCCTCCACGAGCCTCCGTTCCTACTTGAAGCTCCTAACGTGTTATTACATGCTCTCTGCGGAATACATGCTCTCACTGCTTGGTGCCCACCCTGCTGTGGTGGTGAACTTCCCAAGGCTTAACTTTCCTGGCCAGGGAAAGTACAACTGAAGTAATTCTGGCTGCTTGACCACTCTCCACTCGAACGTGGTCCTTGACTTCTTGAGCGTGGTTCTCACAGCTCAACTTGTCTGTAATGTGGTTTCATTTGTATGGCATTCCACACAGTTGGAGGTATATGGAGAGAGAGCAGAATATTTTCCATATATTTTCTGAAGATTAACCATGTACGAAGAAAAAATACATAGGAATGTTAAAAAGAAATATGAACATTTCCTCAAAAAAATGCAAATTGAAAAAACCCCATCCTGTTACCATTTTACACAGAAATTCTAGCACTTGTCTCAACATTGGATAAAGTAATATTTCCCATATGTCATGTTCTTTTAAAAACATAAATCTGCAGTAAAAAGCTGGATTTCATTACTATTGTTCAAAGTCATTCCATAATACTGGTAACTAGGATTCATCTGTTTGTGTTTTCTTCATAGCAATAAAGTTCTGTAGGGATCATCCTGACAAAACTCATGCTTTCTGTGGCACAGATGGACTCCCAGATATGCATGCCATCATCAATTTCTACCAAATTAGAGCTCTTTCTGCAGCAGACATGCAAATTCTTCAAGTTCAAGTTCAAAAAAGCTTTTTGATTCTTTTGCTATTATTATTATTTCATTGAAAAGTTGAAGACCTTGTCTTATTTGGTATATTCTGTACCAAATTTCCTTAACCTTTTCTTTAAAGGAAGTGCTTTGTGTAGTTTAGCTGGTAGCCTAGTGGGCTTCTAGATACTGAAAGACAGACTAGTAAACAGAAAACATGTAATAGTTTCTTTTTGTATTCATATTAGATATACAGACACTTAAAATATAAATGAGTGACTAGAAGAGAATAGAGGGTAATGTTCTTCATAGTAGCTGGTGCAAGCTTTTGGATTTGTGACCAAAACTGTTGAAAACACATGGATATTTTATTTATTGCTGAACAGTGTCACACAGCATCAAAGACGCCGAGAAGGCTGGAGGTGCAAGAGTGGTTTTGAGGAGACATAGTCCAGGCCAAATGATGGTCAGTAATAAAACTGTGGGAAGGAGAGGCATGTGGAGTGATGCCATTTGTCTTCCCAAAAAATGATCACGCATGGTGTAGCCCTGCTTTTCTGGGGATGGCTGAACACCTGCCTGTCCATGGGAAGTGTGAATGAATCCCTTGATTTACTTTGCTTGTTGGTGCAGTTTTTGCTTTATCTATGAAAATTACTTTCATGAACCCATGAGTTTTCCTAATTTATCCCTGTAATTCTCTCCCCCATCCCACCAAGGGGGAAGGAGGAAGTGGTTGTGTGGGGTTCAGTGCCTACTGGGGTTAAGCCACAACAGCAGCACTGAAAAAGGATAAAACATATTACATATCTTAAAAGGTATTTTCTTCCTTTTTTTGCCCAGAAACTTCTATGACTGGTCATGAAGTTCAGTTTAAAACAGGAGTAAACATGGTAGTTGCTTGGCAAACTACATTTTGATGCTGTCTAGTTGGCCCAAAAACCTGTTCTGACTCTTAATATTCTGGAAGTAGAGTGGAATCACGACTGCTCAAGACATTAATGAAACAATACTTTGAGCACTGTGTAGTTGAGAAATACCTTGAACTTTTCATTTTAGTATTAGAATTAGATCTCCTTGTGTCTGCGTCCTCTGCTTGCTGCTTCTCCCTAGGGGTTTTTGTGCTGCATGAGCACAACATGCATTTTTCAGCTAAAAGCACTAAGAGTCATTTGTTCCTTTAAATATGTTTATAACTGTTAAAAAAACCCCACAGACTCTAATTAGGTCCTACTGAATTCTTTGATTCAGAGTCAGTAATTCTTTGCTAAAACAAATACAAACACTTGTGCCACGCACCCAGGAAGGACCAAGGATCAAACATTCCATTACTCCTAAGAAAGAGTGGATTGAACTCCAACAAGCATGTGTATGATTTACTATTTTATCTAAGTTACACCTGTGTCAGCTACAGAAGTTACATTGAAGATATTTTAAAGTTCTCTCTTTGAGCATGGCTTGATTTCAGTGTTATATCACATTCCTCTGATGTTCATAAATATCTCTGTATGATTAAATTCTCCTTCCATCTGCAGTCTATAAGTCTGCTTTGATGCTTTGATTGTGCATTTGCAGCTATAGAAATGGAAAGGAAGATGGCAAGGCTAAGAAGGATTTACAGAATCACCCAATCCATGATGCTGCTCAGTTTGAATCAGCTATACATGGACCATTCCTGAGAGTAGTTTGTCAGTCTTGTCTTAAATGACAGGGATGCTACTACCCTCTCACTTGCATGAAGTTCATCTTTTGCTCCTTCCCAGGCATTAGGCAGAGAGAGGTCAAAAATGTGGATATTCTTCTTTTCAACTCTATAGTGAGACTTCACAGTACAAGCTGCCAGTTCTATGCCACAAAAAAGGCATAATTTTTACCTGTTGCAAGTACTATCACCTAAAAAATACAGATTTAGATTATCTGTCCAAGACTGAATTCTCAATGCATTTGTTAGAGCTGCTTGATAGTCCTTTTTGAAGCCTTGCTAAACCTGGATTGTGGTTCTACCATTGCCATGCCTCACCTTAATCATGATGAAAAATTTTTACAGACTCTGAAATTGACTTTTAATCCCAGATCCTTATCCATCCAATATAAGCAGTATGTTGTCGCAAGCTGTGAGGATATTTTTATGAGGTCATCTAACCTGACCATACCTTTTCTGCCAGGACTGAGCATGTACGCTCCATGAAAAAGCTGCTTCTTCTGGACTCCTTTTTAGATAATTTTGTTTCAACTTTCATTTTAAGGGTAACAAAAAACTCCTGAATTCCCACTTTCCAAGCATGCTGAAGTATATCTATTTAGCAGATGGACATAAATGAGAGGCTACATACATCTACATACAAACAGAAAAAGCAGGAATGATGGAGGAATAAACAGGATTAAGGACAGATTTCAGGACTGATGTGGATAACAGGAAGGGAAAACTGCTACGAGGATATATCTGGCATCTACTAGGAATGTGCTATTCCCCTTAAACATAAAGACATCCTGATTAAAACAAAGTCAGAACCATCAGCACATACATTGAAGGTAAAAGGATTTCATGTCTGAAGAAGCCACATGCTAAGAAACTTTAGACGACATTTTTTTAAGTTGACACCACATGGTCTGAATTCTTATGTCCAATGCAGCTGGCAGTATCCTTAATACCAGAAAATGGCAATCTGTCTGGATGTCAGATAACAACCATACTCTTTGCAGCTGGTGGAAAAAATCAAAACCAGAGCCCCTGAGATTCCACTAAAAGATCATCTACAGAATGTCTTTTATTCATTCCAGTTAGATTTGTGAGTAAGTCTTAGTTAGGTCTACCTTTCTGACATCTCAAATACCATCCATTTCTCCAAGTTCAGAACAAATAAAACAGATGACCAGGTCCTTCTTTGAAAGACCCATCACATCTTTCCCCCTCAGGATGAGCACCACTACTCTGCCCATCACTGCCTAAAGCCTGACATCCTTCTTGAGGCCAGCTGCAGAGCATTTGAAAACCCGACCATGCTTGTGAGCAGAGCAATGAGTTACTATGCTCAGCTCCCCACCTACCACGATACTCAGGCTTCACTGTGTCATGTATTCCTAGGCTGTCTACATGTACCTCATAAATTAGACTGAGCTTTTCCAGACAGCAGACTTTTCTTTGCTTTACCTACATGACTCACATAACACAATTAGATTTTCAAAAGAGCTTTTAGTTATTACATTAACACAAGAACAACGGATTATGGAGATGTTAACGTGGGTGGAAATTTAAAAATAATAACCCTGTTTTCATGAGTTCTCATTCAACAGTGGTGACATGTATTTGCTATCTCATTTACCTCTTCCTTTATATCTTCCATTTTTTCTCTCGATTACAGTAAAAATTTAATTGTCTAGTTATTCTTCCTGCCTTAAGTGCTCTTGATTTGAGTCCTCCTTGTCTGGTTACCACCTGAGAATCAGGAATCCAAGAGGTATTTCTGCTTCCTCTCAGCAGCCATTTGGCAGGCTCAGCTACCTTACGTGCAGTCTTAAATTTGTCATTGAAGGTTCTGCATGAATCTCTGCTAGAAACTTCACCATCAGCCTTCATTGAAGCAACATTGAAACTGTCATCCATGACAGTATGTATTAAAACAATGAAAAGTATGATCAGCTTATTAATTGCTGGGAGTGAGAGAACAGATAAACTACTGTGTTCAGCCAGCATTCCTGCAGCAACTTATCTGGTATGTGTACCTTCTATCGTCTTTCAGTTGAATGATATCTACAACAGACAGATGGCTGAGACAAATCACAATTAAAAATACAGAAACATTAGTAAATTGAAAAAACAAAACCAAAAAACCAACATCCCCAAAAAACAATTCTGCCTTACCTTTCCCTCTGAAATCAGTGAGCTAGACTCTCACTAGGTCTTTTTTGAAATCTAATCTACAAGTATAAATTTGTGTCAAATTTACAAAATTGTAGTCCTGCTCTGTGCCTTTGATACCTTCTGCAAGAGGTTCATATGGGCACTTTCACCATTACAGCATTGCAAATGTCAAATTGCTGACTTGGCCAGACTTCAGCAAGATTCATCTCTCTGTAGAGATGAGCACTAGTAGCCATGTAGCACTAGTAACACTTTTAAGAAATTACATGAAAGCAGCAGCACTGGAGACAGTGAGTGAAGTGCAAGCATCAAGAAATGGAGATAGGATATCTTAAGGAAATCCACCATGAGAAAAAGAAAATCAGGGGGTTCTCTCTGTTTCAAATAAATGGATTCAAATAAATTTCTGGAGACATTTTTCAAACAGTGGACAACAGAGGTATCTGTGTCCATCCAGCAGCTGTGTTCAAAAACCTCCATGAAAACCAAACAGCAACCCAAAATTAATCCATTTATTGCTTCCAAAAACTGGACACAGGTTAACAAACTGTATCACAGGCCGGTTATCCTCCAGCCTCCTATGAAGCTGGGGAAAACCAAATAAATGCACGGGGATGACACAATCTGCACTCTCACTGAAAAGTAACTTTGGCCCCTTGGGAGGGATATTTTGTTCACAGGCTTTCACAATGAAAGTTGGAGCACATTTTTATTCTGTTATCTCTGGGGGATCTCTGTTACGGAAGCTACATTTCCACAAAGGGGTTGCACAGTTAAAAAGCCTTTTCTTGTAATATTTTAACTAATTAAAACTTCATTTTATTATCTTAAGGGTCTTTTCAGTTAACCAGTTGCAAAAGTAAGTAGACATAAGACAGTTTTACAACAGTAGATGAATTAGTTTCAGGTGAGTTTGCAAAAATCTAAATATGAGCAAAAGAAATGCTGGATCCCAGCAAGTGCAAGCTCTGATTTATCATTTTTAGTCAAGTCAGCAACAGCAAAACAGTAGCTCAGAAATTAAAGGAATTACAAATACATGAACTCTGTGTCTTTCTGCTCTATGAAAAATATTACTTCATATCACAGAATTTTTTTTCATTTTATTAAAATCTAAGATTTTGTATTTGATCTTTAAAAAACTGGAAATACAAAGCAATAAATGCTGGCACAATATAGTATTATCAGAAATTTTTTAAACTTCTCAGAAGCATAGAAAATACAACTTTTTCTTTGGCACTTAACTAAATATAACTTAAAGAATTAACATCCCCCCCAGTTTATGTTAAATATTATTTCAGCATGAAAATATGAGTATCTTTTGGATGAGAAATGCAACATTTTACCTACCTTCACCAGCTGAAATCCAGTTTCCTTTCAACCTACACCACTTTTCTGTATATATTAAATTTACTAACAATATTTCCAACATTACATTTCCTGTGCATTAATATGAGCAGGCATGTAAGCTTCTGAAGGACTGATTCAGCAGTAAATGTAAGTGTTTAATCCTGCTGTCGCTGAAGTGAAAGGGCCATAGATAGAAGCATGCTAGAACATACACTGATAATAGAGCAGCCTGTCTTAGTGGAGTCACCAGTCTCCCACAATTACTGGTTTTCAAAGAAAGGACTAAGAACGCCAGCAATGCAGAACTACAGAACATATTATTCATTTCCTAACCCATTTCAGGTAATAAAAATATTTATGTATTGACCCTCACAAATGTTTGGAAATGTTAATACTTTAATATATATTTAATAACTTTTAAATCTAAGTTCCAAAACCACTTTGAACCAACGTTTATGAGTTCTGATTTTTCAAAGCTACCACCATGCATACAGCAAGTTCAGAATGATTTTCACAAGGATCTGACCACCTAGAACCCTTCAGCTTTTCTGAAAGTTCTAATATATACACCAGCAGCTTCACATTTCCTTCATTCTCATTAAATGGCTTTATGTATTTAGGCAAGGTATTACACATCACCTGCATCTTTTCCCCTTTCATTATATTCTGGTTGCTGGGGTTTTGTGTTTGTGTTTGTTTTTTTTGTGTATGTGTGATTTTATTATTATTACTATGTATTGATTTTATTTTGACTATGTCCCACTCTTACTTGCCCTCTTTCTAAATGGAAGATCTGAAAGTTCTGCAAACCTCTTCCTGACAAAAGTGTTTTAGGAATGTAAAAAAACATTTCTTTGAGGTTAAGAGTTGAGCATTATATTATGATACTCATTCTTCTCTGTGTTTTGTCACTAAGTGGGAGAGGACTGAGCCACAAAATTACAGCTCCAGAAAATAATTAGGAGGTAGTATCTTTTAGGTTTACCATCAAAGTCTATATGCCAACTATCCATTTCAGTCCAGCTGGTCAATGGCATCAACTGCTGCTTTTATCAGTAACAGTATTTTTTTTTTGTGTGTTCAAATATAAGAGCTTTCCCCAAGAAAACAATGTCACAAAAGTATCATATGAAGTTAATTTCAACTCACAGGTTAAAGAAAACCCTCACTTTCAGCAAAAGTGGTTAGTACCTGTCCCACCCTTTATTTTTAAGGGCTATAAACATTAACATTCCTTAATAAAGAGCACAATAAACACAAAGCCACACAACATGCATGAAAAAGAAGGGTTAAAATGCAACTGTATTTCACAGACACAAGTGACAGTCATTAAATTAAATTATTACACATACATTATAACTTATTTTTTAAGCTATACAGGCAACATAGCACCAAACCGAAGAAATTTCCTCTTGATGAACATTACTCAAATATTTTCTTTTTGTATTTTGTAAACAAGTATTTTCTTTCATTTTAATCAGAATGACCTTAAATAAAATTCACTATCCCAAGTCTGTTTTATTATTTGGGCAGTGACATCTGTTATCAGTTTTCTCTGATAAGGCCCCCCTCCCACTTCCAAAGTTTTAAAAAATGAATAGCAGATGCTAACATCAAGATTTCAGGCAGTGGGATATTAATTTAATGTTCTGTATTGGCAATGAGGTATTTAAAAGTTCAACATTAGGCAGCAGCAGAAGTAGAAGTAAAAATCTGAAGGTGGTTTTGAAAACCAAGTTCACTGATTCTGAATTCCCTTTTAATATAAAAGATTATTTTTAAAGATATAAATACTTTTTACACATTAGAAAAAGTGAATGAAGGCACTTATCATACATAGCAAGAATTTTTGCATTAAAATTAATACAAATAAATATTTTACTTATGCTAGTTTGGCCTGCTTCTGCTCCTGGAGAAGTCAATGGGATGCCTGGCAGTAACAACACTGGAAGGGGACTGGGATTATTTTTAGAAAACAGATTTATATACATTAAAACTAATAGTAGATTTCTTCCACTACTGCAAAGACAGAATTACATCTAAATTATTCTGAAGCAAGTAAGTAAAAAACTGAAGCACTAGAAAGACAGCCGCTTTAAAGAGTATTACATTATGTGTCTGAGGGCCAGTAAAAAAAAGCAATAACACATTTCTGAGACTTCAGGGTAATTTTGAAAATAATCCTTTTTTTTATATGACTATTTTCTCTGAAATCACCAGTAATATTTATGAATTACATACCAATCCTAAGACTGAGGAAAATAAAAATAATTAAAATCCTTATTTTATAAAGATTTCAGACAAACAAAATATAATTGTCTTTTGTAAGGGGCTATTTATTCTTTCTAAAGAAACAAGAAGGGATAATAACCAAACATATTTCAAGTTGAGACTTATCTGGTTAAAATTTTCACGATAAAATTGGTAATTACCAATATTCATACAAGAATTGATTACCCAAATGAAATACAAAGCTTCCAAGATAACATCAGCTGCTACCACCAACTGCCTAAGCAGAAACCTTGCCATTTGGTGCCTGGATCTTCAAGGGTTTTTTCAGACACTGAAAAAGTACAGGGGGCCAAAAATAAGATCAAATTCCTAAATTTATCAAAATTCTTGTTGAAAAATGTGAACAAACTTTCCTCACTATGCAAAGCCTGAAGATAAGATGAAGAGCTTATTCTATCCCTCAAGTGTAATTCCTGCTCAAGCTTCCTAAAATCTTTAGAAAATATATAAAAATTAAAGGTACAGACCTTTGGAATTTGAGATTTACCTCACATCCATTTTGACAACTGCAGAAACCAGGAACAAAGAGTACAAGCTTTTAAGCTCTGTGAGGGTCAGCTCCAGTAGTGCCCTACAGACACTATAAAGGGCAACAGCCAACAGCTGCTAAACTGCAGAATGCACCTACCAAAATTCTGGCTTCAAATCATAAACTGAACCTTGCTTGCAAGGGACCTTTTGTGCATTTACAAGATATGTTTTGTGTTAATTATGTTGTGTAAAATTAATCAATAACTATAATATTAAAACAAATGTACTTAGAAGGCATACTGCTAAAATTCCTCTGTCTATATAACAATAGCTAGCAGAAGTTAGAATCACAGAATCATGGAGGTTGGAAAAGACTTCCTAGATTAACTACTCTTGCATCAGTTTTTGCTTAGGTTTTGACATTGGAATCCCAGTAGTAAACACAAAAGCTCACTTGGCACAGAATTATTACTCAATACTTCTATGAAAAACATAAATAGTTTGTCTATAAATAATTTGTCTGGTTCTTGCAATCTTATAGAAAAGGGGGTAAGTGCAGATGTGACAGGCTTGAGGACTTCAGCAGCCAGAGAGCATCTAGTCATTAACAGTTCCCTCTGTAAGAGCATATTTTATGCCAGAAATGTGTAAGATAAGCAGGGCCATGATCCATTGCCAAACTAACAGATCACTAGTCAGCCATGGCTAAACAAAGCTGTTTGTACTAGGCTACAACAGCATTCCTGTGACTAAAGCTTTTATTGCTCCTTCCTAACAGCCATCCTTAATCAATAAATTTTGCTCTGCTTAAACAGCAACAAAGAACAACTAAGTCTCTGTGTTGGCAGAATTCAAACTAGCTAAATTATTAAAATATGACAGTATATTCAATATGTGAGCCTGCTTTTACTTCCTGAATCTGCTATGTTTGTTTCTGCAGCATAAGATAGTTTGATGAAATGAAATCTTTTATGGCTTAACCACAGAGCTTGCAACCATATATAAAGGAGTCCTCTCTCTAATAAATAGAATCCATTCTAAGCTTAGTTTTTGATGGATTAAAATGGCTTCTTATGTCACTTGAGAAATAAACCAACATGAAAATATTAAAAAAACTAAGCCATACAATACAAGATCTTTATATATATTCAGGTAATCTATTAATGCAGGGCAAATTGAATTACTCAGGGAACAAACAGGTTGTGAATAATTCTTGATCTAAAAGGAAAACAAACATTGAGTTCAAAAGCAATTATGTGCTGAACCCTACCTGTCCTCTCAGTACCTGATGAATATTAATTAGTGATTCACTGCTAATTATTTGGAAAATGGCTAAATAAGATACTCTGGTGTGTGCTAAACACAAACCCTAAACTCTGCTTTGCATAGTGGAAGAAGGAGATAACTGTGGCAAACCATTAAATCAAACTTACATCTTACAGTCTCTTTGCAATAAATTAGAATAGCTTATTTAAACATTAGTAATTGTTATAGTTGAAATCAGAGTTTTTTTTAAATGCTGCCATATTAATTCAAAGAGACAAATTACATAGTTTTATTAATAAAAAAAACAGAATAAGTGCTGTCCCAGACCATCTCCCAGGGATGTCAATGACAGATTTTTTGCTGATTTTGATGGAACCAGAACTGGATCCAACCTCCTTTGATTGTCATTATTCCCATTAGAATTTAGCACAATAATCAATATTGTTGTCAAATTCACAGCTTGGGAATTATAATGTGCTCTATATTTCAGAGCTTGCTATGATTACTTCAGTATGTTAATAATCTACTAGTGGCAATTTTAAAGATTAATGGTGATTACAGTAGGCATTTTTACACATTAATAGACAGTGACATGTAGACAATAGCATATTATAGTTACATACATAATTATACATAGATAACTTTAATTAGTCCCTGTTTTAAAACCACTAATATAAAGTTTTATACACAAATGTACAAGTAATAAGGAGTAAAATGTTTGATGACAGAGTATAATATACATGGATGTGAGTTATTTTATACTTAAATATACTATAGGAAAAACGTTACGCACTAAAAAGTTTAAGGTGTTTTTGCAAATATAAATACGTAGATAATACTACAGTGTAATTTACAGCAAAAACTTTTAAATTTAAACACATATCAAACTGTAACCCTTCCAAATGGAACACCCATTAGATACTGTTATCAGTTATGATGATTTCTGGTAATTTTCAAAATATTCCCTATGATGTTTTACAGAGCATGGTACTATTCCCACTGAAGGAAATGACTGCTTCTCATCTAATTCTCATCTAATTCTCATCTAATCTTCTGCAGGAAGAATTTCTTTATAAAACTACGTGGCTATATTCCACATGCATTATTATTTCACTGTTATCAAATAAAATAATGACATAAAATCTTTTAAAAGACAAGGGGAAATAGAGTGACAGAAGGAACAAGAAAGCAAAAAATATTATTGAATGCTATCGTACCGATTTCCACGGTCCCCGATGCCAAGAAACATCACCAGGGCAAGAATGCACATTACACTGTGCCATGTTAGGTGGCTTGTCTAGAATGTCACAGTTTTGATCACCCAACATTTGGCCAGTAGGAAGCTGACAAATCACCAGTCTTGTCTTTATTCCATCTCCACAAGTCTGAGTACACTGAAACACAGAATTTTATATGCAATAATTTTATTAACAGTCACCACATACCATCAAACCAGAAGATGCAGCAATAATCAGTATATCATATTATCTACTATGTCTATCTTCATATTCCCTGGACACTCTATTCAAGAACAAGGACTTAAAGTCTAATCTCACGTAATTCTCTCACCAAAACCTTTACCAAACTACATTTTTATGGTTTATAAAGTGATTTTCTGCAGAAAGTCTCAGTTTTACAGACACTTCATCAAGGAGAATTAATTATGAGAATAAATGTGCAAGTATTCCTCTCTATAGTAAGAAGAAAAGATGGAAATTTGTCTTAAAAGTACTTTTTCCTGTCAGACAGTGGCAGAAAACTCAGATACTGGGCACACTTCTACACAGTCCAATTTATACAGACTAAGTGTAAAATACTTCTAGGATTTTTTATACTTATTTTTTTTACTTGTGTTTTCTGAGTTTCAGTTTGCCTGTAATTCTTTGATACCAGTTCTCATTCCTAATGATCTCTTAAAACCAATCTGTAATAGTTGAGACCTTTTTATTGCATTCTCAATGATTCAAAATTAGAAAAAACTGCGTCATCTACGTGAAGTGTATCCCAAGTCTATGGCTATGGACAGAAAAAAATATTATATTTAGACTGACATTTAGCTAACACTGCCCAAAACAAGGGTAAAAAAGGTAAAATAAAAAAGTCACTCAATCAATTTTTCTTCTTTTTTTGAATTCCAGTAACTGATTTTCAAAAGTAATAAAAGTGGGCAAGAATCACAAGAGGTTAGATTAGAATAAATGCAAAAATAACCAGCTTTAGCTCTTTCTATAGTGTTTGAGCAGGACTGTGTGGTCAAAATATGACATCACACAGCACAGTGAAACTATTCTTTGTCCAATAACATAACAAGTGTCATCAAAATTTTCTATCTCAGGCAGAATTTTTAGATGCATGATCCTATCTCCATACTTCTAATTTGTAACTACAACCCAGTAGCTACTACTACTTGCAGTTACTGTTGTTAGTACCTATGAAATTACATGGAATAAAGTTTCTTTATGGCTTCTTTTTTTTTTCTTAGAAGAGCTATTGCACTGGGGTTTTTCCGCATACAATCCAGCTTTTTGCAATGGAATATAATTTTCTATGTCTCAACATATGTGTTGTACAACAACTATATGATTTGTTGATGTTGTATATCCTTAGCCTCACACAATACTTACTTCTTTTGGATGTATTTTTACATTACTCATCTTTCTACTACAGTTCTGGACTTGATCCAAGAATAAAGTTTAGATAAACAGGCTGAAACTCATTCTTTTTACACTTTAAATTCTATTAAATAAGGAAAAACAAGGTGTTCAGTTCCACTCACAGGCACATAGTTATGTTTCTACTTCTAAGCTTACATGGTAAACAATGCTCCCTTTTGTAAGTGAAAAGCTCTTACTTCTCCCCAGTTCCCAAAGTTCCACTGTGGGCAGGGTCCAGAATCACAGTGTCTTGACTCTGAAGGTTTTGTTGCCTCATCACAGTTACTGGCACTTCTTCCTTCCTCATCTTGACATACTACAACTCGGCGGTGAAATCCACCTGCACAAGTACTAGAGCACTACCAAAACAGGTAAACATACATTTTGCCATTACATGATCAAAGAAATGTAAAATATATTGGTTAAAACAGCTTGGTTTTAAACTTTAACTTTCAAAAGTGAAATTTTTAAATAAAAATGACTACTATGTGGAAGTATTTGAAATCACAGAAAAATTACACCTAGAATTTAATATATTCTGAATAACAGTAAGAACAAGAATAAAAATACTTTTTAAAATGAAGGTACTTTTCTTTTGACCAAATCTGTACTGCAATAACATTTCTAGAAGTGCTAACACACACGTTACAGAACAAGTTATTATATTCTAGAAAAATTTCTTACTGCTCCCCAAGGTCCAGTTCTCCATTGATATCCTCCCACAGATGGACGGTTCCACTGGTTTAAGTTGTCTTGTGCAGGGTGTATTGGGAGGTAACCTGTTTCTGGAAAACGGCCTGGATGGTCAGGTATTTTTGGAATATGATGATGAACTGGTGGACATGGTGGCATGTTACATTCTTGCTCCTTAGAAGGTCGGCCTTCAGGATCACAGTAGTTCTCATTAATTTGCTGATGGTAGTTGACACAGATGACTTGTCTTGTTACTATTCCACTGTCACACGTTACTGTGCACTGACCGAAAGATTAACACAGTGCTTGTCACAGAACACTGATAATTAATAAACAAATACATTTATATTTACTTTTGACAAGAACAAACATATACTTTGCTTTTTCAAGGGATGCAATTTCAATCACAATTGCCAAGAAAAAAAAACCCAAACTCTCAATTTTTAAACAGAGACTTGGCCAATAATCTAAACACACACATTAAAAAATTCTTACAATTAATACTTACAGGGGACCAATTTCCAACTTTCCACTCTCCACATGGGCTGAAGCAACTTGAAATTTCAGCTGGTCGTGGTAAATGAGCACACAAAGATTCATCTGCTATCTCTCCACGAGCATCTCTACAACTCACATAGCGAGCACGATCGCCCTTCCCACAGGATGCAGAGCACTGTCAGTGAACAATTCAAGGTCATCACACTTTAGGAGACTAAAACAAGATCATCCAAGCATCTAAAATACTAACATAGTTTCTGTTGGCTTGGAACTGAATTGCATGGCCTTAATTCTCATGAATCATTTCAGTATATATATAAACAGCCAGCATTTAAACTATGACATGGCATAATTAGACAGTTGCAAGTAACAACAGGAACATCAGTTACTTCCAGGACACTTCAGCAGTTACACAGGGATGCAATAACTTTTATTAACTGTTAAAACAAAAATTAATATTAACAATCCATTTCTCACTATGGTTTCTATAAGATTCCATTGAGCCCCTTCTGATGCCTTTATAGCCGAGAAGTTAAAGGTGGATATAATGAAGAACTGAGTAGCCTCAGTTTATGCACCCTTTATTGCTATTTAGTTAAAATAGCTGTGCAAAAATATAACTGCATAATATGCTTTGTTAAATATCTCAAGGGATTAACCGACATATGCACATTGTATAGATAATTTTAAATTTTCACATTGCTATCAAGTAAAACTGATTTTACTATTTTTTATTATGAAAATAAAAACTCTGCATTGCATAAAATTTATGTAGGAACTGTTTTACTAATGTTTATTTTACAAAAAATGTTAAATTAGACCTTTAAAGACTCCAACAGTTTAGTGTTACTATTCACATAAAAGATTTAAATAATATTTTAAAATCAAAGATGTTCAGAAATGTTGTTCAGAAACTGATAAATTACATTCAATAAAACACTTCCTACCATACAAAAGTACTCAGAACCCCAGTTCCTAGAATTTTACTTTTTTTCCTATTATTTTTCATGGTTGAATTTGAAGCATACAGTTTGCTGGAAGTGTCTATCTGCTCCCTAAGAAACAGTTTATTTTCTTAATAAAATATTAGAACTCCTTTTTTATCTATCCCAAGTAGATTTCAGGCTGAAAAATATATTAATGAAAGCTTCATGGAAAAATGGGTGAATGAGTGGAGGACTGCTCTGCCAGGTGAGTGCTACATTACATACTGGGGTCCATGATCCATATCTCCATTGGGTCACCTTCCCCACATGAACTAGAGGAAGTGAAGTAGTCCATAATTTTGTATTTTCTGGACAAGAGGGCAATTCACATTCCTGTGGGGGTGAGAAAAAACAAAAAGCTTTTGAAATATACATTTCAGAAGAGACAAACGTAAAACAAATGGTTAGCATTAAATAACATGTAAATATCATCTTTTACATTTTTTCTGGAATTATTCAAAGACTTTTCATTGAATTGCTTTGTTTTGTTTTAATAGAGTGTCAAAGAAAAATTATTTGATCTTAAAACTGTATTGGTAATAACTAATTCTATTGGCACTTCGATAAAGAACAGTTTTGGCCAACTTGTTGGAGAGAAGGAGCATAGACATTACAGTGTCCTGCTTCAGAGACACAGGCAGCACAGAAAGACCAAGCAAAGACAGTGGCTGTGCTATCCTGTGCTTTATACCTTCAGCTACTGAGTATATGAATTTATCCAGTTTCAGTCAGTAGCCAAAGGTACCACAAGTAAAAATGCAAAGGATACTCAAACCCATTGTTTTCACATCTAAGCAGAAATAAACTACACCAATTAACTGGCTTTTATATTTAGAAGCCTAATAAAGAAGCCAGCTGGGGACTATTTATAAAGCAGGATGGCAAGCAGTGTCCTTACAATATTCTACATGTTGGAGCTTCCCCCACTGCCAAATAATCACAGGCCTTTGGATTCCTTGAAGTCATATAGTCTTTCAATCACATACCACCTTTCAAACATCCAGTCTTAAAATTTCCCTTCTTTTACTTAATTCCCTAGACAAAATTTGATGTTTGTGAAGAAAAGCATAGAGTTCCAGTATTTTTTTCTCATTTTAGAAATTACTTCCTCCAAGTTCCCACACAGAAAGTGGAAGAAGAAAACAGTTGTATTCCTACACTTTTGACAGAGAAGTAGAGAGGTATTTTTTAACTTACTTGAGTGTCTCTAGGACGAGTGGCAGCATTGCACTCCCTGTCGTCGTTCAGAATAGCCCGGTATGTCCCAGTAACACATTTGACTGCGCGCACCTGGTATCCACGTCCACATGTTACAGCACACTGTTGAAGGCAGAGGTTTGATACATTTGTAATAGGGTTATTTATAATCAAATTCAATTTTTAATTACATTTTCTACTTTAAAACTCTTTCCAGAATGAATAGGAATGACTACTGTGACAGCGTTAACAACCAGTGTCCATAGCAGACCAATGAACAGCACTTGTACAGGACAAAGGCTTTCTCTTTCCCCTTTTCTATCCCCTGCAATGAGTGGGAGGCTGGGCAGGAACACTGCCAGAACAGCTGACCTGACCTGATCAAAGGGACAATCCAAGCTCTATAATGTCATGCTCAGCAATAAAAACTTGTGAAGAGAGAGTAGAGGAAGGGAAAGGGAGGAGTAAGGAGTAGCTTCAAATGAATCATGAACTGCAGCTGTTAAATAAATGTCTTGCTCTTCACTATAGAGTTTGATCAGAATGCACTCAAAGAAGCCACCTAAAACATCAGATGGCTGAAAATGTGAGACAAATCCTATCACTATAAATGTTGTGATTCAAGCGCAAGTACATGTGAAAACCTAGTTGTGAATGGCTATTACCAGGTGGTACAGTGTAAAAACTGCAATGAAAAGTTCTGCTCCAGTGACAGAGATTGGTAAATTATTTGTACAAGCTATTTCAGAAAACTATTTTTTATTCATAAGAATTCTATCATAGGACTGAATTAATTTTTTATTTTACTTTTACATTTAGCTTGTAGAAATGGAAAGTCACCACCAAAAGTGATTGTAAGATTACATTATGTTAGATAACAGTGTGGTTATCTCTAAGGTAAAAAAGTAAAAGGAATGTCTAAAGTAAAAATATACTTAATTTCCAAAGGTATATTTAATCTGTATTTTAGTAACAGGTTGTGTGTAAAAAGATAAAGATCAGCTGCTATTTGGTTATGATTTCCCACTAACATCCAAGAAACACTGAATAATCTTCTGTTGCTTTGAGTAACCTGATCTTATAAAAACCACATGAAGTTGAGTACCTTAGTTTTTTTAATTAATTCTCATTCATTTACTGACAAAAGCTTCCTTCACAAATTCACTTTTTTCTTTTTTAGCATTTTAAATCCACTCTGATTTACATTAAATGAGTGCCACACAGGAATTTAGTTTTCAACAGCACTTTCACATAAAGAGATAGCAGATCTTTTATCACTGAAAGTAAAAACAAAATGTAACAATAAAATACTAAGTCTTTTCCCCTATTACCAGCATTTACATTTCTATGATTGATTAAGTATATTGTAGATTGAAGACTGATCTATATTAATTGAAGCAACCACTTGAATATGCCCACTTACCTATAAATATTTGGTCTTTTACCAGTGTTGTTCATCTGAATAGTTTGCTACCCTTGTTTTCATTCATTCTGGTTATGTACTACACTGATGGGCAAAACCATCTTTGATACTAAGGCTCAGGATCAATTACTATTTTAGGCATTTAACTTATGTATAAATGTTCCTAAATTACAAAGGACCCTGCACACACGTGAATCAATGCAACTAAAACAACTGCTTAAGATTCAACTAAAATGTACAAGAAGTATTGTTTTGTGATTGCTCATAGCCTGAACTATAAAACAAGAAGCCAGGAATCCTTATGTACTCACTGATCCCCAAGGCCCTACTTGCCAAGATGCACATTCATGAAGTTCACACGGTATTACTGACTCTGGTCTGTCATTTGGGTTACAGAAATCATCTCTCAGTTGTTCATCATTAAGCTGGCACCAGACTTGACGATGCTTCATTCCTTTGCCACATGTCACAGGACACTGTGAAATTATTATAAATACCAGTTTCAGAGATGCGAATCTGCATTAATGGCTTCAATTTCTTTTAGTAACTTGTTGAATTTTAAAAATCACATAAATAACAAAAATATTCCATGAATGCAAGTAGTCCAAAAAACCCTATTTTTTAATTAACTTTTAATTTCCTGTTAAGTTCTACTCAAATGCTAATACAAAGAAATTACTGTTAAGATTCTAAAGCTACAAATGATGAAAGCTATGTGCAATGCAGATAATTTATTTCCAATACAATAATAGCACATATATCACAGCTTTCACTGGAAAAATGTTTAAACTGTCCACAATTCTATTATATCCACCTAAACTATAATAAAATTAATATAATGCTATTAAAAAGTTTGCTATATAGTTATCATTGCTTCATAAAAAAGAAAGGTATGCAAATTACTATAATTATTGTAATTAATATAATTAATTAAATTTCAATTTTTTTTGTATTTGTATTAAATTAATAAATATTTGTCTTAAAGAAATGCATTTTCTTTACTTATCTTCACTACCTCATTTTAATGTAACAAAATTAAAGAGAAAAAGGAATTCTAGGAGTGTTTTACAGAAGTTCTGTAAGTTCATGCCATTCGTAGATGTGTGATGTATATCAGATAAATCATAGGACTTCAGAACTCTCATAACCATGTGGCTCAAAATAAAATAAAACCCCTAAACATTTAATGCAGCTTATTTTAGTATTGATGACCAGGACCAAATGTACTTTAAGTTTTATGCAGTTTCATTACCTCACTCCAGTCAGTAACTGACCAGCTTGGACATAAGAATTCATTACAACTCTGTGTCACAACTCTTGGAAGCTCCTGGCATTCTCTGTCAGGAAGATGGCGACCCAAGTTGTTCATACAAAAAGCTTCTCTGGTTCTGACACCTCTTGCACAGCTCCTGGAACACTGTGGTGTATAGTTATGAAACAGGAAACAGAATACAATAAAACCAGGCAAAAATACATTACCAGTCTTAAAGGAAAAAGATGTTAATGATTGTGCCAGACACAAGTGTCCTCCATTTAATCCACAGAATGCTAACATGTTCATTTGAAATAAATTCAGTACTTTGTATAATAGTTCCAAGACAAAACTCTAAGGAAGAACAAAACCAAAATTGCACAGAACTAAATTATTAAGACTGTAAATAAAATATACACCTTTAATTACCAGATCTTTACTGCTGACATCCAAAACCAAGCTGCAAACAAGCTATCAATTCTTACACAAATATAAGGAGGTTGCTGAAATATAAAGGTTGGTATTAGCTGATTCTACATATCTGTATTTGTCAAACATTGCTTCATTTAGTCATTAAACTAAAAAATATACAGAGGAATAAAAATTTGGTATGGACAGCCACCAGAACTATAATGGTACAGTTATAAAGTTTTAAATCTGTACCTCTGACCATTCTGTGTAGTGCCAACTTCTTAACATACAGTCACCATGGCAAGGCTCTCTGCCTGGTGGTTTCTGCTGATCAGCACAGTACTTATCATCCACTGGAGCACTGAATCCTCTTGCAGTAGAGTACTTCATGCAGTGGATCTCAACAGACTGATGTCCTGGGCCACACTTTGATGTACAGTCACTTTTGCCAACACTGTGCCACCTAAAATGACAAACTGTTGTGGAAAGCTAACTATGTTCTGAAAAATATGACCATGGCAATTAAAGCACTCAGAGAATGTACCACAAATTATAATGTAAATATAGATATTCATTTTAGGGAACAAATAAAACTGTAAACTCTATCTCATGACTGGATTTTCAAAGCAATATAAAAGAATTTGACTCATAGGCTTAAAATAACTTTTTAAATTTAAAGGATCTTTTGTCTTAATCTCCTAGGTGACTTTGAAAAATGTAAGCTATAATTCTAACTCTTCATCCTCTGAATATTTCAGTGTGGGCTATCTTGGAGTACAAAAACACAAGTCTGTTTCAAATTAGTTCCAGTTGTGGGTACAATTCTGGTGGAAAACGTATTTAATGTGGCAGTATAACATTTTGTGCCAGAATACATAGAACAGATTCACAATTCTAGCAAGAGATTTTGTATTTTACCAATAAAAATTAGTGAAGTACCCCAGTTCTACGTGGAGTTGAAGGTGTAAATATCATGTATAAAGCCATTACACCAACTGATTTGAGGAAAACAAGGAGAGATGGGAAGGATGAGGAAGGTAGAGTGGGATGGACAGAGGATAAATCAATCTGAATTGCCTTATTTCAATGTCAGTCAATAAAACCACATAAGACCACAATACCTCCATCAGTTAGGAACCTTCTTTACCTTAACTCACAGTCTGTGTTACACTCCTCAAAGACACTTGGTACAGTGGGTATAAGTTCACATCTTTGATCAGACACTACCACACGATCACTTTTACGTATACATGTAATTCTTCTTCTTCGAGTACCTTGAAAAAGCATCAAAAGAAGTAAATAAAGGGCTAAAATAAGACTGCCTTATGGATTCCATTCGTCATTTAGGATCTGAGATGCCCCATTAACACAAATTGCTGTATACCGCAGATTCTGCACTAACATGCTCCTCTGTGCAGCTCATTACATTCTAGGTGGAGAACAACCTTCCCCAGTCACCTTCTCCACCTCCCAGCTGTCCTACAGTGGTATAGCTTCCAGAGAGCTATAAAAGTGCAATAGTCCATTTACTCATCAGGCCAAGTATTCCAAACTCATCATGCATGCCCTGCTAATTAATATATTTCCTAAACCACCATGTTAACTTAGGCATTGTGATCCTTTCCCTTAAAGAAGCAGAAAATTTGATTACAGGGTACCTAAAATATTTGGAGTTCTGTGAGAAATACCACAGTTGACAGCTGTTCTGCTTCTCTAGCACATGAGCATGTATACAGCCTGACTCAAAGCCAGAAGAAACTAACACTCACATATTTTCAGGCTTTTCTAGCACCCAGTAATAGGAATATTTGTCAAAAATCTGTGTACATACACTTTTATATATACACAATTCATAAATGTTGTGGCTTTATTTTTATACTAGAATGGCCTAGAGAGTAACAGTTTAAAATAGTTGAATATATCTTTAAACAGCTTCATCCCATGTAGCAGATAATCAAAAAAAGACAAATAAGTATGAAAGACACCAGACAAATCAGTGATCACCTGGAAATGGTATAACAGAAGCCTAATGAATATTAATAGACATACAACACCACTTTATAAGCATGTATTATATTTGACTCAACCCGTTTTTTAATCAAATGCTCCCATATCTCCAAATGTAGGTTTAAACATAGAATTGTACTGCGTAAGTACTAAAAATAACAAAAACAAAAATCAGAGGCTATTCTCTCTTTAAATGCTCTGTGAACTTAAAGTTTACTGAGGGTAACAAAATTCTTCCTTACAAGTAAAGGTGAAACGTGAGGGAACTTAAGATGTGTCCCTTCCTAAATCCCATCAGGTCCTTTGTTTTGGTGAAAAAAATTCTTCACAGTACCTTGGCACATCCGGCTGCAGTCTTGCCAGGGTCCATAAGGATCCCATGTAAACAGATCATTTCCATCTTCTATTGGGACATTGAATGAATAACGCACATCAGGGCTGTATAAATTCCCTACACACAAAACCTTGATTGAGATAAAATGATAGCTGATTTTCAGTGAATTTGAACATAAAATTCTGAACATAATGATCATGTAGGAAATCTTCAAACTTATGAAAAAAGTAAATATGCACCTGTAAGGTTAGCTCTTCTTCAACTCTATCAGTGCTGTTAATTCGTTCTATTGTATTGTTTGAACCACTGTACTCGAAAATGGCTCCTTTTATATTGATTTCTCTTTTTGACATGCTTACAACAAAATTTCCATTCAAGATAAAATTTCCGTGGGTATCTGATAAAGCTGTAAGTGAAATAAAATATTGGAAATCTATTTAGTTAAAAGGTTCTATCAACAAAACCTCACCAACACATAGCTTTATTTTAGTCAATGTAAAGTTGTACCAACAGTTCAAATTAATGAATTCAATCCTAATCATCAGTAGCTTTCACCTGAGCAGTGGTCATGGATTTTCTAAGTCATGAATTTTCTCTGCATTATAGTAATTAATTAATATTTGTTCTGCTGAAGGGCTTACTTCAGTCTTGACTTTTAAATTTGGCTAGGTTCTGCTACTGCAGAAGGAAACAATAATTGTTGGTTTTTCTGCCCTATTATACAGCTCATATTCTTGTATTTGCTACAGCTACTTCTAGTGAAGTGGGTTTTAAAAGTAAACTTGAAAATACAAATAAATTATTATTTATGATAGTAATTTAATACAATGACCTATTTGCAATAATATAGATTAATGACAAATTAAACATTTTTAAAATAAGATAAAATTTGTAGAACAGGATGATATTCAGGCATTACTACATTTGAAATGGAAGCTAATGTCGGGGGAGAGGGCTGTTTCTGGGCAACAGGTGACAAGGAAAACATTTTGACAATTCTGAAGTTTGTTGGCTAGGATGATGATGGAAGAGACAGAAGGTAAATATGCCTCAGTATTTTTTTCAGGCACTTCAGATACTATGTAACTACTGTGAAAGAGAACAACCAGGATTTTTCATAGGATGTGCTTATGAATTCTTTGTTGTCTATAAACACTTGCAAATCTATCAGTATGTGATGACCTTTATACTCTTTATGTCCCAGACATAATAGATAAAGAGAAATATGAGACAACTGGAAAATTTGCTGATGGTCATACTGCTTTGTTCATAAACAAAGTGTATGCTTCCAAGATTAAAAACAACAAATACCTGCATTATTCCTGAGTTCACTTGTGGTATTCCAATTAACATTGTGACAATAAAGTAAAATATTGACAAAATGATGCAAGGTGCTATAATTCTTATTCTCTGATGAATGAATATCTAAGAACTATAAACCTTAGCAACATCTCACTGATTTAGATACTAGTTTTCTGAAAACTAGTATCTACAGAGAGACTCATGCCAATGAATATAAAAAAATATTTTCTCCAACATATTTATCAGACTTCTCATAATATATATCCAGAGCAGATTTCTGTCAAAAGCACAAAACTTATCCATCAATGTTGTACACAGGAGGCTTTTACCAAGGTAGTTGTCATCTTCTGGTTTCCCTGAGTAGCTGTGCTGTCGAATATCAATGTTTGTTGCTCCTTTGGGAATATTTACTACAACATTGTAACCTGGAAATTAATTATATACAAAATAGTCAAGTATTAGTAAATATGAAAATACATTTTCATTTGCAAAACCCTACAGTGCACCATCAACAACCAATACTGAATGTCTTCACATGTTAGAAGTGTTAGGTTCTGTGTTCAGATATGTGAATTCACTACTTTACCACTATTATGAGCTCAAACTACTCAGAAAAATCCCTGGAGAGCAGCACTACTCTAGAAAGCAGTCAAGTATATCAAGAGGGACTCAGGAAACACTGTGACTGCTCAAAATTTAAACTTTTACAGAAATCTGGGTAAGTCACTTAACATGAAATATCGTCATTCCCTGTTTATGTGATTGAGGTAGCTTTTCTCTCACCAGAGTATTTCAAGACAGCACACTAAAGAATTAGTCCTAAATATTAAAATATTGCAGTGTTGCAGGCTATATGCAAAAGCAGATACAGTTGTTAACCTAGCCATGCTTGATTCACCTTCTTCTGCTTAAAATAATGAGTGAACTCCCTTCAAAATACAAATGCTTCACAAATGAGTCACCATTTCTTGTAATATATCCAATTAATATTATGGTAGCCTTGCCACCAGGTAACAAAATAAGGTGCATCAAGATCTCCTTTTTTAAAAAGTCATTCTGCACATAAACCTAGATTGAAAAATCCAAATGTTTCTCATAGATGCTAACCATGAATTCAAAAGAATACTTACAGCTGAGAAAAACTGGATACAACAAACATGGGAAATGAGTAATAAATACAAACATGTAATCTGAGAAATTAATAAAATTTTTGATACTTTTTCCACCTATTTCACTGTGTTTAACAATATTACTGTAGCTTTAGTTGTTGCACCTCTGTGGATAAAAATTTAAATGGCAATAACCTTTTCATTTTGTACTGGGTTTGACTGGATAGAGTTACTTTTCTTCACAGTAGCTGGTAGGGGCTGTGTTTTGGATTTCTGGTGGAAATGTTGGTAATTCAGGGATGTTCTAGTTATTGCTGAGCAGAGCTTACAGAGTCAAGGCGTTTTCTGCCTCTCACCCCACTCCATCAGTGAGGAGGCTGGGGGTGCACAAGGAGTTGTGAAGGGACTCAGGGAGACCCCAGCTGACCACAGGGGTATCCCAGACCGTATGGCATCATGCTGGGCACTTGAAACTGGGGAAAGAAAGAAGTGGGGGATATTCAGAGTGATGGCATTTGTCTTCCCAATTCACTGTTATGCATGACAGAGCCCTGCCTTCCTGGCTAGACACCTGCCTGCCCATGGGAAGTGGTGAGCCAATTCTTGCTTTGCTTTATGTGCACAGCTTTTGCTTTACCTATTAAACTGTCTTTATCTGAACCATCTGAATTTTCTCACTTTTATTCTTCCAGTTCTCTCCCCCATCCCACTGGGAGGTAGTGAATGAGTGACTGGCTGTGTAGTTCCAGCTGGGGTTAAGCCATGACAAATTTCATAATTCATTAACTTTAACCTACTAAAACTATGCCATGCATTTAAATGAAGATTTAATCTAATTACAGGTCCATCACATTTACCAGCTGGGGGCAGCACTGCAATTGCAAATTGACAAGATGCATGCTCTGGATAAATACATGGTTTAATCAATCTTTCAACACACTGGGAAGAAAACCAAAACACAGTTAAAAAAAACCCTCATCTCACACACTGAAGACCTTGTGGTAATAGAACGAAAGAAGACAAACTATGGGAGGAAACTATAAACAAAACTGCAGAGCATGTTGTCAAGGAAACACAAAGAGAATAAATCACATACTAGGACACTGAGAATGACCATTGTCCAGGAAAGTATCAGATACTAATTTGATTCAATAATGATAGCCAATGTAGTAATAATGTGTACATAATTAGATTACTATCTCATAAAATGGAAGCCAAGTAAATTAGTATTTTGCTGTAATGAATTTTTGATTATTTCTTCACTACTGTTTACACAGTTACTGACAACATCATAACTGCGTGAATATAAGCACACACCACAGGCTGCTATTATCAATTCCAAATTCTGCCTTAGTAAAATGGCTCATTTCAGTTTGAAAGGGAACCAAATGAAGTTAAAAGAAAAAGATCAAGTGCACATCAGCATACTTAGCTTGTGATCCTAACTCAGAGGTTTTTTTTTGAAAACAGTATTTCCTCAGACAATGCCTTCAGTCATTAGCATAGGGATGTCTTATACCTCCCATGGACACAGGATTTTAGTGATCAGCTAAGTACAATTTCTTTGCATGGCTGTATTCCTACTTGAGCATACTCTAATAATCCCAAATGTTCAGCATACTGTGTATTGGTATCACTCAGTATTATCTCTTATATGCTGTAATTCAAGAATCTGAACATAATTTAAAAAATACCACTAACTATGAAACCAAATAATAACTCAAGATTTTCCTCATCCCACATAGGGGATTTTTTTCCCCCTCCAACTTCAATTTCAAACAAATAAGTCTGTGACAATGGAAAATCATTAAACAGGAGAGAGTGGCAGTCTTGACCATGTTTACATAATGGCAGCTTCACATCATGGTCACTTGACTTGTGACAAATGTGTGTGTGACAAAATTCATGCGCTATCTATAAGCAATTTCTTAGGACAGACACAAGAAAAAATGTATTTGTATGGGAAGGGTAGCTGTATAATTTTTTTGGTAATTTTCCACAGGTGTGTGCCTTCTGCCAGGGGAAAAGAAAATCCAACAGGATACTTCGCATTCTTTCCTCTTCAGCAGCAATCCCTTTATTCTGTGAAGATCCTATTTGGCAGCTCTCCAGGTATCATTTTCACTTCACCTGTGGTCTCTTTCAACCAGGAAAATGGCATGAAGAAGGCTGTAGGTTGATACTAACCTGGAGACTTCTGTCCTCATGTTCTATGCTCTAACTACTTAACTGCACTGCTACACACAGAACTTCACATCACTGAAAAGACTACGTATAAAAGAACTATCAGTAGCTCTATTAGAGAAACTAAATCAAATAAATAAGAAATACCAGGGTTATTCAGAACTTTCTCATTCACTACCTGTCAATGAGGAAAAAACATAAATATTGTTACCCCTGTTCTCTGGAAGGAAGAGGCTCACATTCACAGGCTGTATTTTTCACTCTAGGAGAAAAGGAACCTCATCAGCTGCTCACAACACAAATTTCTTGCTATCTCTTTAAATAACCAAAATGACACATTGGAATATGTCCTTCAGCTGCAAAGTTTCAGACCAGAGAATGCAAAGTACAAAACAGGAAGCCTTCATCCTTTTAAAGTACTTTTACTCTTATGATTTCTTTTATTTTTGGCTTTGACCTTTGAGAAGATTGATCTTTTTTTCACTTGAATAGGTTAGCATGTCATAGTGTTTGCCTCTTGAGAGGGAATGTGACTGAAAATCAAAGATATCTTTTGTTGATAGAGGTCCTAAAGAACATACACTGAAATCCTGCTTCCTTAAATGTAAAGAATAATTTCTAAGCCATAGTGAAGTGTGCATTAAGATTAAAAAAAAGGCAAAACAAACATACCATAATGAGCACTGTTGAAAGTACCTGCAAGTGTCTTACATGAAGAATTATCACCACCACAGATTCCACACTTGTCTCTCCTTGTCTTCGAATTCAAAACGTGATCACAGCCTGCTTGCTACAAAAAAATAATAAAAATAAAAAGGCCTTGTGTCACTCAGCCCAATGGAAAACAATGAAAATAAGTAATGTAAACTTCCCACTACCCCAAAATATTGTTGTTCACTGTATATATCTAGTCTTCCTTGGAAATTCATTAAAAACCATCAATGGTTTTGGATTCTGCAATGTGATGGCAAAATAGAATGGTGCAATCCCAATACACTCCATATGTCAAGAGCTGCTTAAGAATACGTAAGAGTGCATAAAGATTTTGTATTAAAAAATCAACATAATTTATAAATTTCAATTTACATTTACATTAAAAGTCTTGTAAGTCTAAAAGCAGTATGTATATATACATGGTCATCAATTAATTTAAAGTCTGTCATTACTGAAAAGAAGCAAAGAAATACACATAGACTGTGCTGGTTAAACTAACATATGCACAATTTTTGTTTATGTATCTTTAATTTCAGGGTTTTTTTTTTAACTATGATAAACAGGACAACTCTCTGGCATCTCTTTTTTATTCAACCATATAAAAATAAGCTATATATTCTCCTCATTCTGAATTTGCTCACTTTCACTGCAATCAGCAAAATCTCAATAAGGCTTGACAAAAAAGTCTTGAGTTGTTAAAATATAGCACCTTGCTTCTCCCAACACAATCTTGCAGCAATGCCATAGCTGCTATTAAGCAGAGTGCTGAATTGATTTAAGGGTCAGTTCCTCCTGATTTTGCACTAAAGTAATAATTACATAATCTCTCTATCCTTGGATTTTCTACTATTAATTTCTTTGGTAGCAGAAATACAATGCTAATAATCACACAGCATGCTTCTTTCCTCTATGCTAATTTTGAATCAGTTTCTCACTGTTCACTTGAACAATATTAACTCTTTCACATACGGGGCTCAATGAGGCAAGACTGTGTGTCTTCAGATTCAACCATATGTTCTTAACTTAATTGCTTCAATTTCCAGATCTTTAATTTGAATGGTAATAAAATTAGCTTAATTGAACTCAGAACACTGTATTTGCAGTAATGTTTATTTGTATTAATATTTAATATCTACTTTACCACCTGTTAAAATTTATTTTAATAATTAATAAGTTTAGATTTAAATACCCTGCATAAGCCTTGAACACAAAGGTCATTGGTTTCTGCTCCACAGGGAGTACCATCAGCAACTCTGTCCTTCAGCTGATAGTAGGAAGTTGTTCCAGAAACTCGGCAAAAAAGTTTACAGCGATCTTTCATTGAAACTGGAAAGAAAATCCAAGAGGTTTCTTGTCTGTTTTAAAACTTTATTTAAAGTAGCATTTTCATTGTGCTTATTGAAAAGATGTGTAATTACTTACTACCACTGTATTTTGGAAGCCAGCGAACAGCAGAGGTAAGACCATTGATATTAAAGTGTTTGCCATCAAATTCAGAGCACTGCTGCTCCCGAAAATCTTTTCTGCCTTTTGGACATGAATCAGTGTTACATGACCGAAATTTCATCCTGCGACCAACACAGTACTTTCCTCCATTTCTTGGCCTAAAAGAAAGGTAAATGTATAACACACTCATTTTCTAGAATTGCTGTTTTCCACAAAAAGCAGCCTCAGACATTGATCAAAAGAGGAAAAACTCACACAGCATTCTGTCAGCTCTGTAACTGATTTACACACATGTTCAGCTTCTGCTGTGCATTGAATTATACCCAAAATAAACCCAACTCTTGTAAAACACTGTTGCTGAGGTGGTAATCTTGCTACAGATGTTTATTAATTCATTATTATTTTTACTTCTCTTACAGTTATAAATATTTTGCCTGGGTAAAACTTAATAATTTTAATGCTTTTATCAATTTAGCTGAGATTACAGTCATATTTTTATACAAGCAGCACCTCCCTCAGTAGTTTGAAATTATTGTTTTACAGAATGACAAAGAAAGAAGACAATTAGGAGCTGTCACAGTCTTTTCTGTAGACCTAATATTGGTTTCACTTTGGGGAATCAAAAGAATAAAAAGGGAAAATTATGGAAAATACCCCTTTTATTGTAAAGCCTAAAATACATTTTAACAGTTATAAACCCTGATACCACAAAGTAGTTCCACATCAGTATGTTCTTGGGGAAGAAAAAAAGAATAAATCAACATCATATTGATACTATCAATCACTACAGACTGAAAGAGGCATTATCTAATGGCAATCTAGTCTACTGACTCTTACTCATCAGAGAAAATAAAATAGCCTGGGCCATTTGATTGAAGTTCATTTATCCTACTAAGAATATCATGCTCACACGACTTCGTAGAAAAACCCTGAAACTACTCAGCCACCAGCTGTGGTTCTGCTTCTGGACAAGGTAAAGGTGAAGTTCTCCTTGACTTCTATTACAGAGAACAAAACCACATAGAATTATTCAGTCAATGTAATTTTCTAATTATAAAGGTAAGTTTTAAATGCCTCTGTTATAACCAGTGCTCTTTGTGGGTTTCTACTGGTGGCAATGTAGTGGAAAAGCCTTAAATCAAAGCAAGTGTTTCACTAAAGAGATTAGTAAGGAATACTTATATTTATTTTTGCAGTTCTTACTGCAAAGAAAGCATCTTATGTTTAAAGAAACCTCAACAGCTAAAGTAAACCTAGAAAAAAGACCCTGCCAAACTAAGTTTTTAGAAACATCTGCAAGAATGGACAATATTGTTGAAAGACGTGAGTAATCTAAAATCCTCTGCATATTAGAGTCTGCAAACTTATCTCTTTCCAAACATGGCTGAAACACACATTTTTTATTGGTACTTCAAACTGATTTGCACAGACTACAATACCTCTATTTTATTTCAAGCCAATCCATAATTTTTTAATATCTTCCTTATGCAATGTAAAATACATTTAAACATCATAAAAATGTTAAACACAATAAAAAAACATACTCTGGTCGATTACATAGTCTGGTGGTGCTCTTGATTCCACCTCCACAAGTTCTTGAACACGAGCTGTAAGGTCCCCATGGCCCCCATTCTCCATCTACAGGACGCATCTCCAGTTCTCTGCTCACACAAATTCCATGGCGGCAGTGCTGCACAGTTGACAAACAAAATAAAATTTGTAATTCAAGCAAAAGGTTACTGTATATTTTAGGCACAAAAAGAACAAAATTTAAGTGCTCACTACTCTTATCTGGATATTTTTAAAATGCTCAATTTTCTTTAAGATAACTTACCCAGTAGTCATGTTTTTAAAAATGCTATCTAGAATTCTTTGAGCGCTAGGAAATCTCCTGGATACTGAATATTTATCTGTCTTGTCACTTTATCCAAATATCTCTAAATTATCTTGAATTCCTGATACATTTTCATGTATAAAGTTCAAAAATAGATTTACAACTGTCTTTTTTTATGTACATAATATTTTAGTTTAATTTTGAATTTGTGCTGATACAAAAAATGAAAAGTTATAAGAAACCACCAAGAAAATCAAGGTGTTTTGAACATCTCAAAAGCTAACTGTTTAGTGGGATTGTTTGGGAAATGCAGATAAGCATTTAAGACCACGATTATGTAAAGCAAGATGATGCTATAGATTCATTCTTGAACTCAGACTTTCACACCTATAACAAAAGCTGTAAAACATTTATTTGTATTTTATGACTTTTTTTTTACCACTAATCTAGCAAAGCTATTATGATAAAAATTAAATTAATATTTAAATGGAAAAAAACTAATAGTAAAGAAATAATAATTCTTAGAGCAAGATACTACATTGCAATGCCTATTCTGTTACTTTAGATTTTATTCTTGATGAAGAACTACCTATTTCCACTAAAAATTACTTAGAGGAGGAATTTTCATTTCATTTGATGGGATTTACATTATTGAGAAGTCAAAGACTGCAAGACTGTTTTGTTGTGGTCACATCAGTTATGAGACTTCACCACACTGTAACTACAAACTTTCATTATTTATAGAAAGTAATTATCTGTTTTTCCTCAGAAGCATCAATCTCTTGCTTCTAAATTTCCTTAAACTACAGCTTCAAATTACCTTAAACTCTACAAGGATTTTGATAAATAAAGTCTCTGGCACATAAAACAATTTAAGAACCTCTGATACACAAAAGATTAAATAATGAAACAAGTATTAAACCTCCTTCTTTTTACAATTAATTTAATCATTACACAGGAGTTATTACAAATTTATTGTAGAAACCATCAAGAAACCAGCTTCGCTGAACACACAAAATTGTCTACAGTCTTTCTGAATACAGCTGAATGGCACAAAACACAAATCTTGTTCAGTGGTTTTATCACTGCCTAAAATAACTCCTAGATACTATTTTTCCTAATCAGTATATGCTTTTGTTATACTGATACTCATGCTCACATGCTATCAACCATTTTATCTTCAATATAGGAATTAGTCACAGAATCAGGTTCTCTTTTCAGGCTTCTGCCCAAGTTCCTAATTCAACTTGATGATAAAATTGCCTGCCTGCATAATTCCTTGTCACATCAACCCTTGCATATAGGCCGTATCTTTTCAGCTCTGAAAAAGAGCTTTTTTCTGATCTTTCCAGGTGATTCTCAAGCCCAAAGCAAATGCAGAAAAAAAGCTAGATCTTGGCATAGAACTGTGTAAATAATCCTGTCAATTGGCCAGATCATCACTTAACACTAAAACTAATGCTTTAACTTAAAACCAAAAAGCCACCATTATTTCACTGCACATGAATTCTCACTCAAGAGCTTATTGAGAGTTTGTACTATTTTTTTTCAAGATGGCCTTTAGATACCTTTACATTCATGCCTTCTAATATCTAGCATCTAATCCCTAGCAATCAAAGGCAGACTTTCTACATAGTCCATCCATAAGGTAAATGAGGAAAAAGAACTTGCTTTTCCAAGAACTGTCCTCAGCATCTTAGGAAATATTTTTTTACACTACAGGCTGAAGACTCTAAATCCTCCCTCACAAATGAATACTGCATTCTAATATAACAGTGACCTAGATTTATGTTCTTCTTCCATCCAGAAAAATAGTTAAAATAACTTGAAGTGGGATTTCAAGAAAAGATTTGTCAAACGCAATTTTATACCCACAACAGTATAATTTTGATCCATAAAAAATGGCAAAGCATATGCTCACATCTGGGATTTTAATAGCTTATTCAACAAACTTGTCTCAGCTCTTATTCTGCTGCATTCCCACAGAAACAACATGATGAAGTCACGGTAGAAAGCTCCAGCACCAGACATGTTACAGATGTTCCCCTGTGTTAGCTTGAATTGTTGCTTCACTGAGAATAGTATCATATACAGAGCTTTCATAAAATTAAATATAATTGCTAACAATTTTTTTCTACATTTTTTATCACAAATATAGCATATGCATCATGAAAAGTCAGTATCACACATAATTCCAAACATACAGATAGCAGCAAGTGGCAAGGCTGGTGTAGTCAAGATCAACAGTTGGTTTTCTTACAATAAAAACTAGAAATGCTTCAAATTTGAATCAATAAACCTATGGATACCCAAATTTGTTTTTATTAATAATTTCCTTATAATAAGCACTTTGAGTCTTTCCTATGGATTAATCTATGATTTGATAAATTGATTTTGAGAGCTTCCAATTTATCTCTTACTGAACTTGCTAAATTTCCAGGAAAGCAACCTTGAAAGAAATTACTAACACATTACTTGCTCAACTTTGACTGAATCAAGGAGTGGTAGATGCATGCAGGATAGGACTTGAGCTCCTCTGAAATCAAGCACTTCCCACACAGCCCGCCAAGATGAGAAGTGGGACCCTAAGGCACATAAAAGGAGCTAAACCAGAGCAGTTAATAAAATGGGCATACAAGGCAGAAGAAATGGAGCTTGGGAAGACTGAAGGTGTTGCCATAGCATCTCAGGTCTCTATTTCTGTGGCAGGGACTCTTAGACGAGTCTGCATTTATTACTCAAATGACATTATCTACAAAACCCACACTACTTGAATTTTTTCAATGTATTAAAATTTTTTTCTTTCAAAAAATCTGCATACTTTATTTCTCCCTTGAAAGTTCTAATTTTTTCTGAAATTATAGGTCATGGAAAAATATTTCATAGAAATCCCAGTTTACAGAAAAAAATTATGGTTTGAGCCCACACTTTATTCTTACAGTTCAAAAGATCTGCTGCTGCTTTCCAGATGGTGAACATATTCCCCTATCCCCAACTCTGATAAAATCCAGCTGATTTTTTTTACTTTACTTACTTTACATATATATAAACATAAAATGATTTATTCTTTCAGATTCCATATCTTCATGTATTACATTCACGAGGTAGTCAAGCTATGTAACAATTTTTAACAGTAATCAATAAATGGGTACTACCTACAAGTGAAGAACAGCAAACATACTTCGGAATTAGATGGGTATTTATTTTACTGTTCAAAACAATTCTTTGTTGCTTTGTTGCTTTGCATCCCCATTCTCAGTCCCTTTACCCCTGAGTTTCATGCCCAAAGGACTAGGATGAAATCTTAATTTACTCGGTAACTATTCTGAGTATTTTAAGGTGCTAGCTCAATATACATTACATATCTACAATGAATAGAATTGATTAATAGAATTTGTCTCTAAAACACAAAAAGGCACGTGCTTTCTGATCCAACTGTTACTTGTATTATTGAAATTCCTTCTCACTGTTAAAGAGATTTTTCCAAACTTCAGTGACAGTTCATTTTTTTCAATGTTTAAGTAGCAAACTGCCATTATGTAGAACACAGAGATATCCCCAGGACACGTAAGAGTTTGGGTCAGAATCATATAGCTGGCTCCTACCTCTCCACTCCAATGCTCAAGGAAGCAAGAGAATATAGGCATGTTTCTATATTCCTCAGGAATCTAGGAAGGCTCGGAGTGCAACCTTTTGGGGTGCCTCCAAAAAATAATAATAAACCACTCACACTTTGTTGGGTATTTTTGCTGTTATTTTCATAGCAATACAGACTTTTTTTCTGATAATGCCACTCCTTGAAGATAGGTAGTTTCAATAACTTTTCATCTTTGAAGGTGGAGTTTTTTTGACTCAGATATGCTTCACTAAATCAAACTGTTATAGCAGTCCACAGAGCAAGATCAATTAATACAACACATGACATTTGAAATCTGAGCTTAAAAAGTTGATACTAAAATAACAAATGCCTTAAATGGATCTTTTCTGTATCTATTACATCAATAATGTTGCAAATGCCAAATATAAATCAATTTAGCTTGCTGGAAAATATTAATTACAATTAATAGTCATCATGTCTTATGCCCATTAACATCAGCAGCAACTTGCAGTCTGAGCTTGAGAAGAGCTGTCCCTTAGTCAGGAACAGATGACAATTTGTCAGATTAATTAATTGCTGTTCTTTCTTACATCTTTCAGAGGTAATGACTGTAATTAGCTCTTTACTTCCTAGAGAAAAATGGTTCCACTGCACTAATTACATAAAATAGGTTTTTGTATTCTTATATAAAAGCAATCCTCTGATGCTGGCAAATTAGAGTCAATTTAACTGAAGATTATAAATGAAGTTTACATAAAAGATGAACTTCCTTTCTGATGAGTGACTGACTGAAAAATGGGTTAAACATTGTAACACCAACGGCATCCATAGGATATAATCAAACAAAGCTTCCACTACAGCCTTCAAGTAACTTTTCCTAATCTTGCAAGACAGAAAGAAGCCATTTGAGACAGTTTACTAACTACATTTGTTATCCATTAAGACACTATTTTGAAATTCCGCAGTAATATTGTCTAACCAAACATAGAATCTTTTGAGATTAAAAGTTATTGGGGGAAGTTTAGAAATAACTGAGTGAAATGTAGCAGCCTATTATACAAAGAAATAAAAGTTTTTAATCATTTTTGAACATAAAAAATCATTTAAAAAAAAAAAATTAACATTGTTCCCACAGCCCCAGAAGCTGCCAAAGCACAGTACTATATAAAAGCAGCTGACATAATAAACCGCCCACACTCAAGATAATGACTGTCATACCTGACTATGTAAAAAAATCTCAGAAATATTTATTCTCACAATACCCTCACAAGTAAGAAAACACTTCCGTTTTCTGGTGGTGAAGTGAGACATGAAGAAGCCAAATACTAGACCAGTAAAGAACTTAAGCACCTAATTTCTGTTCACTTCCCAAACAACATACAAATCCAAAACTAAAAGCCTCAAATATTTACTGGAAACTGAATACAACTAATACCCACCATTACTTCTGTTTCTATCAAGGTTGTGTAAGTGCCTTGACTATATCTACTATTTAGATATTCATGATCCTTATGGCCAGCCCAAGAAAGGCTATATTGTCCAAGTTTACAGATCAGGATGGGCATTCAAAGACTTGCAAATGAGGAAGCAGTGAGTGGCACCCTTATCACCCAAAAACTCTTTACCAAATGTCGTTCTAATTGGGAACGGCAGGAAGAACGACACGGACTCTCAAGGGAGTCAGAACAGGAGAGAATCTCTAGTTTATTGTTACAGTCATGTTATATAGACTAGTTCGTGGAAAGTACAGAAAGGAAACTCTTATTGGTTAGTAAAGTGCTACATTACCATCATTGGTCAGTGGGGTTCACCACCCCCTGACTTTCTCCTGCAAGGAAAACACGGGAACAGACAAACAGCACCTGCAGGCTGTTTTCTGTCTTTGAGGATTGTTTTGAATCCTCCCATGAAATTCCCAGGCTAGCTTCTCAGGCAGGTCTGGCAGGCCATAGGGCCTGCAGCTTGCTCTAAAGCTAGCCTCCACAACCAAATAAACCAATGTGAAGAATACAGGAAATGCAGTTTCCACCACTTCTTTTTAATCTGTCAAAGCATTCAATCCGTACCTCAAGGAGCCAGGCAGTCTTACACATTGGGGTACAAATAAGAAGAGAGCTCCTGTTAGCACTGAACAGACGCAAGTATCCTGAATTATGTTACAATAGGCAAGACAGAAAATGAACACGAGCTAGAAGTGCTTAAGGCACTTCCTGGAGTGGGTGCAGAGATACTGACGCATGCTTTCACATCTTCTCTGAAACAGATACAATGCACATACAAATAATTACTGAGACCAGATACTAATTCAAAGACTACCTCTTTCCAAAAAAGTACACACCTGTACCTAAGTGACTTACACTTAATTTGTTCAGGTTCAATAAACAGCCTCAAGATGAACTGGGGGAAACACACTTTAGGGACATCATACTTCAGATAATTCTACTTTGGACACTACCTATCAGGAAAAAAACAACTTATTATGCATGAGCTGAACATTTCAAGCAGAAGGAAAGATGTCAGCTTTCCTCTGACTTCTTTCACCTATTTTTAACCAGTACTGCATCTGCAAACTTAAATAATTACTCTGAACAGACGAACTGTGGGGTTTTTATGTCACAAGATTACAGAACTAAGAGAAACTGCAGGTAAAGTCAGGTAAACAATTTTCACACAATCAGTATTCTATAGGCACAGTATTGCCACACAGCAATCACTGATCTTTCCTACCTACATCCAAAACTGCAAGTATTGAGAAACAAAACAAGGCTTACCATTCCTACACCACAAACTGTTCCATCAGCCAAAGGCATGTGCTGAGTACGACAACCCTTGTGAACACCTTCTGTGCTTGTGCACCATAAGCGTTTGCATTGTTTCTAAAAAGAAAACCAGATTAGTTTTGTTGCAGCTACAAGACCATTTCAGACATTAGTTGTGATTATTTTTATTTTCCTCACACTGCACAGGCTTAGTGTTTTCTATTGTGCTACTGTTTTCCATAGATAAAACCCCACAAAACCAAAATAGATTTTGCTTAAGGCCAAGCAGGAATGTGGAATATCTGAAATTGACCCCATCAGATTACCAGATAACTTCTTTTTCTACTTAAGTAGAAAATTTTATTTAAAAATACGTAAGAGGTTACAGTTAATACTACACAGCACAGTTTCCATATAATCCTCCAGAAAAAGGCTCTAAGTCAATTTAACAGGAATTAAATGCACTGACTAGAAAATTAAGCCAAAAGCCTCATTTTCCAATTGTTAAAAGTCTCTTAACAGACAAATAATCTTTATGGATTACAAAATTTACAAAGCAGTCTTCAGTAACACCATCTTCAGGTGTTTGAAACCCCCTTTTCCTTTCCTTTAGTATTCTCATAAACCTCTTAAACAACACCTTACCTCACCAAAAAGCTCCACTTAATTCAGTCTGAAGCTGAGCTTAAATGCTTTTCTTTAAACAGCTCCAACAAGACATACAATACTGGTAAAGGAATTTTACAAGTTGGTCCAAAATCTAACTCTACATAAAATCCGGTCAGTAGTGAATAAGTCATAATGTTGTATTTTGTGCTTATATTGCAGTGGCCACATTAAGTTTTCAAAATACAACCTAAGTCTCAGTACTAATCTGGTCAAGTTTTCTTTCCATATCTCAGTTTTGTTTATAAAACATGCACTCTGTCAGGCCTGAAAATATTTTTTTACTCTGACAAAGCAGAGGAAATACACATTTTGGAACAAACATTTAGAAAAAGTGTTTGAGATAGTTTATTGTTAAGATATGAGTTTCTAAAAAGTATTAAAAGAAGCAGAGATGCAAGACCTGCTAATATAAGATATGACCTATAATGTAAAAACATGTGCAGGAAGTGCTGAAATAAATCCCTTTCAGCTGTTGCAGGAAACCTTAGTTTATGCAGTTTTAGATATTTTAAAGGAATAATCACATTCACAGATATGGAAATCAAAATAAAATGCAACCTACTTTCTATTGCTATAGATTTCTCACATGTGAAGTTGCAATGCTGTCTACTGAGCTCTTCTACTTCAAGACAGTATATGCTGAAATATTACTTATTTCAGGATAAAATTATTCCCAAACCTGTAATTTTCAGTAATTTTTAGTATAGATTAAGCATGACTTTTTCTGGTTTTCACTCACCAGGTAAGGGCATACTTGTGAACCAATACCAAATGTAAGCTCACACTGCTTGTTGACATCATACATTGACCCAGGCAGCTGAGAGGAAAGATCATATGTTCCTCCACTAGGTTTGTCTAGGAGGCATTCACCATAACCAGTACTGTTGTAAAAAAGGAACAAAATGTGAATAAATCACTCAATTCATTGTGAACCTTCTCACTATTCACACAACATTTACACATGAATGTCTCAGTGGAGTTATGTGTTTGCATGCCTACTTGCCTACATAATGACTTTAATTGAATTAATGAATAATGGAATGTACCAGGTCACTTGATTTTTCTTTTTTGCATTTAGATTTTGCATTTGATTTTGCATTTAGATCCACCAAACAAAATTAAGTATTTTTTTTCTAGTTTTTTTTTTTTAAAGGAAAAAAATTTTACTACCTAAATTATATCAAACACTTATTTTTAACATAAAAACTTAATAAAATAAAGGGTACCTATTCTAACCTACTAAAATAATCCTAAAAGTATTTCCAATAAACAATACCACTACATTAAAAAAAAAAATCTTCTTAGCTTTGCATGTTCAGTGCAACTTTAAGGAAGTCATAATTCACTGAAAATTTAAATACATGCATTTTTCTGGAGTACTGAGGCCCTGCAAGTGGTTAAACCAAGGAACAATGTAAAAACTATATTTAAGCAATGCCTTTAAAATACTTCTCAGAAATATATGAAATTGGTAAGGGAAAAAACAAACAAACAAAAAAACCCCCACTCCAACCCATAGCATTATATTGACACTCACTCAAGAAATTCAGTGATATATTTTTGACTGCATTTTGACCAGGTCCATGGACTAGTATGATAATTTAAAGTTGGAGCCATCACATGATACTGATGTTTAATTCCAGCTTCTTTACATTTAAAACTATCATCGTGAGGCACATTAAACCTAAAAAGCAAAACAGATAAACTCCAAAACAAATTCAGCAATAATTAACTGAAACTCTCTTTGCTGTAGGAGCAAATGCTTGAGTTCTGAGTTTGAAAATGACTTAAAATTTAATGGGACTCACTTAATACATCTATCTGACCTTTTGGCAATAGGTATCCTTAAAATGCTCTATACAATTATCCCCTTATTCAAATGCTCCTAGTTACGTAGTGATGGATACTGATGGATGAAGAATTTTACAATTAACATAATCTTTTAGCTTACCAGAAAAAAATCCAGCGTTTTAGGAGTCTGCCACTTTAAAGGAACAACCCATCTCATCAACTGAATACACAAGCCATGGCTGGTCCGTCCACAACATACAACCCCGATACTCACATCATAACTCTTAACACTCAGTAACAAAAACTGCAGAGCACATCAGTTTCATACTTGATGCAACTAACATATCATCTTATTTTACTATCTCAGTTCAAGCACCAAGACAAATAGTGTGTATAAGTGGACTTGCAGGCACATGAAAAAGAACAAGGTAACTACTGAGCTCTGTAACGTTGTCGTTACCTACACTGAGTCATGCTCATGGAGCTAGAGTATAGCACCTTTCTGCCATCACTGATGAGGTATGCTTCATAAAATAAAATGCTGTCATCTCCTCTTATTTTTCAGTGTAAAGTATTTCTCTTTGTGTTACTCTACTGTATTCTGAAAGGATCAAACACAAGGAAGAATATTTCTGTGTTACATTGTTTTTCTTAAAGGTAAATTCCTAACAGGGCTAGAATACACTTAGAGTTAACAGGACTATGTTGCACTACCTAGGGTATGTCCCAGTGTCCCAACCAGCTCATATGACAAAAGGACAGAATTCATCTCTTTGGACAGTTTTTTCTAAAATTCAGGATATCAACCAAGTTATAAAATTCACAATTTCTTTACCTGGCTTGATGCAAGGGACAAAAATAATGACTCTTCAAAAAAGACATATCAGACTGCACCCTCTTAGAAATGCAAAGCCCACTGCTGAAAATTGGTCGTATTTAAAAGGAAATAAAATAAAAAATATAAATAAAAAAAAATTACCTGCTAGGAAATAGGTACTTACACATGTCCAAGCTCATGTGCTATAGTAAAAGCAGCACTCAATCCGTTTTCTTCACTTACAGAACAACTGCGTAGTGGGTCACACATTGTACCTAGCTCTGCTAAACCTGCAAAATTGAATCCTTATATAAAAGCTTAAGAGAATGAATTTTCATGTTTTGCCATGCATTACAGTGAATGCTATGGCACTTAAGTCAAAAGTCATGCCTCAAGCAACAAATTTACACAGAACGAACAACCACCTGGCAGCAAAGTACATGCCAGGAGAGAATAGCAATAAGAAATGTGAAACCATTTTTTTTGTCTGTGTAGCTTGAATTTTGTATCTATTTTCTGACTTATTGCTAACAGATTTTTCTCTTCAGACTGATATTCTTATATATAAAATCATATTGATGAAAAAAGAGTAACTCACCAAGAGTATCACACTTCTCTCTAGCTCTGCAGATATCTTCCCTTGAAAAAAAAGATTTATTTCAAATCATTACAACATATAAGAGAATATTTTTAAAGTATATCACTGCTGTTATACTAGCTACAGCAATTGCAAATCTGATTCTCTTAATTAAAAACTTTCTGTTTTTAATGTTACAGGCCATTCAAACAATTTGTATTCTAGTGAAAGAAGTAATTTAAATTCACCAGGCTAAGCCCACAGTACTGCTTTTAATCTAGCATGCAAAGAATAAAAAATTATTATGCTCTTTCTCTACAATGCAAGACTAAGTATGAAATTATGCTGAAAAACATGCAGATTGCAGTATACTTGAAACTTGAAAACTTTTCTAGTAAAAAAGAAGAGTGAAAAAGAGACTATTCCAATAGATTAATATCAGAACCCTCACTGAGGTGATTGGTGTACAGGAAGAAAACATACCAATATTTATATGCTTTTTATTTTAAGCTTTTAATAGTTCTGATTACATCAGGACTACCTGTCACTGCATCCTTCAGCTGACTCTATCCTGTACAATACTCCCCCCCCCTATCACATACATGTACTATAGCTAAAGATTTAATTTCCTTGCAACACTTTCAGGTCTGATCAATTTATATCATCTTCAATGGCAGGATCATCAGATGCTTATCTATCAACATAGCAATGTCAGACTAATTGCTCACATACTGATAATCAGTGTTTTGTAAGGGCAATATAGTGTTACTTATCCATGAACAATGTCAGTGGAATGCCTAAAATATTACATTGTAAAAAAAAAAACTGAACCATTTGTCTCACCTAGCTGAGTAATTGTGGCTATTTTAGATACTGTACCTAGTGATGAGAACAGCAGTATCATGATGAGAAGGGTGAGTATCATCCAAAGTGTTTTGTGCTTGCTGCCATACGCAAAAATTACGAAGAGTGGTAGCTGCATTAAAAGTGATAGCTGGTCCTTCCTAAGTAAGAAATGGCCAAGAACATCAAAGAAGGGCTTTAATATTAATGCACTTGCACTTACTGCATTGTCATTTGTGCTGCTAATCTGCAAAATAATGACTTGAGCATGGAAAGAAAGTCAGCAGGACAAGACATAAGAATTCCCTCAGCAGATTTGTTTGAAGAGTCAGATCTAAATTTAGCTACAAGTCATCAGTCATAAGAACCCATTATTCTAAACAATGTATGTGAGCATTTACCATATGTTAAATATTAGAAAAATATAGTGACAATACGTTTATGATAAATAAATATGAAATCCATTAATCCAAGCTTCCATATACTATCTGATTTACTTCAGTATAGGTCAACTGGACATGCTAATACAGAGAGAGGAAAATAGAGCCATTAAATACAGGCCCTGAACTTAATCTTGTATGTGACATACTGTTTCCTATTTTAAAACAAAATTTCATAGTTTAAGAAAAAATTTTATATTTAAACTAAAAAAAATTGAACTTTTTAATTACAATGCAAGTTCATGCGTTTTGTTTCTTATATAAAAATGAAATATTTTAAATATTTTTTTCTTACCTGTTCATTGTGAATTACTATTAATTTGACAATAACTATATTTATAAGATTCCCAATAGTTGCATCTTTATAGATTGCTGCAACCTGAAGAGAAAAAAAGAAGATTAGAGTATTAAACTCACCTGGTAAACTATCCTTTTTAATGAAACAAAGATCCAAGACACTCAAGGTATCTCAGGCATTCAACTGTGCCTTATAGCCAAGGATATGGTGACAAAAAAAGAGAATTTCTCAGTTTTTTATACCCAAACAGCTTCAATTCCATATTCATTTCCAAACAGACACCATGTTGAAATCCTAATGTAAAAAGTAAACTTGTTATAGAGTTTATTGATAAAATATCAAAGAAAGGAAAAAAGTAATGCTATTGTGACTGTGAGGCATAAGCTGTTTTATATGGATGATTTGTAGAATCAATACCTGAAATATTAGAGTTTTAAAAAGCAATTTTGAACAAGTACATTTTCACCTTGCTTTTAATGGAAGCTGGACTCAGTTGTGAAATTATTTAAAATGCATGACACATACAAAGGTATCTTTTCGCATTCATACAATTTGTATTGATATACGCAACAGTCACTTTCATATATACTCTTGCAGACAGTAAAAACCATGAGTCGATTCCATACACCAAAGTGAACTATCTTCAAAGTTATTTTTCATAAAAGCAGAAAAAGGTTTTACATTCCAAGTAACAGCTTCAGATATCTCATCTATGTGAATTTTGGCTTAAAGCAGCAGGCAAATGATAGCCTATTGTAAACAAGAGTTGCCATCAAACATAGAAGTACTGCCTTTCCTCCCTTCAAGCTTGTGCTAAGGCTGCAAGGAATCAAAAGTGATCAAGGAACTGATCCATCTGCAAAATTCTTATTTTTTAATGACATTATACTGGTCAATATGCTTTCATTTCTGGTGCAGTCTCCAACACAAGTGCTGACAGGTGGAAAGAGGAAGAAGAACAGACTTATTTCAGAAGTCTTCTGACTGGCTCAAATCACTTTGTGCTCAAACCACAGCCTTACAGTATATAAATTCTATTTACCTGCAATCAAGTAATACTGCTAAAACTTAGAACTGACAGAATTTTAGCTCCCAACTCATGCACCACCTTTCTCTAAACTGGAGAGAACACAGTATGCTGCACTGTCCTTCATTCCTTTGTTGACAAACAAGCTGGAAGTAGAGGATTCAATAAGAGCAGGGGAGGAGCCAGAGCTTCAGAACACATGTGGAGAACACATTTCAGAGCAGTACAGCTATTGTTTGCTCCTTTCTATATGGACTCCTTTCTTGGTTACTAACCAGCAAGTACCCGATTACTCTTAGGTGGGAATAAGAAACATCTCTCAAATACTCACTGAAGTGCTAAATCCACCGGGCATGGACAACTCAGAAGCCTTTACAAAAGGTGTCTGAACTGTTCAAGCACAATTTAAGCAGAACTTGAGTGGGATAAATATTTTTCTTATATCAAAATTACCACAATCAAGTTCATAATGTGTCCTTATACTTTGAGATCCACTTTGATAAACTTAGAAAGGATAATTCTGGATATTTATCCTTCCCACAGTCAAAGCATATTCCTGTAGGAACTGTAGGAACAATTATCACATCCATCTCAACTCATGTAACTAACAGAGAGTAAATTCCATCAGTGGTCAGTTAAGAAAGAGAAGGGATGAACTGTTCTGTAGACATGACTATCTAGAGATATGTATTTAAACATATATTTTCATACAAGACAGGAAGAGCAGGTATTTAATTTCTTCATCCCTTTTCTATGGAAGGAGACAACATGTCTAATTTTCAGATGTATGAAGTTAAGGCAGGTTAATTCCAGCCCAGCTCTTTCAAGTTTTATTTCTCTTCAGCAAAGAAGAAACAGAATATGGTTCATATGGCACTCCAAAATCATGTCAGAGAGGAATCTGAAATTAGATCTGTGAGAATCTTTGGCTTATTCCAAGGATGGGAAGGCACTTGTTCCAAGGAGTGATTCTAATACCATTTAAACTGATACAAGAGGCACTTACAACTAAGAATTTGTTACAGTATAAACAATTACATGCATATAGCATTAACACAAACTTCTTTCACCTTCTTGTTGTACTTGGCCTTGTAGGCCTTTATGAGATTCACACAGGCCCACTCCTCAAGCCTCTCAAGGTCACCCTGGATGGCATCCCTTCCCTCAAGCAACTCAACTGAATTCAGCTCAGTGGAACTTGGTGTCATCTGAAAACTTGCTGAGGGTGCACACAATTACGCTCTCAGTGACACTGATGAAGATATTAAAAAGTGTTGATTCCAATATGGACCCTTGAGTGACACCACTCATTACTGGTTTCTGTTTGGACATTGAGCCATTGATGATAACTCTTTGGACTGGCCATCCAGTCAATTCCTTATCCATTTAACAGTCCATGCAACAAATCCAAATCTTTCCAAAACTTACTGGCCAGTTTTGGAACAGAAAGCTCTGAAACTCAGGCACCAGATGCATTTCACTGGCTGTCAAGTAAAGAACATGCAGGTCATCTGAGATAGCGACACAACCCACAAAAACTAATACATGAGTTTTCCAGCACTCTAAGGCTATGTATATCAGGTAGAACTGGCAAAGGGATTGAGAACTGAATGGGAGAGTTAACTAGGTTCAGCTAACACCAAGGGATGCCAGAGTGCCTGAACTGTGACTTTCAACCTTCAGTGCAAAATTAGTCTTAAGTTTCCCAAATGCCTCCTCTCCCATAGTAATTTCTGCTCCTGGGTGATTGGAATTATCCAGGAAAGGAGTTGAGGCTCGAACCTTCTTGTAACTAAAACTTAGCAGTTCTTGTTCATGGTTGTAGTAGTACTTGTATTATAGTTGATGGAAGTTCCCCATATACATCAATAGTTCCTTGAAAAACAATCTTTTACTGCTGTGCAAGTGCTTTCTGTCAAGGTTATCCTGCTAACAAAATCTAGAAACACAGAGAAGGCAAAGAAGCCAACACAAAACAGAGTCAAGTGTCCTCCTTCCTGCCTGTTGACCCAACGTCCATTTAAAATACTTGAGCAAAAGTGTATCTTCAAAACACAAAAGTAGTTACTCATACCTCAGAGATGCATTAGACTAAGCATATGAGAGAAAAGTATCTCATTGCATGCCTGAAGAGAATCTGTTACAGGACTTTCAACACTGTATCTATGCACCATCTGAATTATGTACTGGTTATCTCTCTGGAGAATAGCTGAGGCCTGAAATAATGTGATATAGATGCCAGAGGTCAGCAGTTCCTGCCAAAATCTGAAACATACCTGTTTCCATTATGAGAGAAAGTAAGTTAATGCTAAATGTAAAATAACACTGCTCTCATTAACCCTATGTTTGAGTCGAACTATGGATCCTTTGCCTCATGAACATTTTCATGACCTCCAAACATTTAGTTATTACCACTGCTTTCATAAAATCAAAGAGCAAGACTGGATGCTGATAACAAGATAGCCTTACCAGCAAAGTTCACTATGTATTCTCAGCATGGTTGAACACAGGTGAAGAGAAAAATCCTGAAAACCGATAACCACAAATCAAACTTGAAGATTTACCTAAGGAACTAGGCAGACTAAAATAATTCATTGAGACTTGAGATGATATAATGATGCAGGGAACTATCAAAGATCTGGAATATAAGATTCTTTTTTTTAGTTAAAAAAATTTAAGAGGTAAGTACTCCCTGCTCCTGCATTCTAAGGATACCCCCCTTCAATCATCTCTTATTGGAAGCAGGAAAAATGATGATGAAATGGCATAGGAATTTAATAGAATACACCATTTCTTTACAATTTCCAGATCTACTTGCTTTACAGTGATCTAAATACAGGCTTCAGAGAAGCAGGAGGTAGTAGCCAAGATAAAGCAAAATTAGTTTCAAGAGATTTTTCAAACTCTTAAAACCAGTCTCCACACTGGAGTACAGCAAAAAAGAATGGGAAAGAAAAAAAAAAAAAAAAAAATTAAACTAGTTGCACTTTAGTGGAAGGATCATAGCTTTCATTTTCATGGAATTTTGAAAGATTAAGTCAAACAGATGTGGCTGTCAGTTGACTGGAAGCAACTCGGTCACAAAGTTTAGTTTCTTTTGACAGTGCTGTTGCAACTGTCCATTAAAGCATGACTATGAATAGTGAAAAACACCCTATTCAGAAAAGGTGCTCATAATCAAGCAAGTACATCTAGAGGCTGAAAGGTAAGTAAATGATACATCCAAATCTAATTGGATAGATCTTGTTCAGCTCCTTTTTTCCTTCCTTTTTTTCCCCCCTAAACATTGTATCACATGACCTCTTTTTCTTTCCTCATTTGTTACACATAACTATGGTACCAAGAAAACACGAATATCCCCTGAAAGAAACACAGTATCACTTCATAGTTTGTATGTCTTCTGCAGGCTTCAAAATCTCTTATGTATCACTGTAGTGCTGAAAGCATGTAAAATATCCAGGATCTGGGAGATTTCTCCTTCACCATTTCCAGTGTCATACTGATTCTATCATATATGTCATAAGACTCAAAACTTGTCTGAAGTTATGACATACATGAGCAGTTACTGTTTCAGCGAAAGAGCCGTGCTATTTCTTTTGGTGCTACTGCTATTCTGTTGCATGTGCATTTCTGTACAAAACTGGCTTCCACAAGTTTGCTGCTTAATGGGAGCAAAGAGTTCTCATGAAAACATGCACAAGTATACCTATGCCTCAGACTTACCATTTTTATTCCCCCTGTAAGTTTTAGGTCATCTACTGCTCTCTGACCGAAGTCCTGTTCATTCTACTATTCCCCAAGTTAACCAAGTGACCTAGTGGAGTGCTTTAGTGGAGGCAAAAGGAAAGAATATAGCAATTTTAAAGGCTGAGTTGCCTTTCGTGTTGTTGTGGCTAGGGTAGAACTAATTATCTTCATAGTAGCAGGTATGGGGCTATGTTTTAGATTTATGCTAAACTCAGAGTTGATAATATAGAGATGTTTTTGTTATTGCTGAGCAGGGCTTACACAGAGCCAAGGACTTCCCTGCTCTTTGAACTGCCACTCTGGGGAGGAGACTGGGGGTGCCTGGGGGGTTTGGAGGAGACACAGCCAGGACAGGTGACCCAAACTGACCACAGGGAGATTCCAGACCGTGTGACATCATGCTCAGTGTATACAGTGCGGGGAAGGAGGAGGGAGAGGAGAACATTTGGAGTGATGGGGTTTGTCTTCCCCAGTAACCATTACATGTGATGGGGCTCTGCTCTTCTGGAGACCATAGGAAGCATTGAATTAATTAAACTGTCATTATCCCAACCCACAAGTTTCTAGCTTTTACCCTTCTGATTCTCTCCCTGATCCTGGTGGTGGGGGAGTGAGCAAGTGGCTGTGTGGGGCTTAGTTGCCAGCTGAGAACACTCTATCAGGAATGCCTGTGTTCTGTCTTACCTCTAACTTGTAACAGAGATGGGTGTAAAGATATCCCTTTAATATTGTAATAACTCAGAAGATAGTAACAGTCATGATCATCACCATCTAAAACTCTTCAATGAAAATATGTACCATGGTTAGATCATATTAAATCACGTATAGCACAATGTCAATGTATCCTATCTTTCAGAATCTAAAATAAACTACCTTAATGATCATTTCACAAGACACAGCCACAGACAGGCTTCTCCAGCTGTTAGAAACTACTCAGAGAAACACATGAGTGTTGCTTGGCAGCAGGTCTCCTTATTCTCCTTGTTCCTATTTTTATTATATGAGATGAGACCCAGGCAGTTTAAAGCAAGTCCTTTGTCATAACTGAACAGTACCAAGACTTCACCTTAGGAAGGCCCCTTGAATGATTACTACTGAAGGGAAAGTCATACAGACAAGTCTAATCATTGAAAATCTAATCAACAACAACCACCACCTAGACAAAAATAGTAGTAAATAGTACTAACAGCAGTGAAGTATAAAGACAGGCAACTATGTGCCTGTCTACATACTGCAAAATAGAATCACTTAGGGAGGAAAAGACGCTTAAAATCATTGAGTTCAACCAAACGCTGCCAAGTCCACTATGAAAACCAACCCCTAAGCACCATATATGCACATCTTTTTGCTTACCTCCAGGGATGGTGACTCCTCTGCTACCCAGGGCAGCCTGTTACAATGCTTCACAACCCTCACCATGACATAATTTTTTCTAAACCTTCCTGGTGCGGCTTGAAACAATTTTCTCTGGTCTTTCACTTGTTACTTGGGAGTGAGTAACTGACCCCAAACTCACTACAGTCTCCTGACAGGTAGATGTACACAGTGGTAAGGTTCGCCCAACCATCCTTTTTTCCAGGTTAAATACTCCCAGCTCCCTCAGCCACTCCTCATATGACTTGTGCTACAGACCCTTCATCAGACTTGTTGCCTTTCTCTGGCCATGCTCCAGGACCTCAGTCTTGGAGTTAAGGGCCCAGAACTGGCCACAGCATTCAAGGTGTGACCTCACCAGTGCTGAGTACAAGAGAACAACCCCTGCCCAGGTGCTGCTGGCCACACCATTTCTCATACAAGACAGGATGCCACTGGCCTTCTTGGGCACACTAAGACTTCTGTATTAGTTGGTAGGCCTCAAGATGTAGTGAGATATCATCATGACATTTAATATACAGGCACCCTGGAGCTGCAATACAAGGAGAGTCACAATTAAAACAGTAGGCTTTTATACTCCTACAGATACCCATATGTCAAGATAAGTAAGAAGGCCAGCCCAGAGAATTTATATGAAAGATACTTTGAAAATAATTGTTTCCAGCTATGTATATTCATTGGTGCATAAACAAATACGCACTTTCATTTTAACCACACCAAATACACAACATCATGGGGTTTTATATACACAGAAGAAACATAATAAGGTATTTTCTTGGCTTATGCCAAGAAAAATATGCCTTGTGATGGCCTTCTAGATTTTACTGATAGATGAGAGATAAAAAGCACTGAACATTTTTGTAGCTTTAAGACTAATACAATGATCTGAATGAGAATAGGGAAAAATAGACCACTGAGATTCTAAGGAACAGATACAATGAACAATATATTCACCTCTAATTTTTGAATGTAACTATATTCATTGCCTTTCAGATGGTAGTCATACAAATTAAATTATTAACCTACAAACTATTTAGATCTACTGCTTATTTTTAAATGATGGCTATAGGCAAAATCAGTAATGCCAAATATTTTTAAAGCTAGAATGCATCTATGTTGTCCCAGTATGTTCTGGAAAGATGAACTGCTAACTATTGTATAGTATGAACTTCAAAGAAAGTATTAAAACAGTCTTTAAATTCACTCCATATATATTAAGATAAAATAATTTGTCTGGTTTTAAAGATAGGGTACATTGGTACACAGTCCTTCCATACAGAAAATACTTCATGATCAATGCTGATGATGACAATGGAAAATAAAAGTATAAACAAGACTCTAACTAGAAAAATCTTTTGCTTTTAAGACCTACTACTCACTACTTTCCATTTCATACATCAGTAAAAGATGGTAGGTGTAAAACTTCACTCAAGTTTTTGTCTTAATGAAAATCAAAAGCACAAGCTTTTAACACCATATTATAATAGTACTGTGTTATCATGATATAACACCACTTTATGGTTTCACAGTCTCACTGCCAGTTAAATGATCTAAATTGATGCTGTGTCAATCCTCTCCTTGACTGCATGGCTGCCACCCTCCCATGCTCCACTTTAGCACTCACATGAGTAGGCAGCCAGCCGAGTTCACAGTCTGAGCTGGCCACCATTTTCCTACCACAGGTGTCTTACATGTCATGATTTCTTTTCAGAAAGGCAAGATTACAAAATTTTTGCTGCAAGCAGACTAAGAGCAGACCAAGTAGATTTTTTACTACCAAACAAACTATACAAGCAGTACTTAAATAGACGTCAATCATGTCCTTGATTCAGAAAATGAGGACAGTAACTCAAAATATTAAATGGAACCAAATTTCAGGTGGTTTTGAATTTTATAGCAAACTCCAGTGTCTTAATGAATTAATTCAGTTGCTAAGATCATGCCTTCATGCTTGGGGCTTTGAACTTTCAGAACACAGTCTAACATAACGTCCTCCAGTTACTAAATCTGTTAAAACAGTGCCTACTGCCTGCTCTGCCAATACAATGCTTGGAGGAACAAGAAGAAACAGGGCAGGTAAAGCAATTATAGTATTCTTATTGTTTTATTTGTCATTTCACATTAAATAATGCCACTCTTTGTGTTGAAATACAATAAAGCTTTTCAAAAAATCCTGTGGCAAAGGTATTCTTTCTATCTTGAAGTACATATTTCATTCAGAATGAGTATTTCCAATATATAATGTAAGTAATGTGAATACTCATATTGCCAACATTTATGCAGTTTTAAAGGAAAGAGAAAATGCATTCCAGTTCCAGTTCAATGGGATTACTTGCATGCTGAGAGCTAAGCCTTTTCAGGTTGAATTGGATGAGTGACAAGACACTTAAAACCCTAAAAATATTTAGCAGTATATTTCAGTTCTTATTTTCCACTCATAAAACAGCAGTAAGTTTACTTTGGTGGCTTTGTTGATGCTAAAAAAAGCCTCAAAGAAAATAAAAGAAAAATGGGCCAGGATTTCAAAGGTTCTTCTGGGAGCTTGATGTCTAAGTTTCATTAAAATGTAATGTGATTTATATGCTTAAAGTTTTTTTGGTTTCTTTAAAATCCAAGCCAGAATTGAATAACCTTAAAAATTTCAGAATTATTACAAGAGTGAAGTATGATGCTTGATTCACTCTAAAATGCCAGCAACCTGACAATTTCCCATAACAGAAGTTGCTTGACCAGACACAAGTACCAGTAAAAGTTAATAATTGAAGCTATCTGTATAACGGCAGAAAGGATAAAATTTAATGGTTTCATTTCTTTCCTTAACAGGCAATCAAATAAGGCTAAAAATGGTTCTAAGAGGCTGTGGGTCAAGAAATAACCAACCAGCATACTGATAAATTCTAATGCAGATTACATAGCAAAAAAATGGGAGTCATTTGTTTTCCTATTCTTCACTTTTGTTTTACTAGTTTACTGAAAAATAACTGTTACGGAGAAGTGACTGAAGACTGTATATTCATACACATTATTTGTTTGAAAAATCATATATATGTCAGGAGTGGGTTGGATCAGATGACTTCCAATTGCTCTGTGATTCAAAGCCATTGCTGAAATGCTTCAAGGAGAAGGGATATGAGTTGGGATATGTATTCTGTGGGGGAAATAGGAGTGGAGGAAGGAAGAGTGCATAGAATTAACTAAACTGTAAAGAAAATCTTTGAAAATTAAGATCTGAATTTATATTTTTTACATCTGCATTTAAAAAAGCTCAAAATTACTAGAAATAATGTATTAAGAATTTTCTGTTTCAAGATAACCTTCTGCATATATATATATGTGGAATTGAGCTGCCAACAGATGCAAGCAATAGGTATTACCACCTACACCACCTACAGTGGTATTCAGAGATATTAAACTGACATTAAAGATGTAGTGGCTTATTGAATGCTATTACCCAAAACCAGTAATTAGTGTAAAACCCTCGTTTTACAGTACAGATAGAAAAGCATAAGAAAGAAATGACAAGTTTTTTTAGAAAAGAACTGTTATTCTTTCACTAATACAGTGAACATATAGTGTATGTTAAATACTAGATCTTAAAAACAGTTCATATATAGATTCTCTATAATGGCAATTATACAATGCTTATCTTATTAACCTAGAAGTCCAATTGTGTAAGTAAAAAGACAAATATTGCATTCTAAGGAATAGTACTTGACGGTACATCTATAGATGCAGGAATAAAGTCTTCTTAAAAAATACCATCAGGAATTACATTACCTATAAACACAACAAGACCTGATGAAAAAGATAAAATAAATGTTCCATTTCATCTTATTGCAAAGTTCTTTAAAAAACAGTTTCTATTTTAAAGTAATGTCTTTACTACTTAACTTTGTTTCTTAGTACACATCTTTAATAAAGGAAGTAACTATAATAAAATAGTATCTTAGGGATCAATTGTTTTGAGTCTGTACTATAAGAGAAAAAACAACTTTCAGTATGGATTTTTTCTGATAATACATGAACTTTCATACTTTCACACCACTATAAGTAGAAAATTTCAGAAGACTTACAAAAATATATGCTAATCTCCCTTAACATTATTTTTATTACAAAATAATTAAAGGAAACTCCATGTTCTAAATTCTCATGCTCTAAATTTAGGTGCCTACCATCTGTGTATTAGATGGCAACACCTCTACAGTCTTTAGCTGGAGATGTGGATATTAGAGCGAGCAGAATTCAGCTCAGTTGTCTAACTGTCCCTTCACACACTATAGGTTATAGGCAGATACAACACGATTTACAGGATCCACACAGCTTGGTGAAGCAGTAGCTGAGGCCACCTCAGATGTCCTACAACATCTTAAACGGCATGGGGCACTTCTATGAATCAAATTAATCACTGTGAAAACTAGAGTGTTATTCTGTTCATCCAAAAGCAGATGTCTGTAACTGGTCAAGTTAATAGCCATATAAAAAGCAGATGTCTCTATAGATACTTATATGATAGGTGCTTTAATTTGCTAGCCCCCAAGTTAGATGCAGTTTCATATAAATTAATCTTCTTGAGTAGATGCAAGGACTGAAATCTAGAAATAATTACAAGGCAGAATATGTTAGCATGCCTTTTCCTAACAGATGGTTCAACCGATGTCATGGTAAAACTTTTGATTTTAGAGCTTACTGTACTGTATTCTGAATCAATACAAGTAGTAACTTTTGATTCAGGAAAGAATTTACCACATAAAGTTCATAAATAAATGATGCCAACTCAAAGACTGACCCATATAAATCTGAAGTTTCTTGAAAAATTGAAAAACTAGGATTACTATAACCATGCTTTGTTTTTTTGTTTGTTTTTTTTTTTTTTTACAATGCCATTTTAACATCTGTCTGCTGTAATTAATCTGAATTTTTTGGTCCCTGAAGCTTAAGAATTCTTCTAAAGCAATAGAAATTCAGGAAATGGGTCCCATCATTTCACCGACACACCCTGCACTGCATTAAACTGAAAAGACACATATTTTTAAATTTTGACCCAAATTTTTATGCATGTTTATGTAATCTCTTCTTATACAGATTTGGATCAAACCAGAAGACAGGAAAGTTGCAGAAAAGAAAACAACTGAACAGAAATAATTAAAATTCCTTATACTTAAGAACTTACTTACTATTGACATCAATATTAGTACATAGTGCTGTAAATTCTGCCCATGGTGACGAACCATTTTGGAGTCAGCTGTGACCATCACTTCTACATATCTTGGATAGGAAAGAAAACGTTTTTTCCTGGAATGTGGATTGCCACCATCCTCTACAGAGAGGTTATTTAAAGTATACTCTAAATTGAGAGACTTCTGTAAAATGCTGCTCTCTTCATTTAAACTGCTGAAGGTTGGATGTAATAAAGTGCTCTTCTTCAACTCTTTCTCTGTAAAGTAAAAAAAAAAAGATTTACTGTTGAATGCAGTTGCTAAATAGTAAAAAGGCAAAAGGATGCCCAAAATAGAAAAACTTATATGTATGATCTTATTTCCAAGTGAAACTGTGCAAGAATTAAAAAGACTGTAATAGGAACATCAAATGAGATGTATAGTTTTAAACAGCTCTATCATAAATGGATTATTTGTTACAAATTAGTTAAGAGACAGCAATATAACACAGTCCCTAGAATGTAGTATAATCCAAACAGGAAGGCTGAAAGGAGATAAGCCCTACAGCTTAGTCAGTACAACAAAGGACACAAGTTAGCTAAACAAAACACATTTTTACATGCAAACTTTTGGCACGAGCAGAACAAATAAAAACAAACTAGGTCCAACTCCTGAATTCAAGTCCCTACTAACTTTCAAATTCACATAACATTATATTTAAATAAATATGGAGTTTAACTTCAGAAGCAAGTACACATCAAAAACCTTAAGTGACCTCTTCAACAGTTTTGTAAATATTCATTATGTAGAATTAGGCTCTAAAGGAAATACACAATCTACTCAGATATCTCCAAACTCAGTACTGTAGTACTTCCAATCACACTGTACAGTCCAGCCATCAGAGGCTTCTGATGCCTCATACAGAAAAACCAATGCCTTTACCAGAGCCATCTTAGCTCACATAAAAAATAATGGAGAAGCATATCTGAATTCTCACTACCCTCTAGAACTTAAGCAGCTAACTGGGCACTCCAGCTCCTTCAGAAGACACATCCACTGTCTTTCTGGAAATTAGATTTCTCTCTTAAACAGTAGCAGCCAAAGGATATGTCTCTGAATCATTTTATTCTGATGACTTAGTGACTACAGCACTGACCCAAGAATTCAGAGATCACACTTCTGTCACCCTCAGCTTGGGAGGATTTAAATCTATGCATTCCATTATTCAAGGGAAGATCCCTCATGTGTAAACTTTAAGCTACTTTTGACAGATCCATAGTCAGTCTTCCTTAAAGTTAGGGTACAATATGGCCAGAAAGAAAATCAGAAGAGACAACAGCAAGCACTCTACTGAGCAATTGTTTAAAAATCAATCACAAAATAAAGCTATACAAATTGTGAAACCATTAGCATTAACAATAATGAGGGGAGAGAGCAGGGAATGGCTCTGAAAAGGAACTAGTTCAAGAGTATCAACATACACTTTATGTGTTCAGATTGATTGAGTTGGATGCACTGAAGAAAATTGGCTGAAGCAATTTCATGTACACAGTCTTTACTAGATTTACTAGACACAGAAGATGTCTAAGATTCCAGAGTATTGGCAAAATGGGAAATAACACATATTTAAAGCATGATTTAAATTTATGGACCAAACAAATCAAGAAAAAATCAAATTAATTCAGTTTACAAACACCAGAAATCAACAAGTGGGTAAGTAACAGCTATCTGATTTACCCAAACATATTCTGGCAAATTCTGTTAAACTCCCACGTATTAAGGAAACAGAACTTATGGACTGAGGAAATGCAGTAAATATCCTATCCTGACCTGAGTAAGGCATGTATCAGAGTTACAATTTTTTTTTTATTGGCAAATTTCTTTTAGAAGAAAACAGTACAAAATGAAGAAAAGATTTGGTAGACAATTTTAGAATTATCATGGCCCAATATCAAACTAAAAATATGTATTGAATGCTATGTTCCTCTATATCCACTGTTAAGGTTCCCTTACTAGAGAAACCCTCATGATTCCAAGTAGTGATAGTTGTTCCTCTGCAAAGAAAGGATACGAATAACCAAGCAAGACTAGCATTAAAGGAGATGTATCTCTTATTCATAAGGACAGAAATGTAAAAACACAAATGTTCTTTTGCCTGATGTAATGGTTATTTTCTGGTTTTAGTATCTACAGAAAAGCAGAATTCTCAAAATAATGTTTTCAAGTATTAAATATGTTACAAGAATTTTCCAAAATAAATATCACTAGTCATGTATGTTTTTTTCTTTTTTTATCTTTATATTTTTAACCATTTACATAGATATTCCTCAAGACTATGTTCTTGAATGCTTGAAGACTTTTTGTCACACTAACTTTAGATTAAAGAAAAAAAAGACAAAACAATCTGAAAGACCTCTAATTTGGTTCAGTACATATTATTTATCATTTGAAAAAAGGTATAAATATCACTAGTCATGTATGTTTTTTTCTTTTTTTATCTTTATATTTTTAACCATTTACATAGATATTCCTCAAGATTATTTTAATAATCATAAGGACAAACATTTACAATCATGGACAAGATCAGATTATAAAAAATTAATGGGTAATATTAAATACTTCCATTATTAAAAAAGAAAGATGTCATTTATTATCTGCTAGACTTGCAGTAAGTTCATTGTCTTTTGTGAATATACACAACAACTCCTGTGGATCTACTGTTTACACATGGGACAATGTTGGTGTTAAAGCAAATCCACACCAAAGTTCTTCCAATATAATGTGGTTTTTTTTATATGCACATTCTGTCCTACTTTGGAATTTGTCACTGTCACAAAACAAAAGGAACAGCTGACAAACCTAAGTGAAAGAAATGTGTAGGTTCTAATGGCACACTCTGGAGAAAAATTATTTATTAAACAAAGTCTTGCTTTTATTTTTTTAAAATATCTGACATTTGAAAAAGGCACAATGAAATTTAATATGACTATACCTGAAACTTCACAAGGTTTATGAGATTTCTGATACTCTTTTTTAAGTTCATCATGCCTGTATATAAGATGTGGTTTGTTATGTTCATCTTCATGTTCACCGCCATCCGCTCTCATCAGAGGTTCTAAAATGTATTCACCATCATGTGCCTTGAAGGTGCCCATCTGAAAATATGAGAAGTAATTGAAATATTTTCCACTGAAAGTACTGATGTAAAGATAATTCTCACTGAAATAAAAGCTCTTTATGATATTTTGAGGTTAACGATCATACACATGCACACAAGATGGGGTAAACTCCAGTGAAACCTGGAAGGTAGGGCAAGAGAATTTTGCTTTCAGGGACTTGCCCCCCCAGAATAACTCAGTAACTTGCATACTGACAATGTATCAAAGGTAATTACTATAAGAGCTACGAAACAAAGGAGATCACAAAAATAAAGAGAAACTAGGTATAAGCAAGCAGGACCAGTTGGGACCTCTGCAAAGTAGAGAAGAAGCCATCAAGAACTTCAGAATTTGACTGCCGTCCATATTCTGGACTGATTTGTTGCCTTCTGTCCTTAACATAATTTATATAATATTTTTCTTCTAAAATTGCATTTTTCCCATAGATTAGAAACAGTGTTAACATAATACTCTTTTTGAAGATTTTTGACTGGAGCATCAGAAATTCTAAGTTGACACCATTAAAATGCTTTTCTCCTTCATTCCCCCAAAACACCCCCTGTCCCCACCACAGACACACATGAGTAACTATGTAATGGGAATCACAGTAACTTGATTACTAACAAAAGCACTGGCACATACACAAAGAACAAAAATTAAGCTACTTTCCCCCAGCTCCCTGCCCCATAATCCTTTCAATTATGAAATCCTAAAGCAGACTCCTCTTTCTCACTGCACTTCTAACCGAATTCATAATTTCCTATGGCTTAAATACTCCACCTCAGGAGACTGTGAGGAGGAAAAAACATGCAAGAATTTCATCAAATTATTTTCAAACTTCTTAGCAACTTCCTTGCTCCAGCCAATTAAGCACATCAAGTGAGTAGGTAGACTGCATCCTGATAAATATTTTACCAGTAGGGCATAAAATTGACCAATAAGACAATAGCAATAATCTACATAATACGGTTTAAGAGATTAAATGTTCATGTCAGCCTTGAAACTCAGGGTTATAGAGAGACTGGCAGAGCAGGATAAATGAGAACAGAAGCAAAAACAGGGCTTTTTCAAACAACCTACTAAGTCTATTAAAAAACGCTGCAGACTACTTTCGTGTCCAGGGTATTGTATTGGAATTATAATCTCCCCTTGAATTTGGGATCCTTCTAAGCAGATATCAGGTGTCAATCCATAACAGTCTGTTAATCTGACACAGACCTGAAGCCCATCTGCAACCTGGCCTGATACATAACATTATTAGAGCTATTGTCAACACATTGTGGATGAATCCTCTGCACTAACTTTGCTGCAGAATGAAAAAAGGCACATCTAAATAGTATTTTCATTTCAAGACTGTTTAAATCTAACTCACAGAAGCACTTTTCTCCCTCAGTTTCATTTAAATTCTTTACAAGTACTCTTCATGCTAGATCCTTTATACATTCAATTTAGCCTTCTCACATCCAGTGTTTCCAGGGCATGTAATTTGTAGAGGACAGCAGATCGAGCGTACCAAGAACAGCCTGGAAAGGGCTTCAGGAAAACAGACATGCCACAGCTTGTCAGTTAGTATTAAATGTCTAACTTAAATGTCTAATAGTCTTTTGGGCAAATGACAGGGACAGACAACAGCCTGTCACTCAGGGACAAAGCATCAATTCTTGTTAAGATTTATGTTTTATTATATATATTATTAAAGTCCCAGTAAAAAAAAATCATAAATCTGGCCGAATACTATTTGTCAGCACTAACATGCTAATTAATTCTTTTCTCCTGATATACCAAACCCCATATTTCCATATAATAGATATTTAAAGTAAGTTCTTCTAGGTTTAAGCAAGAACTTTACTGTTCCTGCTTTATTTCCCACAAACACATTTTACTTCCCTCCTATTCTTTCAAACAGGTGGAGCAGATAATCTGAGTTTGTTTCTTCAAGGGCTTTTCCAGCAAACAGACATTCAGATTTTACAAAGGAATGGTTTCAGTTACAACACCCATTCTAAGAACAATACCCCAGAACTAATAAGGAAAGAGTTCATACTACATTCTAAACTAAACTTCCAGAATATCAGACTTCCACTGGAGAATATTAACTGCAAGAACAAAGCTATATTCTTTTTCTATTATTTCAATCTTAAAAAAAAAAAAAAAGCCTCCAAAAACCAAATCCCCCAAAAAATAAAAACCCCCAGACATGAAGATGAATGTTTTTGACTGAGTCTCCTTACTTCAAAACTTCACAATAACAGATTGCAAATTTACAGGCCAAAATGTTAGGACAGACAGCTGGAAGGGCAGAATCCTACATTATGATTCATGACCTCAGAATCATTCTTAGCTTTTTTAAATCAAAAGATTAACACAAGATGGTGCAATCATGTCCTTAAGACTTGAGAGTCCACCTTTACAGATACTTGGGACAACCATTTTAGAAAAATGGAGTCAAGCTGTCAAACTTCCTTTTACTCACTCTTTGGCCCACTGATTCTCACACAGTATCCCAGGACCAATGGCCTGTTTAGATACGGAAGAAATAGCTGAGTAAAAATCTATAATGCAAAAAGCTTTCATTCTTTCTACAATGAATTCTCTCTTCTGCAACAATGTAAAGAAGCAATTACTACCACTGAGTACTTATTAAGGCCTCCTACTAGTAGTCTATGATAAATTTTTGCACATCTGTCTCAGCTGAATTCACCATGTTGTATGTGAGAAAGAGCAAAATTTAGGAAATGCAAGCAGTGCTCCATCTTAAGAAAGGTATTTGATATTTGTCATTCAAAGCCAAAGATGTTGAATTTGTAGCCACCCATTACAATCCTCTAAATCCGCCATGAAAACACATGGTTTGCTCCTCATTTTCCTAACACATCTACAAAAATTCAGTCACCAGTTACACTCTCTGTTTACAGTTTTCCAGTCAGGAAAGTGATACTTCATGTGGTGACAGATTCTGCTGATATAAGTGGAGCTATTGCAGCATCTTGGACACACAAAGAAAAGAGCTGTGAGATCCAAATGAAGAATACTTTTGGTAAAATGAAATAAAGTCACTTAGATGTACAGAGGCAGGCTGCTAAAACAGGAGCCTAAGCATTTGCAGGAAATTAAATCAGAAATTAACTGGATTTATTTATCATCTACAGATGCCTCTCAAATCATCTAACAAGAAATCTGACTGAAACATTCTATTTCTGTTCTTCAGCTAAAGAGATAAATGTACATTTGAAAGATCTCTTCAGAGTACAAAATTGTAAACAGTCTCTTGCACATCATAAATAAGTGGTCCAAAGAAGGAGTGCTACCCAGAACTATGCATATGCATAGATTTGAGAAAATTTATGAGAAAACCCACATGAGAATGACAATTTGTTTTTTGGATTTAAAATATTATGGATGATTTAGACACTTTAGATTAAATCAAGGTTCAAGGGATCAACACAGCTACTCACTATATGGTATGACTTAGTGGTTAAGTGTCTTAAAACTGTATAGTCTCTACCAATATTAACTCTACTGCAAGAGTTATACAAGTAAATATAGCAAAATTATGGTTAAAGAATGTAACATGCCCATATACAAATTACATCTTTGTCTATAAAGTTTGCAGAACACATGGAAAACATAAGGGATATATAGCAGATTTCAGAAATGAGGAATTAATATGTTCGACAGCACAATTGGAACCGTTTCATAAAAACTCTAAAAGAACCAAAGCTCTGGAAAACTTGACTCTAAACTGACAGACTCCCTCCCAGGTAAGCTCCACTCCTGCACTCAAATACTTCTCATGCTCTTAAAGAATGGCTTCTTAACTCACTTAAAAACCTGCAAGTAGTTTACAGCATGAGCACTTTAACAGTCAAACTCCCTTCCTTTCATATTTTTCTCTTCCCCTTTACTATCCCTCCCCTTTTGTTTATTCAAAGCTCATGAATCATGTAAGAATCCCTCCCCCTTTTTCTTCCTGCTTCACTGTTACAATATTTTATGATGAAAGACTTAAGAAGCATTGCTTAATTAAAGAAAAAAGTATTACAGGACATAGTATGCTGCCAACATCTGGACAAAGTATTCCTACTAGAAGAAAATTCAGCTAGAAACACAATAAAAGACAGCAGTTCAAGCTGATGTGTTAAGATCAGAGCAAATAAAATAGAAATAAGAAAATAGTAAGAAAATAAAAAATAATAACGTGAGCTAAGCACCAGGGAAGAAATATCTAGTAACAAATGTTTTCTGGTAAAATATGTTTTTAAAAGTGATTGAAGGCAACATTACTTTTGAATTTCTTAGAGAATAAAATGCTTTAAGTTTGTTATAGGGATCTAACTACATGTCACAAATTCCGTGATGTTAAGATTCCATGGGCTGACTATAATCACACCATTAAAAGAACTGATGGGGCATTCACCTATGGATGGAAGTGTACTGGTCTGAAAGTCACCTAAGAATTGGTTAGATAAAATTTCTTAATTCCAGATTGAAATTTAAATTCCATGTAAATGCTTAAAGGGATTTTACCTATTTGTAGGTTTAGACCACACTTTACCAATAATCAGGAGTTTCTCAATAAAATTTTTAGCAAAAACAGAGGGGCTAAATAGCAGAAAACTTGCAAGATTATTAAAAAAAATATATCTTAGAGCCACCTGGAAAGAGCACTGGTTCATGGAAGTTAACAAGATTCATTGAAGTAGAAGGAAAAGAGAGGAGTGTTTTATTTATTTATTTTTACCTTATATACAATTCAAAGTGAACAAGCTAGACGAGTCAACTAAAAATATACATAACAACTTTTTAAATAGATGTATACATGGAGATTCCATTAAGATTCCATTACAGAAAAGCAGTTATCTCACAATATCTGTTGAAATTGGCAAAACAAAATGTATATAAACATAAATGGATTTTCTTGTTTGTTTGGGGATCACTTTGGGAGGGAGTGGGTTGTTGGCTTTTATTTTTGAGTTTTAGGGGATTTAGTTTTAACACCTAAACTATGATCAAGCTAAGTATTCTGACAGAACACAGACCTAGGGGATCTGTACACTTTATCTTGGAGGAAACTCCATCATATCATCTTGCCTGTCTCAGAAAATGTCAAGCAAATTTACATTTGCAACTTATCTGTGTTTAAAGAGAACCTCCTAGTTTTGATGTTTTTAAGTAGATGCAGAACCACCTTTTTCTCTCACTGGGAGATGAATAGCTCCATACATTCCTTTTGACCTCACAGGCACCATCACAGGCAGTTATCACTCAAGAGCACACAAGCTATGGTTAGATTTTCTCCTTAGTCAGCCACATAGTAAGCTATCTTGAGTACTTCTGTCAATATGTGCATTCCCAGAAGGTATTAACTGTTCTCAGTGTCTGGTTTTGCTACCTTAATCTTGCCATTTTCTACATGAGGGTATGTCTGAAACGGAATGAGAATTGAGAGGCTATTGTAGATACACTATCTCGTATGGGAAGCCTATCTATTCCCAAAGAGTACAAAGTTTCCTGAGATCCATGACAGCTAACTGTTCACTGCCACCTGGGATTGGAAGCATTAAGTTCAGACAAAAAAAGAAAACACACAACCACCATCCCCCCCACACACTTATTTGCACACCAGTAATTTAGCTTAGTGACAGCAAAGGGCCATATGTTGTGTACTCTGCCTTCCCCTACACAAAACTTTCTGTATACTTCCTCAAAGTTTAATGAACATGTGTGTGTGCATATATATCCACAGATAAAAGCAAATCAAAGTTCCTTTGGCTGCCCAGAGCCACCATCAAATTCACCTGGGTCACACAGATCCGAACAATAAATGCAGCAGTTGACAGCAAGCTGTAGCCATCACAACAATTTATTTGGCAAACATATGGGCAAAGAATGTGCCCAAGTATCCACCAAGGAAAGGCCACTAGACACACGGCATGGGCAGAAGGCAGGCCATCAGTGGCTGAGCACCCTTGATATAAAATGTTAGGCACACCCAGTCTATTATCCAGAGGACAATTCCTGCAGAATTTTGCTGGTGAACAGGTAGACACATACTTAGGTCCTACTGCTTTTGATAAAACATCTTCTGTCACAGACCTTCAGCTGCACAATCCACAACTCTACATATCTTCTCAGTTTACAACTGCAATTACTGCCTGTATTTGCTGATCTGTTCTGGCCCATGTGCGAAGGTACGGCACTTGTGGAAATATTTCCAGGAAAAGTTGAGATGCAAAGAGCCTGAGGAAAACACTCTGGAGAAGTTTCCAGGTTTTTAAAACAGCTGTAGGGGGAAATTAAATTGTCTTTTTGCTGAATTTGTCTAAATTGTCTTGTAGATCCAGAGCCAGAGTCTCACCTTATATACCTTATATACGTAGGACAGGAGAAACCAGAAGTACTAAGTGGAAGTCTTAACATCATCCAGCCAGTAGCAGTAAGATTTTGCTCGCTCAAGCAAGAATCAATTGCCTTGACTTGACATTTTAATAAGATTGTTGGACTAGCTTATGATGGACTCAGTATATTAAGATAAAAAAAATATGAAATCCAGTATGTGCCTCATGGATGCTCATAGCATTATAAATGTGACCAGAATGCTGAAACTATCCTGCCTTTCAGATTTAGAAAGCAACATTTTTTAAGTGACAGCTTAGAAGTTAAAGCATTGAATTACATCAAGGCAAGCATATTTTCCAGTTACAAGTGTTGAAGTTTCTTGGAAAAAACAATGTTGTTTCACTCATTGAGGTTGTTGGTACTAAGGTCCACAAAACCAGGGAGCAGATATCCGGAGTTTGTTACCTGCACTAGATCTCCACAAGAAACTAGATGCTAGCTACACTAGCAGCAGTTTCTAGCAAATTGTTGGGCTTTGGATTGTTAGGGTTATTAACCAAACAATTAAAAATCAGTTTTTTAAGACAAATTCCAGGACTGCTTACTTTTCCTTAAAAGGAGCCACTTTACCCATTCTTAGCAGCAGACAGAGCTGTTTTCAAAACCTCCCAGAAATGTGATTTGCTGACCCGTATCAATAAAAAACAAACACAACCTCCTGTACTGAGGATTACAAAGATCCACACTTAGGCTCATACTCCTGCCATTCTCCAGACAAGAGAAAGTGTGATGTGCAGTAAGGGAGCATTACCAAAGGGCTTCCTTGAGTTGCTGAAGAAAAAACTTGTCACAGTCCAAAGCTACATTAGAACAAAGTGGTCCTGCCTTCCTGGACTGCAGGAAGCTGACAGGTGGCAAATCCATGCAAGAAGAGATTCATGTGTCCTTTTCCACTCCTAACTTTTGCCCATCAGTGAGCATGTGAAATTGGTCTACACGAGACATCAGACACCCAAAAGAATGTATTTTTTCCTTCTTTCTTTCCTTTTCCTCTCTCACAGCAGTCACATAAAACACTAGCTCACAAATAATTATTTTAACTATCCTCAGCATCAGCCAACATCCTCCTAACCCCTGAGAAAAAATACCAGGCTTCTCAAAAGACTAAACAAACTGTTCCTATAGCATTCACTCATGGATCATGAAAAAGAAACCAAAAAAAAAACCAACCAAAAAAAGCTCCTTTCTTTAGATGGGTCCTGCTAGTAATTGAAGGTGCATTCTAGGTAAAATAACAGACCTATCATCATTTATAAGACACTTCATTCACTGGTGTTAGCTTGCATTTGTCATTAAACTCGTAAGTCACATGTTCTCTATAGTTAAATTATTTTTAACTATTTGGGGTTTTACCTCCTTGATTTTGCTGTCTGCATATCATTCGTAAGGTGTCTTTAGTCTATATGCATCCAGGCATATCCTCAGCAGATCCCATTCCCTATGTTTGTAGGAAGCTGCAACTGATTTATGTAGTAAAAGTAAAAAAGATGGAACTTAAGAAAAAAAGGTGAAATGAAGCATGAAATCTCAAAAATTACTCTAAAGATGCAAGAAATATCCCTGTATGCGATCAGATGTTCAGCCAGGCACCCAGGCCATCACTCCAAATGACCTCCTGCCTTTGATGGATCCCAAAGTTCCCTAATTATACACTCCCTCCTTGCAATTACCCCAGACTCCCTGCTGACCTTCTAACCTCCCTGTGCCATTTGCACCCCTGAACCCAGGGCCTGCTCTGAAATGTAATACAACAAAACTGCATATAGGGTGTCAGAAGCCATTAAGTGATGCTCCATGGGTACTCTGGGTTGTAGGTGCTCTTAGCACATGCAGGAAAAGTTCATCGATCCTACAAAAATAAAGGATTTTACTTAAAATAAATATAATGCAAGGCTACCAAGTCATTAGCCTGGTTTCTACTTGCTTGCTCCCAATAATTAGTATCTTACCTCAGCAGCAGTCAGATGTTAAATGTTTGGATGCACTCATGAAGCACGGCACTGTTCATTAAAAGAGCAATAGCTGACTAATGTATTTTTGCTGGTACATTTGTTGAATGCACAAACCCATGAAATTTTAAAAACTTTGAGGATAAAAACATCTTTTTACTAATTTTTGAGAGTGGTCCCATCTAGGAATAGGGAATGCATTCAGGGAGGACAAGATCTAACAGGACAATTCCACCTGGTCCTTCTTTTCACATTCATTCTTCTCTAAACTCCAGAAAGTTTTCTCCTTTGGTAGTCACACAAAACAGAAAGCATTTGCTTTGAATCCATGAGGATGAGGAAGAACATTAGCTTGAAGGTTCTAAGTCAGGTTGGAGGACACTCTGTGCAGTTACAGGCAACCAGCTGGCTCTGACCACCATACAATCCCTCCGTGGAAAACTACAGGCATATCCCACAGAAGTGCAATAGCACCCATGGAGGCCCTGCTTCCTCTTCTCAAAACCTCCACCACTGAGGGGAAAGAAGACAACACTGGCTATGCTACATACCTTCCAAGGCTGTATCTGCCTGGGCAGAAAGTGAAATGAGAGGTGAGAGAAAGTCCTGAGAGCAGTGAGACAGAAAGGTCTTCACTGGTGGCTCAGACTGGGCACTCTGTCTGCCAGGCAATGACTGAGGACATGAAGCACAGCTGGAAGCTGCAGTGAAAAGTTCACAAAGCTCATCTAGAAGAGGCAAAGGCCTAATTTAAAGACACTCAGGGATTTCTGACCATATAATACATGATGATACTGTAATGTATCAGTAAGGAGAAGGGGTAAGAGAAATAAGAAGTGGGATGTTCAGCTTATGGCAGGCAAGAAGACGGTCTTGTGATGAAGAATTTGAGAACGGATAAATAAGGTAGCTAAGCCAACTTTTAACAGCAGTAAGTACATGTTATGCAGAAAAGTTATTTTCAATGCACATAGTCCCTTCAAGTAATGCAAAGCAACAGTTTACAGAAATAAAATTCAAACAGGCAGCAAAGGTTATGAACGTAGAAATTCTTAGAACTTCTCATATCTACTCTGTATAAAGTATGCCACTATTCTCAATGACATGGCATTTGAGCATCTATTAAAACAAGAAACATGGAAGAAATAAACCAAAACCAACCATATTTTTGATACCTCATCTTTCCCTCTCTTAGTAAACATACTCTCTCTTAGTAAACCATCAAGGTATTTGGTATAGTTTTGAATTGGGTTTTGGATAATGTAGGCAAGAACCAATGACAGTTGTTTGTAAAGCAAGATATATAGATAAAACTTAGGATGAATACAGAATTACTCTTTTCAAATACTTGTTTCTCCACTAATTTCCAAGGACTATCCAATGTCCATACACCTCAATCCAATGACATAATGGTACATAACCAAATATCCAAAAAGCACAAGAAAGAGATGGTCTCTCAATTAGCAGTTATTTCTGGTTCTCTTCTCTATCCTGTGTATTACCTTCTTTTAATACACATTAAAAAATCCTAAATACATCCTAAATGTAACCAATTGCATTCTATCTTGTGTAGGCTACTAGAAAGAGCCTAGTATATGAAGCTATATTTTGAGGTCCCAAAAATAAGAGTCTTGCAACCTTAGTTTCCTGAGTGACTGCAAAAAAATGGAATAACCCCAACTTAAATTCACAGTAATATTTACAATGCTGTACTTCTAGTGTGCATGTCACACAACTTGTCCTTGGCACTTCAGTAAGTAGTGACATGGTAAAGCACAAAGTACCAGTCTTCATGTTTCTAGGCACAAAACTATACAATTTAGCAACACAGTACAACTGTTTTCAAAGACAGTTGTGTGATATTATTTCTCCATTATCACTTTGGAAGACATAATAAATGATATCAAGGGATAAGTACAGAATGTGCATCGTTGCAGTTTTGATTTGTCTACTCAATTCAATTCTTAAGAAGTGTTTCAGACACACTTCCACTGAAGTTAGGAAATGTCCTGCTCCCTTTTAGCAGAAATTTGTTTTAGAGAGCACTGCTGCACACTTACTAGGATATATAACATACCTTTACACTATTGAGGAAGAAACTGATCAACACCTTCTCTCACCATCTCAACTACCATTACTCCTCACTCACAACCACAATATCTGTTAAGCTACAAACACATAACTGATGCCAACTGACAGCATCATTTTATCAAGTCAATAGCTTACTGTATTTCTAAGGCATGCTTTTTCCTCTGTTATAATGTTCTTGGTGTCAGGAGTTACATCAAGCAACTACATTACTGGCCAGCAACAGAACCTTTGAAAGCGGCATTTGTATATGCCACCAGAGAAGTATCATCATGACTACACACTGCTGATGCCAAGACATTTCACGACCAACTACTTGGAACTATGCCAAGAATTTCTAGCTTAGCTCTCCAGCAAAGGCATCCCACTACATTTCTTTCAAGGAGGAGAATATGAATGGAGACAGGAAGCAGTGACCAACATGCTTACCAAACCACCACAGATGCTGAAGACAGCCATGTGCGTCTCCTGGGCATTGACATGCCCTCGATAGAAACAGTGGCGCAAGTCAGGGGATGACTGCTTCTGCGGGGCCCCGACGTGCACCACCGTGTACTGAGCAGCAACGAAGCCTGCATCAGCACTCAGGTTGAGCTGGAAGACCTGCCCGTATGCTCTGAGCTGGTAATGTGTTCGGAAAGCAGCGGGCTCCAGCGGTGTCTCCAAGCTCCTTTTCCTCCTTCTGAAGTGATGCGTGTGCGGGAAAACTTCTCCAAACTCATTCACTCGGACAGGTGTGATAATTTCATATGAGGAGAGCTGCTTCACCAAGGTCTCTGTAACAGAAGGCAGGAGGCTCAGCCTGACGCGGCAGCAGCCCCTCTCTGGCACCCGCACGGCTCCTGGCACGGCACTGGCGGCGCCAGCCCGGGCTCCGGTGACAGCCGGGGGTCGGGGGGCTGCGGCCAGCACGCCCGGCGAGACCCCGCGCCGGCCGCCCGGCCCCGCCGCTCGCCGGCTCCCTCCTCCTGCCCGCCAGGGAGCGGCGGCTGCCCCGGAGGGCACGGCGCCCGCCACAGGGCCAGGACCCCCGGACCGGTCGCCGCCTTTGTTGCCGGTCGCTTACCTTGTCCGGGGTGGAAGCGGACTCCCCACGCCGCGGTGACGAGCAGGGAGAGGGGGCACAGCAGAGCCGCCAGCCGCCTCGCCCCCCGCATGGCTCGCTCCGCGGCCGCCGTGCCCGCCGCGCCCCCGTGCCGCCGCCGCCGCCTCAGCGCCCGCCGCCCGCCCGGGCCGGCCCCGCACCGCGCCGCTCCTCCATGCGCCCGCGCCCCTCCTCGTGTCCCGCCGCCCCCGCGGCCCCGCACCGCCCGCGGGAAGCCGGGCTCCCTCTCCTCCCGCCCCTCGCCTCCGCTCCCCCAGCTCGCTCAACGCCGCCGGGGTGGGCGAGGGCGGCCCTTCCCTTCCCGGCCCTGCCTCCGCCTCCCGTGCCGCTGCCCCCGCGGCCGGCGGGGCGGCGCGGAGATGCCCGCTGCCCTCAGGCGGGGCCGTCCCGCAGTTCGGAGCGGGCCCGGGCCCGGCCCGCCCCCGGGGCACCGGCCGCCCGAAGGCGGAGGGCAGCCCCCCCTCCGCGGCGTGGGCAGGGGCGGCCCCGGGGGGCTCGGCCCTGGGGGGCTCGGCCCCGTCCCGCCGCACCCCGCCCCGGTGAAGGCGGCGTTACCGCACGCGAGAGGTGTCGCTCCAGCCAAACTACGGGCTTCTGAAAAGCTTGGCAACGCCGCCTTCCCACCGGGAACGGCAGAGGCCGTGCCGTGAAATCCGGCGGTGTCAATGTCCCACAGATTCAGTGTCACCCAAGCGCAGCACCCCCGATCACCCGCCCCTGCACCGCAGCGCTGGGGGAAGCCGTCTCCCCGCGCAGCTTCGAAGGAAGGGGATATCCAGGCAGAGCCTGACACCACGGTGTCGGCAGACAGGAATTGTCCTAGCTCCAGGTCCCCTGCTTAGGCTGTTCTGTCTGGACAAAGACTTCATAAAGCTGCTCGTCCCAGCATTCTGGGAGCCTGGCATCCCTCGTATGGAGTGCGTGGATTATCTGTTTTACTGGAATATTTTTTTCCTGAAATGAGGGAATGGGCTAATCAGGCCTTGTGTGAAGCTGCGTAGTACTGAAACAGCCTTCACTGCTAGAATAAAATCATGCATCCCTTGCCCAGAGTCCAGAATTGTAGAAGGAATACCTGGGTTGTTCCAGTGTGTATTAGTGTCCATCATAATCTTGATAATATTGAGCCTTGTTGGGAATACCATATTTCTGCTTGAAAAGTCAGAAGACTTCCATCTCTCAGATATTAAGCTGTTTTCTTTATGTGTGGTCACAGATAAGCACAGTTATAAGAAAGAAAAAATAATCTGAAATCTGGAGAGTTCTGCAAAGTGAAAGCAAACAAAAAGCTTATGTCTCCAAATACCATGAATATTAAAGAAATCAAACGAGAAGCAAGAATTTCAAACTATTTATTTTAAACTGCATACACCAGAGAAGACTGATCATGATAGGTAAGCAGAGCTCCAGTTCTGAGAATTGGGTGTGAGAAAGGAGGTGGGAGGAGAGTGGTCCATTCTGCCCACCACAGAAGCACGAAGATACAAGATTCTTTTCAGTACCCTAAATGTGATGTTGCACAACACACATGGGCAAAGTAGAGTAGAGCAAAAGTAAAGTTTAAGGATGAGTGCTTTGATTTTACTGGCATAAAATGTACAAACAATAGCAAGACATTAAATTGAGAGGAGCAATTGTTGTACATGCCTTAGCTTTCTCCAGCAAATTAAAATTTTCCCATTCCTTGGATCTTACTTGTTGAGTCAGTTATCAGAGTGCAGCAAGTTATCTCCTTCCCAGTCAACTTAAGTGGTTGTTGGTGATGAAGCAAATGGGCTTCCTCATTCCTCATTACTACCTGAGGTACAAAACTACCTCATTAAACAGAAGAAAATACCCACTGATTCTGATATGATGTTTCACTTGTTTATAATTTTGCAAAATTACTTTTTGTAAAAATAAACAGAAACACTAAGCACCTGGGAAGTCGAAGGTCCAGTGATCCCAATTCAAGCACAAAGCTTTGTTGTAGACCTCTTCAAAGCAAACATGACTCAATTTTTGTAAAAATGTGTATATTTTTAGTATTTTAAGAAAGACATTTTCTTCAAATGCAAATATTTTAAAAGCAATAAAATTACTTCTCTTAAATTTCATTTTAACATGTTTAAATTTCCTTGTATTCAGTGTGAGAATGGAACCCCAGCTTTCTACGGTAATCATTGAAAGTCTATCTCTCCCTGAAGATCGACAGTTTATAACAATTTAAAATTGACAATCTTAGTTTAGATTGACACATGTTCCAGTAACTCCTGTCAGTGCCATGAACAAACAACAGTGCTAGCTGGGGCACATTTTTCCCAGATTTTCAACTGAAACAAAAAGTAAATTTCCAAACAATCCAACAGTTCAGTCAATGTGAAGCCTGACCGTTGAATGTCTTTTTACACTTAGCAGCCATTATTCCTTCAAAAACTACTGAAGCTCTACAGGTATTAGGCACAAGACTGATTTTCACAAGCAAGATGGGTTAGCTGTGCAGGAGCAAAGGACAATAGGGCAGGGGATTAAGGCATTTCTAGTAGTGTTCATGTTACCTGAATGGCTTTGGGCAATAAGCTGCGGTCATTCATTTGACCTCTACCCATATGGCATCAGTTTGAATCTTGTGAGGAGCAAATATAACCCTGTATATCAAAGCAAGAGGTACATTTCTATTACAAAGAAATACAAGTGCATCAGAAAACTCAGAAATCATGGAAATAGCATTTTTTTTTGTTTGCTACAACTGTTAGAGGTAGAGGGATAGAGACAGGCATAAAGATGAAATGAAGAATTATGGAAGTTAGTCAAAGAAGCAGAACTGCAAAAAAACACATAATGAAATATTAAAAGCTAAATTTTAAAAAAAAGGGGGGAGGGGGTTAAGTACAGAAGCAAGGACACAGAGAGGTTGTGCAGTCTCCACAACTTAAAACTCATCTGGTCAGGAAGCCCTGAGCAACCTGAATTAACTTTTAAATTAGTTCTGCTTTGAGAGGGAGGTTGGCCTAGGTGACCTCCAGAGCGTTCTTTCAGCCCAGATTATTCTATGATTCTATGAAACAAAAAAAATTAAAAAAAGGTTTTTGGAGAAAGCTGAAAATACTGAAGTGGAGAGGAAAAAGGAAAGAAAAATACCTATTAAAAGAACAGAGGTGTAGGGGAAAAATCAGGAGAAAATAGTCTTCAGGTACAAAGAAAGAAGAAAGAGAGACACAAGTGAGAATATTTAGTAGGATTTTTCCAGATGAGAAATGATATACTGATAAAGCTCCAGCTAAGGCAGTGGAACTATGCTGGTTTGCATCTGCAAATGCAGTCCTCAGAGATATAATGTATTCTGACTTCATTAAATCTGCAATTACATTAAAGCTTGCTATTGAATAGTTGCCTTTAAAATGCCTCCTACATTAGTGAAATAAATCCATCTATTTACAGTATTTATTCTTTTCACTAATGTCTTTCAGTTGATATGTTTGGAGTGAAGTATGTTGCAACAGCTGCTTTGCAAGTCAATGAAATAGAAAGTCTGTGCTTGCTGAAATCACTTGTCCTCCTTGGGGTTTCTCTAGGATTTCATGGACAACATGAATTGCAATTAGGCCATGATTACTCAAATATTTGTATTGCTAACTTAAAATGCTGTGGTAGATAAGGCTTACCAAATAAAACAGTAGGATTTTTAAAAATGCATACTGAAAAATTAATAAATTTCTTCCTTGGAACCACAGATTAGCTATTAAATCCTTTCACATGATTTTGGCTCCATTTTTTTATTTAAGTGGCCTTTTGTAAGTGGTTTTGGCTGAAAATCACGAAGTGGAAATTAGAGTTATAAATGTCAGTCATTCAGAAAAGGCAAAGACAACATTTCAAAAGTAAAATTGTGACAAAAATATGGCTTATGAACAAATTTTATTTTAAAATGGAGAATGTATGAAAAAATTCTTTATTATTGTATCTTGGCATTTTTCTGTCTTGTGGAATACAATTTAAATCAGACTTTCAGGCTCTTATTTACTGCTCTTGACTGGACACTAAGCACATTGCACAAATGTGCCCAGTTTGCAATCACTCCTCTTATTCATCCACTTGTCTAACACTTAACCTGAGACATTAATACCATAAATATATACATATATATATATATATTCAAATACACACCATGGAGTCACCTGACTTCCAGCACAGGGACAAGGTGGCCCAAGTGCCTGTTGCCCAGGGCTGCTGTTGTCAGGAGCAGGCTGGCCTTGTCCAGACTCTGAGCCTGGCTGGCTGCCTGTCCCACAGCCCTTCCCATCTGTGCCCCACCATGCCTCCTGCACAATTCCATCTGCAGTGAGCCGCGGGAGCTGCGCTTGTTGGAGGGAGATTTCTGGCTGGGTCAGTCAGTATTCTCTGTGTGTTGGCAGCTGGGCTGTTCCTGCGTGACCAGACATGTGATTTTGATACATACTGCTGCAGGAAAAAAGTTACTTTTTTTCTCCACGTTATCTATACATTTCTGCTACTATCTGCATTCACACTATAGTAGTTTTTCAACAGCGGTGACTTACTGTAAGGTTAATGTCTGTAAATTTACTTTTTCCTTAATTAAAAGAGAAGGTTCATAACTTTTATATTATTAACATGAAGTTGTCAAGTTTTATCCTGTGAAATAAAGGTTTACATAGGCAGTGAAAGGTACTGAATACCATTCCATGTAATTTAAACTTGCTTCACTTAGTTTTATAGGGATCCTGAATAATTTTTATATTAATAATTTTGTGGCATTTTCTATTAAATACTAACTTACTGGTAAAAAGTATTCTTTGCAAACAGATATACACCAGGAAGTCAAAACTACTAATTTGAGAAGCTTATGATTGATTAATATTGTTTATTTGTGTTACAAGTGAGGACAAGGACTTTGATATCATCACAAATTCCCTGAGAGGGAAAGCCAAGAAGTATGTGCCAGCTACAAAGAATTATACCATACCCATCATTGTGCAAGCAAGTAGCAAGGGTATACGGGGACTCAGTGATCCAGGGCAAAGCAGACTGATTTGTGCCTTCTACTAACCCTGGGTCAGGAATCCTGCTCCAAACTTCACCCTGTCTTTGTGCTCCATTAGTACAGAACACCTGCTGAATTGGATGGGAGAATTTCAAGGAGAGGCAAATGTTGGTCACCACCAACTCCTAGAGAAGCGTGCACAATAAAAAAAAAAAACCTCTAACCTGATATGTACAAGTGATTCCATATGAGTAATTCAGAAAAATAAGAATTACTGCAGTGTGAAGACAAAGACATGTGCACTAACTGCCAAAAAGCATGTTTTTTTTTGTTTTTTTTAAGTCACAAGCACACTGCAGCTGTTACTCTGGCTGGAGAGAAAGTAGAGACATAGGGTCCAATTCATCTCTCATATCAACGCTGTTAGTTATGCCAAGGATGGTTTGGCTTACATAGCACTCTCCTAGCTACCAGCCTTTTTCATTCCCACTCTGGTTAGTACCTAAAATTAGTCTACAAGAGAATATAAATTTAACATTCCTAGACACTAGCAGCAGTCATAAAATTTGGCATCAAATTATTAATAGCAAGTGAAATGATTCCTAATTTTGCTAACTCAAACCTGTGTTTCCCCAGTGGTACACTGTGCCATTTAGAAATACTGGCTTTAGCAGGAATTAGACTCCTCAAAACAAAATATTTGCATTAAAATATAAGTTCATGTGGTGAACTGCACAAAGACTAGGAAGATCCAGAGGCATATGAACTCCAAACACTGCTAGGTGTGGTTCTATAGCATGATGGAAAGGATTACTTAGAGCACAACATGAGACATCCTCATATACAAGCGCTGGGTTTCAAAAGATGTGAGCTTGTTTCACATTAATTTCACTGTTCTGACATTATAGTCATGTGACACAAATGTGGGAACATCACAAATTCATGGATCATTGCAGTATCTTATTGGACCAAATATTGTTATTCATTGTTAGAATGATATTCATGTGTTAGAACTCATGACTCTGACTATGACATTGCTGAAGACAAAAGGAAGCGAAAATCATGTCCTAACAGGCTTTCCTGGAGAGAGTATATGCTTCATGTCTTGCAACAAACTTCCAGGAAAAGAGTTGTCAGCTCTCTGCCAGCTGATAGTCACTGAATTAGCATAGCAGAAACTACCATCTTCATTCCAGGTTTTTCTCAGATATGGGATATTTTTATCTTCCTTCAGACACTATTTTTTTCCAGCTGGGAGACTCACAAGAAAAATACAGAACTGATCACCAAGAAAATGGATGGAAGACGGCTTCCATGGCAAAACAATACAAAGCTGTAAAGAGCTACACTGTGTTTCCATCTTTAGTAATTCTGAAAGATTATCTACTGATAGCCAAATTGAAAATGGTGACACTGCAGAAAGTAGTGATGCCCTATCTACACAAGGAGATTACAAGAGAAATTGTTATTCTGATAGATTCAAGTTCAGGAGATGATTTCATCTGAATTTAGTTTTAGATTTACAAAACTAAAGTTGAGAGTTGTTTTAAGTATTAAGTTTATTTAAATAGTAAGTATTTAAGAGAGTTGTTCTATTTCATTCAGAAGTTAGAAAATTCATTCAGGAGAAAATCCACATTTAATTCTATTTCTTCCAAAGGAAATTTGATCTTGTGTTTCCATTAACTGTTTTGATAAAGTGGGCATGCTTGTTACTCATTTTCTTGATGATGTTCCTCATACACAAAAAACTCAACATTTCACTATCAGAAAATTGGTACAACAGATTTATACTGTATAGGAGTTAGATCTGCTTTCTGTTGCATGGTTTCATATCTCATTAAGACACCAAAAAGAAATGAATGCAAGGATCCCACATCATCATTCTTGAGGTCTCTAAGTCAGAATTATTGGGTGAAACTTCTTTTTCAAGAGCTTGAAAGAAATGTCATTAAGCTGAAAGCTTTTCCAGTTCTTTTATATCCTCTAGTCAAACATTTTGAGGGTGAAAATATTTAGATTAAGTTTGAACACAGGAACTAAAATAAAAAATTGGTTCAGCCAGTAAACAAAAAGGTAATAACTTTATATAGTGCCAAGCCAAACCGAAAATACACTTCTTGAGTACTTACTGTTCTGAACAGATTTGAAGTTCATAGTGCTGAATAGGCAGGTCACCAAATCATTTACAAGTTGTGGAAATTCGGTATAGCAGCACAAGGATACTTTCCTCAGTTTAAATACTTTTCCTCCTTTGAAAACTGATCTAATAAGTTTGCAGTGCTTTCCTGAGATGCCATTGTTTCCCTTTATGTTACCCATAAAGCAACTTCCAGCCAGTGAGAGGTACAAAACTGAGGCATTTGTCTAAAAACAGTATTGAGAACGTGTGTTTTCTGTAACCTAGAACAGGAAGTTTACTGTTGCTAGCAAAATTAAATAACTATTATTAACAACCCTAAGACTGTCCTGCCAAGCAAAGGGTGTTGTGTTGTAGTCCCTGTTAGCTAAACACTGAAGTAAAATCATCTGGTCATTTGATTTCAGACTGTGGAGAGTCATGAGATGGACAATATTTAAATAACAGCAATTTACAAAAATACTTTGAGTCAACAAGACAGTTTCATTCCCTCTTTTTTTATTCCCAAGACTAATTCCCTCTTATTTTAAGTGTTTTCATTTCTAAAACCAGAGAAGTACTAAACTTTTGTACTCAATAACTCATTTACTGATAAAGAATGAGAAACCCTTAATTCCACTGTAATTTTAACATGTCTCCCACACATGCATAAAGATAAGCTCTCTCATTACACTTTGAGGCAATAATGAGAACTTTTATTTGGTACTTAATAAAACTGTAAGACTGTTCCCTAGGCACAGAATTACCCAGAGCCCTCAAAGGGACTTAAATGGTTGTCAGAGCTCAGAGTCTGGGAATATGCGTACTTTGCTCACATGCACATTTTGCCCTGAAAAGTGCTGCTATAAAGCAAGAAACCATAGGGACATGTATATAGTGAGTTACGTAGAAATTAGCCAAAACTGGCAAAGTCAAATCAGGGCTCACAGGGAGAAATTATACATGGCTCTGTCGTGTTTGCATTCCTTTGAAACTGTTCAGGCAAAAATAGTACTTATGGTAATTTCTGAATGGCCACCTCTTTCTGTTTCTACATGGCATGGACAATCTGCATCCTAATTCATACATAATGAGGTGCTATTACAGATACTATGCCATATTCCATGGTTTGGCATCTATATTGGTAACTAACCCTATACAAACCAATTGAGTAAAAAAAAGTAAAAGATCTAAGGTAAATTCAGTATTTGGATGTAGTAAGAAACCAAACTGAATTATAGGTAAAAAAAGCATAAATCTTAAAACCAGTCACTAGGTTCCAATTTTTTTAAATTCATAATTACAGAATTTTTAACTAACTAATATTAGCAGAATATTCCAGGGGAAATGCCTAGATTAAAACACAGGCTACAGAAACTGTTACAGTCTTGTTACCAGAATGTCAAAACATCAGCTGGATTCTATCTCTATTCCATACAGCAGGTGGTAGAAGGAAATAATCTGATACAATGATCCAAATTTAGCAGGTGGTGGCATCAGTCAGGCTTTTCATGAAAAGCAAATTGTCCTCATCAGAAAGTTAAACAGAGAAAAATACAATTCCACTTTTGTTTTAGTAATTCATTTCAGAAATAACTTAACTAGCTATGGCGGCTCAAAATATATACAGGCAATCTTTAAATTCATAAAGTTGTCACTATACATATCAATGTTGCTTAGCTACTTTCTTTAGGGCTTTTTTCTAATTTTCAAACTATTTTTTTATCTTTAAAATTAATATAAAGGCTGCCTAATGGCCGTTGTCCTGTGATCTTTTTCTCATTAGACTTACTAGATCTGTGTGTACACACTATCTGTGCCTGCAAATTTCTCTGCTCTCAGATTGCCATGAAGGACCATGCTGGTAAATCTCCTCTTCCTACATGCATTGCAACAAGGCAATTTTATTTTAAAATATCCAATAATATTTCATCAATGAAGTAATGTCAACTGCTCTGTAATCCCCATTTTCTAAACAATCTTTTAACTTATACTGTTTTATTGTTTTTATTTATATTTATTTAGATTTTTTTTCCTTTCTTGCTGTTCATGTACTTATATATTCAGAAAACATACTAATAAACATATTTTAAAAATACAATAGATACACCTTTCTTTATATATAATAAATTTTCCAAAAAATGTAACTTTGTTTTCAATAATTAATTCTAAAGGATTTTGCTGGTAAATTCACTCTTATTGGTTTTTTAGCAAGTACACACACACATTGTTCAAACAGTTGACTCAAGGCTGTACACTATGTTTAGTATTTGATTTTGTTTTACTCATAAATCATGGCTCTTAGTTACCGTCATTCTGATTTTTGAAACATTTTGCATCCAATTTTCTCAAAAGTATACTATAGAGAGCTATGTTCTCTGTTTGCTAAAAGATCATTTTTGATAGTATATGGAAGCATTTTCTAGAGATTTTAGCACTCTGCTTGGACACAGATCGCTTAGATTAGCGAATGCCCTAACAACATGCTCTTGTCTTCACTCAGTAATGAGTTATATAATATTTCAGGAGCAGTAAAAGACTCAGGAATATGAGCAATAATAATATAAATAAATAAATATAATAATAAATAAATTGTATTGCTTGTATAATACTACTATAATTACTGTATCTTATTCCAATTTGGAAAATAATTATCTCCTTCCACATTTAGAGAATCTCCAGGACTAAACCTTTCTGTGAATTCCACCATACCTGCCTACTGAGCTCAGCAACCTTTGTATGATATCATTTTCATTTACAGACTGATATCTGACACCTTGCAGAGGAGCACTTAAATATAATTATCTGTAACCTTATTACAGCATTTTAGAGGTGGAAACTGCCAAGACTGACTGTGATAGACTGTTAGACAATCAGAAATCTACCTCTCTTGGGTTATTCCTTCTAGTAAGCAATAAAATAGCTAGAATGTGACCTCTGCAACCAAGGGAAAAAAGTCTACAGGGCAACAGATACATCCTTGAACTATTCAATCTGTATATATTGGAAGATCTCTTATGGTATAGTAATTATCAGTAAAACTTTTTGTCATACACATAGCAGTATAATATTTTGGATCATTTTGCTTTGACTTTGTTTATCTTGTTCCCTGTAGTTTTTCACTTTCTGTTATAAAATCTTCCAGTTTCTGAAAATGCCTCTGCCTATACACTGGCAAGTTGCAATCACCACTTTTTTATACAGCTATTTGCATACCCATATATATCCATGTATACATCTGTGTATATCCATTTTATTATATCATAATGTTTTTAGAGTTGTGTAGCACATCAAAATATAAAAGAAAAAAATTATGAATAAAATTTATTATGTGAAATTTCTTTTTAAACTAAAGTATTTCCTAGGTATCATTATTGTATTTAAATACTCTGAACCTCAGTTATTGTACTTGAATGTTACAAAAACTGAGGCTGCAGCAGAAAACTTCAAATTTGAATGAAACAGAAAGGTCCTAACCTTAGAGAGCTGGAAAGTGGTGTACTTTTAGAAACAGTCTAAAAGTAAAAGTAGACCAAATATCATGTATCTAGCATGGGTTCTTGCCAACAAAATAGCCTGGCAGGAGATTAGAGGGATCATCAGACCTGACAGAAGGCTGGTAAGGTGGATTGGCATCAGGGTGGAGGTGAAAATCAGTCACAGAGCCACTGACCATCCATGTCAGAGACAAGAGGGCAAGAGGCCAGGCAGGATGACAGCATACTGCCCTGGCCATTATGAGAAGGCAGAGCAGGCTGAATGCAGTGAATATTTCCTTCCAAATTCTCAGATACTTGAAATCAATGTGTGCTCTTTTTTCTCATTTGGAACTTCCTGGATTTGCTGCAGGGAAATATGGAGAAAGGTAAGTCTTGTGGTGAAATCCTTCGTGCAAGCATCAAAGAAAATACTCTGAGTTATTTTTGCCCTGAAAAACTTCTGCTGGCACTTTGAAAGTTCTCTCTTTAGATATCAAGATAGAGGAGTGACACGCAACTGTCTTTGCTGGGAGCAGTTTATTCCAACAGTTATGCCAAACTTTGCTGTCCTCTCAAATGTCCTCCTGTATACACAAAAATGGAAGTGGAAAACAGTCATGCTGGGGGATCTCCAGTCTGGTGCCACCAAAAAGAGCAGCAGCTAGAAGGATTACAGTATGGCATGTTCCTCTCAGTGCACAGAAAGGTGTGACAGACAGTAAGCTGTAGTGCCAACTAAAAGCAGTGACAGTGAGCAACAGCCCTGAGATCCTGCCAGAAGGGGATATGTTGTTTAATCAAGTCAGTTTTAGGCGGGTGCATAGCATCATGACTCACAGCATTGCTAAAGAACATGCTTACAATTCCCTCAGATACTCTACAGCACTTCTAGAGCAATGACAGCAAATTTGTCTCAGCACCTAGGAAGAAATATTGATGAGATGATCTTCATGTAGGGTGAATAAGTACATTCTCCTACATCAATGCTAGGTTTTTTAAATGCTAGATTTTCAATCAATCAAGAGAGCTTTACCATATAAAATAGACATTAAACAGCTACTTTATGAATATCTGTTTTTACCTAGCCTTTATAGTGCAGGGAGAGGCATTATCTTAGTTGTTGCACCTTTGGTAGTGGCTCATCTGTATCAAAATCTGACCTGCACGTCAAGACCACTCCTTTTGGGATGTGCAAAAAAAGCACTCTGATAGGACGGGATGAAAGACAAAACTTGGAAATTTAACATTTTATCAAAAACTGCCATCCACTAACCAACACAAAAGCAAGACTGATTAAATGTGAAATGTCAAGTGACAGTGGGCAGTGGGGGTGAACTGCAAGGAGTCCCCACCTCATTTGAGGTGGTCTGTTGGAGACTCAAGCAGTCTGTTCCTCTCTCAGTAGCCCAGGCTCTGCTCACTTTTTGTCTCCTCTAAAGGTTAGAAGCACCATACTAGACAGACGTATCCCATTTCAGTCTCTGCTTGCTCTCTCACAGAGCGAGCAGCAGCTATAAATAGGTGTTACTGTAAGCCTCACCCCTTGCTCTGTGCTTTGGGTAGTGGGACAGATGCACATGAGAAACCACACAAAAACAAATTTTATGGGCTCCGTGCTGCTCCTGCGCCAGGTTCAACAGTTGTTAGTTCCACAACTAACATCAGGGACTATGGGATTGAATTAAGTGGGGAAAGGATCCTAAAAACACTCACATGTTTTTCAGAGTGCTAATGTATTTTTGCTTAAACAGAATTAGTATCTAATTTACCAGTATACATAAGTAGGTATAGTTTCACTGGAGCAGTAATTTTTGATCATTGTTTGAAAATTAACTCTATTCTTACTGAGTGAAAATCACTGAAATATCAGCTAAGTATTTGAGCACAAAATTCACCAAGTGCACCAGAGTGCATGAGGGGCTCAGGCTTCCAAGTTCCCAGATACTCCAAGTTCAGCTGATCACATCTTCTGAGATGGTGTTTGCCTTGAAACCTACCAATCTCAGCAGGATTTGGGGATGCAGCATTTTTCTGTGAAAGCCATATCACCTCACAATTTAAAGTGGAAACTTCTGTGATGGTGCTCATCCATGTTAAAGTAAGAGCTTAAACTACTTTTTCAGATCTAATTAAACTTTTCGGGAGTGAGAGCCACCACTATAGCTATTTATTAAAACAGCGTACAGATGTTGCACAGGGCTTGTACAAACCTGTGCCTATGAACAAATGAAAAGCTTTTAAGATCACAGAGGAGTGTTTGAAGTTAAAAATTAGCCATGATTATGTACACAATAACCTGTCACTTCTTCTATGCTTCTGTAAAATAAAACACTGTCAAGAAGAAAGAAAGTGTCCTGAAGAAACACCAAAACATAACTTTACACTTGCTTAAAATGTACTTCCAAAGCTGCTAAAACTTGATTATTGAAGCATCTCTTATTTTAAAATATCTATTTGTTGTCATTTTGTATTGACACAAAAAAGCATGCATAAGACACAAAACTGCTTGCAGCAAAAAAAGCTTTTTCCAACTTATTTTGCATTGTTAGTAAACCAAATGTTAGGACTTATTTAATATCCTTTTAGGAAAAGTAAGGATGGTGTACTTGCTATTTAATCAGCTCAGAAGCTGCATAGAAATAAAGCAAATTCCATTTGGCAAAAGCCTGTAAAGGACCTAGATTGTATATTATGGAAGTCTAGTGCAGTCTGAATTTTCAGAAGTTTCTGGTTTGCCAAAATCTAGGAGAATGCAAAGGCCAATCCACTATGATATATCAAATTTCTTTATTCCAAGAAAGTTTCTTTTAGGTGAGCAGCACTTTGTCAGCAGGTGCAAAACAACTCATTCTTTGCATAAACAAAGTATCGGAGATGGCTACAATGTTTTATTTGAAATTTTTAAAATATAATCAGCCCTAAGTCTGGTAAAGTTAAGAATAATGACAACAGGATCCTGCAAAGGTACCTTGCATTGTCTCAATACTAAGTAAGGATACAACGTCTACCTACCACAGCTATGTACATTACCAGAAAGTAAGTAAATATATATTTGATACTTTGGAACTTTAGACTGACAGAAGCTCTAGGGGAAAAGACAAAAAAAGACATGGTTGTCTGAATTTTTTTCTTAAATTTGTGCTAGCTGGCTCTTTTCCACTTCTTAAGAAAGGGCATAAAAGTCAGACCTGTCTCTTTTTTTATCTTCACAAACCAAAAGACTGATTTGATCTGTCAAGAACAAGACACTTAAAAGATTCATGTATCAGTCTGACTGCTGGGACTGACCTTCCTCTGCTAAAGCCTCACCAAAGCAACAGAGTAGATGTAGGATATATGAAAAAAAAGCCCATGCTAGGTAATTATTAATGTTATTAAACTTACATTGTTTTAGCTTGTGATGTAGAAACCGCTGTTGAATACAAGCCAAAAAAGCCACGAAAAACTCTTGTTTTCTCATGTAAGGAGAATATACTTCTTTATAAAAAGATAACTGAATTTGGATCTTAAACTATCTTTAACAAAGCAACAATTCAGGGTGGCACTAGAAGCCAAGTGCCATATATTCCTGTTCAATTTCTTTAACAGCTGAAAGAATTTTTTTAAAAAAATTCTGATAACAGCTGAATGACATTCCTTCAAACTTCCTTGTTAAGGTAGATAAGGTTTGCAGTCCAAGATAGTCAGGAAGAGCTACTGCAAGCAAAGACGTAAGGTATAAAGTAGTATCTAAACTATAACTGTAGCATCCCCTGAGAGTAAATAAATTACCCAGTTACAACAGTAATCACTGCATATTTATATATCAAGTTCCATCTAGATTCAATGAAATATTAATCATCACAACCTTCCTGATGGACAGGTGCCATTATCCTTATTTCAGAGATCAGAACACTGCAACACTTCATGATTTAAATGGCTTGCTTTGCTTCACTCAAGAAACCTGTAGCAGAGCCATGAAATGTGTCTAGATATGAGGACTTCGCATTTTAAACTGCCAGTTCAAAGTCTTACACTGTAAATGCAACATGCTTTTACATTTGATCTTTGTCCAGAGCTTCATACTTAATTTAAACTCCCATTTTGAAGCCTTACCATTTGTATGCTATGTGGCCTGCAGGAAAACACTGTTCACATAGTTGGAGACTGTTTGAACATAAGAGGAACATACCTTTCCCACAAATGTCTTTAGCTAAATCATCAACACCTTGTTATTATATCACTTAGCACAGTGTGCATGGATCTCAGAAATGGTGTTAAAGTGAAGAGGGAGTGAGGTATGTGGCTTTACATTCTTTAGAGAGATATATTAGCTTGTACTTCCAGCCTGAGGAAGACCACTTTCACACTCCTTTTTGAATGCACTATGGGTTATGTGGGGCTTGCACTATGGGGAGGAATGTGCTGCAGTGAGATCCAAACCCCTGATTTTTATGGTTTTAATTCTGTGTTCCAGTGTAACGGGTACAAAGTTAGTTAGTTTTTCCAAACGTGGAAAATAAAAATTGTAGCAAGACTTTTTTTTTAAATTCTGAAATGTTTCTGTTGAAAAATACCCAAGACTATTCAGATTATCATGCTCTCTAGACATGCAGAGGGATCATAGTGTGCTGCATTCTTTTTCTTTCCTGAATAACAATGTGTTTCAGTTTGCCTAGAAATAGGCATATGTAAAAGAAATATTCATCAGTTATCAGACTGTGGGATGTTGTGCTTTATTTAGTGACTTTCAGAACAAATATGAGTTTCCAGTCCCGAAGTATCATTGTCTGAATTCTGTTATCATAAAATCATAGAATGGCTTGGTTTGGAAGGGACCTCAAAGGTCCCCTAGTTCAAATCCCCCTGCCATGTGTAGGAACACCTTTCAGTGGACCAGGTTGCTCAGAGCTCCATCCAGCCTGGCCTTGAACACCTCCAGGTATGGGGCATCCACAACTTCTCTGTACAATCTGTGCCTCACCACCCTCACAGAAAAGAATTTTCCCCTAATAACTAATCTTAACCTACTCTCTTTCAGTTTGAAGCCATTGGCCCCTTGTCCTGTCACAAGTTGTTCTTGTAAATAGTCTCTCTTCCTCTTTCTTGCAGGCTCCCTTCAGGTACTGGAAGGCTGCAATTAGGTCACCCCAAAGCCTTCTCTTCTCTGAGTAGCTGTTACTTTTTCTGAGTAGCTGCTTCATTAGGAAAGGGCAAACCTCAAGAGATTCTGAAAAGCTGAGAACTGAAATGCTGGAGACTAAAACACTGGGAAAGTACTTGGAACTCTGGTAGAATTTCCACATTTTTCTAATGGCAATAGTGTAAACATACTTACCTATATAAGCATGACATACTTTGTCACACCTTTTCTATACCATTTTTTAAACTGATTGAAAGGGAGACAATGGCATATGTTCATTTTTCCCCTCCTTATCATGAGGCATCCATATAAGAGAGATCATGCTGCCCACATTGTGGCAGCAGAAAAGATGAAATGGAATAGCCAAAGAATGCTATATTGAATGGAAGGTAATGATCCCACTCCAACAGCACTTACAGATATCTTGTCCTGGCAATGTTTGCAGAAGGAACCAGGAACAGTGAATAAGCTCAGAAAGTTGTCATGCTGAAGATGTTCCTATGCTTTTAATTCACTCCCAATTTTTATGAAAAAAAGAGTAATTCTGGAAATTGTGTCAGAAGCTGATATTGATAGATTTGTACATCATTGAATAAACAGACAAAAACATTTCCTAAATTTTTTCTACATGCAGATGCTGACAACTGATGAACCAATCTTCACAGGTGATTGTAGAGAACCTGCTTACTACATCCCATTAAAATAGGCCAACAAGAAAAATTTTTATGCATGACTACATACATACATACATACATACATACATACAATCACAGGTGAAAGCAGACCAGGCTTAGAGACAATAACCTTCCTCCATAGGCCCTTCTTAGCAAGATTCTGAAGAATGGCTGATGGGATTACACAGTATCATAAACAGATAGGCAGAAATGAGTGTCAGAGAATTTTATCAATTTACATGTGTTTCTCCCTAGTCTAATTTGGGTTTCCTCTAAAAGGCAAGCTCTCCCAAGTGAACTGGCAGAAGTGAAGGGTTGCCTAGCTGTAACTCTAAGTAGAAGACAGGTCTAGTTCTGCATACTATTTGTATGAATTTTAAGATTTTTCCTAGATGTGCTCTTTGGAAGAATTCAAACTCTCCAGAATCTTCTCCTGGGTAGAAATTACTTCAATACCAACACTGAGCAAGATCCTGAACTGCCTCTTGGATCCCTACACTGCACACTGCAGTGGATGCATGGATGGCTGATGCCATTGGACAATTACTCGCTGTCAGTAACTGATGCTTCACCCCTTCCTTCAGGAACAGAAATTTGCTGTTAGATATTCACAGAAATATAAGATGCCTGCCTGGGACAACTCTCTCTTCAAGCTTAGCAGGATCCCTGAGAGGCCTTTGACACTGCCTCTTGCAGGTATCTCTGAGGAAGCTGCACACAATGCTGTTTCTAGGCTCAACACAACAGCCCTGCTGCTCTCTGGGGGTCTTCTTGCTTAAGATGATAACATTTGTCAGCCACTGAACTTCCTTCTTCCCCATAAAATGAAAGGAAGGGGAAATCCCAACATCCTGTGACTGAACAAAAATAGTGAACTAATTCCAACATGCTCATGAGCACCAAAAGGCTCCTTGTCTGCCTGCCCCACTGTTCTTCTTATCCCCTTTTACAAGATGAAACTATGGGCCCTCTGTGGGCCCTACTGTTTTGAATGAAATTTGTCTACAAGCATAACGCTTTATTGTTATGCACAAAAAATTTCACCATGGCCATACAGAACAAGAACCCGTAACACTGCATGCCCTTTCTGGCTGCCAGTTGCTGGCAGAACAAAACTATTTGCAGTCTTTTCCACAGCTGCAAAGTAGCCTTTGTGTATTCATTTCTCCAGGATGTAATGCTACTCAAAATGCAGACTTCTTTTTTAATTTAAATGATTGATCTTTTGAACCATTAATTTGACTGTTGGAATATCCCATCAGTTACCTAAGCAATAAGACATAGTATATCCACCATTTCAGGAGCTAATTTTCAGATTGTTTCAATTTATTCTGCACATGTGCTGCAAAAGCATGCATGACATTTAAGTGATTTCAAGTGGCATTAAATTTTTTGGCCATAACCTACGGAACTGTGTGCAAGCCAGAAAGGTTGTGATTTACTGGGAGAAAATTTGGGCCAGAAATATTTATTGAAGACTGGAACATTTCAGTTTGAGAGTGAGATTCCTTGCCTTCCTATTATCCCAAAACTGCAATATTTGGGAATTTAAAGTGCCTGACGTAATGTTCAACACAATGTGGCTTACAAATATCCCATGTGAAAAAACTCCCCTAACATCAGCCTCTTTACTTTTGGATGGATTAATGCCATCCAGAGGGATTAATCAATTACCCAACATAATATTAAATATTAATTACTTGTAAACAAAACCTCGGAGACAGAAAATGTTTGAAGAAAAAAGTCAGCTAAGGCTTTTCAGCCAATCAGAAAGCAAATAGAAATGAGGGAATGTGTTTGACATATGGAATTTTCATTCCAACAGAAAATGGCTAAAAAGGCAATGATAAGATTAAGGTGGTTTGACATTAGGATTTCACCAGCTCACATAATTTAAGTAAAAAGAGCCTATGAAAGCTATTTCAATCATGTGCCAATAAGCTTTAAGTCATACATACCACACATATCTTCTTATTCCTTTATGTTTAAGTACTGCCTTTAGTAATAGCTGCATATTACCCTATGTATAATGTGTGCTGCTGAAACTTTAGCTTGGGGAGAAGGACTCACTGAGTTGAATTCCTGCCAAAACAGAAAAAAGTTTTATAAAGTAGCAAGAAGTAGAAAATACAGCTTTGCCTTGTACAGGTACAGGAACCCCATGCATTTGCAAGGGACTCAGCTATTTTGCCTTGATACATTTCCATGTAAGCTCAGCAACAACAATATACTGTGGGTACTTTCTTGGACTTTCTTGGACTGAATTGTGATTTTGTCACCTCCTTCAGGTTGTTTCTTTAGCCATCTATTTTGATAAACAACAGTATTTCAAAAGTTTACAGAATACTTACTGTCTCTTCTCACTCAGATTGGAAGTTTGTTTGAAATTTCAGATTGACCAAAAGGACAGAGAGTTTATAATATTTTTATCATTCTACTTGTAAAACAAAACTCATCCATTGTTATTTAATCATGTACTTACAGAAACTGCTTCTTCATCCTCATAACGCACCCCTGGCCTCTGCTTGTGCAGTCCAGTCACCTGTGACAATTGACTTTTAAATCTCTTCACTCTAAAAGACTGTCCAGAAATTTCTCAGTTCTTCCAGAAGCAGGCCCCACTCAGATATAAAGGGGCTGAAAGGATGAAATTAGACTTCCAAAGGCTTTTTCTACTGGGTCAATTCAGCAATTATTGATTTCACTGACCTTTTCAAGAATTTAATAAACTTTACTTCTCCTTCCTAACCCACAATATAATGTGGCATTAAAGTAGCTTTCCTTGAAGAAATATTTCAAATACACTAAACTGACACTAAAAACAAGAAAAAATATCATAAACATGGGTTGAGGTTAATGCTAAAGCTTTGTACAGAGGTTCAAGTAAATAACAGTTGCTGTTATCAAGAAGGTCCTCCTTTTTATTTGATACTTTTAAATTAAGGATTAATAATCTGGGTAAAAAATGTATCTTAAAGTTGAAATTATACTCAGTTTTGGTACTGACATTTGGCATAGTGCCATAGCTCAATCCCAGAAGTGCAAAATACAATTCCAACGGTCTAGGGTAACCTAAAACTCACTTTAAGTATTTCAGCTCAAATGGGGAGTCATCGACCTTGTGAGCATGAACCAGGGGCATGAGGGTGCCCGGGGATGGGCGGATGTTGGGGCCTTTACCCTTGCCATTGACACTCGACGTGTTTGGCAGAGATGCTAATTTCCAGGTAGCATTGCAGGGTTGAGAACTGGGCTGCCACCCCATGCTGAAGGAAGCTGGGGACCTTGTAAGCAAGACAGAAACAGAAAAAAAATAACCAAACCCCCTTCGGAAATCTGCAATGACAGAAGTGTCGAGCAATGCCAGGCTCAGTTTGGGCTAGTGAAATCAATTTCAGCTGAAGCTTATATATACATATATATATACATATAATATATATAGGTGCTTATAGCACCTAGGAGCACACATTTAAATCTATCCTGTTCTGTCTAAAGGTGTCTCTCCTGCGAGTGCCTTGCATGCACCCCTTTTGTTGTGTGTGGGGCTTTTTAAATCACTGAATTATAAGTATGCTTAAATGCTTGGAGGATTTTAGTCCATGATAGTATCTCACTTTTAAAGATGTTGGCCTAAGGCACAAGCGTTCAGCTGTACATAGTTTGCAAACACATAAGTGGATAACAAAAATAATATGTACAAAATAAATATGTAAGAACCTTTTCTGCAAAGCTTCTGTGAGCACTAGTTTTTCTAATAGGTTAAAGATAATATTATGGGCAAGTTGAGAGTTCAGAATATCAATAGTTGACATATAGCATCCAAAACATACAGTAAAACTTTACTGTGGTGAAGTTTTAATATATGTATTGGGTGCTATATGACAATCATTTAAATTCTGAGGGTAAAACTGTGAGGGGAAAAGCACTTTTGTTTCACCTGTTTGCCTTTTCCGTATTCCTAGTAATAGCAACATTTAGGTACAGGAAATATGCACAGCTATGATAATGACATGGCCCAAACCTGTGAAAACAAATAAACTAATATTAATGAAAAACTCTTTCAGCACACTCTGTGGAGCCTTAATAGTGGCAGCAAAGGCTCCTAAACAAGGGTAAAACTTTCTTGTCTGATTACTAGAATGCTTAGTTACAAGGAGATGAGTTAAGGGGTCTTTTGTCATGTTAGCTTTCGTAACATCTACCTCTCCAAGGTTGAGTAAAACTTTTTGGATTTTCCAAAGACAGTTTTGATGCCTTAATTGCTATCTTTTTCTTTTTTTTTTTTTCTTTTTTTTTTTCCCTGGGCTAATTAACATCAGTTTGTAAAAATTTCCTGCAAGACATTGTAAAACATCATTTGTTAAAGAGATTGTGGGCCTTGCTCTTGACAAATGTGAAGTGACATTCTGCCTGTGTCTTTTGTAAGATCATATAAAGGAGCTGGTTTATCTACCAGAAAAAGAAAAAAAATCCCACCAGGAACCAGTGAAAAAGACAATACTCATCATACAGAGTCGCGGGGATAAGTAAATGGTTCACACGTCTTGCTCACATGAGATGAAAGGGAATTAATCTAAATTCATTTTACATTTGATCACAGACAAGGAATTCTTCAGATCAAAGTGTGCCATAATAATGAAGACTAACTAAATGCAACTAGATCCAAAAACATCTGTCAGGGGCTTGATGTCTAAAAATGGAAATCCTTTATATTAATGTATTATTACATAACCACATGAGAACTGAAAGACTCTTGAAGTCTTATTTTGTTTTTGTGTATTGTGGTTAAGAAAATTCAACTAAGAAACCTCCCCAAATGCATCTAACACATTGAGAGAACAGAGAGTTAGATATAATGATGAGTTTTCAACCTCTGTTCTCTTTGTGTCTGATCAGGCAGTACTTTTAAAAAGGCTAACGGCAGAAATGCTGATGACCTAAATAAAATATATCAGCAGCATAGGGAATGAGTTTGATGGTTGTAATCCAATTTTCAGTGGAGAAGGGTGCACATCACACATCACAAAAACCTTCTCAACAATTAGCACTAATTGGCAACTTTTTTGGCAGTCTCTTTACAGAGGCCAAAAACTGAATGAACACGGAGATTAAACTGTCCTTTTGTTCCTAGAAGTACTCTGTTTGAACAGCAGCTGAAACGTATTGGTACAGCAATGTGGAAAAAAAATGTGGCATTTCTGACTGTGCTGTACCTGTTCTGGAGATGATCAGAATTCATTCTTCATGGCTGTCAAATCAGCTTGTATATGCTAATAGTGCTACAGCAGAAACGTGAAAACAAAACTTAACCTTCTAGGTGGAAATGCTTAAAATGCATATAATATTTAAATTTGTAGTGGAAAAAAAGTGTGAAAAACTAAGATGTGCAAAAGTGAACAAAAATGGGCTTGTCTCTTTTGATATGAGAGGCATGTGTGTGCTGAAGTGTTGTTTTCTTCCATCACTCCTCTGTATTCACTCATTCTCTAATGGAATGCTTTAGTGCAGTAAAGCTGTCTGGATGCTCAGAAAAATTGATGCCTTTTCCAAACTTTATTTAACTTACCAAATTGCAGTCTGAGCTTGATCACACAGCTGGACACACACTGTTCCACAGAGAAGAAGGCATGTTTTGCTGCAGCCAGCCTTGCTCCTGAAAAGCTTTTGGAAGTTGTCAGGCTAAAGAGCAGCTCTTGGCTCTGCAGTAGTTGGGACTCATACGGGCATAGAAGTGCCCTTTATGTTTCTGGTTGAGTGAAGCTACAGTGCAACAGACACTTTGATCCATTACCCTGCAATCCAGTTTGCAAAGAAAATCAGGGGACAGAGCAAAGTCCCTTTTCTGATAGGTTACCAAATCTGACTCTTGGCTGTAGCTATCTTTACTGTTGCCATTTCCAAGAAACTGCCCTTCTTGTCCACAGCTTCCACTAATCTCTGCAGTTTCTAAGAAATGCAGGCAGCTCTGCTTTTGTGACATCAGTTTCAGTTCTGCTAGTATTATTTTGATTTATTCTAGAATCTCCTTTTATTCATGACCTAAAAGAATTTAGATGGTTTGTTGGTGTAGCATAATAGTACTGATTTCTGGAAACAGTACTTAGAACTCCCTGAGAACAGCTCATTTTCATGGTGCTTAGTGAACTTCACAGTCATGTCATCCAGTTTTGACAGCTCAGTCTTTCATTCCTCTGACAGATTTAGATTATCTTCTGTTCTTGTCAGAAATTATTCAGCTCTAACAGCATATGCAAAGAAGGTGACAAACACTATCTATTCTTCTACTGCAAGACTTTATTGTCATCAAAAGATACAGAAAAGGCGAGCCAAGAGTATATCACCAGAATTCCTATTTCTTGCTGTCAGTGTTATCATTGCATTTTTGTGGAAGAAAAAAACCCTTCTGAAACAGATTTTAAAGCATGGGAGATGATGGTATGGCAGAAGCAATTGATTGTGTTTTGGGAGTCAGATGTACAGCTCTTCTTGAGGTATTCACTTGTCTCAGTGGTTTGATATTCACTTACACACTATGGAGAAATATAAGTAAATATCATTATAGGCCAGAGTCAATGAGATAGCAAGTTAGCAAGTGCTATTGATAGCATGAGATTATGTATTATTAATGTTTGCCTGTGTCTGAAGAGTCTGGTTATGAACCAAAATCTGTGTGAGGGACAGGATAAGAGCAGGCTATAACTTGAAAGACAGCAGCTCTCACTGAACAAGACACAGATCTTTTACATGAAGCAAAATGCAACAACCTTTGATCTACCCTGACAACTTTCCTTTTTACTCTTTTATGTTCTCATGTGTCTTTTAATTATTCTGTTTCAAGGCCTTATTTTTTAATCAGAGATAGTCTTCTTTATTTGTATTTTATACCAAGTCTTTCAAAGAAAAGTGAAAAAGGACATACAGCTGACTACAATGAAATGGCAAAATGTGCTGCACACAGTAACAAAAGTTTCCATACATTTGACTCTAGTTTGTTTTCAAATACTGATCTGATTCTGCTCAAACCTGTTCGCATTCAGCACCCCCTTGCTTCATATTTACTATAGGTAATGTAAATCAGTGCCAATCAGTTCTTCACCCTGAGCACATCTGCTACAGCAAAACAGAGCCAAACTATTAGCAAAGAATGGCATTGCAGATAAGATGCCTGAAACAGTTTCCAAACTTCAAACTCCAAGTATGACTGAAATGCAAGTTATTGAAAGAGGGTGGTTGTATTCCTTAGTGACTGATTGAGCAAGTTTTTTTAAATATATGTTGTTTCAATTAAACACAAATTGTTAACTAAATTCTTTATTGTTCCACGGACAAGTATTACATATACTAAAACTCCAAGCAAGTATGAAAAAATACTTTCATGAACACAGCTTTGCATGCTAACAACAGTTTCCAGACTTATGGAGGCTTGGGTCATTCTATTTGACAGACTTTACAGTGTATTTTTTATGTCTTCAGATGGTAAAATACCCTATTTATTATTAAAAAATGAAATGAGCTGTTATTTAAAGCAGATTATTTTCTTAAATCAAAATGATCTGGCTTATTAAATTGCCAGATCAGTTAAAAATGTAAGGGGGGAAAAAAAGGAAGAATTCCTTTCCCTTTCTTTCAATAATTTTAATTCAAATCACACTAAGACCTGCTCTGAACTCTATGACAGTTAATTAATTCTCCTCATATAATGCACCCATAAGAGAACACAAGGATGAAAAATTCTGTTTTCATGAATTCACCAGGGATTTTGTCTTTTGAGCACAGGCAGGACTTGACCCAAAATATTTACTGGTACAGAGATGATTACATTTTTTTCAGGGAGGTTACACTGAGGAATTACATGGCTTTGCATATGCTGTGCTCCATGTGCATTTGGTTGCCACACTACACAAGCTCCCCACTCCTAGAGGGGTGATCAAGGCCAGCTGTGGAGAGGAGGGTGAGTAGACCCAAGGATGCAGCTCTGACAAGATCACAAAACAAAATAGTCTTCTTTCAGAAATCTCTGTGCCCAACAGCGCCCAAGGAAACAAATCCAAAGCAATTGCTGTTTTCACTCAGTGTCTTCAAAACCTGAAGGCAGAAATGTCCTGGTGAATTAAAAGGGATCAGACTAGGTTTTGACACAAAATTAACAAGATCCATCCTGAGGATCACTCTGGAACACACCTGTGACTTATAACCACCTTCCAGATCAACAGTTTGAGGGAGATTTTGGCTGGAAATCTCCAGTGTCTACCTCTTGGTGGTCTTCAGGAGAAGCTTTATTTGAGACCATCTTGTTGAAGGGCTGACTGAAGAACAATGCTAAGTCTCCCAGTCGTTTTCTACTATTCCAACTATCTTCCTTCCAGCTTAGCTCTGAGAAATTCCTTCTCCAGTCCTTTTCTCTCTCCTTCATCTCTTTTATTTCATCCTCAACTACTGGTTCTGCCTCACAGTTTGTTCCCAGACTCCCTTATTCCAGCACGCAAGAATCTGAACACTTCCTTCTACCATTCAGGTCCAAAAAAATCCCTATTTCCAATTAATTATCTGTTAATGTATCTATAAATAGGTGATTAGTGGCATTTTTGCCTCCACATTTCTGTGATTTGGCATTTTAAAAACAGTAGCCACGTGACTGAGATGCCAGAATACACAAAGTTGCAATTACCAGCGAGCATCCATGGAAAATTTGGTGGTTATTGCCAGCAAAACACAACATTAGTTCCTCATCTGTAGTATTGCTGAGGTATGTCTTTTCCAAAGACATAAAAATAATAACTATTTCAAATACTGAAACAACGTAACATCAGGAAATAATCGGGAAGTGCATTATAAGTGTCACATCTCTGCCTAATATTCAATTTATATTTTCTGCAATAGCAAGCATGCACTTAAACTTCCAAATAAGTAATAGTAACAGTAACAGAGTCCAAATAAATCAAGGAAATTCTGTACAATGTACCGAACTTGATTTTCATTCTGGGCTCCAAGCTTCTAGCTAGCTCCTATGCTTTTTCAGTTCATGAAGGTTTTACCCTCAATATGTTTCACATTACCATCTAAGCTTGCATTGAAAGTAAAAAATGAGAACTAATTCATAGTGAACTCAGAGACACCACACAATATAAACATCAGAATCTACTTTTATTCAACTGAATAAAAGCACTCAGTAGAGTCAGATGGCAAGTCAGATAGAAGAGAATTTCAATTTCCTGAAATTGTTTAGGCTGACTCTCTATTTTATGGGATAAAATATCAACTGGCACTTGTTAGTCACAAAAATATAAATTGTGCTGTTCTGTTGGTGACTTGGGCCAAGGTAAGGAGCATTTTGAGTCATGCACTCATAGTTCTTTCTGGTCTCCATAAGCCTCCATTGTATCTTAATTAATTTTCCTTTATTTTGTTTTTCCCCAGCATGATCCATAATTGTTAAATACATCATACTGGGTTTGGCCACTCTAACATCCTGAACCTCCCTACCTACAGAGTGTCTGGGTTAGCCACAAGACTGGGAGTCTTTGAGTGACTTGAAGAGAGGGAACATGGAAGCCTGGAGTTTTAAGCTCTTTCTTTTCCTAATGCAGAAGAAAAATAAAAGATGATCACTTTGAAAAGTGCCTCCAGATCTCCGTCAGCATTTTTACATTCTTGTGGTTCAGTATTCTGCAGGTGATACCCTGATGTTCTACAGCAATCTGCATTTCTTTCATCAGCTTGGAAGCTACTCTGCAATCCCTCTAGGAAGAAGAAGAAGAGGAAGAAGAAAATCCACTTTCACTTATATGTCCACCACAAACACAAGGTCCTAGTTGTGGGGAGAAGGGTCACATCATGTTTTGGATCTCTATTATGGTAACTGAGGAGAACAAAGGAAAGTCTACAGAGTTCTCCTTGGGTAGGATCCTCTCCTATGTGTGAATATAAGTGTTTCAAGTCGAGCTTCTTCCGGCACACCTTTAGTCAGGCTCTAAATCCCCATTATCTCATATTTTAGGAGGATACACTGGGGCACATTTTGGCTTTATCTTGGCATCTCTCTACCCCCTCTAAGGAAGGTCTTTTCTAGATCTTTCTTAAGTCTTTTAAATCCTGGCAACTACGTTTCTTCTTGGCCTTTTTCTTTTTATTGCCAGTGTTGACAACTTGCCTCTAGCCAAGCAGCTCCCACCATGAGTGATGGCATTTTCCTTAGTCTGCAGGTCAGTCTCTGATCTCAGTCATGATTCTGTGAAGTCAAAAAAACCCCACTAGTTTAATGAAGGTTAAAGTCCACCCCATCATCTTCTTAGACTGTTCTTCTAGAGCTTATATTTAGCTATTTTGACTCCACTGTTTCAAAGTGAGACTTCTTTCAACTTCCAAGAGAGTTGTCTACCAATACATTGGAGGCATGGCCTCTTCAATTCATTTATATTTAAGGGAAAGAGAGAAACATTTATTCATATAATTTGACCATATTTTAGCTTTGATAGAATTCAAAACTGAATATTTTTTAAAAGTTTGTAAAGCAGTAAGATCTGTGTATCGGCATAAACAGCATTCAGAAAAAAATTAGACAGAATTTAGTCTGTTCAGTATTTACCTACCCAGGTATTTTTTTTACAGAACATTTATGGAGATACTGTTGTGTTCTATGACATGAGCACCTCAAAAATAGATCTGACATAATAACTCCTGTTGCAGAAATATTTGACAGTGTCAAATGTTTGCTTGTGACAATGAAAATTTTGCTGAGTCAAGTTGACTCAATCACTGGGAGTGTTCAGAAATAATTTTCAACATTGTGTTATAATTTATATTATAGCAATTATGGCATTTTATTTTAATTTATACTTTTGCCCTGAAAATCTGACTTTGTACACCTTCAGCCTGTATTCAAGTTTGCAGTCTGCCTTTATCTGCTGTTTCTTCCAGACAGTAATTCAGAGAATGCAATTGTCTGACTGTGCTATAGCCAACTCATTAATATATTTCATGCCTACTGGAACCTGAATTTACTCAGGTATGATGAGAACAAGACTGAAGAGATGTAAAAACATGGTAAGGACAAGAAACTCCTTAATTTATGTAAAAATCACTTTTCAAAAGTCCTCTTTCAGTACAACAAAGCTGTTTGTTTTATTTTAATAATTTTATATTAGAAATAAATATTTATAATTGGTTTTAATCTTAAGAAATATTAAATGCATAATAACTGTAGAGATTAAAATAGATTATTACAGTCATAGATGAAATTAATTCTGATACAAAGTATCTTGTTCTCTAGATGATAATAGAATAAATAAAAAATTTATCCATGCCCATAGCTAGATTTGTCTACCAACCTCATTTAAAGTCTAAATACTTTGTCCTTCAGAGAAGGATTTATACACCTTGCTGCCCTTAGTTTTTTAAATACTTCTATTACTAAATATAAGAATATGTTTTTATCAATTTACTAATGGTCTCCTCTATTAGTTTCCTTTTTTTTTTTTAATAGATACATTTTAAGATGAAAGACCCCTCACTTGGAGATCTTACAGTTAATGGATATGATTTATTACTTTGCTGCAAAGTCAGATCATCCCTCCAAGCAGGGTCTGGAGAACAGCTGATTTCATGTTCTCTTACAGTAATAGAATCTGACATATACTGAATAGGATTTTTAATAGTCACATGGGAGGTATTTCAGTTGCTTACCATTGGCAAAATAATAAAGCCCACTGGTGAAATCTGCAACCCTACTGGAAAACCCCACTTTTGATAAATGGAATCAAAAAGCCTGCTATGCTTGTTGCCTTTTTTGGTTCCATTCTTTTTAAAATCTCGCCTTGTTGCCCAATAAAGTTGCTCTGAGCGCTGGCCTTCCAGCTGATGGTGTTCTTTACAGCTCCAGCTGCAATTCTGTGGCAGTGTTTCAGCATTGTAGGGGATAAAAAGAGTCCTCTGATTCAAGCATGTGGAAAGGACATACACAATGTAAACCCACAACGTATCTACTGCACACCAAACGTATCTACTGCACACCAAAGGGGGTTGCCACATGATAGCAGCAGTCTGCCAAATCCTCTGAACTTTTGGCATCTAATAATAGGGACACCGCAGTAAAAGAAAACCAAGGAAGGAAATTATTAGAGAGCTGGGAAAAGTAACTTATGTCACTTTTTTCGGGGCAATCTCTTTATTCCACTTCATTAATGCAATGATGATTGGATTGATAGAGGCTTAGCTCAGAGTACATCTGTTGGACAATAGCTGCTCTTTATTTATCTCAGTTCTGTGTATCAAAGAGTATAAAGAGAAGTTAACACTCTTTCTACACTCCAGCCTCTCACTCCAGTCCCAGAGCCTGGAATTTTCTTTCCCACTGTTTTGCTTCAATTAGAAAGGATATGCTCAAGTGTTGCCTTTGTTCCCACTTCAGAGGGATGCTCTCTAGGACCTGCAGTAACCTCCAGCAAGAAAGATAAATTGAGCATAGTAACCCTCAGGGCACTATTGATCCCAAAAGGAAAATATGGGAAAAGCAGACATGAAAATCTTTTATGAGTAGTATTTTTAAAAAATGTGAAGAAAAAAAGCTTATATATTCAAAGATGAGTATATATAACTAGCTGAGTGAGAACTGATTCATAAATGTTTATCTACTAAGTGCATATGAGATTGTTTTCCTAGTATAACCAACAGAAATTGTCAGACTTGGGTTTATTTTTTGAAATTTTATACTTTTTTTCAAAAAAAATATAGCTCTTAGGACAATGAAAGTAACACCACAAAGTAAGGTTTGAACAAACCTCATGTCTTTATGACACTAATCCCAAAATAGCACTGAAAATTGTTATTACTGGCACTGACTCAACTGACCTTGCTGAATTCTGCTTTTAGTTTATATGGCTGCATATCCCATGAATTCCAGGGGAGTCATCTGACTTTTCTGACTTTAAAATTTGAAAATTGTTACATGGAAAGCTGCTGATGTTAATGGAATCAACTCAGGCTTATTTAAGTGCTGGCAGAGTGTGCTGTTATAAATAAAAGGTTTTCATCATGTTGCGTGAAATTGATCTCTAAATACCTCAGAACACATGGTTTGACCTCCTTTATTCATTTGTGTTTTTATTTTTCATGTCTTCCCTCTGAAAAGCCTTTCAAAACATTTGCACATTATTTCTTATGTCCTACTCCCCCTTTAGCTCATTCTCTTTGTTCCTTTCTTTTCCATGTTGCTCCACTCCTGAATATTAGTGTTAATTTTTTTCTCCGTACTCTCTTTCTCCAGTTCTATCTTTTTGTTTTTTCACTTTTTAAAAAATCTTCTTTCACCTTGCTAGGTGAAATTCTTTTCCCAGAGCTCTTCTTTTGTCAAAATGACTGTTTCTGCATCAGCAGAAATCGTCACAAGCAAGCATTTCCTGCTGGACCAGAATTACCATTCCACAGCATTTCATTTTCTGAGAGTGAAGTTTTAGGAAAGAAAGGACAATGTCTGTTGTTGAGAGGAAGGCATGCTATCTATAAAACCAACCTACCACACCAATCTCCCTGCATGTTCTCACATGCTAATTCTACCAGGACTGGCCTAGACCAGTTAAACTCAATTCTATAATGGAGGCAAACAGCAGAAGTGTTTGAGCTTCAGTAAGTTCACTCTCTTAATTGTCTAGAAATATTTTGAGTTATGCCTTATGCTCTCTCCTAGATGAAAGACAGTCAGATGGAATTAATTTATATGATTTATCAATTTATGAATGGTGTCAAAGAAAACTGATTAAATGTAGTATTCCACTGGTTCTCCATAAGGAAAAATGTAGATAGCAATACGCATATCACCAGGCAGTTGTGAAATATTTGTAAATCACCAGAGAGGATAGAAAATAAAACTATTTTGACAAGTACTTGGGAGAAATTAAATTCATTCCAACACTGGAGACTGGAAACAAGACTAACTCAGGTTAATGGAAAAAATTATCCACTAACAGATGTACAAAACCACCAGAAAGGGGTTTGATATATATATTACCTTATGGCACATGAACAAGACCTTAGAAAAGTAGAGATTTGTAAATATTTTGCCAAAAACAAAGCTCTGCCAAAATGAAAATAATTACTCAATTATTTTGGTTATCCATCAGTGCTGGGTGTGCATTTTCAGAGAGCTGGACATGGATTACCTATGGAAAGAGGAAGCTCATTTCAGCCATGTAATTCTCTTACATTTTCAGCAACTACATCCTGGAAATCAAAAATCAATTTGCAGCAACCACTCTCCAGTGATATACTTGATGTTAAGTCAACTTTCTGACTTCAGAAAACCAAAGGGACACAAATTTTACTGATGAACTTTTACAGTTCCCAGAGGTTTATAATGTAAAGTTCTCAGCCACAAGGATTGTTATCTGGAGCATTGTGATCTTTCCTGGTACCCTTAAATAATACTACAACTGTCTTTGTGGTGCATCATATTTGGAAACATTATTTCCATTAAAGTCTGTGGCCATGGCTTATTATTTATATTTTTTGAGAAGTAAGAACCCTGCCAAAATAAGTGTTTCATCTTCACCCTCCAGCCATGATAGGCACCACAAACTCACATGATAAAGCATTCATTTTTTGCCAATACAGTCCTATTTGAAAAGAAAAAACAAAGAATAGAAAGGCACTAACATATTTTTTACCAATAGCAGCAGAGAGATTTAAAGTAGGAATCTTCACCAAAAGGTGTTTTTTAAGAGGCCAATGCTAAGTAGGACCTTGTCAACTTGGAGTTCCTCCATAGGGAATTCAGGCTGTAGATAAATAATTACTGTCACAAGGCAACTCATCTGATCTATTCTGTCTGTGTAATGAGAAAATGAATCTGTACCTATAAAGAGTGTCCAGTTCAGATTAGCATCCTGACAGTGACTCACTCAGATTTAAAAGTCAATCTTTTGATCTCTGTTGGGACCGATTACTCTTGTCACTGGTCACTTGACAAGGGTGTACAGCACATCTAAATCAGAGCCACAAACTGAAAACAAATTTCTGATGTGTCATGCCCAAGGCTCAACTGTGAGGGCAAACTCCAAATGGCAATTTCTAAAGATAAATTATATTCCCTGGGCTAGAAAATGTGAATATCTAAATAGGCAAGGATCAAGAATTGCTTCCTGATTTATATCTTTCTGTTTGAGAAAGCTCTTTTCCTTTTGTCAGGCTGGCATGTGCATTTCTTCTTTTGTGCCAAGCAAGGATTTTCAGAGTTCAGAACATAAATGAAAGGTCACAGAAGTATAGTTTGCTTGCAGTAAATCTTCAAAGGAAAGAGGCTGCTAATCACCACAGATGAAGTCTAGCATAGCAGAAAAGCTTGAAACAGCTTCTTCAGAGAATGTTTTAACAATCAGACCCTTTTGGGGAGGGGGGAGGAAAGTAAGCACACAATTGCAACCTTTATCTAATAATCACTACCAGCAGCTGCAATACCACTTTTCCTCACAGGCATGATATATCAAGAGTTAAAGGCAGTATCGGAGGAAAAGAACATTAATATTACTCAAAACTGAGCTGGTTCTTTGATTTCCAATATTTTTCACTTGTTGAAATAATAAATTGCTATTTTTTTATCTTTCCTTTTAAGATAGAGATTTTGGGGTCAGTTCTTTAGGTTTGGGTTGGGTTTTTTTGTGGGGCGGGGAGGCTTGTGTTTTTTTGGTTGGTTGGCTTGGTTTGGTTTGTTTCATATCTGGAACATTTACAAAAAGACTTAAACATAGAGATATCTCAAAAGGCTTGAAGGCCAGGCAACCTCCCACTCCCCATTGTTTGGGAAGCAGGATGCAAGACATACATCAAAGCTTCTGTGGATGAATGTGGTAACTGTTACCCTGCACTGTACATGCTAAGAGAGACCTAGATCCAAAAATGAACTTGGGCACTGAACTATGTGAAAACTTCTCAGCTGCTAATTTTGCCATGATAGGATTCAGCATCTGTTTCCCAGAGTGTAACTCAGGGTGGTGTGTCAGGCCCTTGGTCCTCAGAGACAATGCAGAGCAACATCAACACCTGCAAAGTGGTGCCTGTCCCAATCCCACTACTGCCTGTCCTCCTGGCCCTTGGCCCTGGCTGCACAATGGACACTCCAGAGACACCACTCTGGTGCTTCTGATGCTTAAAGTATGGAAGGGGAGATAGCATTGTAATAATAATTAAAAAAACAAAGCCACAAGGAGGAGGTTCATGACCTTTTATATGGCATCTGGATGCAGAATCTTAAAAATGATGGGTTACAGCCTTTCAAGGAGGACATTAAAAAAATTAGTTTCATTTCTGCTGAAAAACATAAAAAAAATATTTGGGATTTAATATTTTTTCTGCTATTGTATATTGTTTTACTGTATTAATATTTTATTTTAATGCTGATTAGTAAATGTTATTGCAATAAAGTAAAATATACAACTTGAAACATAATAAAAGTAAATTATGATGTTTTACTGTTGGCAACAGCTGACTTCTTCCAGAATGGATAACTGAGAAGCAGTTGTAAATACCAACTGGTTATTTTTTTACTGGTTAGAAAGAAACTAATTATTTTTTATAACAACAATGAAAGCTGAAAGCCTATATGGAAGGCAGGAAAAGGGAGTAGAACTCCTTTCTTCTTAGATATTTAGATCTGCAGTGAATAACAACAGCTAATTTTTGTTTTCTGGATGAATCAAAGCCAACCAAACACAATTCACTCTGCTCAGACTAGACTGAAATAAGAAAAGGTCAGAGAAGAATAACAAAGATCTTCAAAGTTGTTGAACAACTTTCCTATGGGAAACAACTAGACAGACAAAAACTTTCAGACTGGATATGACCAAGGAATGATATGGATATGGACTACAAAACTTTAAGAGGCCTGGATAAGGTGAATAGGGAATGACTGTTTGCTTTTTTTCATACAGAACTATGAAGCCTCAAATGAGAGACAGAGGCCAGCAGCAAACAAGGAGTTCATTCTTCCCACTGCTCACAGCTCTGTGGAGCTGGAAAACTTGGTGCCCTGAGATGTTGCTGCTGATAAAAGTCTGCTACCTCTCCAGGGAAAGTGAACAGAGAAAACATATCTCAGTTGAGGCAAATGAAGAAAAATGTGTCCTTGAAAAGAGATACTGTGATCCACAAATTGGTGGCAAGCAGGAAAATATTCTGGGGAGTTACACTGCATTCCTAGCCTGTTTCTAATATCCTTAGGCACTTGCTACTGTTGGAGGTAGGCTATGGGGCTAGATGAGCCTGGGGTCTAATTTGTCATGGTTTCAGTGTTTTTGTGAATGAAAGCTCTACGTAGTTCTTGGCAATAGGAAGAGAATCCACAGCTCCTTTACTTTCCTATCAATGTTCTAGATGCCAAGTGTGGAGCCTTGGTCACTCTTCCTGGCCTTATATGTATGCTGAATTATTGTCCTGACCTCTTGAGTAAGCAAAGATGACTGATGAGTGATTATCTTTAACCACCCAATGCCTCATATGGAAAAGGCAGATTTTAAAAAGTATTTTGCTCATGTCAGATCTTTTTCAGTGTCTTTCTAACCAGACTGTAAGACAAATACAAAATTCTAGATGACATTTTTCCTAAATTGGAGAGAACTTTTAGGGGCATTTCAGAAACTGATTTGATAGAACCAATAGATCTTCTAAGGTTTAATATGCCAAATGTATATTAATTAATATATTAATTATATTAATATTCACAATGTATTAAAAAGTGAGTTTGCAAGCAGCAGGAAATGTAGTTCCCATAAGATCATTTGATATAATTTCATCATGAATATTTGCAGTCACTAACATAATCAGTCACAGCACAGAAAACATAGATGTTCTAATCTTGCTTATTACCATAATGACTGAAAACATTCTTCCATTGATTTTGGCATCTTGAGTCTTGAATATGCTGGCCATGGAAAAATGCATTAATGGTGGTCATTTAAGAAAATTTTCATAAGGTTTCTGATACAATTATGAAATATTTTTATCAAAAAAATCTGCATGGCCAGTTTCTGGTACACTGATTTCTCTTCTGATATAATTTTTCCATAATATTTTACTAAAATTAAAAATCCAAAGAAAAGTTTAAAAGAGCAATAAATCCTTGAGACTTTAGAGTGAGAGCTGCAGAAAAAAAAATAAATTTGAAAGTCGCTACATATAGAAGAAAACTAACTCCAGCAAATTCACTCAAAGTCATTCTGTCTTCACCTTACCTGGGAAGAGCAATGGTCACCAGTTTCCAGTGGTTATGGCAGCGTGGCTACATGGGCAGCACCTTTCACCATTTTGCTACAAGCTGGGTATTTCTCACCTAAACTACGTGGCAGCATATCTCGTGCAGCATTCCTGCTGTAGCATGAAGAATGGGAAGAAGACAGAGCACACTGCTATGTGGAAGGCCTGGAAAACAAAAGCAATCACAGGTACGATTCAGGCAAACACCTGCAGCAGGAATTAAGGGCACTCTTTGGCATCCAAGGCTGATCATGTTCCCAGGTGTCTGCCCTTCTCCTCTACGTAGCAAAATAAAGATTTTGCAAATTAGAGGTGCTGATTAGGGACAACCTCATAGTCTCTAAAAAGACATTACACAGATAATCTGTAGGGTTTATGCTATAGGAATATATAAATATTCTTAAAATTTATTGTCCTCTTTCATACATTTTGGTGAGGAAGGACACTGTGTGCTTTCAGAGTAGATAAAAAACTATTTTCTGAAAGCACAAAACTCTCTCATTTCATCATTCTTAACCCACTTACATTTACAGACCAAGGATTTGAGGACAAAAGAAAAAATAATGATACAAAAACAATGTAAGGAAAGAGATACAGAAGGATTATTAATCAACTTTCTGAAATTTGTGAGACAGGAAATTCATTCAAAGGGAGGGTTTTGGAGATGAAAAAAATGTTCAAAGTCCACAGTGACTTCAAGATTACTGTCATGAGAGCAAATCAAGACAAGCTAAGAACAATCCTCTCAATCAGAGATAAAGATCAAGCATAACTTTCTTCCCCAGTGCAGACATTTGTTGTAATGGAGGAGACTATACAGCATCTGAGCTACAAAAATGGGTAGTTTTTGCAAGGTTTTATAGATACAAAAAATACATTAATCTTGATATCATTAAGGTAAACTGACTGAAATTCTCTCTAGTTCTGCAGAATTAGAATGCATTTCCCCAGTTTCAGATTTAGAAATCCTTTTTCTCTGCAGCTGCCTGCAATATTTGCTCATGATCTCTGCTACCTCATAGTTTCGGAAATCTTTCCAAGATTTCCATGGTTTTAAAATAATACTATTTTTATTTTCTATTCCATTTCTGCTGGAGTACTTTATGCTTGCAAATCTTTCAGCTGTTCTTTGCACCCCTAATTAAATCCAAAACTGCTACAAGAAATTGCCTCACAAGCAGGTCACGTTCTGCACAAACATCGCAGCTCTGTGGGTGGTTGTTTGAAGTACATACTTGCTATATCTTGCAATCTAGAAATCTCATTCCATGTCCTCAGCAGCACTGTAATATCCCTCTATCTATTTATTATTTCACCAGTATCAGTCTTATGCTATTTATTTCTACCATAGATTTTTACTGCCATTTCTGGTTTGAGTATCTTCTCTAGGAACCTTTGTACTTTACAGTGCAAAATCTCAGATGTATATGTAATCTTTCAAAGCCAGATCCTAGAAATCAAATTCTTGATAAAAGGGCATAATCAACTTTGCTGTACTCAAGTTCTCAGACTACTGAGTTAATACAAATTTCCCTGATGGGTGCTGGGATGACTTCCTAACAGTTTCTCAAACATGTTGCCTGGATAATGGTGATACTAAAGCCAAAGCTGAAGGCTGACTTTAGCTACAAAGCTGGACCTTTTATCAACTACCTACTGCAGCACTGGCAGGAAGACTGGGTCAAAAGAGCTCCTGTTGAAGTGTGTCTTTGTTTTGGGCTTAGCCAGGCTGAAGTGTGCTGATGCTTTGGCAGGGTGCCCTGATGCCCTGATAATGGATTGTCAGGCACTGGAAGCCCAATACTTAAAAAGAATTATTCCAATAATGGAACACCATGGCAATTGTCATAAAATTAAGCAGGGTTTTGTGCCAGTAAAAAAGTTTATGTAATGTGTAATATGTGTAATATGTGATTTCGATTATCTTGCTTTAAGTTTACATGGGAATAGAACTTACTAGCCTTTAACCTACACCTACTCCCTCCACAAATGAATGGGTTTGCATTAAGTAAATGCCAAAGAAAAACTGACTTCTAACATCTTTCTGAACAGATGATGATTTATTTTTTATTCCTAAGTTTACTTTCTACATTTTCTTTTGCTCCATTTTGTCTATTTTTAATCCTCTTAGATGATAAACCAGTCCATTCCCATCATTGCAGCTAACCAAGTCATCAAACCAGTGACCTGCCCTTAGTCTGATAGTTCCCATCCCCTTGCTTCATTTCCCACACTGTCCATAAGATAATACATTTTGTTTGAAATTAAATAGTCCCTGAGTGAAATTCATAAGCAATCTTTTTAGCAGGCATCTTCTGTTCCAGAGGAATACCTTGTTATCAAACTGTGCTCACTCTTGTTGCCATGTATTACTTCAATGAGTTGTGAATTCTTTATCAGCAGAGTGGCACTGTTTCACAAATAAACAGAGGATAAATCCACCCCACAGCAATCAGGAGAGGGGAATTCTGGATCTGAATGCTCTCAAGCTGAGGAAAAATACATCAGGTCAGTTCTTTGTCTTCTGCAAGTATGTTAAGGAAAGAAATGGCTGATCCATGAGTTTTAAAAAAACCATGTAAGAATCATGATGGAAGAAGTTACACAGAATGTAGACAACAAATTCCAGCTCAGCACATGTCACCCTACAGCCCCAAATCAGGTACCAAAGTACCAAAGGACATGGATCTTCTAAAGACCTCTAGTTTTGCATCCCAGGGGCTTCATTTTGAGGTACTTGATTGTCCTCAGGCAGGCATATGGTGCTTCAAAGGCTCACTCAGGTAAAACTTCTCTATGTTGTGCAGTCCCACACTGCTCACTATAATTTGTAATAATCTTAATAATTAAAAATTGAAAAGAGTATCAAAGTTTTATCAAATGAATTCATGCCTATCCATCACATAAGAAATACTTTGCATTAACAAAGTAAGTTGTCAAACACCAACCAGTCTTCACTTCTAAGTCACCTCCATTAAGATGCACACTTTTTGAATCAGCAACTTGTTCAGTCAGCCATGAGTTCCTTCTCCTTCACAAAGTTGTAGTGTTATTTGCTGATCTAGCTGCACACAAACCAGAGAACTGACAACATGTTCATTGACCATGAAGCTGGCATTGAATATTTTGTCTGCCTTTTCTCTTCTTTTTCTTTCTTTTCACTGGCAGTTACTGTTAGTTTTCCTGTACAAAACTATCACCTTAGGCAAATCAGGGAGTTTGTGGCTTCAGCAGTTCTTAATGATAAACGGACTGAAGTTTCATGTTGATTCTATATCCCATCTTGTCCTGACTGCTCAGAAAACAGGCTTTTTTTTTTTTTTTTGCTTTGTTGTTTGTTTGTTTGGACGCTTACCTCCAAAACACAGAAAAAAATGCTGGACACTAAGAGATGTTTAGGAGAGCTGCCAAAGGTCACAGCAGTAATGCTCAGGAACGTGCATCTGCTAAGTCCCAGTGAAAAACCTGCTGTTCATCCTTTGTGTTTCTCACAGAAGGGGATGGGTCTCAAAGCCTCCACCAGGGCAACCTGACACCCTGCTGCAGTCTGGGTGCTGCACCCTTATGTCTGCCTTCCAGTGATTCAACCATTTGAAATTATTCCTTTCTGGATATTTCAGAAAATCCTTTTGAAAGAAAGGTGCCTTAGCACCCAGAAATAGGATACCAGTGCTATTGCTGATTTAAATGCAAACCATTGTGTTGTCAATGCCTATAATTACCTGCTTTATTACTTTGAGTTTTGGCCTTCCCTTTCCATTTGTATGAATATCTTTGATCTGAGTTAATACCTTCATTTGGAGATTTAGACAGCTGTAGTGTACATACAAGGGATGACATTGTTTCCATAATGAAGGAAGTTTCCTCACCTGCTGTTTCATTTTATCTGTAATTTAGTTAAATCAGGAGTTCTTATTCTCTTGAATCACCTTCTGCTTGACAAAGACAGTTTGGATCAAAAGGCCAAGGGCAGTGTGTTTTTACCTACAGAACTCTGCATTTAGCTCCCATTGCTTCTGTCACTTTCATTCAATTCTCTCTCACAATTTAAAGTACATCTAAACAGATACTGCAGGTGGTTATAAAATTACATAACAATGGAATCACACAGAAATCTCAGCATATTTTATGGATTTTGTGCTCAAATTGGCAGCAAATTAAATTACCAGCTTACAACTGTATGTTTCTTTGTCTGAGATACTTACTATATACATTCAGAAAAATTAAACTGTGACCTAAGGGCCACATCAAAATAGTCAGCTCCATCACCTTTTGTGAACAAATGTGATACTTAACACTTACATGGTGGTTAGATCAGATTCTCAGAGTATTTTTGAATAACAAATGCTTGCTCAATCAAAAAAAATTACTCCTTTGGGACTACTGCTGAAAAGAGATCATATACTCAAAAGAGTTGCATTGTTTGGATGCCTCAGGATGTTTTATTTATAAGTTAAGATACTGTGACTATCATTGCTTATTCAGAAAATCTCCAGGTCAAGCATTTAGAGTTAGAATAATGCCACCAAATGCCACTGTGACAATATGTTAGGAAATAACTTGAATAATACTCTGTTCCCATGAATCTGTAGTCTCACCCAAGGGATAGAAGAGCCATCAACATCAGACAGGCAGCTGTGGAAAGCATCCTTTGACATTCAGCATTCCATGCACAGCTCCAGGCTCTATTGCAAGAGGTAAAACCCTGCTCTGAAGAGATGTTTTAATTTCCTTATGATCATTTCATTATATTAGAGTACCATACATGCCTCACAAACAGTAAAAATTAGAAATACTAGAAAATTAAAGAATCATTTATCTCCAAATGGGGGGGGGGGGGGGGCACAAAATTAAAGGAAATGTTCCCCATTTAATTTTGGTGAAAAATCTGATCATTACCATTGCATTTTCAAAAAAAGGAAATTCAGTGTATTGTTACTTTAAATTTCAGTTCATGGCTCACACTTTGCAGAAGATAGGGTCTCTTTCTTTCCTTAAAGCTCTCCTTAAAAGTGAGGACACATTTGTAAAAAATCTGTGGGTAAATGCCTTGACAAATTTCCTACACAGGAATTTTATACTGAAGGCAAGGACAGAATCTAGTCCCACAGAACTCAGCTGCTGCAATTCCACATTTTACAATTCCGTATTCAACTGTCTGAAACAAAAGACCATTTTTCCTTTCTCTATGGATCCCTCCATCATAAGAACGGATCACAACACAAAGCCCCTTTCACTACACAATTCTTAAGTCTTCCTCAGAACTCTATCCATCCTTCACATTTCCTGTGGGAAAATAATTAATAAACGGCTGTATAATAACAGAAACACAGAAGAAGATTGAATTGAGGGGATCTCAGTTTCAGTATCCTTCTTCTTGCTACCATAATATTCTTTTATGCCCTTTCTAGCCAGCAGTTTCTGAGGGATTTAAGAAAAGCAGGCATAGACCCCAAAAATTCTTTAACACAGAATTGCAAATTATGTCCACACATAATCTCCCTACGTACATGGAGGAATAAGAGCAGGCTGAAGGCTGGGAAAGCCACGCCTGGACTGCCCACATTATTTACTGTGGACTCTATTGTAGCTTGGCTGAGAACATTAAAACTGCTTAGAAAAAGCCAGCCTCAGGGTATCTGCTAGTGGATGGGGCTGTAAATGTGCTTGGATCAGAATATCCTGACCCTCATGAACTGAGTAAAAGAAAGCTTGGCTCTACTCTAAAGCATCTAGAACATCCAATCCTTCTTTTCTTTTGGGAGGTCTCTGCAGTCAGCTTCAAGTACAGCTTTCTGGCAGGCCTGATTTTCATAAGCATTTCTGAAATATCAGGAATGCCTCAGCTTTTAGAGGGAAATATTCATTATTTTGTCTATTGCTATTCCTACTATTTTGCCCTAGAGAACCACCCTTTAGCCATTTAATTATATCATATCTAAACCCCCTTAAATTGGCCTTTGCACATTTCCCACTAAAATATACCAGAATAATCTATAGTAAATCTGGTACATCTAGTAAATTCTGTTTATTTGTGTATATTAAGAGATACAAAAGAAACTTCTATGGAATAAAGTTGTATGATGTACTAATTATGAACCCTGAAAAGAAGCTTATTCATTTCAGGAGTCTATTAATATAGATTTGTTTTTATTTCAACTTTGAAAGACTCTGTTTTTAGAGATAATTAAGACATTAAAAGGAAAAAAAAAACTGCAGTAAATTATGCCCACATTCTGATTCGTATTAGTACTGTCATGCAAATTGTTACACTCCAGTAGAATGATCTGTCTGTAGCTGAGATAAGCAGCTCCACATGAATGTAGGTATCCAACACAGAGATCTTGACACAAAGAGCTAACAAAGAGCCCGGGAAAAGTCCTTCTGCCTCAGATGTTCTGGGTAACCAGAGACAGGTCAGAGATATCCTCTGAAGGGTGCATACACATGTATGCCTGTATGTACAGCCTCTACTGGAATCTGATTTGTATGAATTGTATCAATCTGATGTTCTAGGAATAAGGAATGCATATCGATTTATTTTATAGCAAGCATGTGTCAATGTGCTCTTTGAAACACACAACATCAGGAATGTGACACTATTTTCACAGTTTCTCCTCCATATAGGTATCTCTGGAAAGCAGCAGTTCTTTTGACTCAACACCTTGTTTCAGTGCATTCTGTGCCTACACCAGTCTCTCTGATAACCTTTGTGGTTGGACTCTGTGGCATGTGCCCTTCCCACACACATACTTTTTGTGAATTTGTCTGTCTGGATCTGATTTTACCTTAACATTCCTTCACAGCCACATGATGGTCTTTCAACAAGAACCTCGGCACAATATGCTATTTTATTCTTCACTCAATTGTTAAAAATATGACAGGCTGGAAATCTCCTAATGCCTAAAAGCAATTTAAATCCTAGAATCAAATTTCTTGTCCTTGGATGGACAATTATGCTGATAACAAACTGAATTATGAACTGCTCTACCTGCAAAAATTTCTGTCTGAAAACAGGGGTGTTAGAAGGCACAGAAAATTGCTCATGTATTACAATGAAGAACATAAAAGAGCCTAGTAAACACCACTGACAGCTGAAGTTCTGACAGTAGAAATGTTAATTGGTTCTTTTAAAGTATCATTTCTCAGAACTATAACATTGGAAGAAAATGATGGTAAAAAGCAAACACTGCATGTGACAAAGCAAAGACCTTTGATACAGTATTTTTACAATTATTTCCTGATGTTAGATTAAGAGACCACAGCATAAAACATAGTTGTACCACATAGTAAGGGATTTACCTTCTACATCTGCATTGCTTTAATATATGGAGCAGGAGGAAGAAGTTTTCAAGGATGAAGCTTTCTCATTCACCTGATTCTCATTTTTCAATTCATTAAACTTTTTTAGATTCTGAACAGAGCTCCATTTTTTTCCTGCATTTTAGGAATAGCACTTCATCTGTTTGCTCAACTAAGCCTCAAAAGCACTAAAGACAAACCTGTCCTTTGAAGATAACAAATCACTTCACAGTTCCTGAACAGATTCAGCATCAAAAAGGTCCTCAGAGGAAAAAGTATCAGCTGTAGTCCAGCTGCTTTGCCAAAGACAATATACCAGTCTTATGCAAACTTACTTTTCTTCTCTTTGCTAAAGTCCTGGTTGCGTAAATTCAAGTCAAACAAGCTCTTGGTGCAACTGGGTCTCTTCTTGCTCTGATGCTCTTGAGCCCATATTGGAGCGCTCTCAAGCATTGAAGGGCTGAGCTCAATCAAAAAATGAGGCAGTGACTTTATGAACCTATGTTTCTACAGTCAAACTGGACCTCTGTCCTGCAGTTTTACTTTACAGAGCTCTTTCTCTACCAGAAAGATGGGAAACAAATGGCAGTACAGCTATGCAAAGGTGAATGACAGTCCCCAGGGCAGGGACAGGCAGGGATGAGCACTGAAGGACCATGGCAGGTCCTATGAACAGGATGGTTAATATTAAAAGGTCATAGTTCTGGCTTACTGGGGCAAAGGTTATTTGCTGCATAGGATGGTTCTTAGCATCACAGAGAAGAATGGCTTCAAATAAAAGGCGAAACTAAGAAGTCAGGATAAAATAAGAGTAAAATAAAAATGCATGGTGTGGAGAGAAGGGGGAAGATTGATATGATCTCCTATTTACTGATTAAAAAATAATAAAAAGCTGATATAAATTAATAGCAGAATATACCCTTTGGCTTCTTTTGAAAACAAGGATCACAAAAAAAAAATCTTAGAGCCAGTATGAATACTGTAATAATACTGAGTCTGCTGTGAGATAGATCCAAATCATGCTTTTTCTCCATTAGATTGTCTTTTATTTTAAACTGCCCTTTAATCACCTTGTTCCTTGACAGCCCACACCCCACTGTACTATATATTCCCTGAAGTATCTCAGCTGGCTCCTGCCAGTCAAGCTGACAAGGATCTCCACCCAGCTTTTAACAGAACTGCTATTTCAGAAACTGATCGGTTTCCTTCCTTCAAGCAAATGCAACAGTGGGTGAGTACCAGTCACACTCTGAACGGATACACTGAAAATATGCTGGAAAATATTGAGTGAAATGGGGTGATGACAATTTACAGAGATACAGTTTCTTATCTCTTACTGACTTTCTCCTCCTGTATAATTAATTTCCCAGTATCATTCTTTTTACAAGCACTGTTTCCTTTTCAGATCATCTCTCTCTCCATTCCTGCTTTTCTCAACCACTCCACAGAGTATCAATCTTATCAATAACTCCTTCTCATACAGCAGTCATCCCATCCTCCAAAATCATCTCTCCTTCACACTTCTCTTAAAATAGTTGTTGAAAGCATCCAGCCCAAAGGTTTCTTTTTACCTGAAAAATTTAATTTTGCTCCACACATCCCAATATGTATGTCCCTAGCTTTGCTGTGAGAAGCTCTCAGAGTACGGGAGAGGTAGAGGACTCTCAGTCTCTAAGAGATAGATATAATTAGATGGAGTATATTGTTTTTTCCTCTTGGGAAAAACAAATAGACAAGAGTTCATCCACAGTAACATTATATCATAAATCATTCTGGGACAATAAGCAACTGATGGGCTGCTTGAGGCATTACTAAAATGTCTGAGTGTGCGCTTATGTGAAAATGTTGTGAAACAGAAAACTACTCTTTGCCTTGGACATGCTGGTAGGAGATAAGTACTATCTGTATCAGGTGTCTAGCAAAGATTTAGGGCTTATGGACAGGGTGAGATGGTGAACTCTGACCTGTAGTTTTTCAGGATTGTTTAAGTAACACAATTTAGTAATTTGTCAGTCATTTAGCTAGAAAGCATTACTTGCAAGGTGTAAAAGAAAGTGGCTTTAGAAAGAAAGTGTTGGCATTAATTATATGGCCTGGTTGCAGCATGTATCATACATTATGCATGTTGAAACTTGACTTTTATGAAGGAGAAAATCTTTTGTCTGTCAGGCAACCATGCCATGGCCAGAGCCTGTTCCACTGCCAGAGATAGGGCGGGACAGGGGGCACTGGGCCAGACCCAGCCCCAGGCAGAACTCCATGGGCATGAAAGGGGGAATCTGGCACAGGGAGTGTCAGGACTAATCAGAGTCGCAGGCACTCAGGACACAGGGAAGTTCAGTGCTGAATCTGAAGCACATTCTGACTCCTAGAAGAAAGACTTCATGTCTCCTTCCAGAAACTTCTTTCCTGCAGAAAAAAAACCCCATGCCTTTTTAGCTGCCTTTGTGGGATAGCTGTCATCCGAGCTATGTATCCTAGGGAAGATGCTAGATGACCTGCCCAAACTGCCTGGCTTAACACAGCATCTGATGTATCCACTGGCAGGTTAGGGTGAAGGTAGGTATTGCCTTCCCCAGTCATTTCAACCTGTGCTGAGGGTGGATGGAAGGTGTTCCCATTGCTCCAAGGAGCAACTTCATGTGTTTTGGCAAGTTTTATCAGACCTTTAGGAGAAAAATTAGGACTGAATAAAATATATCCTTAACTATGTGCCGTTCTAGATCACCCATCTCAAAAGTGTATCCTAAAAACCAGTAAAAGCTAACAGAAGGACAACAAACACTGTAAGTATGAAATAGCCTCCATAGGAGCAGAGACTGCATGGCTGCACAGTTGTGCTAAGCACCTCATCTAGGAGATATATTTGGGAAGAATATCCAGATGTACTCATATACATACAGCTCATATACATATACCAAGGGGATAGATAGGGATGAACTCCTTTGAATTAAAATGTATTTGAACTGAAGTGTAGGAGTCAAGGATGATCAAATGAAGTCAGAAGGAAACAGTTTTAAGTTAAGTACAGGAACATTCTGGAAGACAGAATCAATTTTTTAAATCAGTTATTTATAAAGGTCATTAAAAACCTTATTGTTCTAAGCAGGAAGAACTTTTATATATGCTGAAAATACATTTAAACTGCTGTAATATAAAAGACTGAGTTCTACTAAGCAGAATAAAATAGCTTCAGATGGTGTGAACATCTGACTTCATTGATTCTGCCTTCCTTGCAAAGACAACATTCCCAGACGATGTCTACATGAGAAAGCTTTACGGTGTGACAGAAACAGATGAACATATTGGAGCATTGAAACATACTCAAAAGAACATACCCATGTGTAGGATTTGAGACTCTCCAAATGTGGACATTAATACGCTTGGCCTGCAGACGGAGCCCACTTTCCGATTTCCTCCAGAAGGAATCTAGATCTGAACCAATGTGCTGCAAGACCGGACCTCAGACTGAAAAAAAGTGTTAATAGTTTCTCAGCTTGTTCCCTTGAGTACCCATTGCAGGCAGAAGTTCTGCAACAGAAAGGAAAGGAGTTTTGTCCTCATCAGCAGGGTGTAGGAGGTCAAACTACCAGCTGTCAGGATCTGCCACTAAGTGAGGAGTTAATGGAGTTTTAATGAGTGAGCTGGGCCAATAATCACACATCTACCTGGCTTCTGAACTGCCTTCATGATAGGAACGTAATTTTAAGCTGTCTCCCTCTGAAAGATCTGAAAATTTGTACATTCTCATTGAGGATCATACTAGTTGTCAAATTTGTAGGGAATTAAAAGTCACAGGATTTCAGATTAAGAACGTTTGCATTTCTCCCATTCAAATTCCCAATTATCTATCATCTGTGCTGAAAAAAAAAAATCAACTGGTCACTGAACTTAAAACCCCTTTTGTTAAGAATAAAATCAGGAACCCCTCTTCATTAGTACTAGCAAATTGCTTTAAGGATTATCAGAAAAGGATGGTATGAACAGAAGTGCTTACTAAAATGAGAGATGACTAACACATGAATCTTTTCCCTAAATTCAGATCAGTGCATAATGACAATCCTCTTTCCTAAATGCAGGGGTGCAGATGTTTTGTTTATATAGATTATACTTAGGAAGCTGAGTATTGCAGTCATACAAAACTCCCTAAATTCAGCTTTTCATGTACACAACCCTGCAAAATAGCTGCTAGGATTAAGAGAATTAATTACAAATAAATAAAATTAAGTAAAAAGGATGTTTATCATATAAACACTCTAACAGCTAACCTGAATTCCCTGGTAGAACATTTCTACTCCAGGAATTTAACCTATGGGCACACATAATTAGCTCTTTCACCTTAAAGTTGCTGAAAGAATGATTTGCTTAAGAAGATTAGGTTTTTTAGTGTTCAATAGAAGTACTGACAAATGATCCTAAAATGATCATAGGGGAACTCTTTCAACACCATCTTCTGATCCTTTATTTTGAAATAGTGTGCCTTTCAAAAACCTTTTAATCTGACCTTTTGTGTTTTTCCAAATCAGTGCTCAACTTTTAATACTTTCTGTATTCAAATCGTGTATGCGATGAGATGGTTATCAAGGTTCTTTTCATCCACATGGATGATGACCACAATAGTCTCCTTAAATAGAACTTTAGTGCTAGTTTATTTCTTCTGCTCATTGTAACTGCATGCAGCTTCCTGTCTGCACTGGAGCACTTTTCCATGCCTATGCTGATGCGACAACTCTTTTTGAACTGTGCTGTACCACAATTACTTAAGTTAAAAATAATTTTCTAAAATGGAGGGATTTTTAAGAGCAGGTAGAAGACAGAAGAAGTGATACTGAAAAGCAAAGACAGAAGAAAGTTGACTGAGTTGGGTCATGGCAGGGAAATGGATTTTTTTTATCATTTTACCTGTATAACATAAATGTGATATGTGGAGTAAGCACTGTAATAGAACAAGCATTGTAAGACACCTGAAGTGGCTTTGTAGCTATTGTGTGCATTACAGTCTAATTCTTCATATAAAAGCTAAGGATCAAATTTTGAATTACTGACACAGACTTACAGAGTAATATTCTTTTTCAAGGTATAGAATTATCTGGATCTTTCATTGCCGCACAGTTTTATACATGCATTGAAATTATGTGAGCTTTATCTCTATTTTTCCTATTCCTATCATTCTCAAGCTTGGGAAATTTACCATACTCAGCTGTTAGCATCATCTGAAAAATGATGCAATCATTTTATCAACTGATGCAACAAACAGAAATCAATTTATATTATTAATTCCTGCTCAATAAAAATGAGTAGGCTTTCCTGCTTTAAGTTATGCTGCCATCTGCAGGCAATCCAGGTTGGAAGAGGTCTCTGGTCCCTAGTTTAACTGCCTCCACAAAACAATGATAGTAATAAAGATAATAAAAAGGGTAAAATAATGTGCTGATCAATGCAATTGTTCACCATCCTCAGTTTGATGCCAGACCTCCCTTCCCAAACCCAGATCAGCTCCTTTTCCAAGTGACTCCCCTCAGTTTATATACTTGTTTATATACTTTTTCTGTGGTGTGGAATATCCCTTTGGTCAGTGCTGAAATAGGCACTCCCAGCTATGCACTACTGAATCTTGAAATCACCAGCATTAACTTAATTTTAGGCATTCACCAAATGTCTGATAAAGCAACCAACAACTTGTCACTGCTGACTCAGGACTTTAACCTTTTAACATTAAGTACCTGAACACAATGAAACACAATGTATTAAGGAAACCTCAGTACAACAACTTTTTAGTTAGAAACTTTTAGGCTGTAAACTTGTAACATTATTGCTTGAATAGCATTTATTACAAAACATTTATAAAATTACTATGAATTACAAGATACATTTTTTTGCTGCACATACTTTTCCAGGGCTTTTTGTAAACCAGATGTCTATGCAAACAGGAAATTCATGCTGGCTGCCCATGGCTTCTTTAACTTCTGTTAGACCAGCCTGCTGTAAGAGCTTTACTCCAATGAATTAAATCCATTTAGAGTTTGGAATGATTTTGAAATATTCCAAAGTATTTTGGCAATATTTTTTTCCCTTATCTGTTTGAATCAAAATCTACAAATTTTACCTGTTCATGACTTAAACATGTTATTCTCCCTTATGTTCTTGGCATTACATGTAAAATGCCAACTTTGTACAATATTCCTGCAATCTTTCATTAAGTGGAATCTTAAAAATCACATTTCATTATTTCTCTCAGACAGACTGTTGCATAACATGAAGGATCAAGGTCAAATGATATATGAAGAGAGAGTTTTAAATCATTCAGATGGTTGTCCTCAATTTTGATCTCTTTTTCACTACTTTCCAAAAAATATGAGAGATTCTGAACATTTTTCAAAATGAATCTGTAGCATCCAGGTATATTCAGCTGTAACGGAGACACTCTGAATTTGCACAACTCCAGCTCATCCTTAGAAAGCCTTTCATGGTACCATTGTCCAACTTTATTGCTGGGGTACTTGATACTATGTCCCACCATTGGAAGAACCACCTTCAAAGAAAAAAACAAATATATTTGAGGTAATGCTCACCCATTCCCCTTTAAATAAATGTGATCACTTAAAATGTGTTTAAATCTTTTGTTTTGGGGCCTGAAATAGTGAACCAGCAGATTCTCTTGTGAAATGAAGCTGTGCGTGGCAGGTACATTGAATGTAATTAAAGCAGAAAAAATAATCAATGTACCAGGATTCGTAAAACAAAGCAGTATACAGCAGTAAAGACATTCAGTTGCCATATAGTCAGTTGCCATGCAAGACTTCACAACTACACTCTGAAACCTTCAAAAATTAGAATGTCAACTGCTTTTGAAAGTTTTTCCCAGTAGACTGAAATCTTTCCCGAATTATTCTGCTTCAGGATAAATATTGCCATACTTCAAATGACACTGTACTTATTTCCACTACAAAGAAAATTTGTTATGAGAGTGGAAATTAGCTTACATGTATTTTCTTTGATGAACATTCTGGCAGGGATGGAGAATGCACCAGTTAAATTAATCACATTATTTAAAACAAAACATTTTAATCAAATGAAAAGATCAACAACTCAGCATTTTTTATACAGACTTACTTGGTATATAGAGTATTTGTTAGCTGATTCTTCTGAAGCAGTGACTACATGAACCTGACAAGATATTCAAGAAGAAAAAAAACACCAACCTTTTAAAAAGTAAAAACATATGTTTTCTTTTAGGAATTATGCACTGTACTCACAAACTTGCAAAGAATATTAAGGTTATTTGACTACTGCAGGGGCAATAAACTCATGTATGAAAAAAATCTTAAGATATGCTTACTTTAAATTAATCAGTGATGATGGCATTACCACTACTATTCTTTGAATCTGAAGTTAACAAAGTCAATGCTAGCTTGTGCTTCATCAGCAAATGTAAAAATACAAAGAAAAATGTTTTATATTAAGAAGGAATATATCTACATAAAACTCAGTAGCTCAATACTGAATTTAATACATCTGCTTTTAATTTTATTTTACCTAATTATTTCATTAACATTCACTCTAAAAAATATTGGTAAAGAAAAATCTCAGTTGAAACACAAGCTACTCCATAGGGACTGGAGGTAACCTTTCAAATGCTCTTGCCCTCAAATTTGTTAGAGGTTTATCCAAAAGAAATTAATTACATTCTGCCTCTGCACACACCTATTTATTCTCCAGTAAAATACCGCACAGTTGATGATTGATCTGATCAGGAGAAAGATAGACATATAAAGATATCCAGCTGAAAACACTGCCAAGTCCGCCACTAAACCCTTATCACATACCTCCAGGGATGGTGTCTCAACCACTTCTCTGTGCAGCCTGTTCCAGTGCTTGATAACCCTTTTGGTGAAGAATATTTTCTAATACACAATCTAAATTTTTCTGGCACAACTTGAGGCTATTTCTTCTTGTCCTACCACTTGCTACTTGGCAACTGTCTTCACAATAAGGTATGCTAACCCTAAAAGAAGAGAGCACTTCAGAATGAACTTCAGCATGTCAGAACCTGGGACCAGACACTTCACTGCCGGATTCTACTCACTGGCTGACCTATGGCTTCATGCATAGCTCCCAGGCTGAGCTATGGGCAAGCAGAAGCACCCCCTTGCCCTTTACTACCTTACCAAGAAGACTGCTGCATTTTTTGAACAGCTGCTACCAGTTTAGAGCCAGCACCAGTGAAATTGTGCTAAACATGTTTTGCCTCTGTAGCTGCAACGGGATTATTAGCTCAGCCTGAGGCCACCTTTCACCCTGAACTCACACTCAGCATTGTATTTAGGAAAGGCCTGATGTGGAGAGCAAGACTCAGATCTGCACTGACCAGTAATATGGGTACACTCAGAGTCTACTCTGAAAGTCTTACCCAGTCAGACCCTAAGAAGAACATTATATACTATGGAGACTAAATTTTCACATGTATCATTTCCAACCTTCTGTTCCTTCCTCTCAGTTGAACAAAATGAACAGCCAAAACAGATTAAAGCTTGTAAGTCTATTTATGGTGAAACAAAAAAAAATAAAAATAAAAAATCATACATCATGTGTTTTAACTTTGTTACAAATATTAAATATTTTAATGAATGAACCAAAATAAAGGCATTAGAGTATGCCTGCTTATGGATTCAAGTGCATTAAGTTGTTTGGGTTTTTTTTGTTGTTGCTGTTTTTCTTTTTACAAGAACTACTTTACAAGAAGACTCACCTTGTCATTCAGGGAAATGCTTTCATCATTTTCTTCCAAGAAGACAAGATCACCCTCAACCACTTTTGAGCCATAAGTCTTCAGCCTATATGATGCCGCTTCATTCCAAATTTTACTGCAATAAGCATGGACATAGAATATGCGCAACGAGTGAGGAATGTTGAGCCATCCTTTGGTACAACCTTCCTGATTTACACCGTAGCGATTTAAAGCTCGTAGCAACATCTTCTCTCTTACTTTAAATTCTGGCAGCATCACAAGCGTGCCCTTTGCATCTTCTGATATAAACAAAAATAACCATGTCAGTAATCCCTGATTATTCAAGTATTACCTGACATTTAAAAAGACAAAATAAACAAATAGGGAAAAAAGCTGTCAATCATGTCTACATGCTTTGATTATTTCCTTTCCTTCAACGTGTCACGTTAGACAAATTTCATCTTGTGTGCCTATCAACACAGACCCATGATTTTTTTCTGTTTCATGCACTATAAATTAAACTAGCTATCATTCAGTTGTTTGGCCTAATTTGAACAATTTTGTTTTTTAGAATCTTCCTTTATACTCAAAAGGGGTTTTTTTGAACCAGGTAACTGAAAGTATAAACCAAGCTATAAAAGAATATTAAATCTCTACTTCTCATCATTTCACAAGATGTATTTCACAGCAGGTAAGAACCATGTCTTTATTTTAAAGGCAAAAATTACATTGGCCTCAGGGAAGTCTGACCCTTAACCAAGATGAAAATGCATTTAATCAGATTTTTACTACATTATATAAATGCTGTATGTTTAAAATTTTATGGGTTTTTTCTTTTCATATTACAAGTGATTACCTGATGAAGCCTTTTGCACAGACTTCTACGTCTGCTTTCAGGAAAAGGCAAGCAGCTGCTTTCAGGGTTCACATTAATGTTTTTCCATGCATCATACAGCCATGTACAGAACAGAATCATTCATCTTATATTTTTTTGTGAAATCAAACATACCTTTGTCTTTTAGAGCTATTTATCATAATTGGTATGTCAATCTAAAGTGATAAGCAGGCTAATAGATGTGGAATATTTGAAAAGAAAAATACATTTGAAGTTGAGAGCGACTTCAAATTGGTGAGAAAGTTCAGATGAATAATAAAAGCAATAAATATGGCAAACAGAGCACTCTACTTGGCACACTACTGCCTTTGACCTATTTTGCTGATTTTAGTTCAAGAAAGAAAGAAAGTAGATGTGTTAAGTTCTGAGTATGTGTTGAGTGCTGCATTCCTGAATACTCCCTCACTAGGGAGAAGTTCATTATCCAAAAGCAGACAAATTGAAGTAGGCCAGAACTCCTCAGATAAATCTTAGTCTCTTGTATTATGATACACAGTGTTTGCTTCTCTATTTTCTTGCACCTGTAGTACATTAATTTTCCACTATTTTGCACATTTAGGGACTCATCCTCATACAATTTTTAAATGTGCAACTCTATTGAGTTTCACAGAATCAAGTATAAATGGCATAAAGCAGAGGAAAATAAAAAGTATCTCCCTGTGCAGCAACACCTTGTTACCTCACAATATTGACTCTACATAAATACATGGACAATTTAAGTGGACATACCAGTTTGAAGAAAGTATCTTTTTGCACTGTTTACAGGATCATCAGTATCTTCGGGTGTGAAAAATAACTTCACAGCTTCCACCTTAAAAGAACAATTTATTTTGTTTTCAGTTAAATACGACTATTTCTTCAGCCAAACAGATTATCATGCATCTGATTCTGCCTTAACATACACTGCAAGCTCTCAATATTAAATCAGTTCTTTACAGTCAAAATCAAATTTGCCCTTTCACAGAAGATCCCTTGAATCACAGAACAATGTATTGTGTCCCTTCTCAGATTAAAAAGAGGTTTTAGTCACCCAGAAAATGTAAAAGTTCTCAAAGCTCTGTGAGAAACCAATCACTTTCTTAGTCATCCAGCTCAAACTTCTCCACCTGAAATTGTCATCATTCTATCCTGAACAGGAAGGCTCCTTCCTTCCATCCTGCATGCTTCATACAAAATTTAGACTGAGACTTTCCAGACTTTAGTATGAGACTTTCCACAGTCTCATACAAAGGGACAACTATTTTTTATTTTGTTTTTTAATACTAATCTGTATTAGGTTAGATGACACTGTGACAAGGAAAACACTACAGTAATCTCTGCTACTTGCAATATATGAAGAGCTGCTCAATTCACTAGCACTTCTACCAACCTGTGACACCTGGCTCTTGTCCTCCTCTGTGTTGGACTGTGCAAGCACATACTGGCACATTTTTAATATGAATAGTAGTTCCTAATTATTTCAAATTAAAGTAACTAAGTCAAGACTAAGGATTTAAATCATTACTCCTCAGGGACTGGCATCTGGTCCAACTGCTATCTGATGTCAGATACATCAACAGCAACTTTCATGGGCTGCCCTCAAATCTTGAATCTTGTATTTGAAAGATAAGTTTTCCTGATTTTTCTCAGAATCAAAACAAGATTAGAAGGATACTCAAGTATCTTTTTGACTTTGTAGTGTCTGATTAGTGTTTTACCTGTGCCAAACACTGTATCACATACACTGAAAAGTACATTACTCTTATCTTATTAATTATTACTTAATAAGCTCAGAACTGAGAGCTTGGGAAAATAGTCAACGAATAATGGAAAACAGCAATCTCTTCTATACAGCAGATAAATTACCGCAGTATTGAAAAAGCAAATCCTTTCTTATGAGCTTATGTGACATTCTTAAGAATAAATAGACCCCCAGCAGGATAAAGAAGTTACAGTTCAGAGGCAATCAGGACCATGAATAAACACTGTATGAAGACTGCCTCTTTTCAGTGTTCAAACCCTGTATGGAATGCAACCACTTTCCTGCCAACTGGCATGATGACAATCCCAATCACATTCCAATCACAGACAGAACTATCACTCCAGAACTATTTAAAGCTTCACTTGCTGTTTAAAAAAAGGTTTTAGTTTCAGTATGAATATCTTCATGCTTATGTTGTTATCAAAAATGATCTAGCAATTGCTCCAGCACACAGATGAATTTATCTCACAAATGAAATTATTCACTCAGAAGGTCAACTCCAGTGCTAGATATTGCAACAGTAGTATGAAATTCTCTTGACAGTAAGTACTCAAATTACAAAATGGAAATACCATTTTTTCATTCAGTAAAGCCAATCCTATTTGATCTGTCTGAACAATTTGTCCTTGCCCAAATCGCTGAGGTCCATAGTAATTCACAAAACCTTTTATCTAGAATGAGAAAGAATAAACACGTTACATGCATGAAAGTACTGCACATGATTAATAAGACCGGGCATACAACACACAATACACATCTATATTTACATCCAAAATGCATAAAACCAGAATCAGAAGTAACATGAAATAAAAGAAATACTCATATACCATTGCAAAATTCTGGCACTAAAAAGACGTCTAAAAAGACTATCAAGTTCTACCATTGTCTTCACATCACTAGAAAGATCCCAGGTAAATGAAACAAATTATTTCTATATAGTTAATTATTATAATTGTAATTATAGGTCAAGTCAAAGTAATTAAGCTTTTTAAATGTGTCAGAATATGGAATCTCTACTCAAGCAAATGCAGCACAGCTAATGAACTGGACATTTTTTCTTAAAAACACTAATCTTTTTCACATGAGATAATTTCTGTTATTGCAATATAAAGGTCAAAGGTGAACACTTCTTTGAATTGGGATTTTAAATCAGATGAATTCAAGGTCACATGTGAGAAGTAAAATCACAGTTATGTGACCTAAGGAGAACACCTTTTTCCACAAAACAGTAAGTATACATGGAGCAGACAAACAAAATCATATACTTGTTTTGCAAATGGCTATTAAGTTCAAATTTTATAATCTTGCTTGGGACACCTATAGGTCCCATACACAATTTTGCTATCACCGAAGATGAAAAATGCATATTTTGGATTAATACATATCCTGTTTTGTCATTCATCTTCTGACCAGTAAGGTAAATCTAATAAAGCAAGACACACAGTCATAGGAATTTGTGTTTATTTTCCAAACAGCAAAATAAAACAAATAAGATGGAGTGAAGAAAGCATTATAGTACCAGCTGAATACTTTCCTCAATAATAAAATTAATTTCCAAAGTACATGTAATGTATTTTGCTTTTTCACACTGGATAGTTTTTATTCAAAATTTTATTCCTGGATTAATCTTCTTAAAGCAATTTATATTATAGTCATTATTTTGAAAGATAGGACAAGACAATAAATACTGTAAAAAACATCTACTGGTTTTCCGTTCCATTATTTTCTTTTATTTTTCTTAATGGTTTACGAATGTCTGATGATCAGAGTTTCCTTCAGGGACTACAGAAAACAGAATCAAAATCCACTGCATTTCAGGGGAATCCTTCTCGGAGATGGACATTCCACATATGTTCATACCATTAAAGTTTTTCATCCAAGCCAACCATGCATGTTCCTCACATAACCAAAAAAGGCAACCAGCTGTCATGTGCACTGAGCATATGTGTGTATATACACATGTCACATACACATTATATGGGTGTGTAAGTACATTGTTACCCCCTTCATCTGCCACAGAGAGACCCATCATTTTGGGTGTAGCAATCCCTCTTATATCCATATTCATTTGTTACTGAATTCCCCTTGTCTTTTGCTGCCCCACACTGGGGTCTCCAGTCTGTAACACAAAATCAATTCACTTGTAGTCCCTTCTTGGAAGGTAATTTTACTCCTGATTCCCTAAAAAATGCAGGAAGGACAGAAAATGAAAAAAGCACCAAACTTGGAAAATATTGCCATTGTTGTGCTATTTCAGGCATTTTCCTTAAAAGTATTTTTTGTAACAGTAAATAGCTCATTATCAGCAACCATGAGCCTTTCTTACCTCAACACTTTCTATTGCTTCAGATATTCTCTCCTTCAGATCTGCAGAAGAGTCATGACTGTGGTGTTGGAGATCTCTCACAACTATGTCAAAGTGATTGCCCTTCAGCTGACCAAGTCTGAGGTGCTGGCATGCTGGACGGATGTTGTATATTTTCATACCCTTTTTTTCCATTTTGTTTCCAATTTCCTTCAAGCTGAATAAATAATTAGGAAAAATTATAAACCATCCTCTACTAAAGCTATACAACTCCTAATGAATGTCTTTTTCACCTTTGCACTGACACTAAAAATACTTTAAAAATGAAATGGGTTGTAAAACAATTATTATGAGAAAACCAAATCAAATGCAGAGATAGAAGTCTTAAAATTTAGTTATAATCCAGAAATACTTTATAAATATTTGCATCATTGGCATTTTTATTATATTGACAGATGCTGGAATAAAGCAATTCATCAAACTTTCTCAGAGTAACTGCAATGAATTTTTAATTTTTTAACATGAAAAACTAGTCATTTTCTTACTCTTCACTCCTCAAAATCTGTTTTTTATTAAAGAGAAAGGCAAAGAAAAGGTAATGTGCTGTAGCAGACTCCAAAACACAATTGCTCTTTCTCAGTCAGCTTTAACATAAACAATTCAACATGCTGATTCTTTGGGTGTGCTCACACATGCTAGTAATTGGAAACACACCTGACAGTTCAAATATTTATCCTTTAAAATATCCACTCAATCTCTTGTTCTTATGTGTAAGTAACAGTCATTCAAATCAAAGGAAAATTTCAGCATAAGAGCTTGAATTCTAAGCAGTATTTTAATAACTTCATAAACTCTTTATTTATAAAAAATATTTATTTATCCTGCTGTGTGGATGCATTTATCTATTTTTCTTCATCATTTAAACACTAACGTGAAGTTTTGCTAATTATCTCTTGGACAACTGGCCTCCAGTTTCCAGTGGAGTTTTACCATTGACTTGAGTGGTAAGTTGGTTATTTCCTAAAGCCACAAAAGATTAAAGCAATTTCCACTGTGCTCTATACAGCCAAGGGGAAGACACATCAAGAACATTTCAAGAGATCGTACCATTTTGATACTTATTAATACCAAAACCTAGATGCTGAACTGCTTGCACCCAGATTCCAAGTACCTCTCAGGAGTCACCTTCTTCACAACCATAGGCTGCAAAGTGATAGCCTTCTTATCTTTGATGCCAGTGTAACTGAAGTCTGAAGGAAGAACATCAAGTTCAGCTGCCAACAAGCTGATTGCTTCTAGCGTTTCTAGGTTTTCTTTCTGAAGGGTGAAAGCTGAAACAATCATCTCAGAATTATTAGGAACTCCCCTTTATGTTTCAGTGCTCTGCCATGACAGATGGGCAGGTTCTTCTTTCCCTCAAACTGTAATAGCTTGTAAACTGCAAAGAAACTGAAAACTAAAGCAAATGGGACTTTTACAGCACAGAAGGAAAAAAATAAAAACATTACACAAAACTCAGACCAACCAAAAAACCATGATGCCTTTAAAAATATTACCTCGTAAAATGCAACAGACATTCATGGATGTATTGCAAGAAACATTCTCTGTATCAGAAACTGCTTTAAAGAATGAGATCATAAGTCAAATTTAACCTTACTAACTCGTTCAATATCTACATGCACCTCCTAAACTCCCACAATTACTTTCAAGGGAAAGCTATCACCCTGGAAAAGCCAGAGTTAGTTAGTGGCTACAATCAAAAGAACCATAACCACTACCAGTGAGCAGTTAATGTCAAATCACTGCAGTAACTTGATTCCTCCATTTCATTCTGCAGGGATGTAACAGCACTGCACTGATAATGATTTATTTCAACATAAACAATGGGTCGACTAGGCCTATGTGTCATATAAAAATGATCCTGAGTTTCAGTCTTTCTACAGAACACCATAATACCTGTCATTTTCACTAACAATTAGGTATTTACCTGTATAAACATCTTGCTTCTCCTGAAAACCACCAGCAGACCTTTTTCTGGACCATTTTTTTTCTCGAAACCGTACCATTATTGACATATTTGGCTGATCATTGACATCTGTCACAGTAAAAGATTTTGTTTCTAAAAGCTTTCCAAACTTTCTGTTGATAAAGTGGTGAACTATTTTTCTGTGCTCTTTGTTTCCATCAGGCTCAAAGGAAAATGTAGAATTTTCTATCTTTGCATCTAAAAATTTAAAGAAATCACTTGTTTCCTTTTCAGTCACTAACTGACAAAGTTCTCTGTAATCAGGATTTTCTTTTACAATAATCTCTTTGTCTTTTGTAACAGTGACTAGAAAGGGGAATTTCTGCCTAACAGCACTGTGTAAATCCGCTCGAATTTTCTTGTCCAACCTGGGTCCTAGCGAGAACTCCCTAGTGCCAGCATCCGTGTTGTTTTCCAAGCCCCACGCATCCTTCAGATCACAAGCAAATTTGCTGAGTAGCTCGCTCACGGGCTTGCCGAGTAAGGACTCCAGCACAGGGGCCTCCCCGAAACCGGACTGCAGCTCGGGGTCTCCCTCACGCTCACTTTTGCTGGGGGATGCGCCTGCCGCCCGGCTTGGGCCGCGCCCTGGGGGCCCGGGCGCAGCATCCCGGGGGCACTCGGGGGCACCCGGGCCGGGGCGCTCCGTCCTTCGCTTTTTGGGCTCCCGCGGGCACGGGCTGCCCTGTGCCGGCGGCGCTTCGCTGGTCTTCTGGAGCAATCCAGCCCGGGTGTCCCTGAGGAAGAGTTCGGGCACCTCGAGCTCTGTCACTAGGAAGTCCCTCGGAGAGTTTTTGATGGTGCCGCGGAAGCCGGTGTGCTCCGTCACGTAACTGAAGGAGGGCAGCATGGCTGCGGCCTGCCCTGCTCCCGGCCAGGCCCGCCGCACCTGCAGCGGGCGGAAAGGAAACAGGGAGAGGGGCGGAACAGAATCAACTACTACCAAAAGGGCTGCTGAAAGGCGGGACGAGAGGCAGGCAGGCAGGGATGGATGGACGGATGCATGGATGGATGCATGGATGGACGGATGGATGGACGGATGGATGCAGGGACGCAGGCAGGGACAGACACAGAGGGCAGGGAGCCCCACGCGCCTCCGAGAGCCGCCGCCTGGGGGCGCCACGGCCTCCTCCCATCAAAGGGGCCCACGGACGTTTCCAAGTTCCCCAGGGCCGGGGAGAATGACGAGGCAACGAGCCCAACGAGCCCCCCCCCATCGCGGCCAGACATGGGGCGCGCCGGGGGCGGGGCCCTTTCGGCCGCCTATGGGAAGGCCAGGTGGGAGAGCGCTTCCGCTGTGTCCTCACCGCGCCGGTGACATCAGAGGCACCGGGGGATGGGCCCGACTCCCTTAAAGGGGAAGCGTTGAAATTGGGGCGGGGAAGCGGCGCGGCGGTAACTCCCGGTGGGAGGCGGGGCGCGTGGGCCGGGGGATCGGGGGCGCCGCGGCCCGGAAGCGACGGTGAGGCGACTCCGGGAGGCCGCCGCTGCGGGGTGCAGGGGGCGCTCGCAGCCGGGAATGGTGGGCGGGAGCTGCGCCGCCGGGGGTGGCCGGGCCGGGGGGCGGCTGTGGCGCCCCGCTGGGCGGCCGCTTCCCGGCCAACCGCACGGGTAACCCCTGTGTCCCACCAGGAGCGGAGGATGGGCGAGCCCGTGACGGATTCCACGTACGTCCGCTGCCTGAGCTACGGGCTCTTGAGGCGGCTGGCAGAGTTCATCGACCCGCAGGAAGGGTGGAAGAAACTTGCGGTGGATATAACCAACCCGTCCGGTGAAAGCAGATATAGCCAAGTGCATATAAGGTCTTACATATACGTCCGTAACATTAACTCGTGCATTACCCGTTCAACACAAATACCTTGTTAATCCTGTTTTCCACCCCGTTACTCTAATTTGCTGCACTTTGTATGCCGGTGGGCACTTGGGTTTTACAATCCCGTTTCCTTAGGGGCCGCAAGGTAATTACTCCTAATTGTTCTGCAACTCAGTTTTTAAGTAAGCCTCAGAAAATTGACTGAAGAAATTAGGATTAATTAGAGCTACAGACATGGGTATTTTTAGCAATATAGCAGCGGCTGCATAACTTTCTGTACCCTAAAGATTATTAGACGTTGGTCTTACTGTGCCCAAGAGACTGCTAGAGTGTAACTCCCAATTGACTCTTTCCAAGAAAATGCCCAACAAATGTGGGGAGCCCGAGGCATAAAGCTAACAAGTTTACGTGAGAGGTAATGCTCGCAATATTTTATGAGCGCCTCATTGCTTGAAGGGCTTGTTGGATCCTTGTTGAAGCTGTTTCAAAGACTGAGGTTTTTTGATGTTGTATATATCATCTTGGGTTTTCAGTCTTTTCTAGTGATAGTAGGACTAAATCTTTGTTTTTCTTTCAATAGTAGTACTAACTCAGAATACTGGATCTAATTTTCTTCTTAATGCCCATCACAAAATATTCAAAATGGAGTATGAATGCTAAATTGATGCAAAGCAATTGTTTCTGCCATTTGAGCTGGGTCTGACTTACTCTCTGTCTCTGGCTGACATTCTCTTCTCTGTTAGTCCAAGGTGCCAATATATTATGGATCCTAGATGAATAGCTGAAGCCATGTATATGTGTATTTCCCATAGTTTTTCCCATATTTTGCATGGTGTTCCCACGGTTTTAAATGTGTTTAGGTTTTTTTGGCTGTGTTTTCAGAAGATTTGTGATTTTTGCAGTATGTTCAATTTTTTTTTTCAATATGGATTTTTATTTTTTGTAATTTGCCTTTGATCTCTTTCCCTTCATGCTTCTTGATGTAATTTTTTTCTTTTTTTTGAATATTGATTTTAACTTATCTTTTAAGGAGATTTGAGACATTTGTACAAATGGGAAAGAGCCCCACATGTGAATTGCTTTATGACTGGGGAACCACAAACTGCACGGTTGCTGATCTTGTGGATCTGCTGATTAGGAATCAGTTCCTAGCACCAGCAAGCCTTTTGCTTCCAGGTAACTGTTACTCTTGTACATTTTGTACTGTGTTCTCAGTTTTCTAAGATGCTAATGAGCTTCACACTGACTTAAAAATCAGAAAGGCTTAGGTTAAAATAACCCAACGTGAATATATTTTCCACTTTCTATCACTTGCAGTAACACTTTAAATAAGAGTTTCAAGTTTCAATGAGAGTGCTGGAGTTTACACATGGTAGCAGACTATAACCTGGTGATACATGTCTACTCATTTTCAAAAATACTGACATTAATATTACTTGTTTTTTTCTCTGGCTCTTAATGTAGTTAACACTTTTTCTAAATTCCCTTTTCAGAAGCCGTAAGGATGCCAGAAGAAGTTACATTACCTCTTTCTTCACAGGAAACCTTGCCTATACATGAGAAACAACTACCTGTACAGGAAATAGACGTGGCATCTGTAAAGCTTGTTTTAGCTCAGAGTACTGAGAGGCAGCATTCAGAGTCTTCCTACTTAAGTGAAGAAGACTGCAGCTCACAGTCCAGTAACACAGGTAGACGTTTACTTTGGTAGAATTTAGTGCTGGTTTTTTTGCTGATCAGTTCTTCAGCCCATGTGAAATAAGTCATAGCGGTGCATGAGAGTGATGACTCTATTTCTATCATGTGCATCTATGGGAAAGAGCATCTTGCCAGTAAGTCACCTAATTTGATGGAAAACTTAACTGTTAGTTAAACTGCTGTTTCTTTTTTGCCACACATAATCCTGTTGCCCATTTCCAATACTTATTTTAGCATCTCGTGCTTTAAAACTAGATTTTATATGTCAGAAATGACTGAGAATCTGAAGAAAAGATGACTAAAGAAGGCATTTTAGGAAAGTGTGTGGTTGAGCTATTCCTTCCTAAAGGTCTACTTTTGGGTTGCTGCCAGAAACATGATGTAACCTTGGCGTATTTTTTTAAATATAAGGCAGTCTGGCTCTCTCTGTGATCTGCTATACATCTAACTTCTACTACCTGCATCACAGGTATGAATCCAATATACAATCAGATGTGTGCTACAGTGCTAGTTGTGAAGAAAATTATGCATATATAATTATATGCGTTTATCTGCCTTTGTTTTGTGTTTCTGGTATCTTCATCACAGAGCTGGATGTAGGACTCCACTGTATCAGGTTTTGTGTGATAACACGTTTTTGTTTTAAGAGAACTGAAACAGAAAACCTTGTTCCTTAAGTGAAAACATAGTTTTGTGCTAAATGGCAATGTCTTTCAGATTTTCAGAATTTTTTGTTTCATGACTTGGAAAGCATTACAAATAATTTTGATGCCCGACCAGAATCAGCTGGAGGTAATAAACTGGGAGAAGGTGGCTTTGGCATTGTGTTCAAAGGCTACATCAATGGCAAAAACGTGGCTGTCAAGAAACTCATTGCTGTGAGTTGTCCTGGGAATTTTTCATTTTAATGACTGTGTACTTTATAGTATCGACTTGTTTACCTTGTTTATTGTGAAAAGTGCTGAGTGATACATTTCAAAAAGTGTTGTCACTATGTTACACATTAGTTGGATTAAGAAATTTATCCTTAGTCCCGTCAATGTTGTGAGTCAGCACAGTCGCAGGAGCTAATTCTTCCCTTTTCCATAGCTCTCCTTTGAGGGGCTAAACACATTGTTGGGAAGACCAGAGTGCTTCCTTAGTTGTTTTCCCCTTACCCTTCAGAAGTGCCAGAAGAGAAGGGGTCCTAAGGAAGCTTCCATTTCAGATTAGGATGGCTGAGATTCACAAGCTAAATATGTATTGTCACAGAATTTTAGTCTTCATACCACTGTTTTGTGTGGATATTGAATTTTGCTGACTGCTGAAACTAGATCCATTTATCTAGTTATACAGTGTTCCAAAGGATTTAAAGTCATGTTCTGATATTTTATTTTAGAACTGAGTAGAACGTGTATTGTGAAAAGTTAACTAAGAGAGGCTTACAATTCTTTTTTTTTTTTTAATGAACAACTGTGCATTTTATTATGAACCAGTGATGTTAATGTCAAATACTTCTTTTTATAGATGGTTGATGTTAGTGTTCAGGATTTGAAACAGCAGTTTGAGCAAGAAATAAACATAATGGCAAAGTGAGTACATCATTATACAATTTTTGTCTTTCTAACATAACAGTTTGCATGTTAACTGAAAATGTTTCTTATACAGCACAATCACATTTTGTTTGTTTTAAAGCATCACCACACAAACCTGGCTTTGTGCATTAGAGGTGAAACAAGTCATTGGGAATCAAGTTCCCTCTGCCTTATGTTTTCCTCAGATGTTGAGAGTCTTTCAGAGCAAATGTGGACAGGTATTTTTCTTTTGCTATAGGTGTCAGCATGAAAATTTAGTAGAATTACTTGGTTTCTCAAGTGACGGTGCTCAGCCATGCCTGGTGTATGAATACATGCCCAACGGTTCATTGCTTGACAGACTTGCTTGTCTGGTAAGTGAAATCTTTTCTAGCTTCCAATTGCCTTACTTTGCTAAGGTATAGGAATCTGTGGAATGTCTTTCAAATGGAACTCAAATGCAATGGCCAAATGATGTTTTACTACTTTCTTCTTGTGTTCTAATAACAAGTATTCTTCCAATAAGATTTTACACAAACATTTTAGATGGATTAAAGTCAAATCAGGTTGACAATACAACGTCATGTACTGGTACTTGAAGCATCACAGAGGCTTAGACTGACTATGCCTGTGTGAGGCTGTGCAGAGGGTGCTGCAGTCTTGTTCCCAGTTCTGATGTTGGCATGTTCTCTGCTGGTTCCTGAGATTCTGTGCTGTGAAATTGACCTTTGTTCATTGTCCTTGTGATAGTGGTTATAATACAATGCTCCTAGTCTGCTTGTCTCTTTCTGAAGTGCCTAAGTAAATGTGAATTCCATTTTTAAAAAATATTATTTTGTGTAAATGCTTCTGATTTAATCTTCTAGCCTTGGCCTTAAGTAAATAATAAGTTGCTTTGGTTTGTTGAGACAACTCTGTGTATCAAGGACACACAGTCCAATAGTAAGCGAGACAAGGCAGTGTTTGTTTTAATTTGTTGAAGGAGTTAAAAAAATCTGCTTAATACTAAGCAATTGCAGTTTCTGAGATTGTAATCTGGTGAACATTTTAAATTGGTGCTACTTCAAACCACCCTTGTCCTCAGACCTAAAATATTTGGCTTGCTTTTTTTTCTGCATTGATTCTCTGATTGTACTGTTTCAAGCATCTATCGGCTGGGAAAGGTCTGGAAAAGGGAACTGATCAGGCTGATGAAGTAATACTTGGTGAAAGATTTAATTTTCACCTGGAGACATTTCCTTCGTAGGGCTGCACAAATATTTCTGCTCCAGTGGGAAGGAAGTGGTGCTATGATGAGAATGAGTAGCAGTACTTGGGCAAAGGGCTAGCTCAGTTAGGACTGCTGTCTCAGTTTGGATTGATTAATTTGCTTGCATATGCTGCTACATGTGCAATTATTTTGTTTTTTTTAACTGAATCAGTGCAGAAGAGAGACATCTTAACTAAGAATAGTGCAAGTTTATTTGTAGAAATGAGCAGTGCTTAACAAGGGTGTGTATGAAAATGTTCATCCATGTAACGGGCCGTTATCATCAAGTGAGCTTAAAAGATTGGGGATAATTGCAAGGTGAAGGAGAAATCGGAGTCCTTTAGAAGGAAGAGACAAATTTATGATATAAATCAAGAAATCTAAATCAGAATCTATAAATTAGAAAGAATCTCTAATCAGATCAGAGATGTGAGTACTGTACTTGAACATATGTTCTTGCTGATGACTTCATTTTGTGCGTTCACTGGATGTGTTTGATGCACAGACTCTTGCTTGTATCATCTTATGTCTGGATGTTGAGCAGCCAAGGGAAGCGGTAGAATGGTGAGATACTGTAATCCACTTCCTTTGGCCCCTAACAAGATTAAGAGCTGGTTTTGAAAAGTAGGTGTACTTATTTCTAAGGTTTAGTTAGTAGCATGAATAAAGGTAAGCTCTCAAGAAATCCAAAACCACTGGAAGATTGACTTCTTGTTGTTAATAAAAGCTTTGGATTGCTTTGAATTACTTGCTTCGGCTTGAAGGCTCTGATATCAGTGCTAGTACAAAGTGGGAGTTGCAGAGATAACGGATAGCAGCTGGCCTTGGAGGGTCAGACTCAAACCAAGAACATTTTTTGCAACTGGCAACTTAATCTAGGGCAAAATGCAGGGAAAAAATGTACTGTGACAAAAGCATGCATTTCTGCCCAAGTAAGTTAAGAAATGTATGCTGGTAGTGTTTTTAATTATCTACTTGAAAACAATAAAACATAGCAAGAAGTCACTTTTGGGTTGTGGGGTTTTTGTATGCTTGTTTTGATTTATGTGTACGTATATATATTTTTCAGATTTTTACTTGCCTTTTCTTCTTCTTAATCTAGGATGAAACTCCACCAATTCCTTGGAATATGAGATGTAAAATTGTTCAAGGTACAGCAAATGGCATCAACTTTTTGCATGAAAATAATCATATTCACAGAGATATTAAAAGGTAAAAGCTGCAGACTATTGCTGGCTGCATTTTCACCTTTTCATCTTTCTTTTTTCTTTTTCATCTTTCCCCTGTTAAAGTAATTTTATAGAGAGCAAACTACAAAAAGCATTACTTCAGTCAAGGGCACAATCTTCTGCAAGTGACATCCATCACCACAATCTTGTCTGTGTCACAAGGACATGACCAGTACAGACTTCTGAAGATAATTATGGGGTTAGGACCATAGAATTACTTAGGGTGGAAAAGACCTTTAGCATCAAGTCCAGCCATTAACCAGCACTGCCCTGTACACTGCTAAACCATGTCCCCAGGTGCCCACATCCACATTTCTTTCAAATATCTCCAGGGCTGCTGACTTCACCACTTTCCTGGGCAACCTCTTTCACTGCTTCACTTGGTGAAGAAATTTTTCCTAACACCTAATTTAAACCTTCCATGGCACAAATTGAGACCATTTCCTCTTGTCCTATTGCTTTCTACTTGGGAGAGGAGACTGACCCCCACTTGGCTCCAGCCTCCTGTCAGACAATTGTAGGGAGCAATAAGGTCTCCCCTGAGCCTCCTTTTCTTCCAGCTCCCTCAGCTGCTGGACAGCTTTCCAGCCATGAGATTTGGCATTGTAATTGTAATTTGTGTTATAAATGTAATCTGTAAATTGTAAATTGCATCATAATCTGTTACTTTCATATAGTTGAGTGCCATGAGAACACACAAAATTCTGTTCTTTAATAACTGCTTCTAATGGAGCTGCTGTTGAACAACAATTAATCTTTAAATATGGAATTTTTCAGATAAAAACACACTTTTTTTTTCCTAGAGCACTTTTTTGGAGTGTCTCCTTTGATTTGCTTCTATTTTTTTATAATATATATGTATGTATATATATATATGTATTTTATAATATATGTATATGTAAAGTATATATATTGAAATATATATCTTATATATATGTGTATGATGTATATGTTTGTATATATATGCATAAAATATACAGTAAAATTACTTCAGTCAGGTTCATGAAGTTCAAGATTCTTCTATGATAATGAATGTTCATTGTTTGTTGTACCAGAGGTTTTTTTTTTTCCCCACGGATATCAGAACTCAGACTAAGTGAGGGTTTTGTTGTAGACTTTGGTTGGCTTTTTCTGGTGTTTTTGTTGTTTGTTTCCCATTTCCTGCTACAGTTTACTGTATTGTATTTTTTAAAAAGCAGCCCAGATCTTTGAAGTAAAGCCCCTAATGCCTTACTCCTTCTGAGGGTAAAGAAGGAGCAACTGACCAATTAAGTGTTATGGATGAATGTTTCAGTAGCTTTCTGGCTTCTGGCAACTCTGCTAAATACAGGCAACTTCATTTTTGTAACCTTTCAGATTTTGGGGAGCAAGCTTTTGCTTCATCTGCCTCATGTATGTGCTTGCTGCTTTGACAGTTTGTTTCTTCTTTCTTCCCTGCTTAAGCCTCTGGAGAAGTGTAATGACTGGAAGGGATGCACTTGTTACCTTACATTGCCTCTGCCCTTCTAACTGCTGTGAGTTGATCATTCTAGAAAATCGGGGTTTGGGGTTTTTTTTTGTTTGGATAACATTTTGCAATTTTTTGTGTGAATAGTTAAGTAGATTTGATTGGTACTATTAATAGTGCTGCCATTCCCAGATAACACTTAGATGAAGAGACATCTAAGAAGATTAACTTCAGTCTTCATTTTTCTGTGACATGTAGAGACCTTTCATAAACACACAGGCTCTAGAACAACTTCTCTAGGCTAGAGGGGACATGGTTTAATGTGTGTTCTCACAGCTGTTCATAGTTTTTTGAATTGGTTATGCCTAGGAAGTAGTTCAGTTCTCTTTTGAATCTTAAAAGTTGCAGTAAAACTTGCATTTGTTGTGTTCTTTTTGGTGTACCCCCAAAAAATGACCACTCTTTGGACTTGACTCAAGTTGATAAGAAGCTGACATTTATACATTTCTGAAGTTGTGATCTTGTTCTCTTTTTTTATTCTTATTTTTTTTTAAGAAGTTGAGCTTTAAACAGGAGACCAGTTGGTGGATGATGCCTTGACAAGTGTTTGGTCTTCTGTAGTGGTCATATATCTAGCATTACTTACAGCAGTTCTAATATCAAGTGATCCATTGTAATTTACAGCTGTATTGATTTTGTTCAGGTTTGGTGAAGAAGGGGAAGTTAGAAATATAACTTTCTAGTAAGTGTTACATGTTCTATTAGGCCATGTGGCTTTCTTATAGTTCCATTAAAGGGATCAGAAAAGAAGGATTTCATAAATATTAAATCAAGTTATTTTAAAATGGTTCTTAGTGGTACAAGTTTAAAACCCACTAGATTTCTGCTGTAATTCATTCCACTCTGTATTTTATGAAAGCTAAGGACTTTGAGATGAGCCTCATTTGTCAGGGTTGCTTTTTTTTTTTTAAGGAAAGTAAAAGCTGGAGGTCAAGTGAAAACACGGCACATACAATATTCTAGCAGTAATAAGTTTTCTGGTTTTCTTTCAAGACAAGAATGAGAGTATTATTATTCATTTGGCACATGAATTTATCATGGTTGACATAGTATTAGATAATAGATATAAAAACCCTGCTCTTGTTAGTTCTGAGAAGAGATTTAGACTATAAGAATTAAACTGTGATCCAGTAGAAGTTGAGCTAAGTATTCTCTATTGTGCCTCTTAAAGCCAAACCATAAATGTAACATAATTGGTCTGTTATAAGAGTGTTGTATTTCTAAGGTTTGGGGGTAGGGGGAGTGTTTAGATTTTTTCCTTGTGCTCTGTTGTTTTGCCTTTTTTTTTTTTTTTGGCATGCGTGCATGCACATACAAGAGAAAACATGGATGGATCTTGCAGTCAGCTCTTCATTTATTTAGAGGAAGGAATTTGGAAATTGAGCAATTGCCAACAAAACTAAATTTACATAACTTGTTTTATGAAATACCTTTAGATTTTCATGTAAATATCTTAGCTTTCAGGATAGTCAAAATAGTAGTTTACATCTGGTTCCTGAAGAATTACTAGTCTGTCATAAAACCTGTTTACTGTACTGTTTGGAAAATTCTTTTTTCTTTTTTGTTTTTTCCCCTCCTTCCCCTCTCCACCAGTGCAAATATCTTATTAACTGACACATACGTGCCTAAAATTTCTGACTTTGGCCTTGCAAGAGCATCTGTAACATTCACACAGACAATCATGACTGAAAGAATTGTTGGAACAGCAGCCTATATGGCACCTGAAGCTCTGCGAGGAGAGATCACACCAAAATCTGATATCTTCAGTTTCGGAGTAGTAAGTAGAACGTGGGCAATATATGACTTTTTTGGTAAATGATAAAAGCATACAAATAGAGTATCTAAAATAAAATTATTACTCTGGTCTATAATTTTTCTTTCTCCCTGTAGATATTTTCTTAAGATAGTGTTTCTAAACTTTGACTGTGTTAAAATCATTTGAATATGTTGATTTGCTATGTGAAGGACCAGACTAAAATAATATTCCAAGTTCTAGCTAAATGTGGTTTGAAGTGGTGTGGAACATTGTTTTTGCTTGCATGGTATTGCACGAAAGTGTAACTCAGGCTGAAAAAGAAGAAAATAATCCAAAAATGTTTTATTGTATTCAGCAATGATAAACTGCAAAAATACAATGCCCATGTTGGATTTGCCTTAGAGCTGAGTACAAAAAAGACATGAGCTTAATATTTGGAACAAAAATGAATCCATTCTGAACAGAGCCAAGACCCTACTCAATACTGACTCACTTCCTTCATAGCATTTAGTTTAATGGGAAGGTAGGCCTAACACTATGTTTGAATAGTTTGGAAATCTTCAGTCTTGCTGTGAAGGAACACAATGTAGAGTGAGAATAACTTGTGTTAAAATTTGTAAGCCATGCTGCTAGTAACAGTTAATGAAAATAAAGGCAGGAACAAAACCAATGAATTGTATAGAAAAACTTTGGAGAAACACAGATCCTGAAAGTATTTGTTGACAGGCTGGAGGTCAAGCTCCTTTTTTCAAATAATATGTGCTAAGTGTTACTCCATGCTTCATTTTCTGTTCTGATCTTTCTTCTTTCTCCTAGGTGTTACTAGAAATAATAACGGGTCTTCCTCCAGTAGATGAAAAGCGGGAGCCACAGTTGCTGGTATGTTCTTTATGTTTTCTCCTTCCCTCCAACTGCTCCAGGATTACTTTATATGAAATCCTAGTCAGTTAACAGGTTCTGAGACAATCAAATTAGTCATCAAAAAATGTAGTTGTGAAAACGGCTTTTTTTGTCAATGTTTGTCTTAGAGGTGAGGCTGAAACTTTTATCTCTTGGCTGGTAGATTTGTTCATCCCTTAAGGTCATCATCTCCTAATCTGATACTGGAATTCTTTGTTTTGGTACTGCTTCTTATTAAAATACCATTGTACTCTGTTAACATACTCCCAGATACTCTGGTAATTCCTCATTCTCTGAAACATGCCGAATTGTTCATCTCTTGTTTGTTTATTGTTCTGTATCAGTTTCCATCTTCTTTAACTTTAGTAACAATTTGCAAGTGCCATATGCTTTTAACCTTAGTGAAGCTTGAAATGTAAGGGCTTTTCTTGCACAGTAAGAGTGGATTGAATTTTCTTTACTATTCAGTTAGTAATTCAGTTGACTGATTAGGAAATTAATGTCTCAGAGTTCACTCTCTTGAATTAAAAACCTTACAAGACTTTTTATAATTTAGCTTTTCACATAGCTTAAAACTAAGTTCTGAACTAGTTAGTCCAAGATTTTCCTAGAATACTTTTTACATAAAGACCAATTTATTTATTAAGTATGAAATAACATGGAGGTCTGGATTGATTTTGTTCCATACTGTTTGGAGCAGTATAAATCACTTTCTTCCAAATATTTAGGAATACCAGTGTAGTATTAGTAGATTTTTCTTGTCCTTCTAAGCTATATCTTCTGGGGTTGCAGAAAAATTGTTGTGTTGAGCTTTTAAACACCTTGGAGAACTCAGGTTTTTTAAAGTGGGCTTTTTCAGAGATAGGATCTAATAAGGAATATGACTGGTACAGTTTATCTTTGTAATGTATTTTTGGGACCATAAAGAGAATGGTCAGTGTCAGACCATATGGCATCCTTAGCTTGAAAGGAAAATTTTGAGGCAGTTGAATGTTGGTCAGCAATTTCAGACTGACCCATAGAGGGAGATGATCTGCCTCTACTCATTGCCTCATATTTATTCATTTATGCTTCCTCAAACAGTATGTGTGATTACAGATAACCCACTTCAGGTGTGTTGGAACTGAGGCCTTTTGGTTTAAACTAGTCAGATTTAAAATTTGATTTCTGAATAGAAGTTTCCAGTAGATACCACAGTCACTGAGACTGGAGACAGAAGTTTGGTTTACAGAAAGAGACTTCATAAACATGATTAAAAAAATTATACCAACTTAAGATTGCATATTTGTGGGTTTTTAAGATATTTTATTGATTGAGCCTCTTCTCCTACAAAAGAAACAAGACTAGAAAACTGAGCCTCGAAGTGGGAGGCAGTTAAATCTGTATGATACAGCTTAAAGAAATTTTCTTTATGGTGTTGTGGTAATTAAAATTATATGGAATAAAAATAACTAATAAAAAATAATAGTTCATTTACACTCTCACATGCTGTTCAGATACTTAAAATGTTATCTGCTTGTTGGTTCAAAATCTCTCGTAGTTAAGTATAAAAGACGAAATTGAGGATGAGGATGCAACTATTGAGGATTATGTTGATGAAAAGATGAGTGACTGGGATGTACCTTCAATTCATAAAATGTATTCAATTGCTGATCGGTGTCTGAATGACAAAAAAACCAGAAGGCCAGACATTAAGATGGTATGTGGTCCTTCAGATAAAAGGCTTATTTTGGGGGGGTGGGTGGGTGTGTCCCCTGCATATGGTTACTGTATCAATTAATTACATTTCTGTCTGTTGTCTTCCAGGTCCAACAGCAGCTCCAAGAGATAAAAACTTCATAATGTGTTTCTTCTGACACACCAGTGTTTCTGTAATAGAGACACTAGTACCAAATTATTAATTAATATTTAGTGCAACATTATCAGTGGTTCTGCTTTCCAGAACTTTCTAGGCACATGTAAGGTGAGTTGTTAGCCTGTCAACAGCTCTTTCACGTATGTTTAGTCACTGGGCCCTTAACATGAGAAAACTCTTTCTTGTATTAACAAATTGCAGTGCTGTTACATCATCTTCTCCTGCAGCTTTTTAAATGCATTTCCATATTATAATCTGTTTGATTCTTTTTATTTCCAAATATCTAGTATGTCTGACAAAAAGGCGTTTGGGTAACTGGGCAAAATTTTGTTTTTTGCAAATTGCTTTCTTGATCAGGTGTACTAGACCTGTGTCTGTTGAAGACAAAACCATTTAATAGATATAATGGTACTTAATGTTGTCTTTTTGGGAAATGACAATAGTGTTACCCATTTAAAACAAGCGTCTACTTAATATTTTAGCTTGAGAGTTCATGTTAGTGTGAATGGTCTGGTACTGTTTGTGAATGTTCTCAAGTCTTTTTGGTATTAGTTTTAGGCAAATAAATGCTGCACGACATTTTCTAGGTTGTTTTTTTAATTTCAAGGATTCCCAAGCAAAATAGTTATCTTGCTGTGCAGATGCATTTACACTTGCAAATGCTTTCTTGCAGTGAACTCTATGATGACAAACGATTTAATTTTTATTCACAGGAAGACTCTTAGCTACTTTGACTATTTTAGGAGGATTGAGTATTTTTAGTACTTTAGGAGAGAAGTCCATATGGATTATAAATACAGATGGTTGCTTTTCTTAAAGGGGTCAGAATAGTGATGTGAAGACCAATTCCACGTTTTACTTAGTCAAATAATTAAGCTATTTTTAATGTATATGTTTTATATATATGTATGTATATTAACTAAATACAAAAATACACTTCAAAAACTCTAAATGGAAGGCTTTTTAAAATAGAAACATTGACAAATCAAAGCAGACTAAAAATGGAATGAAGGTGATTATTAAGACTCCAGATACTTTGGACTAAGTATGAATATATTACCATTGTAAATGAAAGATGTTATTTTCATATAAACTCATTTTGCACCTTGTGAACTTTCTTAATTGCTTAGGGATAGGAACATAGTCTGGCCTACAGTTAAATTTGGAATTCTATGATTATGTGTGACTTCATTCAGGAATATATATTTGTTGTAGGAAGAATATGATTTCTAATGTAATGATATCATTAGAATTCTAGCTATTAATTAATTTTGTATTGCCTTTTCAAACTGCTGGCTTAATTTAGAAAGAAGCATCTACCTAATGGCTTCTAGCTTTTTTTAGTATAAATTGTAGAAACCTGTTAATATAAATAAAAATTCTGCATTATTACTTCTTACTGCTATTAAAACCTTGAGCCTTGGAAATAATCATTTTATGTTCCTTGCATTTCTGTTAATAACATTATGGTAACCTTACAGCATGGAATAAAGCTGTACATATCTGAACCTGGAGAAAAAAGCTTCTAGAAAGCTAAATTAGAATAAGATCTGCTGAAGCCGTTCTTCAGTTTTAAGCATCTCCAGCTGTTATGTGAAGGTTTTTTACTAGATCATGTCTGCTTTTTACTATTCCTTGGAGCTGGAATACAACTCTGTTGTTGTCCAGAAGTGTGTTTGCTGTAGCAACTGTCAGCTCTGTTCACCTCTGGTGTGCTAGAATGTTTTTGTTCATACACCAACTGTGATATTCTTCAGTGTGAGGAGAATCTCTACTACAAGGATGGGAGTTCCTGCTCTGTTATACTAGACCATTACTATTTGCAGTGTTGATCTCAGCAGTGAGGTTTTGGCAGTAGTTTTCCCTTCCTCACTAAAAATGAAGCATGTTAGCTACTGTTTCATACAATTTAGAAAAAAGTTTTGAACTTTAGTGAATAAAAATATGAGGTAAATATGAAGTAAATGAAGTAAATATGAGGTAAATATGAAGTAGGTAAAATTAGCTAACTTGTGTGGCAAGTTTGGGTATTTTTTTAAATACATAGGGGACAAGGAGAAAGGGAAGTTCTTTCTCACTTGATTTTTTTTATTTTTTTGGAGGTCTTCATACAGTAAAGTCAACCTCTCTAGACGCTAACAGAGGATAAGAGTAGCTGACTTCAGTTTCTTTTGTTCCCTGCAACAACCTTATCCTAGAATACATACTTGTATTATTTACTATGAAAAGGCTTTCTAGGACACAGATCAGTAACTTGAGTCATTCAAGATATTTGTAATGGGATGATTTGCTTTCATAGAACTGGAGCTGAGAGAAATCCAGTACAGTTCTTGGTGGGTTCCACATGGGGCAGAGATAGGGCTAATCTGGTTTCTATACATCCTGTCTCAGCAGGGAAGGTGCCATGGAGGGCAACAGAGGATCACAATACTCAGGGAAGGAGCCAACTTTTTGCATGTTAAGGATTATAAAGCAATTTAGTCACCCAGGGAAGGACAAGTGAATGAAAAATAGCTAGAGTGATTTACTGCAATTCCACAATTAGAAAGCAATAGCAAGATGAAAGAAAATGCTAATGAGCCAAAGAAAATTGTCTTTTAAGGAAAACGTTGTAGGAAGGGCAACAGTTCTCTCCTTGGCCACAGGAGGAATAAGATAATGGCTAGTAGTTGCCAGAGCAGAGGTATCTGCACAGCCCTTGGGCTGGGATGAGCCATAAGTGGCTGCTGAGGAACAAAAGCAAGAACAGGATATGTATCTAGAGATACTGCATTGGAATAAAGTGGCTTTGTACAGTTTGCAACTCAGTAACTTTAGAAAGGGTGTACAGTCTTCCTAAAGTTATTAAGACTCTATTATAAATTTTCATTGATCAGTTTGTCCAGTTGACTCCTGAGCCAACACACCAGCACTTCATATTACTGAAATGGGAAATGCCTCATCTTTCTATTTGGGTGTTCCAGCTGGGGGTTTATTTACCACCCACTAACCAAAAGGCAAATAAAATTGCTTCTGATATTCATGGGTACCTAGAGGCCTAGCCTATTCCTTCCTCCTACCTTCTGCCTGTTCCTCTTACAGCTCTCATTATAGTTAGCATTTGGCATTAAAATTATTCTCTGCAGTCCTAGTTCACATCTTCAGATTTTCTTCTTTCAATTATAAAATTGCTGCATCACAAATATTTCCCCATGGGGGAAGTGTTGGCAGGACAGTTTAGAAAAAAGCCAAGCCATTAAATGTTCTTTTCATCTTGAATTTCCAGGGCAAGAGGAGGTCTTCAAGCAAATTATTTTCAGTTTAGAGAAAAAAAGTGTTAATGGAACATTACAAGTAGTTTCATTACAGTAGCTCATGCTGAGCAAGTAAGAGCAGATTGAACTGTTAAATCACCAGTCAACTACTTCAGCATTTTAAAAGGATAGAAGAAATTTTTGAAGGGGCTTATTACTGAAAGCACAAAAACTTCAAGAGCTCCTTGGATCCAATTTCCTTGGATCCTGCTATGGAGCCCTCGGTGCTGCTCCCATAAAGCAATGGGAAAGTAGCTGTTCCTAACATAGTGATTTTTCTCTAATAGCAAAAGCCAGGAATTCTGTTTCTGCTCACCTCTCTTCTTACACCCAGCAGTCACTTTCTAGTCCCATGAAAACTGCCTATTACAAAGAGACTTAAATGATTCAGACAACACCAAGCTAAAGCATCAATCTTTATTTATAAAGTAAATTACAAAATAGATAAGGTAAACTTCATTAATTTTAGCATCTGAAGGTGGCTTTCATTGAACACATAAACACACTGATAAATTTTTTATTTACAGTGTCTATCTGAGCAACAGAGCAAATTTTACCTTGATTAGTTTAATCTTTGATAGGAGTGTTTTAAAAGATCAAGATTCCCTAACTTGCAACATAAACATTTATTAAATAATTACCTGTTCTGTTAATTAACTATTTAATAGCTTATGAGTTAACTGCAAGCAGCTGCATTGCTTTTGGGCTTTATGAAGGCCAGCAACAATTTGAATGGACACTTTCAATTATTTAATGACCAGAGACAGTTAAAGGAGCAACTTTGATTAATGCCCACATTTTGCACTGGTTCTAAACATTCATAAACAGAAGTGGAGGCAACTATGTAGATGTAAACATGATAGATCTTACAAAAAGAACAGATACTTATTGCTGTTAGGAGAATAGCTACAAGAGGCCTGGAGAAGCAGCCAGCTGTGCAAGACTTCATACAATTCTCTTTCCGGGGAAAGGTGAGGGGGAGACATGCTCAGGACATGACTGACTCGTAAGGTAATTTACAATGTCTGGTTTGGGCTGAACTCTAAAGCAGCTCATCATAAATGCTCTTGCATAATCACTTAACCAGCTCTCATCGTCTTCCAGATTAAGTTTTCCATTTTCTATCCTCATCTACCTAGGGAAGGATTACAAAAGCAAAACAAACCCAACAAAAACAAAACAACAAAAATCAACCAAAATAACAGGGAAAAAAAAACCCAAAACAAACATCCAACAAAACCCCCACAACATGCACACAAACCATATCAGGTCAAGCTGTTCATTATTTTAAACATTTAGTCTTAAGAAGCTGAACTTCCTTCAACTTGGACTAAATTCACACAACGGTCAAGCAGTAATTTTTAAATGCTACACTCCTTAAAACAAAAACAAAACCTCCAAAGTGAATTAGATGTGTTGCAAATATTCTGAGTTAATCTAAAAATACATTTAATTACAGTGTACAATGAGTTGCACACACAGTAACCATATTTAAAAAACAATGACACTTGCCTGACACATAATACACAAGAAACCCTTAGAAGATCAGCTCCTTACCCTAGAGGGAGAAGGCAAGAAGCAGGAAAAGAACACAAGAGCTAAGGGCAAGCAGAAGATTAGCTGAGGATCAAGAGCTATTCGATTGGACTGATGTAGTGTGTAAAATTAAATTAAAATGCTGAAGTGTAAAATTGCTGCTGCATATAAAAAAACCACAGTAAAACCAAATATTGCAACCTTCACAATACATAGTGCAATCTCAGATGTCAATAGCAAGCTAGTATAGCCAAATAATAGATTAAACAATTTTTTGTCAGGAACCACTAGTGTCAAAACATTATTCCCTACAAAACTAGGTTAAAGTCCATCTTCCACCAGGTAAACACACAATTCAGCTCTATACTGACTATATCCAGCAGCTACAATAATATCCAATGAACCAAGCTGGCAACTCCCATGTAGATTTAAAAAAATCCAAAACCAACAAAACTCAAAAACCACAAAGATCACATACAAGACACTAAAACGCAAGTCCTCACTGGAATATAACCTATTCATGAGTATTTGCTTCATCACACAGTTTTAAATATTTAAGGTGATCCAATACTTGAGTTCCACATCTAATTCTCCCTTAATGCACTTACTGAAATAATCTACTTTTCCTCTTCCTGTTAAACACATTACTTACAGTTCAATCAAGTTTAGACTTGATTATTTTGGCTGATTTTGATATTTTGAAGAAGGGAAGAAGAGAGGGAAAAAACCACACATCCTAACTAGGGGCTTGCTGCCAGCAGTTATTCAAGACCTAGTTGGATTTAAATTACAGATGTAAGTTACTATTGAAGTTCAAATATTTAGGAAAGGTAGTTTTCAGAATATCTTGAAAGTATTGCAGTTGATACTGCAAACACAGTAGGACCTTAAGGATAACTCACTGTTATGAAGCAAGGATACTTCAATTTTTACTGGACTTACACATTTTTAGATCTAAGTGCATCAATAATTAGTTACTCATTAGATACTTCAGGCATATTGCTCTGAAAGCAGATCCATAATCTATTGATTAATAATCTAATAATAATCTAACTCATGGACTTTTAATCACCTTATACTTGGTCATTCAGTACCTAATATGTAACACAAGTGATAGAGAAGTCTGAAAAAGCTATGGTGTTTTATGTCAGATTTCTTTAAAAGATAATTCATTAAATTAGTTAAATTTGAGATGACCAAGTTTTTGCCTAGGAAAATGTCCTCCCATTCCTGAATGCTTATATTAATTGAATAGCAACTAATTCTAGTTTATCTTTTCCATTACAAGAAAACAAAACAAAACAAAACAACAACAAAATCCAGCAAGGCATCCTGTCAAAATCCAAAGACAACCTTCTATTTTACTATTGTCCATAATAAGTGCTACAAGGAAATCTAAAGTTTTATCTGGGACAATGTTATGTAGTCCTTCATCTCTTCTCCATGTAAGACATGGAAAATCTTACAGGTTTAATAGGTTATGCATAAGAATACAGCTGTGACTTACCCACAGAATACATGGGCTTCATAGTCTTATGTCTGCAAAGTTTATGATTACATGTACAGCTATTAAATAATGGAGTCCAAATTAAAATAAAGGAGCACTAGCTTAGATTTTCTTTTCTAGCTTTAAAATAATTATCTCTTCTATATGTCATAAAACATGGTCAACAAATATAATCATGTAACAATATAAAAAGTGTTGAGGTCAGAAAAGAGAAGAGTAAAAAGAGCTTTTTTTTATCCCTAGCATCTACGAATGGAATGATTTCAGTTCATTACCAAAAGCTAGAATTCCATTTCTTACTCTAATATTTTAACAAATACAAACAAAATTTCTAATCACTAGGTGTTTCAGTCTCTGCTGGACCTCTAATCAGTCTTCGTATTCCTCTCTTCCCTGCAGGACCTTTTGGTTTAGCAAAACTCTGTTTGTAAGCATGTTGTTTTGGATGTACTTCTTCATAAAGAAAGTCAGCAGTTAACTCATCACCATTATCTATTTCAATCTGTAAGAAAAAACCATCATACTCAAAGTCAAAAACATTCAGAAACTTTGGTGAAACTCAATACTGTATTAAAGCCAAATGTACAATAATGTTCAAAGCCAAGCATGAAAACTTGTGCCTAATGACCTCAGAAATCTTGGATCGTTTTTCTGAGACTCCCCTATACTCTTACCAGTATTAAGTATGACTTAATTATTTTCCTGAAATGTAAGCACAACTAAACAGTACATGTGCCAAGGAATTTTTTTTGTCCCAAGCTTTGGCAGTGTACCTGTTAACACTAACTAGGAGAACACATTCCATGTGAAACTAGTGCTTATTTACTCATTTTAAGTATCTACGCATTTTAAGAATCAAAATTGTTCACTATAACATGCTTTAAACACTAACTGTATAAGCAACATGCATACAATACTGTTATCTCTTGAGAAAGAGGGGCAAGTCTATAAAGAAGTCTGTATTATTAGCTGGCTACTGTCACTCAACAAGTATTCAGGTTTTTAGCAAGGAAAAGCTAAAATAATTAACAAAATGGAGGGGACTGGTTTAGTTTTCAAAATCTAGAGATTTTGAAATCAAATAGAAAGAAAATAGTATTCTCAAGCCAAACTCCACTGTTTTAAATTGCAGGAATTTAGAATTTAGAAATGGCCTTGCTCTGCTGAGCATTCAGCACTTCATGCCCTGCTGACCCTAACACTTGACAGACTTGCCAGCCCCAGTTTTGCTGTTCCAAGTACATGCATCAGAAATTTCTGACTGCAGGAATTTTCAGTAGTCACATGGTGCTTTAATTTTGTTGTAGGAAGGCAGTTTCAGAAAAATAATTACATACAAATAGACATAGCAAAAATCTAGTTAATTCAGGTCATCTCAGTAAAAAGGATTAGTATTAACTCTGCTATTTTTAAGGTAAACATAATCTCCACAGAAACTAAGCTTCCACAAAAGTGTTAGAAAAGTAACTGTAGGTCTCAAGTGGACCATTTCTGTGGTCTCTGCTCGGGAGGTGAGAAGCAAATTTTTGCATTGCAGTAAAATTTATACAGCATGAAAAGATCAGCTTACTCGCAAATGCTTGTTTGTCCCATCAAGGACTCCTGAGATAACAGTTCTAATTTTCAGAACTGCAGCTTGAAATTATTTTGAAAATCCCTACCTAACTTTGGCTTCAAAGGAATTTAGTGTTTGACAATAGAAATGTGTTGTGGTCCAACATATGACACAACTTTGAGTGAGAAATCATGTTAATTCTAGAAAGTCCTTCAAAGTACTCTCAAATGCTTCCTTGATGCACAAGGACATATTTGTTCAAGATAAAAGTGTAGAAATTATGAAACAGAGTAAAACTTCCATGATTTAACTTTGTATCTCTAGCTCCATCAACAATTATTTCCTGGTCAGGACAAATTAAGTTACACAACATTTGTCATTGTTTGACAAGGTGGTGACAGAGACAGTTAATAGTTTTCCATTAAGAAGGGAAGGCAGGAATGGGGGAAATACCCATACACCCACTGCACTTACCTTTCTAACTATCTGCATCCACAACTGTGTTTCTACAATTTCTAACAGTGGACTTTTGCAACTAGAGTAGAGCATTCGTTCTCGTATACTACAGGTATAACCTGGCATAGAGTAGATGAAAACTGCAGGAAAAGAAAACAACACAAATCAGACCATAAATGCACTCTATCAAAAGATGTATCATAAAACCATTTACAGCAGAGAGGCAATGGAAATCAGCTATGCAATCTGAAAGCAAAGTATGTAGTACCACTCCGGATCTTTTTTACTTCAGCAAATGTTTAATTTCAAACGGGATAAGAGAATGGCTGGTATCTGTACGTTTTCACATTTATGGGTGTTCATAATCAAAAGCTCACTACTTTACAAACACAAGAATTCTCCTTCACAAGTTCACTGTTTCACAACCAAATGAATATGAAATTTATGATCACGCTGACACATCTTTCTATCTCAAAATTCCCAAAGAATTTGAAACAAATTTGTTGTAAAATTTCATATTGAGAAATTTTCTCATACTTATGGATTCCAAATAGTCTCCTTCATGTGTGTGCTTATACAGGAAAAAGTGGTAACGCGCAGCATCCTTTGGAACTCTTTTTGGCAAGTCCTTAAGTTCAGTATCAAGAGTGTTGGCCAAAATAATAGTTTCATTTTTCATATCAATTTGCTGTAAACAAAGAAAACATGGATATAGTTAATGCAAAAAAACAAACCAGAGAACATGACAGGATGGAAAAAAGTTTGAATTAATCTAATTCAAAATGGTAATTTATCAGCATACTATATCAACACACATTGTTTAATATGTGGGCAATCTATTTTACACTCATTATTAAAAATAATTAAAATATTTTATACTTGCCAGTTGTACATAATTGAGTTGCTTATTTTTCAGTTTCTCTAGAGCCTGAATAGCTTCTTTAGCAATGGGGAATGCTACTCCTTGAAGTGTTTGATGCTTGGTATCTACACCAACATCCGCCTGTACCTGGAACACAGGTCAGCCAAGATGTTAAAAGAAACCTCTGCAGGCATTCATTTGGTTTCATACAATGACTGACAGGGCATTCCATATGGTTACACAGAGTTAGCAGTAGCTATTCCAAGAATAAACCACCCCAAGAAATCATCCCCGCATTCAAAAGATTTGCATTTTTTAATTTACAGGTCGTGTTTGTTTGCTAGCCTGCAAAATTTCTTATCTCTGAAACAGCTCTGCTTAGCAGAGCAACAAAATCATCAGAGGGAGAACTGGTTCAAGTGTCAATGAAGAAGTTCCAACTTAAAATCTAGTATAGAGACACAATAATCCAGGAAAAAAAATCTTTATTTTCACATGCTGTGTTATACTTATGAACTGAAAATACTCTTTATAAACTTTGTTATAGCTTGAAAAATTTTATATCAAGACAAAGATATGATTTTTAGGTAATCAAAATTTTTGAAGGAAGAGAGAAATGATGAGACAAACTGATCTTCTCAAATGAAAAGTAAAGCTACTACTCTCCCTCCTATTTAACATACTCCCCCAAAAAGCCTATACCAAAACCAAACCAAACCAACAAAATCCTAATTTCTTACTTCTAGAAGGTCTAGCAAAAAGAAAAAAAAAAAAAAAAGAATCCAGGACAAGCTAGACAATTGTTCATAATCCAGTTATATTAGTGTCAAATCATTCGAGAGAACAGTTATTTAAAAGCTGATGTTCAAGAATGTTTATCTTAATATTTATTCAGTTTCTCTTAAAATGAGCTCTGGCCTCCAGTCTTCTTCTGTCTTAATTTATTGTTTAAGTACTAGTTTTTGATTATATTCACTTCCTTTTAAAGTTTCACAATTACATTTAACATCGCTTATAGAGCTGAAGAAGTCAAAAAAGTGTACCAAATGGAAAGTGTGGGCCTTAGATCTATCAACTAGAAGATGTGCAGCTTTTTTAATAAAAGTGCTAATAAAATATGAAACAAACTGATAAAAAAGTTAAAAACAAACACTTGTGGCAACACTTATTTATACTTCACAATTTAAAGAACAGCTTGTCAGCAACAAGGAAAGAGGAAAAGAAAGCAGGTGGAAAGCTTACTTTGCACAAAGATTGATAAATTTATTAACAAGATTATAGAAAAAATATTTTGCAAAATATATATGTGCACAAAAGCCTGACTGACATATATAAAAGAGGCATCACAAAAATAATAAACCATAATAAAATACCATACTCTAGAAACTATATTAAAATAAAGGTAGAAAATAAATACTCCAAACTTAAAAACAAGCCGTGAAGTGTGGAGATAGACAAGGGAAGAGAGTAACCCAGTGTAACTCCAGAAACAAGAAAATGAACAGAACCACCTAAGTCACTTAAGAATATTTAAATTCACACCACTAAGATTTAGGTAGTAATGGCTGCTGAGCGCTGGATAAAATGGCAGATGAAGTTTCCTGTGAATAAATGCAAATCTACAGAGGAGGAAAAAACCCTCTTTTTTACTTGTATGGTGATGGGGTTGAGCTGGCTACTACCACTCAGGAGCAAGAAATTGCATGCCATTCTGTCTAAATCTGAAAATAACCCCAGCAAAACAAAAAAACCCCGAACACTCCCCACCCACAAATGAAAGGTTATAAACTGTTAGAAAAAAGAGTAGAGAACAGAACACATTATTACGCACTGTAGGTATCAGTAACATGCCTGCATCTTGAATACCACATGCAGATCTGGCTTCCCCATCCCTCCATCTCATAAATTATATAGCAGAACTGGAAAAACTGCAGAGAAAAGCAAAAGGATCAGAGGTATGGAGTGCCTTGTTTAAGAGGAAGAACTACCCAGATTAGGACTCGTCAGCCTGGAAGAGATAACTGATAAGGAATACAACAGAGGTCCATGGATAGAGAATCAGGGGACAGTTGGGGTTGGAAGGGTCCTCTAAAGGTGATCTAGTCCAATCCCCCTGCAGTAAGCAGCAACATCTTCAAATAGATCAGGTAGCTCAGAGCCCCATCCAATCTGACCTTGAATGTTTCTAGGGATGGGGCATCTACCACCTCTCTCGGCAACCTCTTCCAGTGCCTCATCACACTCATCATAAAACAAATTCTTACCCATATCTAATCTGAACGTACCCTGTTTTAATTTAAAACCATTTCCCCTTGTTCTGTTGCAACAGACTCCTGCTAAAAAATCTGACCCTTTATTTTTTTTAAGTTCCCTTTAAGTACTGATAGGCCACTAAGATTTCCCTTAGAAACCTTCTCTGCTCCAGCCTGAACAACCCCAACTCTCTCAGCCTTTTCTCACAAGGAATTTGTTCCTGCCCTATGATCATTTTTTGTGGCCCCTTCTGAGCCCACTCTAACAGGTCTATGTCCTTCCTGCACTGACTCCCTCAGAGCTGGATGCAGTGTTCCAGGTGGGATCTCACCAGAGTAGAGCAGAGGGAGAGGATCACCTCTCTTAACCTGCTGGCCACACTGCTTTTGATGCAGCCCAGGGTATGGCTGGCATTCTGAGATACAGAGAGCTTTATCTCAGGAGAGAGGGAAACTGAGGATTGACTGAAAGTCTGCCTTTGCCACACTATCTGTAGGGTATCAGAATAAACTAGAGATTCTAGAGAACAGTCAGTGGTTCTTTACATAGCATTTTGTCAAGCTGTGGAATATGCTGCCACAGGACCTGTGACCAACAAAACCTGTTATGTGGATTTATAGAAATGACGTGACTAGATGATGGATGAAAAATCCGTTAAGAAGAATTGTATCGTAAGATATCATCTTCTGTACAGGAAGTTCCCTACCTGCAAATGTTGAGGCAACAATAGAGCATTTTACATAATTATGGCCTTCTTGCCCTGCTCCTACATCCTTCCTAGATTTCTGCTGTTCTCTCAAGGATTTGACAACAGACTAGGTGATCCTTTGATCTGGCCCAGTAAAGTATTTCTTAGTGTAATTATGAAAGAGTATATATGGAAAACTTTTTAAAAGCAAAGCTTTTAGTTTTCTACATCTAATTACAGGCTGTGTAACGGTGGAAACAATGAAGAGAAAAATGATGCAAGTTAATGTATTGTGAGATGTTTCAAGCAAAGCCAAAATGGCAGCAATATACAATTCATGTGTCCCTGAAAAGCAAAAGTAGTGTTGCTGAAATTTCAGAACACATAAAGACAGTCTGCGTGAATCAGCTTCTAAACACATTTTATGTAGTACATACACTAATACCAGAAGTGATCACCAATCCCACAAGAGTTTTACTTCATTATTGTTTTATTTCAAAAGCTGATGAAGTAAAATGCAATACTTAATGATGGTGAATGTATTTCTGCATGGAATTGTTAAAATCAGGCATGAACACTAACAAAAGACATCACTGGGGGGAAAAAAAGTCAATAAACAACAAAGTTGCAGCAAAAGCACAGTAGAGTGAAAACACAGAAGATACACAGCTGTATTTAACACAATGGCTGCCTGGTATCCAGCTGCAGAAATAAATCCTACTTCAAACACATGTACCATAGCTCTAACATACAAGTCTAAAGAAAAAATAAGTTCAGCACATGGCCTATTGTAATATACATCTGACATAAACAGTGTTCAAATGAAGGGAAAATGTGATAAAAAGATGCCTCCATAGGGCACCTTGTCCAAAGATACTGTTCAATCAGGGCCACCTAGAGCCAGCTGCACAGATCTCTGTCCTAACATCTTTTGAATATCTGCAGGATGGAGACCCCGTAGCCTCCCTGGGCAGCCAGTGCCAGTGCCTGGTCACCCTTCACAAAAGAGGACATCCAGTGACAGAAAAAGCTGAAGTTGCAACAATTAAGCTCTGCAGTTGCCAGGCCTCTGATTTGGAAGCTAGGCCTTTCAGTGAGATCACTCACACCACTTCAACTCCAGCCATCATCATCCTGCAGTTTCAACCCATTGAGAAGTATATTTATGTGCTCATCCACTCACACATCCTGACACTTTCCATTTTCTGTTCTGCCTTTTTTTACCCTACATTTCCCTACAATACATTTGGAACTTTCCACTATTTCCAAAACATGCTTGAAGACATTTTAGGTACCTCATTAATCTTAATTTGTCGAAGTTCCTCTTCTGCTGCAGTCAAAGGTGCAGGGGAGGATTGTGATATCAAATATTTTTTATATCCATTCAGTGAAACATCATCCTGAAAGGACAATATCAATATTTATCAGGTTTTTTTTAGAACAGAACTTTTCTTCAAAGATTTTCTATGGAGCATTGCAAAAAGTAGTTGCCTTCTGTACAGTTTTGGTTATTTTATTTTAATATTCCAATATTCCATTATGTCTTGTTTCTGAAGCCCAGAGGTATCCAAGGAATTAGCAGGTGGGATCGTAATAGGGTTCCAGCAGAATAACAGAGCTGGTTGCAACCAAACCATCCTTAGGTTTAACAAAATAAAGACAAAGTAATCCACTGGATGCTGATGATCAAGATCCTGACTGGGATCAGTAACTTGAACACCTTGAAGAAGCTGTGATTTTCACACAGAGGAACATTTAAGGCCAGCAACAATTAAGAAGTTTATAAAGACACTGAAACCAACGATTTATAGACATGTAAGTGTAACATAATGAGCCTGGAAAAAATGAGTTACATCAATTTCATCTTCCATGTGTACCAGGCCTATTCTGAAATAACAGTAAGACAGATGTAATGCTCCTTTCTCAAAACTGAGACAGAAGTTCAGACTTGTAGGGCTAGACACAAATTCCATATATTACATAGGCTGCTAATGGTTTGGTGCAAGTGGTGGTTAGAGACTGGTTGATTGAACAAACAAGAAAATATAACAGGACCTCTACCAGTAAACCCTCTTAGCAAGTCAGTTATCTACTTCCCTCTATATATATAGAGGGAATACATATATATCTATATATATATATATATATACACATATATAGAATACAGCCTCTCTGGAGAATTTTATTAACATGTTTGTTAGGATAATGAAGCCTCCATGACAGGTTAATGATAAATATAACAAATTATTTACTCAGTGAGCAACAGAATTTTTAGTCTCATGTCCACCACAATGGCTCATTTATCTTTCACAGCTTTTTTCCCCACTACAATATCCTCTATTCTTCATCAAACCTTCAACTCCTTCCATTCTATTAGAGAATTCATGCAGTGAGATTAAGAGATATGCCTATTACTTTAAAGTTATTTAGTTTTCATAACCATTTGAACTTGTAAGCCTGATGATGTTAACTGTACCTATTAACTTGTTCAAATGAGCTTAAATATACTTCAGCACTGGAATAATACACACAGCTTTTAACTCTTTTCTCCTTAATCCAAAAAGACCATAAACAACCCACATTCATACCAATAACATCAGCCACTATATTCAGTATTTAAAGTCAGTGTTCTGACTTTGGAAAGAAAAACATACCTGTACCGTTCCAAATACTTCATCCTTAATATGGCCACCTCCAAATTCTTTCTTAAGTGTTGCTCGGGTTGCTGCATACAACATTTTTTGACGAACCTAGCATATAATAAACATAAAAAAACAGTATATAAAACAGTATAAACAGTAAAAACATATAAAATAGTAGCTTTTTGGGGTTTAATTTTTAAAATTTAAAAATTTTAAATGTTGAAACAGCGCTATAAACTTGTAGAGCTCTGAATCATGATACTTACTCATACTACTAAACTCACAAGGTCATGATACTATGTATTATTATCAAAGTAACTTCAAAACTGAATTGCAGCCTTAGTTGGAGTATGAGCATCTTTTTAAATGGAAAAAAATCCATCAATCAATCTTTATTAATTTTAAATGGGAAAAAACCACAATTGTTAAAATCTTTTGTCACCTGGTCTGTGTACTAATGGATACAACAGACAGCAAAAGGGCAGACTAGAAATAATTCATTATTACTTTTGATTTGATAGTGACTCCAGATAGTTATGGTTCAACTACGGAGTGGAAAAATTATGTTTTCTCCCTATTAACTTGATCTAACATAGCCACTTACTCCTCTTTCAGCAGTCCCACCTTCCCACTTTATTTCACCATCATATTATCCTCTCCACAATACCTCACCTTTTCCACATAATTGTCTCTGTACAAATCAACTTTCAGTGTCTTATTATTTTCTAACTGCTAGTGAAAGCAGTAGGAATATTGGAACAGCTTTGCTTTCTGCCTTGCTTTATCTCACATTCCTAAAACCTGTATCTTAGAAATTTCTCCTCAAAATCCATAATTCTAACCTCAGTCCTCTCCCATGCTCTCAAACCACTAAGAAGCAGTGTATTCTGGGGCACACCACATATCCATAAGTGCCAGCTGGACAGCCAGCAAGCCAAACAGAATAAACAGTTTGAGCTCACATTATAATCCTTCTCTATATGAGCACCCATTAAGATTTCTGTCCTATATCCTTCCATCATTTTTTCTCGAGTACTGACAGTAGGACAGACAAACAGGGCAAAAAAAAACTGTATTGTGTCCACCAGTCAGGCTAAAAATACATTGGATCAGCTGTACTCCATCTAGACCTACTGATTGGCTCTTTAATCATCTTAAAGAAACATTTTCCTAGTTTTCTTCTGAGAATGTAGGGGGAGGTTGGGGAATGCTTCATTCTTCAAATCCTTTTCCTTCATAACTTGGATTCAGATCAAATGGTACAGTTAAAAACTCATTAACACGAATCCTGTGATGACTGTTACTTACAGGAGAGTGATCAGGTGACCATGCAATGAAGATCCATTCATATCCTTGAGCATTCTGAGAATCTAATCTGTATAATATATAACATGGTTGCTTGTCTTCAAGAAGAGGAAGGACAAAGGAATCATAATCCTTTTCCCATGATCCAGCTGGCCGTCTAGAGGATCCCACAACAAGCTGCTCTAAAACCAATAACCAAAGCTACAGGTTAGCAACAATGCAGTTAATACCATCTGTCAGAATTAATAATTACCACAAGAAGTTAACTGGACACATAGTTGTTCATAATTATGCCCAGAAGAATGGAAGACAAGAGGAGTAAGTGTAAAAGTGGGTGAATTCCTACAAAAGCTGTGTATGTTCAAACCCTAACTTACTTTAACCAAAATACTGATTGAGAAAATACCGAGTTGGGAAGTAACATGCTTCTATGTATTAGTTTTTTTAGCATAGCATACATGGAAGAGAAATAAGAACTGTCTTCTAATAGTTAGTTTATTTTTTAATTTGGAATCCTTTAAGAGTAAACTTTCAAATTTTAGAATTATCATTACTGATGCTCTTGGTATAACATATTAGTGTTCGTATTCATTGTAAGGGGACAATAACCCAGTTATACAGTGAAAAGGGATTGGATTGAATATGCTTGCACTAATCACTAACTTGACTATGTAAGCAGATAAACCTCTTTCTAATATAACTTCATATCTGTGGTCCCTTTAAATGACTGAAATTGTTTATTATTGGCTTAAGTCTGTATAGAATACTTCAATAGTATTGAATTATGTGAACAGCTGTACCAACAAGATTTTTCTCTTATTTATACATCACATCTCAGTTTCCAAAGGAAAGTGTTAGTATACTGTCTTACAAAACATTTATCAGCTTCCCAAGAAATACTAGCCCGCACAAGTGGAAGAGAGGTCCTGCAACAGTTTGAAGACCATCCTAGCAGCTAGTACACAAATCCTTTTGAGAGTCTAGGGCTTAATTTATAAAACTTCAGACAAAAGTAAAACAGCACACAAATGCCTCTACAGCAAACTTCAAGCAAAGCATTCACCACAGTAACTCACAGACCACGAACAGCTCAGGGCAAGGGTGTTTGGCCCTTCTTTGAATTAGATGCAAAGTACCTGAAATTGTATGCTAAACCAAGAGCATTCTGAATGTACTTGCCATTTGTGAACTCTAGGTGGGTTTATACCCACTTGGATTTAAGATTCAGCCAGAGGAACTTCATGCCCAGCAGCAAATCTCTTCTCTTATTAAGTCAGATTAGCAAAACCCAATTTGAATATTATCTGTTGGCTGTTATATGTTGTGTAAGGCTTCTGAAGACAGATGAGGTAACTGCTCTTCTTCCAGTGTCCTGGGAGTTTTACAGGTTTCTTTTTGAACTACAGAAAATAGTATCAAAGACTGGATTCTGATTCTTACAGAGATGAAATGCATATACCTATATATATATATGTATATTTATATCTATCTCTCTCTATATATATTTGTATTCACATGTATACATAAACACAAAAATTAAATAATAGGAAATGAAAAATAGGGAAAGTACCCAATTTGTGTCTCTTATCTAGGCTTCACTTCATATTATAAAGTAGCACAAAAGCATATTGTTTTGCCTTGCTTAATGGGAAAAAAATCCCCAAAGTAATGGTTTGTCAGCATTTACCTTGTGCTACTGAGGCTATCACAAAGTCCTGCCTGTAATCTTAGTATTCCCTTAAAGAAAGCTATATTAAAATATCAGAAGACTTCCTAAGTAAAGCAAACACAAAGAAGGTAACAGTAGGTTATTTACCTAACAACAGAAGTGTGTCTGTGTATATATGTACATGTAACTTTCTCCAGCTAACAGATTTTCAGTGTGCTGTAAATGAATGCAGTCTAGAACAAACTACTTCAAAGTGGACAACTGACATACTTGAAAAGATGGACTAAACCAGGAAATCTCTTATACAACCAACCAACACTGCTATTAAAGAAAATAACAATTATATATTCTGTCTTTCAATGTTTGCAGCCTATATCCCTTGCCAAGAAGTTCAAAAATCAAACTCAAGGTCTGATTGAAATTATGTCATTTTCTCTTTATACACATATATTGAGATTTAAAAAACAGTTTTAACTTTGAAAATTTACATATAGTTACAGACTTATAAAGATATTTTCTATGTAGCCAGATTACTATTTAAACATCTGCTTTAGCAGGACTTTCTACATGTAGCACTTTTATGCTGATACACCCTGATTAAAAAAGCAGATAAAATTTACAGCTCCATCTTAGTTACATCTAAGCTGACTGGTTGTTGTGTAAGACTAGCTCTCTGCCTAGTGAAAGTAACCAGTGTCCAAATGCTACATAGGTGTGGAAATTTTCATTTCCTCTACTCTTTCTTTAGTCAGAGATAAGAATATTATTTATACTATCCATATGAAATACACAGCAGTTCTTGGTAAAACATGAAATTACATTTGGGAGGAAAATTCAAATGCAAAAATACAGGAGTATTGTAATAAAAAGGCATAAGATCACCAAAATTAAAATTTTACCTTCTGTATATGAAAAACCTTAGCAACATTAAGTTTGGCAGAGTTCTTTTTTTTAAACAATCATACAAGTAAATCATTAAAAAAAACTAGAAAAGTAGTTGTTTCAACAACTATGTAAAACAACTAGTAAAAGAACCAAAAAAACAATAAAATTTGACTCACCATTGTCAATGACTATTTTTAAAAGCCTGTATTGTCCATTTCTGGCTCCAACAAAGATGTCTTTAACACTTCCACTAGCTGAAAAAGAGACCACAAAAGTAATCAAATTAATGCATTTCACTTCCCTAGGACAAAGAATATTCATGAGGGTAAGAACAACACTGGAAAAACGTACAACTGGCCCTTTGCTACAAAGTTGGACAGAAAGACAAACCCAGGAGTGATTCTGCTGCTATGCTGCCTACTGTTCCAACCATCAGCATGCCACACAAAGATGAAAGGCAACATTATGAAACAGCCCTGTTTTCCAGCATACCAAATTATTTTCAATATTATGAAAATTAAAGGTGACATCATATCATCAAACTCATGTTTCTGAGTTAACACAGTAACACAATAAAAATATGACGCATCTCAAATTACAGCAGCATCACAAAGTCTGCAGGCTTAGTACAAACTTTCAGACAGAAACTTTACGCCTGCCAGGAAAATGTTAGAGCTTGTCTGGCAAAAGCAATGCTCTTTCCTGAGATCACCTGGCTGCAGAGTACCAGTGAAAGCTGCCACTCATCACTCATATTTCACACCACCTTATCTCCTTCTATGGTTGAGGACATTGTTCAAGCCCCAACATATTGTAACAGGATCACTTTATAGTGAATTTACAAAGTAACGAAAATATTGTTACATGTTTGTAAATCACACTGACACCACACTACCAACAGGACAGACTCACTTCCCTAAGCACACTGAAGAGCTGTTCTTGACTTGCATGTAGACCATTCTTACCTCAACTTCTCTGCTAAATAATCTCAGTGCAGATCAGTGCATTATGCCAGAGAGAGGGGGTTGTAAGGAGTTACTGAAAAACATTTATTGCAAGATAGTTCTTTAAGTAATCCCATTGGATAGAGCATAGCACCGGCAAAACAAACATCACACCAGGAAACAAATAAAATGGATTATTTATAGTCAGGTTGAGGCCAAGTGAACAGATGGTATCCAGCAACATTACTGCCCATACTCAAAACATTTTACATTTATGTTTGTCCAAGTGGTGCCAGGGCCATCCTGAAAGTCCAAAATGGCATGTTAAAAGAACATGTAAAACAAACTGAACTGCAGTGGTTACCAGTTCAATCCCAGTTTCATTCCAGCTGTCATCTTCCCACTAACCAGTGCAGACCCTCACAGTAATTTGCTGCCAGCTTTTCTAATCATCTCTGCTGGTCTTCACCATTCCATTGAGCAACCAAACATTGCACCATTTTCTAGACTTTTTGTTCCCCCAGAACATTCTTTGTCCTCCTCTTGTCTATTATCCTTTTGTTCCTTATTCTCTCATTTCAACACTACAAACAAGAACAGAATGCAGCAGTCTCAACACCAATTCCAGAACTGTGACAGTTTCTTGAAAAAATATCTTGAGGCACTTGTGAAAGCAGCTCACTATCAAGTGATCTATAGGGTTTTTTTCATCAATGAAGGTTTTTAAATACACAACAGTGATATTATTTTCTATTTAAACTTCCTGCGTAGCAGAGGGTCACAGAATCAAAATCTGGGCTTATTTCACACATATTTTGCAGGGAATATTATTTTAAAAGTATTTGTAGGACTGCAGACCCATTCAATTGTATTTGCCCCCAGTCAGTGCATTCTGTGAGTTCCTATAGTATTTTCCTGCACTGGCCTGTTTAAAAAGTCCAGTCCTTTTAGCAACTGCCTGGTACATATCACTGTGCCCATGACTTCATTTCTATTTCCAGAAAAAAGCAGCCCATGCTGCCAAATCTTGTAATTGTTTATGAGTGACAGTAGCCTGTTTGTAGATAGTGCCAGCAATGGCACAAGTAGAGCTGTTCCTCTTCCAAATTGCAGAGGCTGATGCTTTGCTGCAAGCAGGACTCCTGATTAGTGCCTGCTGAGGCAGGTTCCCGCAGGAAAGCTGCCGAGTTCTCTACAGCTCTCCTCAGAGGACAAATGATTCTCAGACACGAAGCAGAGCTGCAGAAGAGGCTTAGCCACGCTTTTGCTTACAATGAGCAAGAGTATTCTTCTGCTCCTCCCCTGCCAGCACCGCCAGGAGAACAAGAGATTATGAGTTACTAACTAACAGGTTTCCCCAGACTGGGAAAAAAAAGCTATTCCAGGTGCACCTCTAGCCTGAGAACGGTTGAAGAACTTAAAACAAGAAGCTGCAAAAAAGACCAAAGACTGGCATGCAAAGGAAGGAAAAGAGGAGAGGGAAAAGGGTGCAAACCACACGCAGCCAATGGACAAAAATGGGCATAGAAGAGCAGCTAAGGGCTGCCGTGGCTGGGACAAAAGTCACCTTCAACAATAAATATCTGAGTGCAGGCAAAGTACATGGTAGTAGCCACCGAACACGCAGATTGCAGAAATCCAGACGGTAAAACCTGACCCCTCCTTAATCCTGCTATATAATCCCTGTTTAGCATTTCTGTGATTCAGGGGAAGCCGCTAATACTGCGAAACAATACGCTGTCTCCTTCTAGCTGCTCCTCGCGCCCTCCAAGGCCTGGAAACACGGGGGAAAAAAGGCTCCCACATACTTTTCCCTTTTGTGGCCTCCAGCGATGGGCGTTATAGTGAACTCTCGTAAGCCAGGGCTCTTGCTTCTACCCCGGGCTCTCGCTCCAAGGGACCCGGCAGCGACCCTCGGCATTTCCCGTGCTGTCCAAGCCATCCCAAACTCGCTGCGGCGACCCCGAGCAGGCGACAGCCCCCGGCTCGGCGCTCACTCCGCCACCGCAGGAAAACCTGCCCTGGGGGAGTTACCTGAGCCCAGGCGGGCCCTGCCCGCCATTCATGGGGCTCTGCAGCCAGCACTTTCCTCGGGCGGGCTCCCTGCCTCTCCGGGACGGACAGGCGCGGTTCACCGAGCCGATAAACCCTGCAGTCTTCGCCTGACTGGGAACCGAGCTCTGGGTTCGACCCCGAGGAGCCGTGGCCGCCGGGGACGAAACCAGCAGCAGTTCCCCCTCTCGCTCGCCCCCTCGCCAGCCCGCGGCGCAAAGGACGGGCTCCTCCGGCAGCAAACAAAGAGCGCGGTAGTGGGAAAATCCCGCCGGGAACGGCCCGCTAAGCGCCCGCCGCGGCCGCCTGCCCCGCGCCTCGCCCCGACCCGCGGGGAAAGGCGCTCCGCCCGCCTCCCGCCCGGCCGGCCGGGCCACAGCGGAGACGGCGCCGGCTGTCACGAGAAGCAGCGGGCACCGCGGAGTGGAAGTGCGGGGGAAGCCCCGCGGGTACCTTGGATGCCGGTCTGGTGGGACATGTCGCTCCGCACCCGGGAGCCGCCGCCGCCGCCGCCTCCCCGCCCGCCCGGCACGGCCCGGCCCGGCCCGGCCCGGCCGCGCGCACGTGACGCGCAGCCGCCACTCAGCGGCCGTGAGGGAGCGCCGCGCCTTCCGGGCCCCGCCGGCCGGGCCACGCCGGGCTGAGGGCCGGGGGCTGCGGGCAGCGGCCGCCCCTGCCCCGGGACCACCCTGCCCCGCGCCTCCTCTCGGTGCTGCACAGCGGGCAGCTCTCTCCTGTCCCGTTCCCTTTGATCTTCCTCTCCTTTCTGTCACCCCCTTCACCTGCTGTCCCGGAGCCTGCAGCGCGACGCGCCGCGGGCATCGCCGGCGCGAAGCCTGCGGTCAGTCCTGCCTAGCAGGAAGGGACATGTGCCCCCGGCCCGGGTTGCTTGTTAACAGCAGTACTGAAAAATAACTGAGGTGAATTTAGTTCATCTGTAGAAGCTCGTGGTGGAGACCTGACGCTCTAGCTTGGGGCAGCACAGAAGGAGCCATCAGGTGTGTGTGACAGAAACTGCGTGCATATACTGTATATTGCTGACAAAGAGCCCACAAGTCGGGGAACAGAGCCCAGACCCAGAGCTCGTTCAGTTCAGGCCCCTACCCCTGACAAGGCGATCTTTCTCTGTTCATTTTGCAGTATTTCGTACGTGGCGGCACTGCACCAACAGAAACGGTTACGATTTCTTCTCTTTCAGTGCGGATCTGGTGGTTGAGCCAGTCGTCTGCCTTGGCAGGGCACGGATCCAGACTTAGAAAGGATGCATCTGCTTCTCAGGGCCCTATCCACATGGCCAAAGTCTTCTTTATACCTTTTCAAACTGTGTTGGTACAGTTTCCCTCAGCTTTTTCTTTCAAAGTTTCCAGTGAGGAGAGTTCCTGCATCATAATTTAAGCATGCTCTGAAAGTAAATTTGCTTTTGCTAGCTCTTTTTCAGGCTCATCTGTCTATGGGTTGAGAAGCACCATCCTCTTAACAATAAAAAGATGGATACTATAGCTTCTTTAAAAATAGCTTCATTGTAATGTAGTTAGCACTTTTAATCTGTGCTGTGGTCTAGATTGAGACTCCACAGATAAAATGTGCATGCTGGAGGCATTCATGCTGATGATTCTTTCAGGTTCCTGGGAGTTAGGAGGTTTTATGGGGTGCTATTCAGCTAGAGAACACAAAAAGTGCTGTGAGAGGGCATATCGAATATCCAACCCAATGGACCAGGCAAGAATTGAAGAGTAAGGCAAGTGCATGGTAATACTTCCCTGGTTCACCTTCCCAGCCGCAAGTGTGCTGCAGCTCAGGAATTTCTGAAGTCAGCTGTGTTGATAAATGTGGGTGCCTGTGCTTTGTCAGTTTAAAGAACATGTGGGATTTAGTGTCCTATTTGGGAAATGTGAAACAGCACTGTAACTGTTATGTGAACTGTGCAGCAAATATAAAGTCACTGCAGAGACATGCCATCAGCTAATGAGCTGGGACTAACAGCAGCTGGGAAAACAGAGGCTGCAGTTTGTCTTTCTTCTAGCAAGGAGGCTGAAAGAAACAGGGAAAAAGGTTCACGTGAAACCAGGAAATAAGAGACAGGTAGCACCTACCAGGTACTCAGTAGTCATCTCTTGTTCTTCTATTGTAAGGCTCCACGAGGACCAGAATTATATAAAAAAAGAAAGAAACTCTTGGAGAAGAGCTTTTTCAAGAGGAAAGGAATATACTGGAGATCCAACCAAAGTGGCAACCAAAGATGTGGTTCTATCACAATTACTTTAAATTATTTGGGCCCAAGCTCAAATTTAGAACCCACAGGTTCTAAATTCTTGGGTTTTCCCTGTTTTGGTGTTAGTTCTTGTAAAGGATTGAGTTGTCTGAAAATTTATGAGAGGAAAAAGAAGTTTTCCTTGATAGGCAGATGTCCTGAAAACACTGTTCTTGCTTCAGTTAGTCATGTGTCCCCAAGAGCACTACCATTGTCCACTAAAATGTAGTAACAAGGATGTGTGGCTAAGACTGTTTCTTTCAGTGGAAGTTCATGCCTAGACTGGAAATATCAAAATGGTGTAACATCTTTCACTATATTCAGATCATCTTATTTGTTTCTCTGAGGTCATATCAATACAACTTCCACCAGTCTAAGGGCTCTAAAGTTCAGGAATGTGATCTTAATATCACTATTGCATGAAACAAGACTGGAACACATTGGCATTTTGTAGCTCCTTTCTGGCAAAAAGACAAGGTGAAAGTCAAACATATTTTCTTTAAAATCTCAGTATCACCTATATTTTCCTATATTACAATGATTGATATGTGACCAAGAAGAGACGTTGCATGGAAACTAACACAGGCAAATAGGGATCTTGTATCTAATGAAGATGCCTAAAGTTCTGAATTTTAGTGTCCTTCAGATTCTTACTAAACTGGTTTAAATCACTGAATTCCTGTCCAAATCATAAAGAGCGCCTGGACAAAAATAGGGATGTTTATGTTAAGTAACTTTGCTTGTTATTATTGCTAATAATTTCTTCCTTGTACTTGAATTTTTTTTTTTACAGTAAATTTGGTGTCTAATTAAGGCTGTGACTGTTTTGGTAGAGACAGCACATTGCAGTTTCCCAAATTATAATATGATTTTTTTAAACTGAATAATAAGTGACATTTTTTAAAGGAAATACTTCTAATAGATTTTGATGCAGCATTTTTTGTGTGACTTCTGGGTCTTGTTTACAGTGTCTTTAATGTGTTTCCCTATGCATTTACTTTTTCATTGATTTGATAATGTTCTATTCAAATACTTATGCTAGTTTATTAAATATTGTGGTTATAAGCTCTGTGAAATCATCAGTTCACTCTGTTAATTGCTGTGTAATGGTGTGCAATCATTTTCTCCTGTTGTTATGTTGCTGGGCAGGCCTGACCCAGCTTAGACTATAATTGTCCACCTCACAGTGGAAATGCATGAAATTTGCAGCTCCTATTACTGCATTTTGTACCTATCTTAAGGTGACACTTAAAACATTAAGCACATTTCCAACAAAGGAAGTATAAACCCCTCTCTTTTTGCTGGGTGATATTAGAATTTCAATTTCTTGCTGCAGTCCTCCATTACCTGTAGGTATGCTCTTCAAAACACCAGTTTACATTATGCTTTTCCCCCATCAGCATGGTCTTCAAAACTAACCATTTTTTAAGGTAATTAAAGTATGAGAGAGTCCATCAGCAAGATGAAATTTCTTCTGTATAGAGTAAAAATACACTATCAACTTCTTCCTTCAGAAAGATGTGAAAACTTAATTTCTTCAACTCTGCTTCTAGTTATCTCCATTCCAACACACTCATAGGTAGCTAAACAAAGAAATTAGAAATCACATCACTCTAGAGACAGATGTGCTTTTAACTTTGAGAATATGAAATGTGAAAGTTTTGATTTTTGACTTTGATTTTTGAGCATGCCAAATAAAAAGGTATCTCTTCATGATGAACAGAGTTTATGGGTAATCTGCTATTAAGAATTATCGCTATAAGAACTCATTTCTGTCTTGTCATTACAGCAAATAGTTTTCAGTTCAGTGTGGACAGCTCCCAGTTCATGTTCATCAGTAAGCCTTTATTGCAGTAAGAATATATCTCTTCATCACTTTATGCTCTGAGGCATTTCTCTTCATTTCTTGTAAATGAGCAAATAAACCATCTAACTCCCTTCTCTTAATATCCATAATCTGAGGGCCTTTTATTTCTGGCTTCCTAAACAGCAGACACAGTAGGCTTTCTGTGCCTGATATCTGTGGGTGGCTGGAACGTGCCAGATAGACAATTTTTAATTGAACTGCAATATAGTAAATAGCCAAGATTGGGGTAATGGGGTTTCCCAGCTACTGCCATAAATTAAAACAGATTTGCAGCAATAGGTTTTGCTATCCTAAAGATTGTAGACAATTTAAATTTTTCACATTTTGTTATGCTTTGATAATAAAATGAAAATGTCCTGCGAAGTAAACTGAAAAAAGCACAATTGGTAGCACTTCCCATATTTCTTACCTCTTTATCTTCTGTTAAGTACTTCCAGACTATTAAAGAGTTGGTGTTTTTTTGTTGTTGTTTTGGTTTGGTTTTTGGTTTTTTTTTAATATCTGTGTCCATTTCTAGTCCTTATGCTGATCTGATAAATTTGTAAATAAACACTAGACATGACATATCTGCATTCTCTATGCATAGCATAATGGACAGTGTCATGATCAAATGTTTCCTGCTCTCAGTGGTTTTTAAATTATTAAATTTCTCAAATGTTATTAGTTCTTTCATATACTTTCCCTAGTAGCAGTGATTAACTAACATATAAATACCACAGCAAAATCACTCTGCAAAATGACATATGATCCAATCATCCTTTTTTGCCACTCTTCAGATTTTCTGTTCTGTCTCCATGGGATGTTATTTGAATGCATTTCTGAAGTGCATTAAACAGTAAGACCGATATCTCTGTGGTTCTCTATTTCACCTTTTTCCTCCAATAGGAAAATTTGGTTTTGTTACTTAAAACCAATGTTTGCTTGTTAGTTATTGACATGTTCCAAGAAGTTTTTTTAACATGTAAAGCACATGGCAGCTTTTCAGGAATCTTCTTACATGATGTTCAAAGTAATTCTTGGGTCAGAAAAAGGAAAAAAACCACCTTTGTTGAAGACCAGGGTAGCTCTCTTGGGCCTTTAGAAGAGATTTATAAGTCATAATTTAAACTTTAAGCTGTCAGGACCAAGATAGTGAATTTGTGCCTTCTTCCCAGACCATCATATGCCTGACCATAAATGCCAAGGTTTTTAATTTGACTAGAATCTAGAAAATATGAGAAGGACATAATGTAGGCCAGGAGGGCTAGGGTTTAGAGACGCATTACTTATTTGTAGCAAGGTGTATTATATTGCTGTAACTTTGATCTAAGATGATAGAACAGAGCAGTAACTGAAGCCATATTACTATTTTCATTCAAATTAAATGAAGTCAGTCCTCCTGCTACCAAATAGAAACTTCACTTAGGTAACAATTATATTAAAAATGGAAATCTTGCATTGGAAAAAAACTCCAAGTCAAACATGAGGTGATATTTGCATTCATGTAAAAGTTTTATCTGTAACTCAAGATAGAAAAAGTTTTCAAGTATCCATTTATTTTTGAAGAGGTTGGGTATGTCTTACAGCAGCCTCTCCTTCATGTTTTCATGCTAGTTAGGACTACTCTACCTTCCACTCCATTTGATTTGCTAGCTATTTCTTGATGACAAAGAAAATATGCTTGTGACTGTTTCAGTTCCATTTGGATGATGATACTGACAGCCCAGCACATGATATCTGGAGAAGGACCCCATTTAGAAAGCTAGTGAGTCCTGGCAGAGAGCCACCAAACACAATACAGTCTAGATTTAGAGTAGATCTTATCTGCCAAGATTGTTAACTACCTCCTGCAGGGGTGGCTTGTCTGGCCAGTAGTCATATCTAAACATAGAGCAGTATTTGAAGTTTGCGTGACCTAATGAGCTGGTAGGTAGCTTTGACTACTCTGGAAAGTTGTAATTTTCTCAAAGATTTCCTTGCTCAAATGTTTCTGTTATTACAAATATTTAAAAAATAACACCAAGGCACATACAATGATTATGTCAAAATGCACATTACAAAAACTAGAGATAATGATTCTGGTTTTCCTACCATTACCTGCAGGATGTAATAATCCTACTGATATAGTTAAGATTTCTCTCACTGACTTTGATACGAACAGGACCTACTAGTAGGAAATACGTGAAATGCTTTTAGTGGCAGATGATCTAGCATGAGAAACTGGTGCAGCACTAGCATGGATCCAGTAATTTTCCTTGTGAACTCAAAAGAGAGATGCTCGGCAACATTCCTTACATGCCCATTTCCACTTTCTTTTAATATTTACTTTAGATGAGTGCATTGAGTCATTGTAACATAGTATCAGCTCAAACATCAGCACTGTGCTGATTTGTGTAATTGTTTATCTTGTTTTCTATTCCTATAGGGATGGCAGTTCCTCTCTTGACAAGGTACAGTTAGTACAAACTAATTCCAGAGGAAGAAAACGCAGCTCTGGCCAAGGCATTGTTTGCACTTGATGCTGAAGACAAAGTCCCAAGTCACTTCCTTTCTTAGTCAGTGTTGCAGAGTCTCTGGGACTTGCTGAGAGCTTTTACTTTGAAGCCTAGGAGTATCAATATTTCAAAGTTTTGGTCATTTATCTTATATTCTCTTTGACATTTTGCCTAACTTTTCTGAGCTCCCAGATTCCTGCCTGTTTCTCCATGGTATGCATGGCTATGATGTAACAGATCATAGAATCATAGAATATTTTGGGTTGTCCGGGACCCTTAAAGTCATCGAGTCCAACCTCCTGCAATGAGCAGAGACATCCTCAACTATATCAGGTTGCTCAGAGCCTCATCCAACCTGATCTTGAATGTTACCAGGGGTGGGGCACTACTGCCTCTCTGGTTAACCTTTTCCAGTGTTTTACCACCCTCACTGCAAAAAATGTCTTCCTTATATCTAGTCTTAATCTACACTCTTTTAGTTTAAAACCATTATCCCTTTTCCTTTCACTACTGGCCTAAAAAGCCAGTTCTCAGCTTTCTTTTAAACACCCTTTCAGTACTGAAAGGTTTTTCAATACTGCAAGGAGAAGTGTACTCCACAACCCCAACTCTCTCAGCCTTTTCTCATAAGAAAGGTATTCCATCCCTCTGATTATTTTTGTAGCTCTCCTCTGGACTTTCTTCAACAGCTCCATGTCTTTCCTGTGCTGAAGACTCCAGAGATAGATGCAGTGCTTCAGGTGGAATCTCACCAGAGCTTCTCTCCCCCATGAGTAGAGGGGTAAAATCACCTCCCTCAACCTGCTGGCCACACTTCTTTTTATGTAGCCCAGAGTACTGTTTATTTTCTGGGCTGCAAGCAGACATTGCTGGCTCATTACAATTTTCTTTTCATCCATCAGTACCCACAAGTCCTTCTCAGCAGGACTCAACCCAGTATCTCCCAGCCTTTATTGATTCCAGATATTGCCCCAGCCAAGATGCAGGACTTTTTACTTGACTTTGTTGGACCTCATGAGTTTCACATGGACTCACTTGAGCTTGTCCAGATCCCTGTGGATGGCATCTCATCCCTTAGGAAAGTCAACTGCACCACTCAGCGTGTTTTCTGCAAACTTGCTGAGGCTGCACTCGATGCCACAGTCTAGGTCACTGACTCAGAAGTTAGGAGTATGGGTCCTAATACAGACCCTTTAGGGATACCACTCATCACTGCTCTCCATCCTGGCATTGAGATATTGACCACTACTGTCTGGATGCAACCATACAACTAATTCCTTATCCACTAAGTACCAAGTTCTTTCCAATGGCTCCTTGTATGCTTCTTATTGCTGCTATATGGTCTTATCCAAATTTCCAAAGAAAGCAAGGTTCAAACTGTTGTTGTTGCACTTTTTTATATAGGCATCATGAAGACAGCTAGGACCTTCTGAAGGATGTCTAAGCTGAGGTGAAAGAATTGGAATATCTGGGACAAAGGAGTCCTCCTACTCATGGGGTCCTACTTGCAGGAGAAGAATTCAGTCGGACAGGCTTTTCATCTGAGTCACGTAGAAGTGACACCCAGTTTCTACCCATGTATTACTATATAAAAATAGTAACAAGAAAGCATGGAAAATTTTATCCCAAAAGGGTTCCATGAGGCCAGTTATGGATAATATTACTAATTGTTTGTGGAAAGCATTTCTGAAATGTGGCAGATCATTTATGAGATGTTAGAAAATAAAACTCTAACATAGATCCTTACTGTGCAATGCTTATTCTTTAAATAGAAAGAAATATGGAAGAAGGGTAGGAGAAAGAATTGCAGTGAAACCTGAAGTAGTTGCATTGTTCCCTTCTAGCACTTAAGTCTGCTTTTCTAGTGTTCAGCTCCTTGCACTTAATTCCCAGCAGAACAAGACCCTCACAGGCACACACAAACTCAGATATATGCTATGTCTCAGCATAAGCTGAAGGATTCCAGTACTTCATTTCAGTTCCAAAAGATTCTACAGTGCACTCAGTGCTCTTAGAAATGGAAGGAAATTCGATGAAAAAACAAAGGCTATTTTGACTGCACTGTACAGTCTTACTTGTTCTCTCGAGCAATTATTCAAAGTGCGTATCCATTTTCAATAGATTTCCAGCTGCTAAATAAATTATAACATTTATCATTGATTTTTTTTTTTTTTTGCATAACTATGCTTTTCCACAGTACATTAGTGTAAGATAAAAATAACAGGCATTTACCACAGACTGTTCTTTGGACATTGAAAAAAGTCTATTTGCATAATAGATACTGCATATCCCTATAAAGGACAAGAAAAAGCTTTAAAGAAAGGTCATAAAACCTGGTCTTCTCATCAGTTCTTCAAAACTAATAATTGGGCAGCAAAACCTCAACTCTCTAGATATAGCAATGTATATATGATTCCCTTATTATTTTTTTTCAGACTATGATTAGCTTTCACATATTTAGTATTGATACACAATTATTTTCAGTGAGATTATGGTTCTGATTCACCAAATGCTGCCGTATAGACAGTCATATTGAAGTTGTTAGCAAGCATAGGTCACTTGTATTCCTGCATTTGATCCACTGCTTGGACCAGCTGTGCTTTGAGCAGGATACCTGAAAACGTCTGTTTTGGCAGCGTGAGATTTGCTCTTCATTTATATTAGTGCAGTGTTTGGTTTGCCACAGCCTCTATTGAGACAGCCAACAAAGCAGCCAGTGCTTCATAACATCCCCTGTCCTGGCTGCATTTCCATTCCCCCGTTTCAATCAGTTGTACTTGGCAATGCATGATCAGAGTCCTTTTATTGTAATAGAAAACATACACCAATTTCAGGTATGCAGAAATTTGAAAACAAAGTAATTAAATTGAGTTATCATACTATGCTTGAGCTTAAAAGAATACTTCTGCCAAGATGCAAAAAGTACTTCTCTCAAGATACAAAATTTTTATGTCATGCCACACCTACTTCTGTTTTAACAGAAACAGGACCAAGATGTAGTAAATTAAAATGACAACACAGTAAAGCCTTCAGATTTTTTTTCTACTGTACTGTAGTTGTACACAGTAGAGTTGTTCATTGCACTTTAGAGGAGCATCACAAGGCACAGTATGTTTGAAACAAGAATTTTTTTGTCTTGTGTTTTGTTGTGAGTTTAAAAAATTTCCCCTCATTTTTAATCAAATATTTCTTTAGTACTGAATAAACCTTCAGGTCTCTCAACCTGTCTTCACAGCAGAGGTGTTTCAGCCCTCTGATCATCCTCTGGCCTTTCTCTGCACTGTCTGCAGCAGGTCAATGTCCTTCTCATGTTGGGGACCCCAGAGTAAGACACAACAGTCCAGGTGATGTCTCATGATAGCGGAGTAAAGGAGGGAAATCCCCTCCCTTGCCCTGCTGCCCGTGTTACTTTTTATGTATCCTAGGACATATTTGGTCTTCTGGGCTGTGAGTGCATGAAGCCAGGTCGTGTTGAGCTTCCTGTCCACCAATACATGTATTTCTTTCCAGGACATCTCTCCATGCATTTGTTCCCCAGCCCCTACCTTTGTTTGGGATTGCCCTGATTCAGTTGCAGGACCTTGCACTTGGCCTTGTTGAACTTCATGAGTTCACAGACTCACCTCTTCAGCCCAAAAAGGTCCCTCTGGATGTCATCCCTTCCCTCCAGTGTGTCAACCACAACACACAGATTGGCATCCTTGGCAAACTTGCTGAGATGCATTCAATTCCATGTCACCAATAAAGATGTTAAACATCACCTGTCCCACTATTGACCCCTGAGGGATCCCTCATCACTGGTCTCTGATTGGACATGGAGACATTGACCACAGCTCTTTGAGTGCTACCATCCAGCAAAGTCTTTATCCTCAAAATGGTCCGTGCATCAGCAACATTAGAGTTTATTTTATTTCTGAAAGACCTTACGTTGTCACTTACTATTTTTCTGACCTTTTGTCTTTCAACTTAGTTCTATTTTTTGGATGTCTTCCTTTACCATTGCAACCAGCTTAGCGTGGTTAAATAGAATCTGTGTAAGGCTGAACTCAGGTTCCACTTTTTCTTTTGTTTCATCTAAGGCTGTATGTGGAACTATCAGAGTAGCTACAAGCTGATTATTCCTTTCTTTTTCTAGTGCGGAAGACACATGTATTTTTATATTTGCTGAAAGCATCCATATGGCCAGCAGATGTACTTAAAAGGTATTTAACAAGTGGTGTAAATTCACTTGATTCAGTTATCCTTTAGTGATTTCATCTAGGCTAGGTGTATATTGCCTGTCTGTTTTAAATCAGTATGGATTATCTGAAGTAGAATCGTGCTTACTTGGAGTAAACTTGGACTGGATGAACAGAAGGAAGTACTACATTCAAGTGTAAGGTTTGTCATTGGACTTTAATCTTTAAAATTGTCAGAACTGCTTCTGCTTCAATTTTGGTAAGCCCTATATTATTTTACTCTAGTACTGAAGTTTTGCTTGACAGTAAGTAAAAGGTCATATAATGTTCTGATTCTCCTGTTGTTTTTTGTTTCAAGTTACGCTGGTATTGTAAAGATAGATATCTGCATGTTAAATTCTGCTCAAAATTTTATTTTTGTGATTTAACCTATCAACGGAGATGAAACCATCCCTAACTTTCTCTTAGTAATTTAAAACCTGGTTGACAAAGATCAAAAAGTACATAATAATCACCCATGACCCAAGATTCCACTAACATTTTTAGCTGGAGCATCACTTATATTTCTTAAACTTTATATTTGAATGCTTTTATCACTTTTTTCTTGCCTTAACATGTGTGTGCACATGTGCATGCATATGTGGCTGTTTTTCTCCCTTTCACTCTTTCACTCATTACAACATTAACTTTCTTCTAGTTCTGTGAATTTTTCTCAGCATTTCACCAGTTAGGAGCAAACTTAATTATTAACATTGCTGTCTATCACGTCTTTCATTTACTTTTCTAATAACTCTTCAACCTGCCATTTAAAAATAAGTGTTTAATTTTAGTTCACACAGTTTACTGTCAGCTCATATTATTGATTTAATGGAAAGTATTTCATTTTACGTGATGTGAAAACACTGTTACTGTTTATGTTTTCCAAATATGCAGTAGAAACATTTCTGCTCTTCCACATTCTTTTACACAATTCTGTTTTTTCACACCTAATTGCAAAGCAGTATTAGTGTTTGAAAGATCATTCTCTGATTATCTTCACCTTCTTCATTTCCACAGGGTATATCTATTTGCCTTTTTTTTCTTCTAAGTTCTTGAACTATTTAGTTCTTCAGTTATGCACTTACTGTTGCCAGCTTTTGTGCATTTTTTTTTCTCTCCCATTTGTTTCATGTTGTATTGTGCTGCTTTCTTTTCTTTTAGAAGATGGTAAGAAATGAGTTGGGGATGCAGATAAGGAGCAAGTCTGAAGCAGTATAGCTGAGAGAGGTCATCATAATCATGAGTGTGAAATTCCAGAGCAGGGAGTCTTTTGTTCCAAGGATGTTTTCACAGGTGTACTGGATCTGGCCCAGAATTAAGTTGATTATCTACATAGCAGTGAAATTGTGCTGTGTTTTGTGTTTGTGACTAAAAGAGTGTTGAAAACATGCCAATGTTTGGGCTATTGCTCAGCAATGCTTGCACAGGATCGGGGATATCTCTCTTTCCCTTTCTGCCTGCATTCCCATACTAGCAAGTAGGCATGAATTTGGGAGAGGGCAGAGCTGGGACAGCTGACCCCATATAATCCATAACATCATGCCCACCAATAAAACTGGGTAGAGGAAAGGAGTGTAGTCAAAGCTGTTTATCAGAGACTGATGGTCTACTTGTGGGCTTTGGTGAGTGGTTCCCTCACCATATTTTTTTTAATCCTTACTTATTACATTTTATAATTCTCACTTTTTCTTTACTTAATAAACCATCTTTATGTTTACCTACTGGTTTTCTTTCTTTTTCTCCTTTTCTCTCCCCTGCCCCACTAGGGAAGGAGGCAGGGGGAAGTGAGCTAACAGCTGTGTGGGTGCTTACCTGCTGGATGTGGTCAACCCACAACAGCAGGATGGAAGAAAAATACACTAAGAGCACAATCTCTGAGTAATGGGGTTTTGAGGTTTGAGGGAATGAAGTACTTTTGATGAGAAGCAAGCCAGGGAAGAGGCATTTGTGCATTCACAGATGAAAGGAGAAAGAGGACAGGATGAGAAAACTGTGACTATTTAACCTTGAGAAGAAGAGGCTCAAGGTGGAGGATTGAATTGATGTCTGGTAGGAGGAGTAAAGATGAAGACAGGCTCATTGTGATGTCCAGTGAGGGACAAGAGGCAATAGGTACAAACCGAAATATGAGAAGTTTCATATAATTTATGACAAAAAGAAAATATTCCAGATACAGATGAATGTGCTGAAGGCTGATTCCTCATATCTGAGTGTAAAATTGATACTGTACTATCAATTAGTAGTATCAATATATGGTTAGTTCAAAGCTCACAGCTTTGTTGGAAACTGGGTGTAATACAATAGCCTTTACACAAGTCTATTTTGTAGTAGGAATGCTGATAGATTAATTTCATCCACAAGTATCAGAACTAACATTTCAAGATGTCTCATTGTCCTGATTCAGTCTGCTTTTTAGCTGACTAAAGTAAGTGAGTAAAACTCACTGGTTTTACTTCTGCCTTCTTGATTTACCAACAGTTTTGTAGGTAAGAGTGTGTTTCTCTTCTTCTGTTGCAGGCAGTCTCTGGCTTTCAGTGGGCAGGCCTGATTAGTCTTGTCTACTGAGATTATTTGATAATTGTTGCTATTCAGGTGTGTATTTCATCAAGGAAATCTTTATTGCCTGGTTAAAAAAGAAGAAATAGGAGTAGTCCATGTTTGTTTATATATATGAGTAAAACACTACACTTAAAAAAATATATTAGCTTCCTCTTAAGACAGCAAATGCAACATGAAATTTGGGGGAGATATATAGAGCACTTAGGCTTTTGGTTACTTTAATAGAAAAGTAGATGATTTTCATTTGATCAACTTAGTGACTTCAAAACTTTGCTCACTGATTTACTATATGAAAAAAAAATGTTCATGGATACTTTGTAGTGTAGCGTGGGTTTCAATCTGAGCTGAAGAGAATATTTTTTTGGTGTGTAGGTGCACGAAGATTGTGATCTCTTTGTAGTGTATGCTGCCTCCCTCTCTGTGGATTCTCATTAGCTGAACATAAGGAGACAGTTCTGCAAGAGTGGCAGTACACACAGAACTGTTGCATGAACAGGCAGTGCTTTGCACTGTACTACTCTCACATTGCACATGATGATTTTTCATCTGTGAATATTTGAATTTTATTTTTACTTTAAAGATAGCTTGGGGTGTGTTGGTGTGAAATACTGAATACTGCATCTTTCTACATAAAATTGAGGGTCTCAGACTATTCCACTGAGGAATATAATATGGTGATTATGTTAGACATCTTCAGTAGCAGTTGCGTTTATTTACAAAAGTACATAAAACTGTTTTGCCAGAAGGACAGAAGGGGTTCACAAGTCTTCTGCTGCTTGTTCTGGTTGTGCTGGTCTTTTGCAACAGACCCTCCCACACTCCTCAGTGGATCTCAGCCACATTCCTGTCTACCTTGGCCTGAAGCAGCCAGATACCTGATGCCAAATTTCAGAAACCTGCTCCAATGGAGTTACCTGACTTTTCCCAACGATATATTGAGGCTGTGTCTAGCAACTTCAAGTTTGTTTTCAAACTGTCTTCAGCAATGACCAGAACTAGTATATACTGCATTAAAACCCAGTCATAATGCAATGCTAAGAGAATCCTGTAAACGTTTTCCTGGGATGTCAGCAATACCAGCACACTGACACTAGGGACCACATCCCACATTAAAAAGCTTTGGTTGACAATTCGGCTGGAGTGCAATGTCAACAACTCTGGCAGGCTGCACAGAGGCATTCTGCCCGACACAGTGACCATACAGACTGTGTGTGCACCCTGGAGCCTCAGCATATCCCCTTCCCAAGTAAGTAAATTGGCTGTAGATCTCCTTCGCCTCCCAAATATTTGGGTTTTCATAGATCGTCCTGAGTGATCTGTCTGTTATTGCCAACCCCGTGGTTTTGCTTTGGGATAATAAATACCCAGATTTGACCGCCCGTTTCCCGTGTTTGTAAATTTGCATAATGCTGGAGTCTGACCGATGGGAATTGAGCGCTGCTCGGGTTTCGCTCACCTCGCCGGCTGGATAAGCTCCCGTGGCTCCCCGGCCACCCTTTGCCAGGGTGAATAAACACCCGCGGCACACCGCGCACGTTTCGGGTCCTTGCTGGCAGGCTCCGGGGGAGGGGCGGGCACGGACGGGCACGGGCGCCGGGGGCGTCGGGGGCGTCGGGACCCTGCCGCAGCGGCGCCGCCCGCTGCCGCCGCGGCTGCGGCACTGCCGGCGCCGCTCGCCCGCGCCCGGGAGCGGAGCGGAGAGGAGCGGAGAGGAGGGGAGGAGCGCCGCCGCCGCCGCCGCCGCCGCAGCAGCCGCTCCCTCCCCGCGGCGGCCGGGGGGCGGGACGCCGCTGCAGCCAGCGCCGCTGTCAGCGCCGAGGGGCTGGGGGGCCTGCCGGCCGCGGGGGCAGCGGGGCGGAGCGGGGCCGCCCGCCGCCCAGAGCCGCACCGGGGCGGGCGCCGAGCCGCGCCGCAGCAGCAGCAGCAGGAGCAGCACCGCGCCCGCGGCGCCGGATCCCCCGTGGCGGTGAGTGCGGCGGGAGGGCGGCCCGGGGCGGCGGCGCTGCGGGGGCCCGTGGCCCTGTGCCCGGCGGGAGCCCGCGGCCGCAGCCGCCGCGCCGGGTGAGGTGGCCGCGGGTGCCCGGGTGTGCGCCGGGGGCAGCGGGGAAATGTCGATTTAACAGGTTGCGACGGGCGTGTGGTCAGCGGCGCTCTTGGCGCCCGCGTTTTTGGCTGTGAGGTAGGTAGGAGAAGGATTTTGTTAGCAACTTGTCACTGCCGCTCTTGCTAATATTGGCTTCTGATGCTATAAAACGCTTCCTAGGAAGCCGCGTCTTCAGCTGGGTGTTGGATAACTCTCGGGTGTCCGGCAGCTGTCAAAAATACCGGGACATGTAGTTGTTTATCTCCAGCCCCATTCGGGCTTTAAGATGGTTCATACACATAAGGAAATACCAAAACTTTTTCTTAATGGTAACAGAACGAAAGGAGAACAAGAAATATATTTGGGCATCTTTATGGCTATAAAGGCAGTTTAATCTCCCCAGGGTGGAATTTTCTTAGGCAACGACCCTTACTTTACAAAAAAAAAAAAGAAGTGATTACTTTTTTTCATAAAGTTTTTGAAGGACCGACACTCCCTCGTGCTAACTTTTTAACTCTGTAGTGTGGTATTTTTTATTTTTCATATGTAATTTATGCATAATGGGACATTATTTCTTTCTGTCATTTTCTGAATGCATTGTCTGAATCTGTCGAGAGGTTCTTTTATCCTTTTCATTTAATAGGCACAGGATTCCTTGCAATTTTACTAATATAAATTGGGTTATGCAGGTAAATAATTTTGGGACTAACTAAAGAGAGACATTGAAATTTGTGCCATTTCTAAGTTTGCAAGTCCTAAGTTAGAAGTCCAGGAAGGGATGAGTAATTGATCAGGGGTTATAGGTCTTTTGTGGGATGGTTTTTGTTTGGTTGGTTTGGTTTTTTGCTGCAGGACATATGACATTTGCAAAAAATTGTCACTGTATCCTTCAAGGATCATGTTGTAATAAACAAGCAATATTACTAGACGCTTTTATTTTTCTTCCTACATACTGTGTCGCTTGAATAATTTTGTTGTTCTGTGACACAAAGGCCTTGTATCTTTGTGCATACAAAGTGGTTCAAGAGGATGAAAACTAATTGGTTGTGAATAAAAGTAAAAGAAATCAAGTGGCAAATAACTAAAATGTTAGCCATGCTCAGTTGCATTTTTCTATAGCAGTACTCAATAAGTCGGCAGGTTTCAAAATACGGTTTTTGTATTCATACAGAACAGTCTGTTTTCAGGGTGTCTTACTTTATGGTTTTGAAAAGCTATAGGTGTACTCCCTGAAGTCAATGGAAAGACTTATACAGGCTTGCCTGACTCACAAGAATTAATTCTAAAATCTTTTCCAACATGTCATTCTTTCATATGAGCATCGTTTCTGATGTTTCTGGGTCATATGCTTTTAAACTTCCAGTAGAAGACCTCTGGACTGCTGGGCTGGTTCCATCCTTCTCCTACATGGAGAAAGATTCCATTTAGGCTTAGCATGAACCTTTGTGAAATTTGTGTTGTATTTTTTGTGCAGCTGGAAAGGCAGTCTGGGTTTTAGGTAGCTTGCCATGGTCTTATATTCATTCTTTTCACACCCCATTATGGAGGAGGCATGAAAAGTATATTTGAGACTGCAAATCCTCTGCTACAATGTGTATGTGTTTGGTTGTTGTTTTTACATTGGAATAGGGAGAAATTTCAGTTTTTCTCTCCCTGGATCCAACAATATCTTTTGATTGAAACTTTCATTTCTAGTCAAGTCTAAAGTGTTAAAAATTGCTGATGGCAAGGTTGCAATGATTTGATTTTTGTAATATGAGTCTCTTCTAAGCTCTGAGAATTTGGGGTATATATAACATTATGCATTTGTGTCTTTACCTATAGGCAAAACCCAGTTCTTCAGTATCTGAGGATGGATAAAGACTTCCGCTACTACTTCCAGCACCCGTGGTCTCGCTTAGTTGTGGCTTACTTAGTGATCTTCTTTAACTTCTTAATATTTGCTGAGGACCCAGTATCTCACAGCCAGACAGAAGCCAACGTTATTGTTGTTGGTAATTGTTTCTCCTTTGTAACAAATAAATACCCTGAAGGAGGAGGCTGGAGATTTTTGAAGGTGTTTCTGTGGCTCCTTGCCATTCTCACAGGACTAATAGCTGGGAAATTTCTCTTCCATCAGCGCTTGTTTGGTAAGTTAAACAATGCATCTACTGACTTCCTGGTAATGGCTTTCTGACTTTTCCTTTTAGCTTTCTACTCGTGGCAGTTTCGTAAACTCTGCTTTGAATCGCTTCTACTGTTTAGAGCTGTATAGAACATCAAAGCTTACACCATTGTGGAAGCTAATGCCATAGCATAATTCTCAATGATTTCAGTCAAAGAAGGATACAAATAGTGAAAGCTGACATATTTTAAATACTTGGGAGGTCAGTAATTTTCAGTTTTTCCCTGTTTGCACCTTCAGACCAGTATTTAGGTCTTATGTAACTTTCTCAGCAACTTGAAGAAAAGAAATTCTTCCTTGAGGCAGCAACATTGCATGTCTTGTCAAAAGACACTTAAGTGGAAGCAGAGGCTCTTGTAAGTATTAGCAGAGCTGTGCTGAAGAGCTCCCACATGAAAATGGGAATTCTAGAGAGGTAGGACCTCCCTCTGTTTTAGTACAAGAGCAAATCATTAAAATGGAAAGGTGGGAAATGGGGAAAACATGACTAAAACATACACAAGATATGACTTAACTGAGGAACATATTGTACATGGACTAAGTGAAAGGAATGAAGCGGCCCTAGAATAAATTCAGTGACTGAGAACTTAGGAGTAAATATATAGAGGTACAAAAGTATCCATTGTTGTCTTAACTTACGTGTAGAGAATGTTGCATCTGAAGGCTCAGGACTGTCTCTGTGTTTTAGAGATAATTAGAAATCTTCAGTAGAAAAGATTTCTTTGTTCCTGCCATTTGCACTATTCTTTGAAACATCTGATTCTGGTCGCTGCTGGTCTAGATGGACAACCCACATATTCTTATACTGGTAGCACTGCAGGATGGATGGTTACTGGAACACCTGGAAGCACATGAGCAATAGGCCATTTCCATAGTCTGTCTCATTCTATTAAGATCAAGAGATAGCCACTATTGTTTCAATAAATCAAATGTAAAGCTGTTGTGTTGAGGAATGAACAAACAAAGCCACATTAAGATCCTTCTTCTAAAACAGACTGCTCTTGAAACATTTATTCTGAAAAATAATTAGGCATCATGAAGATTATTCAGCTATTTTACCATAGTGTAATGGTAAATGTAAAATATTCCCATAAAGAGGACATTTTACCTGGAACAAGGGCTATCACAAGAATGTTTTCAATTCTGGCTTCCCCAGTTGAGAAATTATATTGTTAAACTGAAGATGTTTAAGGAAAAGTGATGAAACTGATAAATTTAGAAAATTAGCCTGATAGTGAGAGGATTGAGAGGATAAAGGAAAGATTAGAGAGTGACTTGCTCAAATTTGAAGGACAGAACTTTCAGTTCAGCATATGTAATCCAAGGTCCAGTGCTTGGAAGTGGCAGATAGCCAGTATTTTTTTTTTTTTTTTTTTTTTTTTTTTTTTTAATCTGAAAGGCTAGACAATCAGTGGAACAAGTTTTTATGGGATATGACCTCATCAAGACACGAAATTTTCTTTTTGAGAACATACTTTTCTGACTACTGAGTAATTGTCTTCTATCTACGTAGGTTATTATGATAATTCCATCTGGATTTGTAAGCCAAACAGCTAAACATAAATTTTAAAGTGGCTTGATTCAGTCCTACTGCCAAATGGAGGAGGTCTGTCCAGACCAGTGTCTGCTGCTTTGTGCCTTTGTGCAGTTGCTCAGTGAAACAGGATAGGGAGTTTACCCATATTAGCAGTACCCATCTTTTATTTCTGCAAGGATCACATGTCTGACCATACCGATGTTTGTGGCAGCTCTAAGATGGGGTCAGCATTGAGAGGAAGCTAATGGGCAAGAAATTCCTAACCCTGAAGGCAGTGCTGGTTTGTGGATATTTGTGGTTGTGGTCTGGGCATAGGTACAGTCTGATTTGAAGCTAGCTTCTGCACATTGAGTTTCATGGCAATTTGAGCCAATGTAGATCTGTCACAACCCCACCCTCCTAATGCCAGCCACATCATTTTGGTGCCTCCCTTGAGCCAGTGCTGCTGTTGATGTGACAGTGCAGCAAGCCAGCTCAGGCAGCCAATCTCATGGAAAATCAGTTCCTTCTGCTGCCGTCTGCAGCATCTCCTTCAACTGATGCGATTGCTTGAGTGCCAGTGCTGATGAAATGGCCAAGGGCTGTGCAGCCAAGATAGCTGGGGGCTGTGGCAGCCGTACCTTGTGTTGGCTCGAGTGCTGTGGGACTGCACCCACACAGTGTGACAGTGGGAGTGTGCTGCTGCTTGTGATACACTGCGAGCAGATGGCAGGCAGTGTGACTGGAGCTGACTGTACTGCTGACTGATGTGGCTGTGTAGCTGGTGTGGATAGAGATTGCTTGATGAGAATGTGGGTTTACAGCTTCAGTTATCTCTGTGTCTCCAGAAGGTTTGTACAGCCCATGCTGAAATATTTTCTGCTTGTTATTTGCTACTACTTTAATGACTTCATTGCTTAGAAATCACTTTTATTGGGATCCTTATCAAATATATCTGGATCTTCTGGCATCAAGCAGTTAATGAATTCACCGCTTTATTGTTTTTAATTTCCCTAGTCTATTTTTCTGAATAGCTGCTACTTTTGTAATTTCTTTTCTATTTTTTTTTTTAATGTGTAATTACTTGGGACCACTCTGGTTTTAAATCCTTGTTTTTTTATTTATTTTTTTTTTCCTCTGCTACACTCTGTTTGCAGGGGCAATTGTGACTGGTTGTTTCTTACGGCCTGTGTATAACTTCCTGCAGTCAGGAAACCAAGTAGCACCAGTCAATCTCCCCCTGTCAGATCTTGGCTCACAGTGTAGGCTGCAAATTGAAAATGAAAAGGATTAGTCTGCACATCTCACTTTAAATGAAGAGGAAGGGAAAGGATTTTCTTTCTCTATGCCCTTTCTGCTTTTTTGTTCCTTGTCTTCTGTATTTCTTGCTGTTGAGTTTGCATAGGGACTAGAAAAATAGAGTAGCTAGAACTGTGTCATAATACAGTTTACTGTCTGTGACAGTTACTGCCTTGACTGTCATGGACTAAAAAAATAAAAGAAATAAGTTCAAGAATCTTACGTGTCTAAAAGGGGAAGGAGACAGGTGCTGGAAACCTGATTTAGGCTTCATCACTCTGAGTTTACCAAGAGATAAGGGAGTAGGTAAACTATATTGATAAGAAGTAGAGATCTCAGCTGGAGGACAAGGTGGGATGTTTTCTGTTGCAACCTTTGAGCAGTATCATCTTCAGGGAATCCTTCAAGACACTCCTTATGACTTAAAACAAGATTAGAAACCAATTGCTTCTCTAGTTCTTCAGTCAAGAAATCGCTTAATTCATTTGATAAACATCTCCCACAATAAATATTTCTGTGGAAAACAGCCCTTATCTAGTACATTGTTTATATCCATGGCATGTGGTCAGAACAAGTAGAATTTAACATTGTCTTTTGGCTGTTATCCACTGTATTATTTCGATCTATCACCAAGCACATCTATTTGGTTAGATATTGTGTTCTGCTGTGCTTTTTATTTTGCGGTGGAAAGTAAAAGGTCATTGAAGAATGTTGGAAGTTTGGGGCAATGAAAAGTAAATATACCTACCCCTGGTTTGTTTTTCCTTAAGAATTACTTGAGATAAGGGAAAGTGTCAATTTCCTGATTGATTTTCTGCTTAATTTAAACCAGAGAGAGCTTACAAACTGATCCATTTGATGTCACTATGCATTCAAAAAATGCATTCAAATCTTAACTTAAAAGAAATTCCTAAATAAGCATTTCCCTATTTTTCATAAAGCTGTGGGGCATTTTATGGAAAATAACACAGTGTTTAAGGTGTAAGAAGTGTATGTTTTAATTGGCATCTGCTCAGCATACACACAGTTGCTCTTTTGCAGTACTTCAGATCTAAATTCTGAGTTCAGTGTGGGGTTTTTTGGCCCAAAGTTCAGGCTGTGCATTTTGCATCAATACAGATAAACATGATCTATCATGTAAATTTAAAATAGTCTTTAATTTGATCAGAATTCAGTGATACACGTAAATGGGCAATACACTTGGAAATATTTTTTTTCAATCCAGCATTTTTGCTTTGACTGGTCCTTATGTGCACTAATCCTTAGCTTAGTGCATATTAGATACATCAGTTTTTAAAAACTTACTTACTACAAAACATACATGTTTCTACCTGCCCATTTTTGTAATTCTAAAGATGTATTAAAATCTGGTTAAAAGCCTGATTACAGTACTGTATTTGTATTGTACTTGTATTTGAATCAGTTGTCAATGACTGTGCTTAGATTTCTACTTGTAAGTTCCTTTCTAAATGGTGTGAATGGAAAAACTAAATACTTAAATGTGTTATAAAAATTACAGAAAACAAGATATGTATAACTAAATCTGTATTTCTAAAAATGGAGGAATCATAATACAGCAAGTAAATTAGAGCTGTTGTATAAATGTTAAATTTAATGGTTTGCTCTCTTACAAATGTTCACAGTATGCAGTTTGTTTAAAATTAAATGATAATCTGAGCTTCGTAGACACTGGGATAAATGAATAAAGCACTCATTATAGGAATTGCACTGAACTGTGGGTGTACACAAATGTTGCAGATTTTCTAATGGACAGTAGCGCCATGCTGGGAGCAATTTCATGATACGTGGTTTCAAACAAAACACCCACTAAGGCTATGCTGTCTGAAAACATTACTCTTCTTGTCAAACATTTTATCTGGAAGGCTCTAAAAGATCATGCAAATGTCTTAATAGCAGATTCTTCAGTGTCTTTTATTATGCTGAAGTTTAAGGGGTGTACTAACTGAATGAAGATTGCAAGAGGAAATTAGGCAGACTGGGATTTAGCCAGGAGGATGGTGCACTGCATAGGAAAAGTGGTTTGTTAGATTAGTTGGTATCCTGATATATTAGGGGTCATGTTAGTGTAAAATCTGGGCAGTGGTATTGCTGCTAATGTTGGCATATCACTTTCATAGTGGTGCTTGTGAAATAGCTAATGAACCATGTGATCTGTTCTGACAGAGAAGCTTCCCATAGATTTGTTAAGATTTTCACGTGCTTGTTTTTCAGCCAGATTGTTTCCCATTCTTGTTTGATGGTGGTGATAGGAACAGTTATACCACCATCTGTAGAAACAAGTGGTGTACGTATGGCAATAGTTGCATAAAATTCTAAGCTGATTGATAGAGCTTATTCTTTTCTGTTGTCAGCTGTGTCTTACATTACAGTAAGGACTGTCACTTAATACCCAGCAACTTTGTTCCTGCTCTTTCTTTTCCATTGATGACTTTAGCCTATTAGAAAACAACTAATGTGATAGCTGGTAAAAAATACTGTCGTCAAGAGCCTGTTCAGTCTTCTAATAACAATGACCAAACTGATACTGTTGAGGGTATTCAAGGTCTGCTGTGATTGCCTCACTGTCAATTCACCTCTTTTGTACCAGTAAAATGTTGAAGGAATACAATAAAATTATTTTGGTCCTACAAAATGTGTGCCAAGGGGCCAGTCTAACAGTTTGCTAATAATAACGCACAAATGACTGTGAGCAAGCATTTCTGAGAGCCAGAATCCTCAAATTAAAGAAAAAAAAAAAAAAGAAGCAGCAGCTCTCAGCCAGCCACTGAATGAGTTGCAGGCTCATCATATTCCAGCTCTGGCAAGCTGACAGTAATTCAGATATCAGTTTATTTTAAACTTTACATTGTTCATGAGGGAGACCACAAGTGACCTTTCAAATAGAAATGAAAAGCATGCAAGTGACCTCCTAATTTCTTCTCTTACTCTTATTTTTAGAAGAGCCATAACATCTCACTGCTTCCTCTTTTCACACTCAATGAGAAGTCTTCTGTTGTCTGCACTTAGCCTTAGTTGTGGAATCAGTCTTTGGGTAGTAAATTTTGGAGTTTAATTGGAGAGATACAGGCAATAGCTACAGAAAGATTATTCTCTCTTCGATGAAAGCTGATTCTATTGGAGGTGCATATCCCAGTCCCCAAGCAGTAGCATAAGAGTGCAAGAAGAGCTGTGTGCCAGATTTCCCATAATGGGAAAGCTCTAGATAATATTTAGCATCCAGTGACTGAAAACTAAAAATACACTCATTGCTACTTCGCATTGATGTGTCAAATCTATGTTTTGATCTTTTTGACATGACTTCTAGATTTTTCTTTCTCTTTGAAGCTGGGAGTGATTTTGGAATGATGCCTGCCACTTATGGGAATGATATGTCTCCATCCCCCAATTTCCAGAAATAGAAGTGAGTTTATTCTTAGTAGATGCATCCTGATGGGCATAGTGCAGGTGCAACCTAGTGCAGGGGCAAATTTCATGTGTCATTATCCCATACAAGGAGGAGATGGAGAGGATATTAGTGTGGAACAGCACCTTGCCACGTGCTTGCTGGAGAGTCCCTAGGAGAACATTTCCTTGGTCATGCTGTGTCCTTTTGAAGGTTCCCTTAGGCTGGCAGAATGACATGAAGGTCCTTCACAACCAAACCAACATTTCCCTCTGTGTGATTCTTCTGGGACCTCAGGCAGAATCCAGCCTGTGCACTCTCCCAGCCTGTGCACCTGCCTTATAAAGTTATTTATATATACATAAATATATATATATATATACATACATACATATATAAATATAAATATATATATATACATATATATAAATTCCAGATTGGAAAAAAAAACCCTCAATATATTCTGGTCTTTAAAAAACTTTGAATGCATTATCAGGATATAGGATATATCACTATTAGCAAATATTGGGCGTGGTATATACATTTCTCATAGATATTTTACATATGGCAAAAGTGAAAAGAATTTGCAAATGTCTTTACTAACCAGAGTGACTTTCAAGGAGGTGGGATCAGTAATTGTTCCTTATGACACATGTAGGGCAGAAATGCAGGGTTTCTAAACATGAGAGGTACATGCCCTAATTTCCTACTGGAAAACAGAATTTTCTGCATTCTTCTTTTTCTGTTTTCATCAGAAGGGGCAATGTCCTTTTCCCCATTGATTAACTCATTCCAGGGGATGGCAGGAACAGCAGAAACTCTCCTTTGAGGATTCACACTCTCCCTGGTGCCTTTAGGTGGGAAAGGAGTCTCTCAGGAGCATACTGGACAGCTGAGTAAAGGTAGCAGCAGAGCCTTGAATTCAGCTTTCATCTGCAGCATTGGGGTATGATCTTTCAAAGTGGCCAGCTGCTTAGGGCTTTTTAAGCTCACTTATATACATGACAAATAATTTTTTCTATTTCTGAGACACTGATGCAATGTCTGTCTACCATGAAGCACATATTTTTTTAATAGTAAAGCAAGGAAGAAATTAAATCTGTACAAGATTCAAGTAAAGTCAAACATGCTAAACAAATAATAATAAAAAAAATTAGGGCAGTGAGGGAGTAAAGAGATGAGGAGAGATGGAGAAAAACATTCCTTAAGAGTCACAGAAACAACAGTATTTAATTTTATCTTATGTGAAAGGCCTAAAAATTGAGAGACCACAGTTTTAAATAATAAAACCCCCCAAATATCCTGGCTCTTGCAAATCTATGCTCATAGATGTAAATGACAATAAATATGGATCTTAATTCACACCTGATGGTGTAATGTGCTAGAGGTATAGCAAAGGGAGGAAGAATTGAAAACTAATATTTTATGTGGCATGTCTGTGGAGTTCCTAATCTGGGGAATTCAGAGCTTAGTACAACATTCAATTTCGCGTCACTTTCATGCAGCAAATAAAAAAGTATTTACAAACAGTATTCTTCATGTTATCCTCGATAGGTTCCAGCTGAGATTACTTTGAAGTGGTTTGGGGCTTATATCCCGTGAGCCTTATCTCTGTGGCAGCCAAAGATGGAGCAATTTTTATCTAAATTAGAGGTTGCTTTTGTATGAGCTGTCTAAATTCAGGGAGTAAAACAGCAGTGTTACTCTCTTGGGGATGTCTACAGATTTCCATCTCTTAGGCTGCAGACAAAAAGCAAACTTGAGACTGTGTTTCTGCTTGCCTTGCTAGGGAGAAGAGCAAATGTGGGCAGTCAGGGGTCTCTGCAGAGGTAAGAGATGAGGTAAGAGCTAAGAGCCCTATGCAAAGGGCTGACCGAGGCAGCCTGTGGGTACCCAGAGTTATCAGAGTGCCACTCTGGGGAGCAAACTAAATCAGGACTTGGTTAAGGCTCATACAAGGTTGTGTATAAAAGATGAATTATCGATTCTTGTACTTCGAGCTGCAGCTTGATATCCCAATACTGTTGGTGGTATGGAATTGGTGGAGATTATGTGCTTGTGTTTGTCTGGGTTTTGTTTGGGTTTTTTTGGGTTTTTTGTTTGGTTTGGTGTTTTTTTGGTTTTGCTTTTTTTGTTTTTTTATGTTGGGCTCTCCTTCAGACTTCAGACAAGTGTGCAAATTCTCCTTGGGGATGCACTCTGCCTTAATTTACTGCAGGAATGAGTTTTGGTGGTGTTAGGTGTATGATTGGACTCAGTTATCATAAAATGTCTTTTCCAACCTAATGATTCTGTGATTCCTAACTTTACAAAATGTGTGGTTTGTTAGTTCCACCACAATTTCCATGCCCCACCTTCCAGCAGAACTGACTACAGTCCTGCTCAGATGGGATTTCAATTTATCAGAAAATGTTATCACAGATCTGTTGTTTTCATGCTGTGATAATGGTTATAGCAGACGAGGTCCAGCTGTTTTATAGCAGTGGTAGTGGCTGCAATTACAGTCTGTGTAAACAACTGGCCAGAACCACGGTTATCGGAGGAAAATTAGCTTTTAACAGCAATTCAGACAGAAATAATTATCTTTCAACAGAGGAGCACCTTCTAGTGGTCTCGAGTGAACATGGCTGCTGCTTAAACAGCCCTCCAAATACGGAGAGCTAAATATGCTAGATGAAGAATATCAATGCATTTTTCTGTACACTGTTTTTATGATTAAATTCATAATTAATTTAGAAACAAAGGAAAAAAACAAACATATATTGGAAAAAATTAAAATATTTTTCAATTACAATATTTTCCACTCCTCCCCTTCCACCTGCTGACCTAATAGTTTGGTGGGGTTTTATATAGTTACTTTGAAAGAGTATTTTTCGTATGTTCTACTTGTAACCTACCCACTCTTTCACTTTCTTAGTAATGAAAATTTCTCTTCATTATACACCAGCTCCAAAGGAAATTTGTCATGGAAATATTACCTTGTTCAGTTTCACTGATTATTATAACACAGTTTCTCCAGCCTGAGTATTCCGAGTAAACAGATTTTGCAATATATTATACGCCCTGGTTACTTTTGCAAATAACATAGTATCAAATGATTTAAAATTCAGTTTTTCCTAAGTTACTACTAAATATAGTGGCTATGACAATTAAGTCTAGTCTGTTGTCTCTTTCAATCTGTATGTAGTAGATAATCCTTTCTGGACATGATTATTTTGTGTACATAATACAAATGAATGATGTGCTATTTCTAGAAAGGCAAATTAGGATTAATAAGCAATGCTTAAAATTATGTCATTGCAGGATATTTGTGCATTGGTGGATGCTAATCATACTTAGATTTTCATGACATTTCTCTGAATTTTGCAATTGAGTGAAAAATGTCAAGTGCAAAACCTCAGACTTTCAGGTGATTAAAAGAAGACATAGCTATTCCATTTTTGATTCTATAAACATTACAAGCATATTTCTGAGTTATCAAAGTAGGGAACTTGACCTTTTTTTTTCCTTAAGAAATTTTTCAGCATTTGGAAACTTCAGCCCAAAACTGAAACAAGTCTTGTGAAAATTTTAACCCATGAAAGCTAATTTTGTATCATTTATTTTGATAAAATAGGTTTGTTGAAATAGTAATTTGGCATCCTTCACCCCCTTCTAGGAGGGCAAAGGGATAGTAAGACAAAGTTAATGGAGTTTTGGGGTTGTCAAGCACTTCTGTAACCACAGAGGCAGTATTCTGCAAAATATTGCAAGCGCTACACTGTCACTTGTTCGTACAACTGCTAACTGTGAGACTGGTCCAAGTCTGGCAGAATAATAATCAGCCTTCCTGTGTAAGATTTGTGCAGATTGCAACACATACCAGTTCTGACATGGAACTGGATTAACTGATTGTACCCCTTTTTGGTGCTCAGAGAAGCACCTGAGGTGATCTGGATGCATATACAGGTGCGAGTTGAGAAGAGTACAGCTTACAAAAATACCAGTTTTCACTGAGTCTGGAAAGGCTCAGGTCTATGTGCATAACCCTGTGAGCTACCCATATTCCACTGTGAGCTAGAGAGCGTCTTTTTTGTCACTGGAATATGCTTCCTTTTGGTCCCACAAAACCAGTTCTCCATTTTGTTTTGCACTGGAAACACAGACATGCTCAGTAACCCCTGGGGTGCCTGTCTGTCCTATGTGAGGTCTAGTCACAGTCTCCATAATAGACAGCAGAGCTGCAAATATTGTTGAAGACAAAAAATAAACCTCATGCTTAATCTGCTTTGTTTTCTGACTCAAAATTCTTTATAAATGTTTCTTTTAAAGGCCTGTGTAGTAGATACATTGGAAGCAATTCTATTTACTATTAAGCTTGTGAATAGGCTTCAGGAGAAAAGAACAAATAGTATAGAAGAAAACCCTGATTATTTTGACAAGTTGTTGCAGAGCATCATTAAACTGGTATTGAAGAACAGAGATTTTAACACTTCCCTTCAGAGTTCAGCATCAGCATTATACAGGCTATAAATACTGCTATGTTTCTTTTATCTGTTATGAAGTTTGGATTCCAAAGAATTCAAAGAAGGAAAATGTAGTTTCTGAAGGCATGACATATATGGTGATAAAACATTATCAAAAAAAAGCTCTAAAATTAAAAAATATAGGGATGATCATGAAATTGCTTGCATAGGTTTGGTAGTTAAAACCCCAGGTTTCTTAAAAGTGCTAGAAATTCTAAAATAATAAAGAGTGCAAAAATATAATTAAATACTTACATGCCCCTTAACTAACTTTTTTTTTTTTTCTAATGTAGTGATGCCATTTAAAAAGGGAATTATTTTTTCACATTAGTTTTGTAACCTGGGATTGAGTCACATAGAATTAAAAAATCTCACCCCAGGAACAAATGCGTTAGCATTTTCTGTTGCTAACACAGGGTTTTCCATTACTATCCCACTAAAAAAATGTTCTAAAACATTACAGGAAATCAATATCTATTTTTACAGGTTTCCTTTTATGTTCATCAGCACAATTGTCTAAACCCAAAGTAATAACATCAGTGACAGTATAGTCTAAAATTAAAATTATAGATTAAATCTCTATAATAGAAATTGAGAGGCGCAGAAAAATTCAGAATTAAGCCTGCCTACACACTAATTCTGGCATAGCTTTAAGTATTCCCACACTATCTGCATTTTACAACTCTTCCAAATCAGCAGCCTGAAGTATTGCTTCTAGGTAATAGCAATGACATTAATGTCAGGCAGAGATGTGGTGCCTCCAGGACCCCCCCCACAATGTCTGATATGGCAGATGGCAGTGACCATCACCACCCGGCTCTTTCTTGCCTTTGGGTAATCCGTTAAGAAAAGAAAATGTCAGCTCTTTCCTTGCAGCAGCAAAAGTCCATCCTCCTGTTCTTGTTTTGGTAATAAAAGATGAATGTGCACTCTTCTGAACAATTCTTTTCTTCTTTGAGAAATAGCAAGAAATCTTTAAAGGCTATGTGGCGTTCCTAAAATGGCATTTCTTTCTCTAAGGAAGGCAGAAGGCTCTGCATTTCACCTGTGTGCACTCACCTGCAGTGAGTGGCCCTTGAGACAAGGCCCTTGAGGCCCCCAAAAGCAGGTAAGACAGGCTGCACAAGAAGCCCAGTGGAAAGACATCTGGGTACAGACATCAGTCTTGTTGCCAGTGTTGGCTGAACTGGTGGGAAACCGGAGATCCTGAGCACCCTTTGTCTTAGCACACAACGTTCTGTGTGAGGACATCAGTCTTCTAGCTGGGTCGGTAGCTGAGACCTTGACTGTTCCCTTTTGTGACATTAGGCTGCAATTTACCTTAGACTGCAAAAGCTGAGAACTGCAGTGCTGCCTGATTAAGGTTCACCTTTCCCAGCTGGAGGAAGCCCCATCTATGCTGACTCATGTGAAGTGGAAGGGACCAAGCTGGCAAGTGCCAAGCTGGGAGAAGTTCTGAAAAAAGATCTTGGGAGGGCTGTAGGTTTGATAGGGCCCTGCAGGAGTCCAGCACATCCCACCATACCTTGATTGCAGGCTCCAGGCAGGGCACAGGGAGACTTGGCCACTCAGAGTCTTGGATGTCTCTCTAAAACAGGAGCAGAGAAGCTACACTTCTTTACAAGGTAGATGATGGACTTAGCCATATCACCTGCCTCTGCTGTGGTTCCTCCAGCTGTAGAATCACTCTAGGCATATTTTTTTCTCCTGCCTAAAGAGATTAGGCTTCCACAGATGAAAGCAATGTGCAATAGAGAAGTATTTTAATAAAATTGTGGTATTGTTTGTTGTACTTTTTTGCCAAGTGAGGTGATTCTGAGGCATGGCAAATAAAAACTTGGACATCAGAATACACTCATTTATGTATATTGAAGAGAAAACCAAACTTTTAGAAACATCTGAATATTTTTATTTAAAAAGTAAGCTTGTGTCTTAGTAAGTAAACATTTCAGTAGTTTCTCTGTGAGATGAAAGTATTACAAAGAAAAATAGAGAATATAAAGATTGCTTTCCTTAGCAGCTTCAGGAAGTTTGTAGCAAAGTTTATCTCTTCAACTTAGAGATTTTTGGTTTAACAATTTTTGCTTACAAAACAATGTTCAATGTACGATAGTAAATGAAAGTTGTTTCTCTGACAACAGCTAAGCATGTACATAAAAGGTCAAATCTTTCAGGCCATGGTTTACCTTGTGTTCATTGAATGTATTATGAAGATGTTAGAATATCTAGATAAGGTACACAAAAGCTACCTAGACCTTTCAGTCAGTTTTGTAGGCTAATACATTATTACAATATACTATAATGTGTTTAAACTCTTAATATTTAGGTATTTAACTGGATTCCATGTACTCAAATTTAATCCATGCAAAGATCTGTAAGAAACCAATATTGCAACATACTTGTCATAGTAGAGGATGTTTACTTTGGCTCTTGGCTGTTTAGGTTATTGTTCACTTATTATAGCAAAATGGAATAAATGATTTAGTTTATGTCATTATATTCAGGTAATATTATAATAAAACATTTTAGGAGCATGTATTTCAAAGTAAAAATATAAGCAAGTAAACATGAACAGATGTCCTATGTCTTTTAACTCTTTGCAGAAAACCATCAGGGCAACATTAGCATTAGATCAGCCTAGTTGAACAAAAATGCTTTTAAAAAGTGTGTTAAATTGATTCAATTATAACCAGGAAAATAAATGCCTAGAACCCTTATCAGCTACTAGGGTATATTCACTGCTGAGTATCATGAGAAACAGGAATATCTTAGAGTAAGAGACTGAAGGATGTTTTTTTTAAAAAGATTATGCAGTGCTTTTAGACTCAGCCCAGGAGAAAGGCATTTTGTGTGAGATGTCCAGGCTGGGAGAACAGCCAGTAGAGGCACTGTGGTACAGATGTGCTTCTTTAGCAATGCCCTTATCTGCTTTCTTTCCTTCTGTTCTTCATAACTCAGGGTTGGTTGAGATTAATCTTTTTAGAAACATGAGGTTGTTTCTTTTCTTTTTTTCCCCCCTTTTTCTCTTATGTGTGTGAGCATCTTGGGACTTCCATTATAGATGGCTTTATTGATAATTAATAAGCTTTATAGATCTTCTGGACACAGACAATGGAGGCAAACAGACATGGAGGCGTGTTTCCAAGAGACAATTAAATGAAAAAGAAATAATATTTTTCTTTTAAAGTAAGAAAAATTGAAACATTAAGAAATACAAAGGAAAGAAGAGGTAATTAGAATGAGGTAAGTACACATAGGCATACAATTTTTCTGTGGGGTTTTGTGAGTGTAGTAGTGCATCCCAACACCTTTAAAGTGTTTCAGATTGTCAGGACCGGATTATTTTCTTGCCACAGTTACAGATAACTAAAAAAAGAAAAAATATTTCCAGATTTTATACATATATATTTAGACAATACAGTTGAAACATGGAACAAGAGAGATTGAATACCCATGTAGAATAGAATAATGTTCTAATAAATACAAGGAAAAAATTATTTTAAGACTGGAAATCTAAGAATTAAGACTGTACAAAGTTTATTGAAATCTGCTTCGTCATCAGTAACTTTGAGGGTAAAGTTAATGTGCTCACTGATACATGGGCTTTCATAATTAACAAGGTAATGTGTGGAACTTGGCAAGAAAGCAAGTCAGCAGGTGGCTGATTATTGGAACATGATTATTTTGCCCATACAGTGTTATGAAAGAACACATATTTAATGACTCTTGAAGGTGGATGTTCTGATGACTGTTGTGCTGATTGAATGACTAAAATGTATTGTAGTCTAATTATCTTGGACTGTGCCAAGACTGTGATGCTAAGGCCCCGAAGGAACAGGAGAAGTGTTCTGTGTAGTGCCATCTCCTACCCTTCTTGCAGCTCAGCCACCTTTTTATTTCAGAGCTTTTTCAGTACAGACTTCTCCCTGTTGAGGAGTTCAGAGTTTGTGGTAGAACACGGGCTCCCCTGAAGCGGAGCACTAATAACAAACTGCAGTAGTTGTCCGGGGTTTGGGGGAAACTCCTGCTGCCTGGGAGCACGGCTCTCTAATCCGTGCTTATTTCATGAGCACATTCACTGTGGCTCTGACTGTCCTCAGGGATTTTATCTCACTATTTAGTTTTTGTTTGTTTGTTTTTGGAAATATGCTGCACTTTCCTGGGTTAATGAGGTTCCACTGCCAGTGGAACTCTAGTGCAAGCAGCATTAAATTGAAGTACTTGTAGAAAGCCTCTCTGCAAATGCTCAAGCAGTTCAGCTGTAAGCATTCTGACAGTTATTAATTGCACAATCACAATCACAGCAGCACTTACAAACAGATGAAGGAATAATTAATAGAAACTATAAGGAGGCTCCTCAACACTGTCTGCTCTTAATCTCACTGTATTTTTCTTGCCCAGAATTAAAGGAGCTACTTAGATCTTTTCATCATTTTTTATTCCATGTTGCATGTACATACAGATAGAAGCATTATTTCACAATAAACTAGAGTATGACAACAATATTTAAAATGCCAATTCTGTAAAGCTAAGAACCACTAGTGTTTCGTGTCAGGTTAAGTTTTACTCTGCATTTCTGTGTATTCCTGCTTATTTGAGAGATATCTGTATAATATGGGAGACCAAATATGAAATGGGTCTGATGACCCAGAGCCGAACAAGGAGCTGGAGATGCTAGTTTTTGTAGACTGGTGTTTAAGTCATTGTTCTCACAGAGAGAGTGATGTCCCTTACCCTTCCTGTCAGACAACAGCAGTATTGGCACTTGGGATGACATTTTATATTTTTAATTCTTTGATAGAATGTCTTATTTGCTATTGTAAAAATGATTGGGTCAAGGCAACTGTTGATGCTGCAGATGATCTCTGTGACTTTGTAAATGGCACTTAATGTGCTTATATTCCCACAGGGTGGTTGACAATTAATTCTGTAAATTAGTATCACCATCATCATAACATGGTAAGGTGTGAAAGAAACAGCAAAGACAATCATAGCAGCTGAAATCAGTAGCAGAGGCCTAACAAGTCTGTTCCTTCTTTGCTGACGTTTACTGAGTTGTAGCAGTGCTTTGAGAGTCAGGACGTAGCATGTAAAGATGACTGTGGCTGGAATTAGGAATCTCAATACAATTTTGGAGAATGTGAATGGCATGGCAAATTGTAATGGTTCTTCAGTGCTATCCAGATAATTTATGATGTCATGCTGTCTTCTGGCTGCAACTGTGTAGTAAATCTCAGGCAGTGATGCAAACACTATGAAGATCCATACCCCGATGGTGCAAAACACAGCCTTTTCTTTGTCCCACCACGTTAATGAACTGATGGGATGAACAGCACCTATGTATCTGTCAAAACTGATGAGTGTCAGGAAATACACACTTCCATAGATATTAATACTAAAAAATAGTCTTGTGATCTGATAAAATGCTTGACTGAAATAGATGGCAAACTTCTGGATATTATAATATACTGAAAAAGGTACCATAAGAGTCCAAGTAAAGTCACACAGTGCCAAATTAAAGAGAAATATGGTATTGGTAGTCCATGTCTTCATGCAGTAAGCATAATGTCGTAGTGCAAGTATATTGCCTAGAAATCCTGTTAATAAAGTGAAAAGGCAAACCAGAACCAGCAAATAACAGTACCACTCCAGCTTAGGATTTCTGTTGCAAATGAAAATAATGCATGTACCATTCATCATCTGTCCATGGAATATGCCTGAAGGGAAAAGAGAGACCAACAGCCTTTAAAACAAAAATTGAGTTAGATATATTGCATTTAAAATTCAAAAATTATAAGTTAAATTCAGTGTGTTTGAACTGGCTAAAGAATTCAGAACGTAGTATAATGTACAAACTCTCCTCTGTCTGAAAAAAATGTAAACTCTAAGAAGGTAACACAGCTTACTCTACAACACCCACACAAGCAGATCTTCATGAACTTATATGCAGAGCTTTATATACTTTCCTCTCTGCTATTTACTGTTGTGTACGATGGATGTGTGAAAAAAAATGTGCACTCTCAAGTGCGAGCAGTGTCCCTTGGCCACTAATGTGTCTATATTTATCTTTGGAAAAAGCAGAGGAGGTGACAGAAGGACATTAATTGCCCATGCTCATTCCATCATTGCTTTGATTGCCTTGAGCATCCATATGGGGCCTAAGGGCAAGTTTCATGTGGGCAGCTGTGCAGTGAGCTGTGACTGAGATCAAGAAAACAGTATTGAAACAAATGAGGATGAAATTCTGCTTTTAGTGAAGGCCACAGAAACTTTTCAATCTCATGTTCTAGACAAAGTGCTTTTTCTTTGATTTTCTTCTTTAAATATTTGCCCCAGGATTAAAAGATTGTACTTTGGTAGGGTTAGAGAGTATTCTTTTTGTCTAACTTTATGGCCTATGTTGTATCAATTTCCATTATGGAATATGCGGAATATAGATCTGCAGTGTATTTTTCAAAACAAGTTTTTCATTCTTGTAAAGTCTCATTCTTAATTCAGATGATTTTTTTTACTCCTAATAAAAATAAAGGCTGGAATATTCTGTCAGAATGGGCTGCCACCAATTACAGTTTTTTGTGTTTCTAGATAATTTCCAAATGATGCCAAACTGTGAGGTCTGTCCAAGTAAAAGCTTAGTATGAGGATGAGCCAAACAGCAATTCATAGATCAGAGTCCGCTACAGTGCTTGCTAGGATGACAGAATAAAATCTTCCCCAGTACAGGCCACACTTTGAGTGGAAGAGAGGACCTTTCCAGAATATTAATGATTCATTAAAAGTTTTGAAACATCTTCAACCATTAAGTTGGCAGTAGTGTTTTTTTCCCTTACATAATGCTTTGGTTTCATGTCATGCTTAATACAATAAAACTTCTCCAAAGGTATGTTCACATACATGGGTCAAAATATAACAGACAGAAACAGCAGTGAAGACCTACTAAGTAAATAGTGTATTACTGTGCTTTGCAAATGTATAGTCCACTCAGTTACCTGAAAAAAGCTGGTTTAGACTGTACTCAACAAAATCAGGAAGGAAAGTGCTTTCTCTAGAAACTCAGCAACAAAGGCAGTCAAATGACTTTCCAGGAAATGATGCAGATAGAAAACCATCTGTTCTACTCACAGTGTATTTCTCTAGTGGGGAGTGTTTGTTCTATGAATTTTTTAAAGTATTGAAACACTGGACTTTAACCTAGGGTAGCTATACTTTCCCTGCTTCTTAGCCCTTGTGAATATAAAAGATTATGCAAACTGTATAATTGTTTCTTCCTCTGAAATTTATAAGATATCCCTATAAATTCTTTAAAACGTGAAACATAGTTAAGTAACATTTTCTCGTGATATGTTCAATTAAAAGTAGTTTGAATAAGTATAGGAAATTAATATTTTCTTAAAATCCTCTTGGCTAGAGTTTGCGTGTTCTTGGAATTAAATAGCATTTCCTACCTCTCTGCCTTCCTTTTCAATACTTACAAATGAAGGCACCAGACATTTGATTCCAAGTTGTGTTGGCTGTATAAATAAGTCCTAAACTGGTTCCAAACAGTAGCTATAGCTGCACGAGGGCTATATGTAGTGCCAGGCTCCTGATCTTAAGCTTCTGGCTAAGGGCTATAGGTAGGTCTAAATGGAGGGAAGCAAACAGCTGTGCCACCTGCTCTGCTTTGCTCCAAGTGGCCAGATAAAGTCTGGATGTGCTAGGGTAGTCACAGAGTTGAACGAAACAAAGTCCCCTATCTCCTTCATCACCTTTAGTTCACTGGGCTGCACTCAGGGCCGAGCTGTATGAAGTTGGTTTTGTAGCTGGAGAGGATGGAGCTGCCCATCTGTGTAAGGTGGATTTGGAGGTCAGAGAGCCATTAGAAAATATGTCTGTTTGTGTAGGCATTTCCCACATGTCTCCCTTGGGATTCCTATTTGAGTTTTCTAAAATATTTTTTCTGTCTCCTGTTAATTGTTTGTATTGTAGTAGAGTTTAGGGACCATAAATAAAACTAGATTCTTGAAACTGTGATTTTCAGTTGAAGTGAGTGACTTACAGGGTGGACACAGGGGAACAGGTGCAGAGATAAAAAGAACCTTTCCTGAGGTAACTTAATAAGCAAGAGGAAAACACAAAGGGTTTGACCCCCAGCTTGGTGCTATTGCAGGATCTCCTGGTCTTCCATCAAAAGAATTTAAAGCCTTATGCAATCAAGGATGCAGTCTGCCTGCATGCCCTGGTCTGTGCTGAAGCCATTAGAGCTACCCTGATGTCCAGAAAATATGTGCTGTAATAATTTTCAGAAGTGACATTTTTTTCTATCAGACAATAGCAAGTTTTCTGTCTACTGTCTTAACACCAACAGAATAATTCAAGCTACAGCATATGACCAGGTTGTTCAAATCCAAAATTTTGCATCTGTATTTTAAGAAAACTTTAAGAAAACTTTTATTTTTTTTTTCTGAACATAGCAGCATTCACTGCTAAGTCCATGTATTCTTAAGCAAAGCCAGCCAATACATATATGCATATTGTACCGGGGCAGAATGAGCAGCAGCATCATGGCATTTTAGTGTGCATATGTTGTTAGTACGGACTAAAATCAGACTTGCCAAACTGATGCAAATAGAATTGGTTTTCAAAGTTAAAATATACTTCCCAAATGAGGTTAATTTTTCAGTTGAACAGTTTCAGTCATTGGTGGAGATGACCTTGAGCACTAAGTGCTCAGAAAGAGCAATTATGGGGCACCCAGAATTAAAGGAATACATCTGATTCAATGAAGAGCTTGGTATTAGAATATTACAAATATTCCTGGGAAATAGTTGAAGTTTATGGTTTCCACCACTCATAATTAAGACAAGAAATCATGCTGAATGCATCAGTAAGAACTTACTGTTTCTCTTGTTTCTGCTTCTGCAATTTAATGAGTGCAACTGTCTTAATGGGCTGTGGATCTAAAAATACTAGAAAAGCTTTAGTTTTTAAAAAAGTGACGTGTTTGACTCAATTTTTTGTGTTTGCCTATTGAGTTGTGTTTTCTCTTGGACTGGAAAAAAAATACTGGTTAGTTATGCCTGGTTTGTTGCAGGACCCTAAACGCTGGAATCTCTGCTACCCTGTGCTCCCCTAGTACCATTGGTGTGCTCTCCAAAGCCTTGGAGCAGATAAAAAGACCTGTTTCCAGTAAAAAATTACATTTTGAGGAAACTTCTGGTGGAGCTAGGAAACATTATGATAGGAGAATCTTGGGTTTTGTATATCGTTAATTCACGGTATATTACTGGTGGTCATTCATATGGCATTTGACTTGCATTTGCAAAGGCCCATTAGGCTTAACATGTTTATTTGGCGTTTTTAAAATATATAATTTTTTATATGTAAATATATCCTAGTAACCATGTTCTTCTCTGTCATACCTGTTGGGGTTTACTTTAAATTTTTTAACAAGTTCATGATAAGCAACTAATTTTTCCTGAAGTGAAAAAACAAGACAGTTGAGTCAAAAGCTTATTTTGTGTAATTTTAATCCTTATCTACTCTCTTTGCCCCTTGCTACTTTTTGTTTGCTATTCTCTATAGTAAAAGCCATAATTTTACATGAATTGTTTTATTTTTCTGGAATTACTCTGAGAATTTTGTTGGGCTGTTTGGAATTGTATTTTAATCCAGTACAAGTCTATTCCAGTTACTAGATAGGTTTTCCAAATTTCTGACTATTCACACCCCATGATATTTCTGTCACGTGTGCTTTCAAAGTGTAACCTTTTAACTCATTTTATTAAAAAAAGAAAAAAAAAGCATTATACAGAGTCCTAGGTTTTGTTATAAAAATAACAAGCATTCTTTTCAATTTTTACTTTAACAACTTACCTGTTAGGTAATCATCTGATGCAACCCATTTTTATTTCAACTGAATTGATATGAAAGGATATATAACGCAATGTGAGCATTTGGTGGATTATTTAACATATTTTAGTTTAACTGCATTTAGCATGTTATACATCCTGGTATGATGGGAGCGATAAGCAGTATCTGCAACATTGCATGTAACATGCAATTAGGTAAGAAGATTGTGCTAATATCCAATTCCTTTCATTTTTATATATCAGTACTGTGATTAAAGTACTATTTATTTCTTTAAAAAATTATGTTGATGAACCCTGCTTGACAGTTAATGAAGTCCTGTATGGCAAACACAAGCTCCAGTAGAAGGAAAGTTAAGTATTTGCCTACTGAAGGCAGTATTTATGAAAAGATTCTTTTAAGAATATGACATTTATACATACTTGTAGGTATTATCAGTAATAACTAAATAGGAAAAAGCATTGCTTTGGAGAGTACAGGGGCAATGAATATTTATTAAATCTTTCTCTTACCTGTTTTAGAAAAGTTGGAGTTATCTGTTATACAGAAGTCCAGATTCCAGGCTGTGTTTTTTCTCTCCATTAATCTGGACTTCCTGAAATCACAATTCTATTTTGCGAGTACTGTTTGTTATCCAAGGTGTCGGTAATATTCCATATGCAATCGCAGCTGTTCAGAGAGCAAGTATCAAACTGCAAGGGAAATATCTTTTATCATTAAGCCACTCCTCTCAGTAAGTCAGGATAATATGCTATTGCCATAGCAGCCTGTGCTTGCTCTTCAGGGAAGGACAGAGGACATCCTCAGTCCAGCTAGGCCTGGGGCTGTCAGGGTTTCCAGCAGTGAAAGCATAGAAGAGTACAGGGGCTTGGGGCATGTATATGTGTGTTTGCACCTTGCCTTTCTTTGCCTTTCTTCACTCACTGAATCCTTGTTGCTGCCCTACTACTGGACTGCTCTGTGGACCTATGTTGCTCTTGTCCCATCGTAGAGCTTCATCCAGACCCTCTATACCCACCTGTCACTTCTCCTGCCTCATGGTTCCCACATCATTCCAAAGTCTCAGCTTTGTCAAGGAACTCATCTGCTAGCTGCTTAATCCAGAGCTCACATCCTGCCTCTTCTGCCCATAGCCCATGTCTGCTCCAGGTCCTCAAGTCTTCCTCCCCCAAATCTGCATCTCCATCTTCAGCAGCAAACACCAGTTCTGGGATCTTCCTGTCTGCCTGAATGAACACTTCAAATTTTTTATTATTTTCTTCCACTTTATAGCTTCCCCCTGTGTCCAGCCCTTATCAATGCCAAATGTGGACTTGGCAGTTCAATAACCAGCTCAGAGAAATTTCCTCCATCCCAGACCATTTTACGTCTCAGTCTTGACACTTTCTGTCCAGCTCCTCATATTACTTCTGTTCTTTTGACATCATCTAGCACCAGACTGCACCGTCTCCTTGTTAAATGCTGTCCTTCACCTTGCTGCTTGAATTATCACTTATCTTCCTTTATCCCCTCTTGGCTTCTGCTGTGGCACTCTCAGCCTTGCAAAAGCAAATTCCCATCTCTTGTGCTGGTGAGGTTTTCAATACTCTAAACAATTCTCCAAAGGTAAGAGATGACAGAGAAGAAAAGATAGCCCAAGAAAAACATGTTTGTGGCAAAAATATTGTAAAAGTTTCACCTAACACCAGTGGTGAGAGTAAGCAGAGCTTCTTTTCAAGTGATGAGACACACCAGTATTCAGTATTCTATAGGAAGAAATACAGTTCAGTACTTTATTTTGGTTTTAATATGATGTAAACATGTATTTACTGACTGACTAAAATACGTCTCATATTTTTTGTACCATAGGTCAATTGCTCCGTCTGAAAATGTTTCGAGAGGACCATGGGTCTTGGATGACAATGTTCTTCAGTACCATCCTCTTCCTCTTCATATTTTCTCATATTTATAACCTGTTCCTCATTATGGCGGGGAATATGAGGTAGGTTCCAGAGTTAATTTTTGTCTCTTTTGCTCTAGAATATACTGTAAGTTTTTTTTCCTCTGCTTTCTGAATTTAGGTAGAATAGTAATTTAATTGGTTAATTAGTCAAGAGGATAAAAGTATGGAGTCCTAGACTAATGTTAGCAACTGTTAAATCATGGTACTAATGAGCATTAGATTTACTTTTTTTTTTTAATTTAAAATTATAGCTAAACAAATTTGATTTGAAGTTAGGGCTGAGGGATTTACAAGATTAAGCATTACTATTGTGCCTAGGGAGGAAGTTCAGAGTTAAAAGTAATTGAAACCTCTAAATTTTAGGAAGCTCATGGAGATTAAATGGGTAATATAGTTCTGTTTTAGTTATGTACAAAAATATTTTCTGACCCAGTTTGTTCAGAATATCCTAAATTTTTTTTTTAAGGTGTTCTGACAGAACAAAATTGTGTTTGGTTGAGGGATGAACAGCCATCTATTATATATAGATTTATTTTAAATGGACCTCTTTATATTAATTTTCTGTCTTTAAGACCTGCTTTTTCCTATTATCTCAAAATTAACACCACTTTCATGTGTTGATTTTCCTTAGAAAACCTATATTATTAGTCATTAGTTATTTTGTACACTAATATGTACAAAATGAGTTTATCAGATAAGAAACCCACAGCAATGTTGTTTGTGAAAGGCAAGATAGCATCTGAAGACTTCCCAGCAAGGAATAAGAAATCCAAAGTATTTATGGGTTGAAGAACAATGCGAATAATTAAATTCCTTGTTCCTAGCAGAATATCAGAGCCATACCAACAGACTGATGATGACTTAATGGGCTGGGATGTGGTGTGTTACAGATCTTAAGCATGTCAACAAAAACGTGCATTGTTCAAAGTCCTGTAAACAATGTGACATAAAGCAAAAGGTGAGTAGGAGGCAGACTGTCTGTCACTGAGTGAATATAAGCACAGACCAGCTGGGATAATCGTGACATTGTGACATGAAGACTAAATGTATTGATTTGAGCCAGGCAGGTAAAACAGCAGACTCATTGACTGTTTTATGGAACCATCACTGTAATGACATGGTAAATATGAATAGGTGCTCAATAACAGGTGGGTTAATTAGGATGAGGAAGCAGGGAGCATTGCAGGTTTCTGGCTTCCCTATTTATGTAGTCATACTATTATTGGTATTATGTTAAGATTTATATTTGGTATTTCTAATGTTCCATAAACTAAAACCAGCTAGCTGTTAGACAAAGTGATTTTGAAAGCCTGACTCATGTCTGGAAATCAGATTTCATTTGTCCTTGTCCACATTTCTGCTTCCTGTATCTGTTACAAGCTTCCATTAGCTGCACTGAAGAGATTGTGTGGCCATCAGCATCCACATCCATGGAAATAGACATAGCCTAGTACTAAAATAGCTGTGTCAGACCATGTGCCCTCTTGCTTTCTGTGGGATGAAGCACCTCCTTTCCTGGAGCTCATGCCCCAGGTTAGTTGTGATTCTTTTGAGAGGTTCACCATAATGTGCTCATGGACTTGCATGGCTTTTTTCAAAGTGGGTTGAGGGCTCATTACAGACATGTTGGCTCTCCATTCCAGCAGGAAAGGATATGGAACAAACTGTTTCAGCCTCAAACAACGGAACTTTAATCATCAGTAAAACACAGCTCTTGGATCAGTCCTCTCAAAGTCAGAGTAGAACAATGTGTAGTACTTTTGAAAAGAGTGTTTCTACAACAAACATCTTCAAAGCCAACTGCTCCATCTTGCCTTAATGAAATGTTTCAAGGAGTGCAGTATTTTTTCCTGAGTAAATGTAATCCTTACGAAAGGATTTGCTTCATGGTTTGTACTTCTGTACAAAAGAACAGCTCTGTCTATATCTTTTACCACAGTGCCCTACTGAAATGACTGTCAGCAGAGAGACTGGTTTCCAGGATGAAGGCCAGAGTTTGCCTGCATGAAGGTTATGGTGTTTGTGGAGGGAAACTGACCTTTGAGCCTGTGGCCTCCTAGGAAACACAGGCATCCCAGATTATACATCTCTCAATACAAGGGCTATGAAAGCCTTCCTGTCTACAAGACTAAGTGCAAAACATTTTTGTTTTCTGCTTTTTCTTTTGTTTTGTTTTCTCCTTGCAATATCTCTGGATCACCTTTCCCTGGATGCTGGCACCAGAGGGATTCTGACAAGTTTCTTTATGTTCGATATTTGGTCTCATCAATGAAAATCCCTTTCTGGCACAGAAGTAGGAAAGTCATACATCCTGCATTATGCCAGCATGGATGATTACAGCAAAAGCCCTTTTGGGGTCTTGAGAAACCTGTGATTGAAAGCTCTGTCATATAATCATATCTAAAAAAAGTATATTTTACAGATGCCAAAATTTGGGGTTTTTTAAAAAGTATTTTTAAAAGACATTTCACATGTGTCTTAGTGCAGCAAACCTAAAAAAGTGTGAATATATCCCTTAAAATATGTAGCAGTAGGGGCTGTAGTTTGCAGGGAAGAGCACAAGAAGAACTGATTATTATGTTCAGTTCTGGGCCCCTCACTACAGGAAAGACACTGAGGTGCTGGAGCATGGCCAGAGAAGGGCAGTGAGGCTGGTGAAGGGTCTAGAGAGCGAGTCATATGAGAAGTGGCCGAGGGTGCTGGGGAATAAAGGGCACTTAGGGGAGATCTTGTCACCATCTACAATGACCTGAAAGGAAGCTGTAGCAAGGTGGGGTCCATCTCTTCTCCCAGGCAGCTAGTGACAGAATGAGAGGGAACGGCCTCAGACAGTGCTAGGGTGGTCTGTATTGGATATTAGGAAAAAGTACTTCACAGAAAAGGTTGTTGAGTGTTTGAACTGTCCATGGAGGTGGTGGAATCACAGTCTCTGGAAGTGTTCAAAAGATATGTGGCTCTTGGGGATATGGTTTAGTGCTAAATACACTGCTTCTAATTTAACAGTTGGATTTGATGGTCATGGAGATATTTTCCAATGTTAATAATTCTATAATTAAATGAGCAAGTTGCTGGTATTTGAATATATATTATACATCTGTCTGTTGGGTGAGAGAGTGACTATTTGGAATAAAAATTTTGTGACAGATTGGATGTTTCTTTTTAAATTTAAAGTCACTATTTTTTTTCATTGATGTTTCCTTTTAGGTTCTTCACAGTGTAGGGCACTGATCCACTATACTGTGGTCACTGTCCTTGTAGTCAGAGGTGAATATCTGGTGACTATATCTGTTATCAAAATACTATTGAATACTTTTTTAACAAGTGAGGGACTTGGGTGGTTATTTATTATCTTAAATAATTTAGATTCTTGAAATTAAGCAGTGATTTTGAGCTGTGTAACAAATAAGCAACATGGCTTATTTATTAAAGGCTGTATTTGATATGTAAATGAAAGGAGGAAACTTTCATTTTTCTGTATCAAAAAGTGTCTTGCGGCAAAACCACGTGGTGGCAGCAAAGGGCACAATTTAAGAAGCTAAATCCCGTGAAAGTATACAGGGATCCTCGCTATCAAACTCTTTTTCTGGGTTTTTTCGTGCCACAAGTAAATTCAGAGCCCTTTATTTATTGTTTCTTTCTTTAAAGGAATTCCAGGTCGGAAACTCTCCAGGGATTCTCCCATATTTTTGTCATTTATATGTGGCTTTTGTACCCTTGACATGCTGAGGTATTCCAAATCTGTACCTACAAACACTGAAGTTTTCCCAACTGTATTGCTTTAAGTATAGAATATATTGCCAAAAAGAAGTATATTTTCTCCTTTGGGAGCCTGCATCAGTAAATAATGCTTTGATGTTTAACATTACGACACAGTGATGTATTTTTCACATCAATCCAAAAATCAAAGTTGTGCCTCCTTGTCTCACAATTGTCAGCTGTCTTGTCTTAAATGAAGAGATTTTTAGTCGTCCAAAGGATGTTCAGGTACATCATAATTCAACACTGTGAAGTGTCATTGAAATAACAGACACAAATCCATTTTCTCTTTAGCTGCAAATTATCACATTACTGTAGCAATAATACAATTTGTTGGGATTGTCTTCTTTGAGTGTTGCATATGTCAGGAGAGGGTTTATGTGAATTTATTACCTGTGCTGTCAAAAGGTTTTGGTCATTCTTATTAAGCACTAGGAGAGAGTACGTCTTTTTTGGTGTAGTTTTGTCTTCTCTTACTGCTCATTTTTTTTGCAGAAAAAGTGTGAAATTTCAATACCATTTACATTACTTGCAGAAGTTACTTAGGAATAAAAATAGAACTTTAATTAATTTTAATTATACTGATTTAGTGAAATTGGACCCAATTACAATCTGCAGCTGACAAATGCCTGTAAAGAGGTCTTGTGTTTTGTTCAACAAGCTGAAACAAGGCAACACCTATTTATATATTTAAAAGACACAATAATAGCTTTCTATTAAATACTTTTCCCTTATCCAAATCAGTTACTGCTCATTTTCCTTTTTCCCCAAGATACAGATTATTGTGTCTCTGGAAATGTGTATTTACTCAGAGCTTTAAAACTACATGTTGTTCAGGATTCTGTGCTTTAGTTTGTTTGATTGCTCATTAGAGTCAAGGATTAGTCATCATTAGCATAATTTTTGAGCAAGGTTTAGGGACAACAAAGACTTTGTTTTCCTAAGCACAGTTACTATTCTACAGAGCTGCAAGGCCCACAGTGATCTATATTAGGCCTCCAGTATACTTTCATACCTGTGTCTACCTGGCCATATGTTTTGTGGGCTTTATGATGGTGTATCCTCTGTGTGTATTTGGTGTAGCTGTGTATTTATACCGTAGTCATGCTTAATATTTGGCAAAGATTATAGTGTTATACTGTGAGCTTCACAAAGTTCAAGCTTTTGTGAACTGCTGGAAGGAAACATTCCAAATCTGTAAGGCCTCTATGCTGTTCTCAGACACTAATACTTTGGGGCTGTCTCGTCTTTCTCAAAATGTACCTGGAAAACAGGAACTCCCTTAGAATGTTTATAGCTTCTAAACAGCATAAACTGTGACAGGCTTACATTATGTAAAAGTATATAGAGGCAGAAAGTTTATTATGATTATATAAATTATGGATGTAAAATATTGCTCTAAGAAAGCAGTCTGTAAGAGGTTTTCAAGTTAGCCTTTTTATTGCAGGTTGTCCTCCCAGTTGGGATCCTAAGGCACAGGTGTCTAGTGAGATCACAGCAGCAATAGAAACCATATTATCCAAGTCACTCTGATTGGAAAGTGTCTTGAGCCAGGATTAGTACTTGAAAATCAAAGAAATTGAAAATTCCAAACTACTTCATGGTGTTTCAGCCTTTATAGCTAAACTTACTCCCACCTGGTCAGAAAGTACCTCTCCATGTGCTAAATCTACCATATTGCTTCTGTCTCTTGTGAAGTAGACTTCATCAAGCTTTTCCTTCTTGTAAGCCAGGAAGTGGAAAAGAATAGAAAATGCTTAATTTAAGTGTAATTACAAGATGATGATTCTGAAAACCCAAACCCTGTAACAGCCAAGAGACTTGTTCCCCAAACCACACTCTCTGCAGAGAAAGGGCAAAGTGATTTTTCATATCACAAAACAGTTGGCATAGAATCATCACAGATCCCAGGGAGGATGGCATCCCAGGACACCAAAGAGCTCTCTTATCCATAGAGCTATTCCAGGAGCACCTGCTGGTTGTTGGTATCAAAGGCTGCCAAAAATCCTGTGGCATAATTGGCTCTCTTGTAATGCAGGTCAGTCAGGGTGAGAGCAATGTTAATCACTTTAATAGAACGACTGAAATTAATAGGAATTTGGGAAGAACACCAAACAGTGAGAAAAAAAAAAAAAAAAAGCCATTTTTTTCCCCTGTAAATCCTTTTAGATAGCTTTAGGAAGGCCAAACCACAGAATTTCAAGTGGCACGTATCAGCTTTGGAAGGAGTTCTTTGTCAAGATACAGGCAGAAGACACAGCTTGGGAGTTAAGTAGTTGTCATGTGAGTTGACTGAATTAATCTCTGGTACTTTTAAGTGTTTAGGTAAGAATTATAGTTGCAAATTACTGTTGTAAACCCCCCCTTCCTCTAAGAGCCTTCTTTCTATTGCCCAAAATCAATGACCCTGGTTTCAAGAAGGCTGTCACTGATAAGAGATGCCAGAGGGAAGAGCTGCAAGTGCTGAGCACAGCCAGACCTGTTAGCTATGAACAGCAAGTACAAAGGATGCTGGAGGCTGCAGTGGGAGAAGCATGGGGGAGACAATGGCATGTCCAGCACCAGAGAGGTCTTGCTCAAACCCAAGACAGAGGGACAAGTACCCCTGTGGCTCTGTCCTAGCTGTCCTCTGTTGTTGCCATGGTGAGACTGATGTGACTGTGGGAATGTCTTAGGGCTTTATAGACAGATTCACCTTTTCTCCTTTCAAATAAATGTCCTTTCCAGTTCTAGGGATAAATTACTAGGTAAATTGATCACAGCACAATGTCATTAAACCTTATGCAAAGGTTAATTGATGGTGCTATTATGAATATTGCATTTGCTTTTAATTTTTTTATTTTTAAAAACTATTATTCTTATTTAAAGTGAAAAAACACCCAAGGTGCAGGTAACAGCTACAGCATTACTTTTCTTACCTCATACGCCTCTGTTTTGAATTGCCTTGTAGACACTGAGAGTGTTTCCCTTAACCACACTATGACCTTGTTGCTGTGGCATTGTCCAGTAGGATTATGTGCAAATGCTCTGCTCCAGCAGCTCTCTTGCCATTTCAGGAACTATGAAATTGCTGCTGTGTTAATTTCTCATTTTCTTTGCCCATGACACACACAAGTTGGGTCTCCTGAAGACTGAAAAATACTTTTCTGTAACCCAGATTATTGAGTTCCAAAGAGAAAAACAATTTGGGGAAGAAGTTAGTGGGTTGCCCTGCGTTTGCAGCTCATGAGGTGAGGCCACGTGTCTGTGGGTAATATCTCTGTGTAGAAGGCTGGACTCCAAAGACACCTCCTGAGGCCTGCTGGGATACCGTCCTTTCGGAATGTTCTGAGTAAAGCATAGCTTCTTCTTATATAGGATATCATGTCTTTAGGTCATATCACCTTGAACTAGAAAATCTGTAAAGCTGTGATCTGCACTTCTAAGAGGTTTTTCCTTTGCCAGGGAAACCTAAAATTGAGGTTTATCTTCTGAGAGGACCTACTGCCAATTTCCATTATCTGAGGAGCTCGTCCATTACTATCTTGCTTACTTTTATCTTACAGGAGAACATTGAGATAAACACTGTTTTAAAAATAGAAATTTAATAATGAACACTTTCATAAAAATCAGTTTTTTAAGAAGAAAAGGCTTCTTGACACTTTCTATCTGTCTTCGTTTTGGCTGAAAACCCTGAAGATACCAAGTACCTGGAACAGAAAAATCTGTAGCCCAGCTGCCACCCTAGTGAGACATTTGCTTGCTCTAGGTACGGCTGCTGTATTCTCTTTTTTGTCGTCAGAACAGAACTGGGGAGAAGAGCCCACCTGTCTCCAGCATGCCTGCCAGCAGCGAGGTGGTGGTAGCAGCAGATGGGGAGGCAGCTTGTTTCCCAGCCCTGCTGGGCTGATGGAGGGGAGGCTGCAGTTGTGATGGAGGCTGCTGAACATGAAAGCCGTGACAGGGAAGAGAAAGAATTGGAAAGTGCAGGAAGAAATGTTGCAGGCGTTTGGTCTCCCCTGGCAGCAGTGGCAACAGCTGATGCAATTTGGACAAATTTGGCCCACGTCGTGCTTTCAGCTGCCACGGGGTAACACTGAATGATGGTCTCTGCCCTTCTGGCAGTCCTGGGTACATCAGCTGCCTTGTGTCTGGAGGTGACTGCTTGTGTGAATTAAATTGAGCATTTGAGGTAATTCTTGCCAGATTATGGCCCTAATGCTAGTAGTTAACCTGCTCTTGCTAGAGAAGGCAATTGGAAGTAGCTGCTTTCTTCGCCTCTTAGTAGTACAAGGGATAATGGAAGAAAATAGAAAACCAGGTTTACTTTCTGAGAAAATATGACTTGAGTTTATTTAAAACATTTAAGATTGCAGTCCCTCCCAAAAGTACATGCATTTGTATGACACATTTTATTGTCTTGAAAAATCACTGCACAGACATTTTTATAGAAATGTCTGAATTTAACAAGTAATAACGCATGGCTCCCTATTGCTTTATCTGATGGTATAATCATTAGTCACCCTAAAAACACAACTGTAGCAAAAAAAAGTAGTCAATTCAAAAAATATTTACCTGCATTTTTCAGCAATTGCCTGTTTTCTGGGTCCTCTGAAAGAGAATCTCTTAAGCGTGATGTAAATAAAACAGTGCTTAGTGATTAACCTGTAGGGTTAATGCAGGTTTTTTTAAAAACAGGATATCACTTGTAGATGACTCCTCTTCATTAATATGTTTGTGCCTCTACAAATCAGCAGACTAAAAAATGTGCTTTTGTGCATATGAAGTTGTGTTTGATGCCAATTACAAATGGACTACTTTTTTTCCAAACTAGAATATACATATTTTTTTTTTTACTAAAGTCTTCTGTGGTTTTTTTCACCCAGGCTTATGAATTCTAACATTTTGGTTTTAAAATGGAAGCTATGAACAGTTTTTGAGTTTCTAGAAAACCGTCAGGTATATTTTTAACCTTTTTTCTCTCCAGTGAGAGAAAAAAAGATAAAAAATATCCAAGTGTTTTAATCTCCATGAATGACATGGACAGATTGGAAATAGTTACCAGATAGTAAAGGACACAAATTAAGGTGGTAGAGCAATACTGCATCTCATTCCTGCTGCTTGCATTATTTTATCTGATACTTACCTAAGTTAATCTAAAATGAAACTAGCCATATTTTCACTATGGAATTGGACTGGAATCCTTAGTCTTCTCTTAGCAATACTCATAGTATGGAGAAATCATCATACTAGGCCTCCAACATGAAAAAAGACAATTTGTGGAGGGAGGAGAAATTTTCAAGATTTGATAAAAAAAATTAATCTAGAAAAGTACTCAGGACCCTAAAGGCTTTCTTGCTTTATTTATATTTTTCCAGTTGATTACTCAGATTGCTGTGTTTTTCTCTTTGTGCATCTTTGTGCCAAATCTCGAGCTCTTTAGTCAGAAGACCCACTAGATGATCCAGGATTTTTTTGCTTGCTGGTAGCTGCAGCTCTCTACTTTCTTTTGCATGTTAACAAGAAAGAGTGTCTTAGAATGTCTTCAGTGTTTTTCACAGCATTACACATTTTAAACATTTCCCTACTACACTTATCTCTAGGTTTTGAAGTAAATGTTTTTATTTGCTGTGAGAAACAGTGTACAAAGTTCTGAGGCAGGAATTACTCCCATTCTTTTATTTATTTATTTATTGTGCCAGAACTGCTTATTCTATAGTTTCAACACCCAAAGGAACTTCACATTCAAATAAGTAGCCAAAGCACCCTTTACAGCAAATTGAAGCAGAAATTTTCAATAAAACATTGAATGCGTGCTGTAAAAAAGTTAACAAGCAGTCTGAAATTCAAGAATTTGAAAGTCGTTTTGAATAATATACAAATAACTACTTGTGGTGGTACCAGATGGCAGAAAAAATTGCTAAAGTAAAGAAAAGAGCTTTTTTATAATTAATGTGCCAAAAGCTTTCTCCATGTTATCATTCTTCAATTAAATTTAGTGTTAAAACTTTAAAATTAGCATGAAAGTTTCAGTATTATTTAGACAAAATGCAGTTACATCCATTCTTGTCCATTCTGCATGAATATTCTGTGAAAGAATGAATGGACAGTATATTTTTATTATCTAAGTTTTGTTTGTGAATTGGTACCTATATATATATATATATATATATATATATATACATACATACATACACATATATATATATGTAGCCTCTGTGGAATTATGATATATTGTTGTTTCTGAAAAAAACTAAAAGATACTCTCTTAATTCTATAGGCATATAGTTTTCCTTAAATGCATTACTGTCTGTAGTTATTTAAATAATTTTTCTCCTTTTTTAATGCAATTCACCATTTTTGGAATGAAAGAACTTAAAAATAGCTGAATGCAAGAATTCTGAATTTCCATGCTGAAGTGGTATTCATATAGGCATGCAAAAAAATTAATATAACTTAGTATACAAACATTTTTCAATCCAAAATTCTCCATGCAAGATTTATTACAGAAAATCCCTAAGCATAGGTTAGAAATGTTTTGCCACTTACTAATGTTCACCTACAAAAGCATAGGTTAGGAATTTATTTTTAGAGACAATTTTGCTGTAAGAGAATCAGCATGACTGTGATGGAGAGCACTGCTGGTTGTAAAAATTATAATGAAACATTGAAAATGACAGGGTTAGAACCTATCTAAATGGAACCAACCTGTAAAATGAATTGTGATATAATGACTTTCAGTGACACATGCGCTGAAAAGTAGAGTCAATATGCACAATAGGTTCTGCTTCTTTCAGGTGACCCATTGTAATACCTCAAGTCTATCCAACACATAATGGTAACTCAGAAGATAAATTGGTGCTAGGTAACAGCAGCATTTGACACCTACAAGTAGTCCTACAGAGATGAATAAATGATAATAGAATCAAAGGAACCTTTTTCTAGCCTTAAAATGCTTGTGAGGCTGAGAAAGGGAATATTCCTTTAGTACTCTGCAGTAGCAGGAGGCTGACACTTTGCTCTTTATGAAGTACAGTGAGGGAACTTGCAGAGCGCTCTTGTTCTTGTCCTAGAGGAGTGAAGGCTGCTCCTGTGTGCACTTCCTGGGCCTCCCTGGGTGGCAGGTCCACCCTGGAGCAGTGTGACAGCAGAGGCAGAAACCTGCAGTTGTGACTGTGACACCAGCTATGAGCGACCTGCTTGTGCTGCACTTCCTGGGCTTAGCACTGAGGCTTGCAAGACTGGCTTGGGACTAAAGAAAAACAACATCAAAAAAGAAACACCAGATTAGAGACTTCAGAAACATATCACAAAAGCCTGAAATTTTCCAGGGCTGAAAATACTCTTCTTAACTTCTGCTCATATGTAGCATCATGTAGCATGTAGGGTCACAAAGATATTTTCTAGTCTTTTTCAGAATGTTTTTTTCATAATATTTATCTACTAGAAGCATTCCATGATGAAACAATTTCCATATATGCATACACAAAGGTGAATGGAATTATGATAGGAAAAATGAAAAAAAACCACAAACCTCTGCCAGTAAGGTGACACCAAAATTCTGTAAACTGGAGCATAACACCATCACAAGCTGTCCACCTGTTATCAGTTCTTGTGACTCAGAAACACTGATCTTTTTAGATATTTCAGTTTTGGATTTTTTCAAGTAAGAACTGTCTACCTTCTCAGGGAATTGTAGAGTAGATACTCAGGTTTCATATTGGCAGGGTTGAGGTAAACCTTGGTTTTAGTCTATTGATGAAAGCATCCTATGTCCAGGAGACAGGGCTTACCCCACGGTCTTTCCACACAGTGGACATTGAGATCCAGGTTCTCCTAGTTTTGCTTTGCCTTATGTTGCAGCTCTATAAATGCAACATAAGCATAAAATAAGCAGAGTACACACAGTGTCAGAGATATGTCTTGAATTCTGTAGCTCTGAACATTGTAAAGAATTGAATGTTCTCATCTGGTATTACTAGTTCCAGCTGCTTTTCATTTAAAATGAGAACAGAGTGAAAATGGCTATTAAAAAAAAAAAAAAAAAAGTTTACCACAAAGTTATTCTCAGGATTTATACATTAAAATTACAGTAGGCTGGGATAGAGAATTTGAAATTTCTTTTGGACCTCTGTGATTTTTAACCTAACATTTCCAATTTCACCCTTTCTCACCTTTCCTGGAAAAAGAAAGCCATGGAAGGAACCACTGGTCAGACTTCAGGATTACAGAGGGACTGGGAGTGCGCTGCTGAAGATGATTCATTGCGAAACACTTTAAATAGATCCTTATTTTTGAAGGTCTGCAATTTCCTGGTGTTTTTCTGTAACAAAAGTAACTGCGGTTAAAAAATTCCTGTATGTAAGTCATCTTGTCCATTAAAGGTTAAGAAATAAGCTGAGTGCATCTTGTTACTGAGAAGCTGTGAAGGAGTATTTAAGGCACTGGGTATATCAAGTTTTAGTTGAATCAGGTTTTACTATGATTCAAGAGGTCTGAAGTGGGCAAAGTCTAGCCTCGAGAAGGAAGAAGGAAGAGAATATCAAGTATCCATCAGAGAGTGTTTCTGGAAGACACAGCCTTTGAAAAGTGACCCAGTTTCCTAAACCAGCTGGATTAGGGAAAATACATGATAAACTGCCTCTTACCTGTTTGCAACTGACTGGCGTTATCTGAGAAGGGAGCCTGGCCTTCATTCTTTTATCTAACAGCCCACCTTTCCAGGTGTGCCCAAATGTGCTGTTCTTTACTGGTGCTTCAAATTGAAAACAAAGAATATGGATTGCACACAGAAGTAAAAAACAATGAAAGGTAGAAACCCGTTCTTTCTATTGAGGTTTTTTGGATCCCAATGAAAATTTCAAATCAGTTTCTATTTTCTTCAGGCTGGTTTCCTGATCTGTACTTTCAGGTTGGGAAATTCAATAAGAAAAAAATATTTTTTTTTTATTGGATGTTATACAAAGGCTTTTTTGGGAGTGGGGTGGGGGGGTCATCATGATAAGGAAAACTGGTTAGATGAAGCACAACTGGCAGTACCTGTGCCTCTCTAGCTGGTGCTTCTTGCAGAAGCTTCCATGAAAACTACACTGTAGTTTTTGTAGAAATTGTAAAATAAGAATTAAGACAGCTAGAGGGCACTGTGGCTAAACAATTGTGATCTGCTGCTTACCAAGACCTGATTTATTTGCCAGACATTAACTGTAATTTGAAATTAACAATACCTTTAAAGTTACCCCTCATGTCTTTTGTCATCTTTAGAAGACATCAAAATTACTGTAAAAATGCTGTTTCTGTCTTTCAAGAGCTTTTGAATGAAGAAAGAAAAATATACAGAACTGAGTATTATTGAAGTCCCACAAAAGAATATATTGACTACAAACTATATGGTTATTTACAGTACCATCTGCACATTTTCAGATGCTAAAATATTCTATTACTCAAATTTGTCTAATTGATAAATAATTTTTAAGGAAGTTGGTATTCATATGTTATACTAAAATCTTTATGTATGTAAATAAGTGACAGATGATATATTGCTATATATGTCTAAAGTTGCTTCCCTGTGGAGGAATTCAGTGCAGTACATAAAATATTGCTTTTTGAGTTTGTTTGGTCATTAGTCTGAATGCTTGGGAAACAAAGTAAAACAGTAATAATTTTCTGTAAGCTGCTCAGTTCCTTTACACAGAATTAGCAATATTTCAGCTGTGAGATGTACCTCTTGGCAATCTTAACAAAGAAAGGTTCCAGACTTTGACTTGCTGAGAATGGCAACTTCTGAACACACAAGCCTGGATTTGAAGTCAGATTTCGTTGTATTGATTTCCTTGAGGAATGCCTTAGCTCTCTTGTGACCTCATTTAAACCAGTAGAACAACCTACTGTGAATTGGTTCTCATGTGAGAAAAGTACACCAAGCCTGTCCACAGCTAAACTGCTATGAATTAATCATTCAGGTGCCAGATAATCGACTCTAAATCACATGGTAATCTCTGCTGCATAAGTGATACATACATAGATAATGGAGAAAATACATAATCTTGACAAAATGTGTTTTTAAATGTATACAGAAAAGTGTATTGAGATACGTAATACTGTGATGAAACTTAGAATTAGTGATTCAGAGCACTAGCTTTTGTTTTCTGGATCAAGAAAATAAAAGGATGTATAACATTATTTTTAACAGCGCCAGAGTTCTTGGCTTAATACTTCATCAGGATGCAAAATGGCTATGTATAAGGTTCATTAATGCAAAGTTTACATCTGATATGTCTGAATGTTTTTATCTACATAAATCACATACCAGTTAACTGCTGTTATTTAATTGCACCATCTATTTGATGGAATAATTTATTAATCCCACCTAATTGGGTGTGTGCTGGTAACTGTTATCAGTTGTGCAGTTCAGCTGGGATTAGTTTCATGCTGGGTATTGCAGCTGCACCATAACTAAACTCCTCTCTTTTGTCTCTGTTTTATTCAGGGAGGTGGCAGTATAGGTAACAGCTGAGCCAACTATTGGTCTTGGGTTTATTGGTAACTTGAATGCATGCTCAAGGCAAAGATAAAGTGATTTCTGTCCTTAGGGAGTAAGTTTTTTTCCTTTTCAGGCTGCTTATGGTTAAGCCTATTCCTGATTTTTAGACTTTTTTTTCCCAGTGTCATTGAAAAATGTGTATCTGCACCTTTAGAACAGAGCTAAGTATATCCTGTAGAACATCTGAATTTACAGTAGGCTTGCAAACATTAAATATCAATATTGAATTTCTGTCACCCTACCAACAGTTATTCTTCTTCTCTGACTATTGCAGAAAGTATACTTTAAAAATGTTAATTTCAACCCACTGTGCTGACTTAAACAAATGGTTCCACTAAGTGAATTAAATTCATGATTTGTAAGGTTTTATACCATCTTAATCTTCAGTAGTTTTAATTGAAGCTGATTTTTATCCATTTGGTTGTTCTTTCAATGAGAAAATTGTAAAATAAACCACAAAAAAGAAATGAACATTTATTGAGGTAGGTATGAAAAAATCAGATTGAAATGCTCAAATCCTTAGATTACAGGGAAACTACCCTGATAATTGATGAGAGAGTAACTAATTCCACTCATTAAAATTCAGAGTCTTGAGGTAAAAGTAAACTCTCTATATTAATGCTTTGTCAATTCTAAGCTGTGTTTGAAGCAATTTAACATATGATGGATTGATTTTCTCTCTTGTACCTTCTTCCGTTCAACAGGAAACTTGTTTGGCTCCCCTCTGTCTATTGGTATAAAGGTCAAAAGCAAGAGTAACTCAGGGATTCAGTACAATGCATGTTTTAAATAAAAATCATCCTAGCAGTTCATTCTGCAAAACACGTATTTCACAAATGTAATTTTGTGTAATCCCAGAAGTCCACAAAGAATTGGTTTTCCTTCATTATTTAGGAAAATTAATGTGAACCAGGAGAGTTATTGCTCTGCAGCTATTTTTTGTGACTGCCTAAACAGTGATTTCATGTAGATATAATGAAACCTTAAAATTGCTTTTATTCTGATTATTTGATAATCTTTTAACCCAGCAAGCAGTTTTCATCCCTGTAATAGTTCTGTGTCATTACTGACAATGTACTTTATGTCTAGGTATTATAAGACCAAACGTAGAGAAATGCCTTCTCTTGCACCTGTTCTTTCCTTGCTTGTGAATCATAGTCAAATAGATGGCTCAAAAGGCAGGATGGATCCAAGTCTGATTTATACTGATAAGTCTTTCCCAGGTAAATGAAGACACACAGAGATTGATTGTCAGGCTGTATTTTCAATAATAAAATGTTAGAAAAGTGTGTATCCAATTTCCTGTCTTGTGTCTTGGTGGCATTTATGTGGGTGTGAGTGCCCAGTCACAGAGTTCTCACTATACTGCAGCCATCGATTCAGGAGAAAGCCCTCCCTTCATCCAAGTAGCCACACTCCTTGGAACAAGCCTGAGTCAGTCCACTGAGCTTTGTCTGGGAAATTTTACCCCTTATCCAGTCCCGCTGCCTGTACTTAGGGGCTAAGATGGCTATGAGTAAGATTGTTTAACACACAATGTTATCACCTTTGTCAGAGGAAGCCCTTGAAAGTCCTCCCATATGGGAGTCTGTAATGGGGAGGTATCACCAGAGGGTTTCTCTATTTTAATACTTACAGGGTGAAATATTGGGACAGACAGGTGTTTGGCAAAGTAGAGCCATTATTGTTATATCCTATAGCTTTGGCTGTGTATGTCTGTCAAATGATAAAAGGTCACGATAAAAGAGATATTTTACAAAATGTCATATTTGCATTAAGCTGTGTAAAAAACACACTGAAGAATGTTACAGATCACATCTCCAGCATGCTCTTTCTACCATTCTCTGAATACAAAACTAGTGCTTTTTGAGGTTTCTTTTAAGTAATCTCATGGAGGACAGAATTGTCTTCCAGATACCATCGTGAAAGATCTCATGAAGAAATCTCATGAAAGACAGAAATTCTCTTCCAGATACCATAAGAAGTGGTGACCTAAAAAATCTGGAAATGCTTTGGCACTGAAATGAAATTTAGCAAGAAAGTTGGGGAAAGAAGTGTATACAGACTTACAAATAGGAAAATTGGTTAAAAATGCTGGTCTGTGTTTATTTACCCATCTGAGATTCTGGTTGTGTGTCTAATTCTATCTGGGATTCTATTTCTGTGCTATTCTATTTGGAATAGTAGCCTTTGATTCAGTATATATTATTCAAGAATTGCAGCAAGTACAGGGCCAGTGTATCAAACTTACCTAAATATGCATCAGAGATGGAATGAATTTTTTGTCATTCTCAAGTGCTGCTAAACACATAGGAAGGATCATATGCAAAATGTAACAAAACTGCAAAAGAGTGAGATTGTGGCTTGCTAAAGTGTTATGCGAGAGAGAGATCAAAGGTTGGTGAATGCTTCATAAAGATATTTCAGTTTTGTCAGCAAACTTATGAATTGACTTCTGTCAGACCGTTTACTACTCTTTTAGTATAAAATCTTGTTCTTTCCTTTAAAATACGCTGCTAGTGAAAGGAACATGCAAAACATGTACATAAGAAAGTGAAAACAGAAAGGTGTTTTGAAGGTTTTTTTGTGGTACAGCAGAGATAACACCGTACATTTCTTGGGGTACACTGTGTATTCTAGTTCTGTCCAAATCCTCCTGTCAACAAATCTGTACTAAAAACAAGGTGCTGGTTTCATTCCATCTGTCTTCATTCATTCACTCATACAGCACCTAACAGACACTGGACTGAATATTTTCAATCAAAAGTTTTCCCTACAGTCATAAATTATTAGCTAAATAAGCCATCAGTACACTGACCCTAAGAGTGATATCTTGTTATAAATATCCAAAGAAGGAAACATTGGAAAGCTTGTCAGTATAAATCAGCTGCTCTCAGTTTCACTGACACCCACACATACACATGCGCATGTGTCGTGGAACACATTAAACATTCAAATCCTTAAATTAGTTCGGTATCCGTCCTTATACTTGCAATTTTTATACTGTTTATCACCACAAGTGTACACATATTATGGTTTCGTTTTCCCAAATCCTGTAGGTAACACATTTTTGTTGTATGTCACTAGTATAATTTTGGTTTTGTTGTCAGACTTCTAAATGACAGTGAAGTGTCTGCAGTAAGCATAAAGCAGCATCTTGTAATAGACTGCAGGTCCCATGTGAGAGCTGAAGATGAATACATTTAAAGTTGCAGCAGTATAGCCTGAAAAATTGTCATCAATAATCTGATTGTGATGTGTGCATGTACTACTTTTTGACATGCCTGTGTGCATGTTGATGTAAATCTTCCATGAAGACTGGTGACAGTATTATGACCTGCAGGTAGTGCCCCCGCTTTACTTAACTAAATGATATTACTTCACAGAAAGAACTGTGAACACTTCTGCTCCTACTGGAGAACATGTAGAAAATTTGAGATCTTGAAAAGCTGTAGTAATGTGTACCTGTGTTTTCAGAAACATGTGCCTCAGTCCCAAGGATTACCTGAGCAGGAATAAGATGCAGGAAAATAAATGAAATTTTAGCTACACTTGTATAATATAAACACAGAGGATTAGTAAAATATTACAGAAGTGCAGATGAAATTTAGGTGTTCTTGATTTTTGTTCACTTATACCAGAATGTCAGAAAGCTTTCTGACTGATACTGTTCCTAAAAAAATTGCAGGTTTAAGAACTTAGGTGCATATGAGTCATCTCTCTTTGCCATCATAAATTCTACCAGTTTATGTTGTATATAATTCATAGACTTTTGGAGTCAGGACATTTCCAAGATTAATGATTTTAACAGTAAAGCATTGCTACCTTTATTCTATTTTGATATTTAACTAAACCTTTCCATCATTTAATGATGTTACTTGCTTTTTGGCTGGATTAAAGAGCTCTCTGCTATCAATAATCTCCCATGTAAGTACTTGTATAGTGTAATCAAGTCCCCTCTTAATCTTTGCTTTTATCTGATAGACACAAATTCTTAAGTCTGTCATTGTAAGGCAGGATTTACAGCCCTCTGATTATCTAGTAGTTCCACTATAGGTATTTTTTTCCTTTTTTTGCTGGAGTTTTCCTTCAGAGCATCAGAACCCAAAACAGCACTCTGAAAATACATATGCCATATTGACAAGGAATGCCATCATTGAAGTCTTGATAGGTATTCCTCTGCTTACATTCCCAGGGATATTGTTATCCATTGGCTGTAGTGCTGCATTGGGACCTTGTGTTTTGTTAGCAATAATGATGCTCATAGTGTGTTTTTGCAGATGATATCCATCTTGTTTAAATATTAGGATTATTTTATTGAATATTAAAATGTTATTAGCATGAACACAATGTAATGTGTAATGAATGAACACATCTATAAATTATGCAGATGATGTAATTGCGTCTCTGCTTTTCAGTATAGCTCTGTGTCACCTACAATAAACTTGTAGTGTTTTCAGGTCAATGACAGCTGATCTTGTAGGACCCCAGAACAAAATGTACACAAATGCATCTTATAATGCAAAATAATTCACTGCACATGCTTTTAGATATCACTTGTGAAAAATTGATTTGGTTTTGCATTCGGATGTGATCAATTTAAAGGGTTGTATTCTGTTGCTGCCATACATGATGTATATATTTGCTAGATGGCCGCTAGTTGGTGGGGCTCTTGAATCAAAATTTTTGGGTTGGTTGATTTGGGTTTTTTTTTGTTAAAAATTTTACCCAGCTGTTTATGCATAAATTACGTTTTTAAAAGGAATCAAATCCGTAGGCAGTATTGTTGAGAAAGGTGCTGTCTTGGCTCCTCAAGAGCTCACCTCTCCTGTTGATGAAATCAGTGGAGCTAAATAAACTTTTATCAGCTAAGGACCTGGCTCAGCTTCTGTAATAAAATTTCCATTCACTGGGTAAGCTGACAATCAGATGTTTTGAAGTCAATCTTTTGAGAGAAAAAAAAAGTTACTCTGGAGATATTTGTCTCTCCTTTATTCTTCTTCCTCCCACTACCTCCAAAAATACTCCACTTGCTCTCCCAGAGCGGGTGAAGTTTCAGAGAACATGAGGAGGAAAACAGAGCTGTCCTTTCCAAGGCGCCACACTGATGAAGATACTCTTTTTCATGAGTGATGTACTCCACTTCCCTAGGCTTGCTTCAGTCAGTCTGTTTTTTCAAAGTCAGGTGCCCTTATTGGAAAGTGTATTTTCTACTCTGAAAAAACATTAAACTTGTTTTCAGACATGCATTTTTAGCAATCTGGAGTTATGTACCTGGCAACCCATGGTTGTGGATGAAATTCTGCATGATGTCAGGCCAAACTCAGTGACAATTAAGCTGTTTGATATAGTGGTACAGGAAAAGCTATATTGGGAATTTTGTTTTCCTTTCAGTGGAATACCAGGGACTACTAAAGACTTCAGGCATGAAATACTTGTCTTATAGGAGTGTTTTCTCCTTGCTACCATCTGTGAAAATTTGAAGCTTTAAACATTTGTCTCATGCATTTCTGTGTGGGAGGTGTGATACTTTCAGTTTAATAAATGAGTCTTAGCTTGTTTACAATATATCAGAATTGACTATAATTTGGACAGTGTGCATCTGCTCTGCAAAATGTCTAGTGTACTTGCTTCATAATGGAGTGTGATTATGTTTAATTTGATTTCTTCTGCACAATGAAGCATAATTAATATTTAATTTGTAATCCTTCGGTAATACAGTATGAGGCTGCTGTCAATTAATTGGAAGCAATTAATTCATTAGCTAGAAATGATAGTATCACAGGAACAATGAGCATACATAGCTGGGCAGTGAAAATACCTGTGGGAGACCAGCAAGTGTAGTTCAAGTCTCCGGGCCACAGATTTTCTTCAGTAGTAAGCAATTTTCTACAAAGAGCATGTACTGGTTTTAAAATATGTTTTTGCTTTGTTAGCTCCTCCTTGGAGTCTGACTTTATTTGTGGGTGAGCTGCCATTTGTATTGGAAATTTCCTTCAGACTGCTGAGCCTTTGGTTTGGTTTGCTGCCCTGCCTTTCAGGAGACAACTACTTGAGGGAAGGAAGGTTCAGGGAAGGAGCAGGGACAGGCACACTACTGAGGGTTGCTTGATATCTTGGTTAATTCAGAAAACCTTTTTTTAATTTCTGGCTAGAGATGAGCTTTCTCACCTGAAAAATGGCAAAAAGATTCAAAGAGGGGAAGGAGTAGAGCCTGAGAATCAGAGCCCTCTGCAACCACCTCCTGCCTGCTAGGCAGGAAATTTGAACGGGCTATCCAGGTTACAGAGCTGCATGCAGATCACACAAAGTACAAATTCTTCAGACAGATCAATTTTCTCATCAACTCAAGAGAAGAAGGGATTTAAATGTTTCTTATGTACTCAAATAGTTAAAGGACTTGATATGACTCACCTGGCACATTAAATCTAGCTGAATTCTTAAATATAGACATGATGGACTCTTTTCTTACGGTCTCACTTCCCCTCTGAGGCAACCTCAGGGCCACCAGTTTGATTCTCTTCTCGTCAATATTGCAGCAAAAAAGAAATATCTATTACTATCTATAGGTGTTTCACATGAATAGCCTAATTTATTGATGTGCTCTGGCCTGTGTTATCTTCACAGAACCACTTTAACTGGCACAGTCAAGAAGTACTGTGTGATTGTCTTGTTCCTTACTGTTACTTATTTGATGGAGGCTTTCTTTCTGCTTTCCCACATCTGTTTGCATCTTCCAGAAGACCAGATCTGAAGCCTGGTCTTGCTGTGCTTAAATACCATGGACTCAACATTGCATGGGTGGGATCTACCGTTCCTGAAGAACTGGCCCTTATTGTGACATATAACCCACTGTGAAAACTTACCTCCTGACCTAATATATATTTTTTGACCTTGGGTATCAAAACATTTTTCTGTTGAGAACCTATATCTATTCCAAAGTACTTTTGCCCAATTTGTCTTGTTAGTTAAAATTTTGTTCTTGCTCGGAAAAGATCATGGAATATAACCTTTTTCACAGTTTAGCAAAGTCAAAGTGACAAGGACAGGCTCTGTGCTAAGCTAGGACTACTTGCTAGCTTTCTCAAGAGGATGAGAATAAACACAGACTTGTCTTGCTTCCGGCTAGTCGAGGGACCTGTGCAGCTTTTATCTGTGTTAACAAGTTGCTTAGCAAAATAGGATCAGATCTGTAAAGAAAATAAAAGACGTGCTGAGGACCAAGCATCCTCAGTACCTGCAATTTGGGGAGTGTGGAGGGAGTCAGCTTGGCTCTAGTCTGGTTCTGGAGTGAACACCAGTGCCCCTGCAGGAGCAGAAGATGGGAGCTGAGTAGAAAGCTGTGCGCTCGGTAGTGGTCAGCCTTCCCTTTCAATTTCAATTTTTTTTTCCAGTCACTTCCTATATTCCTTACCACTGGGAGGCAGCTGATGTCTAGGATCCAAAACAACACCATTCTGCACAGCAGTCTTGAAAATGATCTGTGTTGTGAACAAACAGATGTTCTGTAGAGAGATGTGAAACAGCATCTGGTCACATACGGTGAAAGCTCCAGTTTTGTCCTGTCTCAGGATAGGTAAGGCAGCACATTGCTTCCAGGCCCTTAGGTTGATTGTAATAATTTCCTTTTGTGCCGTTTCTCTGAGGTTCTGTGGATCACTGAAATGAGATATCTGAAAACCAGTGACTCTCTAGATGCAATACTGCAGAGAAGAATATGGGTTAAACTGAGATAACCGAATTTTGATTCCTATATACTTCAGTGTTTCTTTTTTGTCAAAGTATCTTTTTTTTTTTTTTTAAATAGATGCCTCATGTTTTGATTTCCTGTTGATATTGTGTGTCAAAGACCATTACAACTCCAGTGAAACTGTATTGTTCTGCTGTTCTTTTGGGGAGAAAAAGTTGTTTAGTTATTGGCATAATTTGCTATGGTTAAAATATGCACAGCGGTACCACAAAATGTAAAAAAATGCTCTGAAACTGCCTGCACTTCAAACAAACAGTGGTTAGTTGCGCTGTGGAATTTTCCAAAGTGTCCTTGGATGAAATTGTGTTGTATCAGGAGGAATGTTAAGACATTAATAAATTATTTGTCAGTGTTGTTGCCAGCATATACATAAATAAAGCACTGTTCCTGCATGTTTGTTTTCACTGGGACCCAGAAACAATAAAAAACTTCCGTGGTGATACTATTTTTTATAGCCTTCAGACCTATATTCTGGACCAGTATAGTGGTACTTTATACTACTTTAGCCAACACTACATATAGTAGTATGGGTTTTCTTACATGAATTTAGAATTCCACTTTTTTCAAACCACTTGCATTTTTTGCTTACACTAGGCATTCTGGAAAATACTTACTAATTTTAAATTCCTGATAATTATATTGGCTATTTCCTAGATTTTGTGTTAGGAGACAGATTTAATAACACTTTCTGTTCATATTGTTTCTCTTTTCATAATTTTGTAATATATAATCCTCTGTATGTCTTCTGCTGCTGTTTACTTTCTTTTCTCTTAAATGCTCAACTTAAGCCTCAAAAATGGCATTATCTTCAGTGGTATCCAGGAAACAGAAGTGGGGACTAATTTGTTTAAAAAAAAAAAAAAGCAGGTTGAGTTCAGGGAGGACAATGGCCATCTTGAATTAATGATGGTATTGTACATGCAAGGTCATCACCAGGTGAAATTCCAGATTACAGTGAAGGAAGAATCACATGAGGAAATGCATATAAAATGAAATTTAATTTCTGGTACATACAAAATACAAATAAAACAAAACAAAAGAAAATACCATAAAAGGAAATTCATAGACTTTAGATATAGATTTTAGATAGATATAGATAGAATTCCCTAAATTGTCCTGGTCTGCATTTTTCTTCCCTTTGTTACATCTATATGCCGGTAAATCCCTTAGAATTTCATATTGCTCCTTATGTATTAGAACACCAATTTAGCAATTTAGTGGCACCAGAAATCTTGCAAAAGAAAGCTAAAATTCTGCTTACTGTCATTGAAAAAAGAATTGTTATTGCACCCAGATAGTAATGAAGTGGAGCAGAGCGGAGCAAATGATTTTTTTTTTTTTTTTTTTTGCATATTTCCTCTATTGTATAATTTCTCCTATATATCCCTTGTCTCATCATCCCTAAAATGGAGATATTAAATCTGCTGGACAACACTGCTGTTTTGACTCAGGGAGGAATACTTCCTTTGAAAACATTTGCTTGCTTTTTGTCTTTTGTACCCTCATTTCTAACTCTTAATATATAAAAGCCACATGAACTCGAAACTGTTGCTTCTTTTAAAAAAAACTTTAAAATGTTTTTCAATCTATTTGTCAGTTGAATTAAAGGTCTGCCACCAAAATATGACCTACTTGGTGTGGTTTGCATAGTGACGGTATCTACACCAAAAGCTTTGCCTCACCTGCTTAAATCATCACAGAATATTCATTTTAAAGAATTTGATCTTGATGCCTACAGGTGAAACCAATTAAGGCAACAGGAAACTTTCATGAACAAATTACTTGAACACAATACAGGGCAGTGAAATTCAGGGGTAACACTGGACTGCTGTTACCATTTTGAAACTGAAATAAACAAAAATAGTTCAGAGTGTGGTAAAGTAAAAATACAATATGGTCTTCTATGAAGCTGGTGATGAGTTCTGCTTAGACCAGGGTTGATCTGTGCAAGCAAATAAGATGACTGAGTTTGAGCAGAAAGCATTAATTTTGCAAGGTATGTTCTCTCTTCAGAAGTTTTGCAGGAAGGCTTTAAGGCTTTGTTCTATCTATGGCTCAGTAATGAAGGCTTTGAAAGGGGCACTCTGACTAAAAATACTGCCATTCCAAGGATATCCACCTGCCTCTGGACCACTGAGAAAGAAAACAAGCAGCATCTGTCTGTGGATTTATATATTCAGGAGAGGGAACAGGAGTAGGAGAGGTACATTTATATCTAATTGTGCACATTGTTGAGAATCTTACTCAAGCTTTATGCACAGAGTTTTGGCATCAGCAGCTGCAAAACTAGAGTGAAGATAGAAAGCTTCTTGGGAAACCACTTTAGGCACTGAAAGCTAGGAGTGGGGACTATGTGAGGCCAAGAGCGAAGAGAGGGGAAACGGAAATAGCAAAGTATAAATATTTCTAAATTTGGTTTCATGTAATAGAACTTCTTCTCCTTGTAGATACTTCTGGATGTCCATGTTCAAAATATCTCATTTTCTGCTTTTACTAATTTTAGTTTGACCATTGCAGTGGAAAGAACCCCAAGGTTAGGTCTGTTTATGTTTTCTTACTGATACCTTAGTAATGAGGCTTTACAGCAACTTTAAGTAATTCTAATCGCCTAATAAATTTTGTAGTAATAAAAGTAATTCTCTTTGGCAGTTATGTAATTTCTTTAAACTACAAGTAGATGCATCCTTTATGTAGCTATCAGCCACTAAATCTACTGCAGAAACTGTGACAGAGAACTTGTGACATGTCTATATTTACAAAAGATACTGCTTTCAACAGTGGGTTGAAACTCTTGAACTAGTAGTTTTCAGCACTCCTGCGATATGTCATTAAAAATGTTTGCACATTGCCATTCCTGAAGTCTTCCCCAAATTTGTTCTGCATATGTGTCTGATTTCCCTGCGGCAGATTTTTCTTGACGTCTGCTGTCAAGACAACTGTAGCTAAACTGAGGTGGAAAATGCTGTGGCTCTTCAAGTGTGCTGTTTGGCCAAAATCTGGTACTACAGACATACCCAGCAGGGGAAAAAAATCGACAAACCAACCCTCATAAATTTGTATTACAGTTGGATAAAACTTTTAATTAAGAATTTTCTACAGAAACTGTATTTTCTGCTAAATTAAAATTTTCAACTGGACTCTATTTTTTTTAACTTTTAAGGAAAGATAGTTAAAGAATGGTGGCTTTTAGAAGGGTTTGCCATTAATGCTTGCCTAAATCTAGGTCACTGTGGTGATTTATGGGATTATAGGGGGTATAGTTTGGATAACTCCTCTCTTCATAATTCCTTGTCACCAATATAACTTTACAATGTACTGAATCTTCACTGGTAGAAGGATAGTCCACAACACAGCATAAAAGATATTTTTTTTCAAAAATAAAGTTGGAATTGAGTTTTCAGACTTCATCTTCCATCAGAAAATTTTTTGATATCAATGTTTTCCCCTTATTTCAGGGAAAAATAAGTATTGAGTTAATTCATTTATTAAAATTGGAAAATTATCTTTTTTGCCAGATTAAGCATGCATATAAAGTTAGTTGACTAATTCATAATTTTTTTCAGGCAGCTGTAGGAAGACTTGGCAGGGCATTCACTGATGTTAAAAGTAGGCACAACCAGGAATCTGAGGTCAAGTTCAGGCCCTGAAGTACTGAGGAACAGGAGAACTAGTCGTCTTAAAGCTACAGACCTTTTATAAAGTCAGACTTTTAAGCTGCTGCCATATAGGTGACATTTATAATCTATTAGAAATCTCAGACAAATACTCTTAACCTATTAACCAATTACTGGAGAATGTAAAAACATCTTTACCATGAGACACTATGACAAGTTCTTAGGGAGATAACAAATCCTATGTGCCATACTTGACGGTAACAAAGGCTTAATAGTCTTAACCTACTTCAAGCAATGCAAACTATTCATTAACTCCATTGCTTGTATGAAGCATGTCTGTATTTAGTTCTTTATTAAGTTTTTTTGCTGTCAGTGGCTCTAAAGCTAGGCATTTGTGTAAATAAAAGTGTGGGAAAGATATCTGGGTTTCCTTTCTTGCATTACCAAAAAAATGCCTGCATTACTAAAAAAACATGACCCAACAATGTGCACATGCATCCCAGAAACCAGTCTCACTGTGGGATGCATCCAAAGATGTGTGGACAGCAGGTCAAGGGAGTTGATTCTGTTCCTTTACTGAATTTCCTGTCTTCCCATCTGGAATGCTATGTCCAGCTGTGGTAAAAGACAGACATGGACCTGTTAGAGCAGGTCCAGTGAAGAGTTGCAAAGTTGATCAGAGGGCTGTAGGACCTCTCCTGTGAAGATGGGCTGAGAGAGCTGGGATTTTTCAGCTTGGAGAGGAGAAGGCTCCAGGGAGACCCTATAGAAGCCTTTCTGTATTTGTGCCTGTTACACGTTTGATTTGACCCCACCGGAACAGCACCATCAGCAAAGTATTGATGGTGGATCATAAGAAAGATGGAGAGAAACTTTTTACCAAGGTCTTTAATGGCAGGAAAAAGGTCAAAACTTTTAAACTGAAAGTGATTGGATAGAAGGAGGAATTGTATTTTGATGAGGGTGGTGAGACCTTGGAGCAGGTTGCCCAGAAAAGTTGTGCATATCCCATTATTGGAAGAGTTCAAGGTCAGGTGAGATGGAGGTTTGAGCAACCTAGTCTAGTGAAAGGTGTCCCCACCCATGGCAGGGGGGTTGTAGCTAGGTGATTTTTAAGGTGATTTTCCTTCCAGCCCAAATCATTCTGTGATTCTCTGGTTCTGTGAAATGTTCCCAAATGCCCAACTGCAATCTGACCTTTGGTGTAGCTCTACTGTTTTTCATTGGCTGTCATTTATTGGACAATGAAAAATGTGTTATGCTAAAGATACATAAATACTTTTCTGACATTAGAATTAGTTTAGAATTGATAGAAACATAAGCAACAACCTGAACTGTTCTGAGATAAACAGATCAAATTCCATATCCCATTAGGATGTCAAATTTGACTAGAACTGTACCTTTGTGCTAGTATGTATGGAACCAACATCTTTTATTTTTTCCTGTAGCCTTAGGATTCATTTAAAATGGCATCTGTTAAATTGCCCAACTGCATTTGGTGCTTTTGTGACTGAATGTCTGTCTACAAGGAGTTAAAGTAAGTTACTTCCATTTATGTTTGGAAGCTTGAAATGTTAGTGGGAATGTCAGCCCTTCTCATTTTGGCATTCTCTAGAGCAAGGAAAGTGATTCTAGCAGCATGATCTTATTTATCTCTTGTCAGCTCCGTGTGGTTTCTTTGGTCTGTCTGTGTCTGGGATATTCATAACAGAATTATTTCCTCCTCAGCCAGGCATTTTTGCAGTTTCAGCATCTCCTGGTTCACACTCCAGTACTGTAATTCACAGTGGAAACAGGTCTAAGGCATAGTGGCATAAAGAGAAATAATAGAAAGCCAAAAGACTGAGATGACAGACCTAAGCATGTAAATAAAAAGCCTAGATAAAGATTCAGGAATTGGAATGTGAATAAAGGAATCCATATAATTTCCCTCACACTTGTGTTAATAACAGAGATTTGTACACAGTGCCAGTTGCTGTAAAATGCAGTAAAAGAGGGGAAATTCAGTAAAATTACTGTTGTTTTCACATCTGCATGAAAAAGTATATGTATTTAATTCCAAAATTACAGTAAGTTGAAAGTGTCCTTGAATACTTTGTTGATGAGGATGTTTCAGCAGAGCAAATTCAAATGTGTAATAGCCCCAAATTTGTGGATATTACATTCTTTATCTTGCAGCAATTTTCTTAAGTATTATTGTTTTAGCCTTCTATGATGCGTTCAAGCTAGTGTTTGATTAAATCAATCTGTATGCAGTACAACAAGGTAATGTGCACTATTAATGACCACCATCTATCTCATCTTGAGATTCTTTTTCTTTACTGGATAATCTCAATCATGAATGAAAGGAGATAAAGGTAGGGTCAGCTCATCAGTGAGTGTAAATTAGACCAGTGCAGTTGGCACATATTTGCAGCATTTCATGGCTTTGTGCAGAGATTCAGAATTGCATACTTGAACATTAAATTCTTGATAGTTATTTTATCTCTACTTTGACTCATAGAACTAACACATAGCAGTAGTTCAATTAATATATTCAAAATACATTGTATGTCAATGAATGAAATTTTATTTTGAAACTGACAATTCCAAATAGAACTACAGCTATATCTACGTATTTAGTATTTTATTTGACAACTACTTTCAATAGTGAATCGGTCAGGAAGAGATACTGTTTCATTGTGATCTCTTGCTTTTCCTTACTTGTCTAATTCATTAATTAGTTTTGAAAATAATTACAGTAAACATCAGCATGCACTGATGTCCTGAATTCTGCATTTTTTTTTTAATTTTACCCTCTGTGTTCATTCAGAAATAGGTAGTTTACAATTGTATTGATTAGATTAAAACCTTTGTAATGGCACTTGTGAATTTAGAAGCCCATATTCAGCCTTAGCCCTTTTTACTCAAATTGGATTTGCTGCTTATTTGCAACTTACCTGACCCTGGAAATGTAAGGAGTCCACTTAAAGGAGAGCCAGCTGAGATGAAACCGTGAGGTGTTTAAATTTGTGAATCCAAGGAGCTATGCTGCTGTCCTTAGCTGACTATCTGATCCAGTTCTTGTCACTTTTAGTTACGTTTGTCTTTTCTTCAATCAAGTCTCATGGAATTCTTGACATGAAAACCTGGTGTTACATTTTGCTTGGTTAGAGTTGAAAACATCTACTTAGAGATGATTTCTGGTTTTGTATGTTCCTAACATGGTTATATACCGTGACTTGTTCTTAGTTTGTATTGTTTACCTATGTGTGTAAGGAATTTTTATCCTAAGAGTAGTCCAGTCATCTGCCAAAGAAAATGTATACAACTCTCCTTAGTAACTTTATATTCACTTTCTGTGAGGCCGTACATATATGACACAGAGCAAAGGAGAACTAGGCCTGTAACGCTTGTAGTTGTGTAACAGTTGTTTTAAAGTATTTTTTTGGTTGCTTGTTTATTCAATTCTGGTTTTGTTCACTTTTCCTATGTGAATGCTGAGGCACTCTGCAGACTGTATCACCTAAGCCAGCTGAGAAATATCTGCTGTGTAGTGATTGGTAAAAAAAGGCTTCTGTTTTCCCAGAATTATTAGGTTCCTTCCAAAGAGCTTGGTTTTACCAGTTACTGTGGTTCAGGAAATCATGCTTAATTTAAGTACACACTTTGTGATATCACTAGTTTTAGTGATGTACCTAAAGGTAAGTGTTCTGCTGTAGCTGGCTATAGCAGCAGCTTGCAGAACAATTTATTTCAAAACTAAAAAGTATATTTGAGTACCTAACTGCTAGTAAAATACCTAATACTAATACCTAATACTCTTTCTTTCTGGGAGTCACATGAATGGAGGGGCCAGCTATGTATTCCACTGCTCCTTACATGCTGTAATGTACTCCTTACATCCCTAAGGCAACTTGTATTTGGAGCTATCCTTTAATTGGATCCCTGCTGCATATTTTGTCTCAATACTTGTTGTTATTTGTAATTAATAAACCCATGGAAATACCCTAGTTGCTGGGATATTGTTTACTTCAGTTATGTTATGATTTTATTAAGATATTGAGTGTAGGCTTCTAAAAGGTTAGAACACGGTTAAAAAGATGGCTAGCTGAAAATTTCAAAACATTGTAAAAAATTTTGATTCCTGTAACCTGATAATACTAAGCAAGCATCTTAAACATTGAACCTATTTGTAAGATTTCATTGACTAGAAACTGTTCAGTTGAGCTCCTAGAGTTATTGACTATTACCAGTTTGAAAGTAAATAATTCTCAGTTGGACCTATTTCAAGGCTGGAATGGATCCAAGATAAAAGCCTTGGGACAGAGTATACACATAAATCTCTAATCTCGTTGGTCAGGTTATTTTAGGGAAGCCTAGCAGATGAGTAGCATGATGCCTTTTAAATCCATTAATGAAATCCTGTCAGAATAAATTAATGAATATCATACTGATATTTTAGGCTTTTTTATGGCCATGTAATGCAGTTGTTTAAAAACTCATTGCACAAACCATTTTAGGAGTTGCTGACATTAAATAGTAACCCAAGCAGTTATTATGTTACTCAATCTTTCCTCTTAACAGCAGTATTGTTTTGGTGAAAATAAGAATTTACAAAACTATGTTCCAATGGAGTTGCCTGTATATGACCAAGGTTGCAGTCCTACTAACAGCATGAGTTCTGTACAGAATTAGCTTAAAGGAATTTATGTTTTGAGAGTTTGAGAAACATTAATTTTGATCATAGCAGTCTTTCTGTCCAAAATCTTAGAACAAAAAAGCCTATTTTGATTATATTAGTCTGGAATGAGCTTAAATACCCCTGCACAGAAGTGAATAATTTATTTATTGCTTTTAATAATTTGCATTTATTAATACAATGCAATATTTAGAATTGTAAAAGGAATGAAAATACGCTGTAGTCAATATCATTCAAGAAGACTGTGAAAAATACTGTCAGGAGAGGAGGGAGCAATGCGGTGACTTGTCTTGTTTCAATAAAGAACATTCATAAAATCAGGCTCAGAATGCCTCACACGCTAATGTTAGAAGGTAAGTATGAACATTATTCATGTAATTTAGATTATAAAATATAATTCAGGTTAAATGTGTGTTTGCTTCATTTTTTGTTTTACTTTACAAATCCATCTTTAGTGTGGATCCTCCTTAGATCACCATGTGAGTTGTCTATTGCTCAAGATTGTAAGAATGCCAATTAAGACAGAAAGAGCTGGACCTCCAGAGACTAGTTAATGACCAACAAAGCATGTTTGTTTCTAAAGCCTGTAAACAAACAAAGTAAAAAGCCAAGGCTCTGAAAAACAGTGATAATTATATCTGCTATTAGTATTTCATTTGCTGTTTATACTGTGGTAAATTTATTTTATGAGGCTTTAAATATTATTTCTAATTATTTTTTTTTTTGTTACCACTGCAAGTTCTCCTCCAGTCCCAAGGACTTGGTTCTAGGGAGCACATCCCCAGTCAGAAGTTGATCCCTCATCTGTTTTAGTAAAAAGCATTTGTTTTAACCCAAAGCATGTTGGCATATACCACCTACATTCTCAGAGGCAGCTTCACTTTGATATTTCAGTTTTACCTTCAGGATCTTAGTCTCAAAAATTCTCTGGGAGAGACTGGAAGAGTAGCTTGGTGTTCCACTTTATTGAAAGTGTTTCACTCACCTGCAGAGTTCATATTCCATTTCAAGAGTTGCCATTCTTGAAATGGCAGATTGATCTGGAAAATCAAGGATCTACTGTACTTAACTTTAACCTGTTAACCTTCTCCAGGTCAGTGCTGGGATAACAGACCAAACCAAAAAAGGTTTTCACTTTTCCCCCCAAAACTTCAATATTTCAAGTTCTTAGTCCCCTCTTCCTTTTTCAGGGGTTCATGACTGCCATCAGGAGTTCTTATTCATAAATCAAAAACTATACTGCTAATCAACACATACCTTATTTTTAAATGGAAACTCAAATATTATAGCAAATATAGTTTAAAAAGTAGTTTAAAACATGAAATATGAAAAAAATTCACCTCAGATGGACATCATGCATAAGGACAAAGCTCTGTAAGAAGCATCTGCAAGGAAGTAGTAGCCAGAGCCTGAAATTAGTACTACAAAACTCAAGGTGCATGAACATTCCTCTTTCTCCAGCTGTAAACTGACCAGCTCTGAGTGGGTTCACTCTATTAAGAAAAGACTCATGAGTGAGACTAGAGGCCACACAAGGCCTGAAATACAAATATATGAGCTCCTCTCTTTCATCATCACTTCTGTTTTTGGCATTTGCTATTGTTTCATAGCTCTTATTCCAGTAAGCAGTAGTCACTTACTCACTTGGCCTGCCTAAAACATAAATTTCTTTTTGCAGCCGTAGTTATCAGCTCTTGAAAGAACTACCAATTAATAATGAAGGCCTCTACTGTGGCGAAAATCTCCCTGCAGTAAGAAAGTTTACTGTAGTGCTTGAATTACCCAGGAGAAGAGACTGATGACAAACTTTTTCATTGCCAATTTTTTCTTACAACTGATCTCTTCTGTATCCAGTCAGATTCTTTTGCCTTATTGCACATGTGCCCAGAAGTACTTCAGGATAAGGTATACTGGATATGGACCCAAATTTTACCTTATATTCTGTACATATTTTATTCAACCTGACCACAATGCTTATAATTATTAGAAAATGACACAGAAAAATTATTCAAACATTCTTAACAAACGTATGACAGCAGTATCTTACAACAGTAACAATGAAAAGTGTCAGCATTTCAAATTTGGCCTGTCAAACATGTCATCGTATATTACTTCTCTTTCTTATCTTTTGGGGAATTTATCCCCAGACTATCTGGGGGGAAAAAAGTTCTCCCAGTAACACGGGATCCATTCCACTTTTGATTCTCACTATGCCCTGGAGGTCATCTGATATTATTGAAAGCTAATATTTGTTCCAAACTGGCACTGCTGGTGGCATCAAGAAAACTCTACTCTCTTGATTACTTTTTCTCTTGAGGGACTTACAGCACTGACTGTCTCTACAGTCTATTCAGTTTTTAAAGAAATAGGATTGACTTACTGGTCTTACTCCAAAAAACAATCTTTTCCATCTTCATTGTTTTGAAGTGAACTGCTTGTGTTTGTTTAATGAGGAGACGCTTCTGTCACAAAGTTTCCATGAGGGAAAACATGATCTTTTTTTAATGCAAAGAGATTCCTGATAAGGAAGTGCATCTGAAACACAGCTATTTTGTACCTTGCCAGTCTGGCCAAATCATATAGGGTTTCTTTACTTCAACATTGACTAAAAGAACAATAACTTATTTGGTTTAATGATCATCTATTTTGTGGACAGAAAGGGTTTATTTCTGTATTTTCTGTGAATAAATTTTCAGTTGAGGTAGTCATATAACATTTTGTGAGAAAAGGAAGTGCTAGTAACTATATCTTTTTTGAGAGACATGAAGAGTAATGATAGGACCCTGAAACAAAGGGCAATAAGAAAAGTGGTGTAAAACCCTCAGAAAACTTCTGTTGGCTGTTCCTCTTGCAGACTGAAGGCATGATAACAGCAGAGTTCATGTACTTCTTTTCCAAACACTAACTTATTCTGTTATCTGGAAAAAGCCATGTGGCTTGTGCAGTCTTCCCACAGGTACCTTTGCATAGGAAGGTGTCAAATGTCTTGTGTTTCTTCTGGTTCTTTTCCTCAAGGTTGGGATTAATGAGCGAGAGAGATGGTTTTTGTGTTCGGACTCAGTTAGTTGTTTATTTTTTCTTATCTATATTACATTCTCACAGACAGTGAGTTTGCCTGTACACTAAGCTAACAGTCTAAAAAATGGAGCCCCAGGTGTCTCTCTCCAAGGTCTTTTAAGTGTCAACTACCCAATTATAAAATGCCAACTAATTTATTTTTACTTATAACCCAATAACTAAACACCCGTGTTTGGCACTGCGGATTTTTCTATCCAATCACACAATATTACCTAAAACCCAAGAAAAAGAAGGTGAAAGAAAAAGACAAGCTAAAACCTCCATCTTGTTACATATATATTACTATATTCTAAAACCTTTAAGTCTAAATTTTCCAGCAAGTGATATAACACACTTCTATTCAAACTACACAAGCACAGTTTCAGTTCTATCTATCAATTTTGGAAGCCTTTTCCATGACCTCAGGTCAAACACAGTGTTCTCTTGTGGGTCTGTGCCTGTCAGCACAGAAAGCATGAAATTCTCTGTGCCCAGGGTTCCAACAGGAAGGCAGCACTGTGCTTACAGTCACAGCCAGCCACACTACTTTACAGAATGGGGCTGTGCCAGATATTGTCAAGCCTGCAACAGATTAGAGAGAGCACAAGGTGAAAAAGTGTGTTGGAAAAGTAAATGAAAATGTATCATATCCACGCCACATTAAGAATCCAACTGTCCTGTGGAGGACACCCATATGCTCGTCATCAGTGGCAGGGTTTTTCACTCCTGAGTGGTCTGTTAAGAAGAAGTTCTTTCAGCCCTAAGAAAGTTTCCTGACAGTGTGACAAACTAATGCCAAAGTCTTGTTTTCCTTTAAGGACAATAGAAAAATACATACTTTAAAAAAAAAATAAAAATTATAATTGTTCTCTATTTCAGCAGTTCAGTTAAAGACCAATTTAACTGATCAGTAAAGATTTCTCCTTAACTATCCAAAACTATAGCTTTTTATTTATTGTTCTGTTAGTAAATCCTTGATTAATAAGAATTCTTTGTGGCCTTCTCAGTCCAAAACCAGTTAACACATTTGGTTGTACTTTCAGCTGTGTTTTTCTTTATCTAACAACATGATTACTTCCAAGATGAATGTAATTCATCTCAAATTTTCAGAAATTGAGTGCACTTTTTCATCAGTTCAAAATACTTATCACAAAACCCCCCCACAAAAACATAGCAGACTGATACACTTCTGACAAAAATAAAAGAATAAAAAAAGAGATATAACTTTTACTTCAGAGTTAGATGAATAGTATTTGTCTTTGACATTCTAAATCTGATCAGTTGAAAAGTATTTAAAGTATGCAGAACATGGAGTAAACATTTGGAGTTCTTGCTGCTGTCAGTCTTCCTGAAATTGGTCATCCAAGCTAAAAAGGTCAGGAATATTTGTGGTTTTTTCCTATTAAAACCCTTAACAGTTTCCCAGGTGGCACTTTCAGCTTAGCAGTGGCTCTCCTTTGTGCCACTCCTCCCCTCTGACCCCAACTTCAGCAACAGCTTGGGCTGTGCTCTGCTGCTGAGGGAAGATCTCAACATCTCCTCAACCTGCTCAGGTTGAAATCAACCCTGAGCTGAGCAGGAGTTTGCATTAGGTCATCTCCAACCTAAAGCATTAGTTTTCTTTTAATCTAAATTATTCTGTGTCTTCATGAGAAGTATAAAAATAGGAAAATATGTAAAAGTCATTTGTTTGCAGTGTTACTTGTCTGGGTTTTTATTTGGAATAAAGAATCACCTGTAGAACAGTTGAATTCTGGTCACTACAGAAAAGAGTAAAAATCCATCGACTTTGAGTGTTGGTAAATGACCCCCCTCCAGTATAATACAAAATGCGAAAACTGGATATGAAAAAGTGGAACTGAACTCCTGTAAGGGGGAGATCTCCTGCCAGTTCTGAGATACAATCTTTGGGGAAATGAAAGAGATGACTCAGTGTAACGCACAGTGTGCCTGTACAACCAGTAAATCAAAAGAGACAGTGTCACAATCCATTCTTTTTTCTCTTATCTAGCAGAGGATTTTGTTTTCATTTGCAGTACAGAACAAGAAATGGGATTTAAGTTCACAAATGTGACAGATTACTGACTGAACAAGCTTCAAACAAAGACAAGAAAATGTTCTTTAAACATTGCAGGAGATAACTCATGGACATGGTGATACTTATTTTTAGAGTTTTTGAAGTTCATCTGCATTGTCGTGTTAATGTTAAAATTTCTCACTAGGTTGACACATTTATCATAAATATAATTGTGAAATTTTCTGGTTCATAAATTTTAAACTGAGGATGTAAATGGTATAAACATCCCAGACAGTGGCCAGAAGGGGATGATACAAAGTTAATCTACATGTAAGGATGCAGTACTTCTATCCAGATTAAGAGAAATTGGAAAAAATATGAAAATGAAATTTTATGGAGCAGTTTGGTTTGGTAAATGATATTAGCAAATTAAGATAATTAATTTTTTAAATATCTCTAATCTTATTTATTTTAATAGTATGCATTTGAGAGATACATATGACTAATGTAGATGCTGGGAATCTCTGAAAATCCTACCAGAAGTTTGGAATTATGTTTGTATTTGAAAAGGTTCTTAGGAATATTTAAATTAATATTAAATCAGAGTACTAACTACTTTTTCAGTTATGGATTCTTTTTGTTACTAAAAGTCAATATTAACAGAATATATCGTGGAGGGCTGATTTTGGCTGGCTGCCAGCACCCATCCTCAGGAGGACAGAAAGAAAATAAGATGGAAATCTTATGATCATGGGTTGAGGTAAAGAGAGTTTAATAAAAAAAAGCAAAAGACACATGTGAAAGGGAAGAAAAAAAGAAGAATTTTATTCACTGTTTCATGCCAGCAGACAGATAGATGTCCAGGGTGTTTCTGGGAAGTGGGGAATTAGTACACATGGCAATTCCTTCAGAAGGCAAACACCATAACCCTAACTATCCCTCCCTTCTCCTTCCCACCCTCCTCTTTATGACGGAGTACGATGCATACAGTGTGGAATATCTTTTGAGTCAGTTCAGATGAGGTGCCCCAGCTCTCTCCCCTCCAAACCTCTTTCCTGCCCACAGCCTGCTGGCCTTCTGAGAGGTGGGTTGGAGAGACAGTGCTGAGGCTGTGTGAGCACTGCTCAGCAATAGCCAAAACATCAGTGTTTTACCATCACCCCTGTAGCTATAAATGCAAAGCACAGCACTGCATGGGCTGCTGAAATGAAAGTCCATCTCAACCAGACCCAATGCATGTAACAAAGGAAATGTGCAGTATTATGTCTGATTTAAAGCTGTACGTAGATACACATATACTTTTTTGTTCACAAGAGCATGTGAAAAAGACATTTAAAAAAAAGTTGGAGGTATATCTGAAATATGACTAGAAAAATAATTATTTCTGAAAATAATGAAAGTTTAAGGTAAAGTGTCTATAAATGTTAATTAAAAATGAGATTTTAAAATCCAGAAATATGATCATTTAATTATACTCTCCTTGTAGTGATTAATTTATATTGATTTGATAATGACTCACATTACTTTATGGTCTTGTACCTTCCTAGTGGTGCGACCGTTGCTGCTTGAAAGTGAGCTGTTTACTCTTTCTATCCTCTCCTTTAAAAGACCAGATATCATTGTATGAGGTTCAAAATACTTGGTTTTACCTGAAGAATTGTATTTGATCTTATCTGCTTCTAAGCATTCTCATGGCTTCAACTGGTTTCAGAATGCAGGGAGAATTTTTGCACTGCTTTTCCTGAGCAGAGAGGAGGGTTTAGAATTGCTCTGCCAAGCCATTCAGAAACCTTCTACTTCTTCCATTCATCAGTGTAGAATATCAGTTTAGTTACAAAATCCCCCATATAATCAATAAATAAACTTGGGAAATACTGAAAAATACATTGATGGTGTTTCTGAAGTTGGGCACATCCAAGATAAAGATTTCAAAGTATCCTCATTAAGGACCCCATTTGCTTTAGATAGTAACCTGTGGATGATAGCTACCAGTCAGTATAAAACTATTTCTGGACCAAATTATCATTGAAGAGTAGCATTTTGCAATGTTTTCCACAGCAAGCATCAGACAAAGATATTTACTCCACAGTTTATTTAATTATATCTGTCTTGCTGTCATCTTTTCAACTTTAGATTTAACATAACATTTTAATAAAATCTTAATGAAAGTTTGCTCATTCTTTTAAAGGTTTTTTTATTGATAAGATTTTATCATGTAATCTTTCACATGATTTAGAAATGTATTTTTCAATCTTATGTATAAGTTTAAAGGTAATTTTTTCAGTTAGAATGGATTTTCCAGACTACATATTTTAACTGAAGTCACTGGTTTTAGTTGCAGTTTGGGATATGTGTAGGCCTACAAGGAATATTAGACCTGCACTCTAGAAATCTGAACTGTGCCAGTCTTAAAATATAAAAATCTATATTTGGTCATATTTCATAGTTTAAGAATCCAGTAAAGATGAGTTTGCATTTAACTAACTACTTTTACATTTAATGGAACTGAAATCCCCAGAAGATGATTCATCTGATTCAGAGGTGTTCTTGAATGTTAACAAGGTAAGCTGACAGGTAGGCAGCATCAGTGTGTTATCAGCACTCTTTAGGTCACAAATCTAAACAACAGCACCATACAAGTTGCTCTAAAGAAAATTGACTCCATCTCAGCCAGACCCAGTGCAGATGTTTAAGATAAATCAGATTAGTTATGTCTGTAAAGTGCTTATTCTTCTCCATTGACTCTAGAGAAGTGGACTCTTCCAGGGAATCCTAGAATTACTACCTGAAACTGAGATTTTTTAAGTAGCTGAGATGAAACTCAGTATTATTTGTAACTAACTGCCCTTAAAAATGTAGCCAAAAGCATCAAAGCTTAGTGTCCAGGTGTCAAGAAGGCATGTGCATACATCTCTTTCTCTGTATTGTTTGAAGATTTGCTACTCCTTAGGGAGAATTAGGAGAATATTCTTGTCAATAAAGTTCAGACCACAAATTTTGTGTTTTCTTCATTTGTGTGTCTTACAGTTGTATTACAACTGATAGTGGCAGAGCAAAAATCTGAGCAGTGTGTGGTTCTGATATGTCTGTCTTCTGATAACTCATTTTCAAGACATTAAAAGAAGACTGTATTGTTAAATGGGCAGTCTGCAGTAGAGAGCTCTTGATTTGAAAGTAAGATCAATAAAAACCTTCTGTCACTTTTCCCTCTATACTTCAATGGTAATTTTATTTAAAATGCTGAGTCTTGTAGGGATCAGAAAATAAAGCAGTCAGTACAATACAGAGCAAAGTTATGTCAAGTGTTGGACTGGTATCAACCATTGAATGGTTAAGAAGTCACAGCAAAGGTGTTTGCTTTGTCAGCCAAGGAGTGGAAGAACAGGCTGTCTTCTTTGCTGTGTTTTCCATGTGAAACCCTCTGCTGCGATTACAAGCCAGCTCCTGTCAAATGACTGGCCCCAGACACAGTTGTTCTTTATATACAGTTATAGTAAAGAAACAATCTCCTCAATTTCATAATTTGTACATTGCTTGAAGTCTAGTTCTTTTCCATCTGCTCTGCAATCTGCTGCTGATAGTACATTTTTGAGGGAAGCCAACCAAATCCTCAGACCAGCCCCTGGGTTGTCAAGCCTCATTTTCCTTCCATTTCTTCTCAAAGGTACCTGTGAGCATGGTAAATAATTTTTGTTTAACAACTCTAGTTTCTATATCTCTGTCTGATTTTATAGACTGCAGAAGGACTGATATTCACCAGCCATCCTAAACAGATTCAAAGCCAAACATACATAACTGAATCACTGATCATAGAAAGGTTTGGGTTGGAAAGAATCTTACAGATCATCCAGTTCCAATTCCCCTGTCATGGTCAGAGATTCTACCCACTAGACCAGCTTGCTCAAAGCTCCATCCAACCTAAAAGATTTTTCTGTTTGCACCTGTAAGTACTTTTAAATAATTTTATTTATTAAATAACTCCTATGACAGTTTCCCAATTAATTTTAGTTTATCCACAGAATATTGGCTATGTGTCTTCAGGCTATAGAACTTGGATAATATTTTAAAACAAACCATTTGCAGAGGAAACGTTTCAGAAGATTCTTATTTAGGGATGGTTTGTAGCTATATCAGATTGTAGTATCCCTTTTAAAGATGTGGCTTACAACTCTTTTCAAATCCAGCTCAAGTTCTCTTCAGTTATGATCACTGAGTATCTGTCAGCAGGGATTCTGTCACCATTTCTTTGTTCCCTCTGCTCCAAGTCATTAACTTATAGCATGTTTTATGTAGTTTTCTGGCATTTCATTATTTTAAAATAAAACCCCCCAATTTTTAGGAAAGTTTAGTAAGTTAAAGAATGACTAATATGCAAAGTTGCATCATCTGCTAATACAAGATTTTACTAAAAATTTACTTAAATATTTTTCTGCTTCTGCTTTCCCAGTGGGCCTGCTGTTCACAAGCAGAGTCTATCTGGTGTTTTGTAACAACTACAAATTGTCCTACTTTCCCCTTTCTGAATAGCAATAATACTGCAGTTACTTGTTTATTCATTGTAATAATGCATTTAAACGTCTCTGTCATCCCAAGAGCTGAAACAGATAGAAAATATAAACTTTTGCTGAAATTCACTAAACTTTAAAAGTTGTCAAAGCTGTTGGTTAGAATGATAGAGTTCCAGCTATACTATTTTATTTAACTGTGTTTATACTCTGTTTATGTCATGAATGGTTCTCTTTTTCTTTTTAAGTGAATAATTTTTTGTCTTGGAACTTCCCTTTCTGAGAATATTGCTACATATCTGTCCTTTTCCCTTCTCAGCCATATTAAAATGTCAAAAATGGGCATGGATGTGTGCAAGCCATGACCCTTTCTGAAGAGTACAGCCAGTGCTGCATTACTCAAATCCATTCTTATCAGTTTCTTGCCAAGTTTAAAAACAAAGAATTACTTATTTATTTAAAAGAAAATGTTTCACTGTGTCTCTTTTTCTAAATTGCTGAACTAGCTTCACCTTTATACATGCATTGCCTGATATATTCTTTAGTTTCTGTTGCTTTTCAAATATGTTAGTGCTATTTCCAAATCTGTTATTTTCAAATTTTAGTATCTGAAATATTCTGAATTATTCTGAAATACCACACAGCAAACAAATTATCTGTATTTTAAGATAAGCATATCTACAACACTTAACAAGTGCCCTAGGCCATTTGTCTTATTCGTGTCTCTGGGCACCTGTTTTATCTCACATTTTGGCACTTTTTACTGTAAAACTTCTGATGCCATATTATATAGGCAAATTGAGTGAATCAAATAGGTCATTCAGTGTACCAGCACATAGTGCAGTGTTACAGGTTAGTTGCAGAATTTTGATTAGCCTATTAAAAGGAATGCTAAAAAAGTGGCATGCTTCTCTTAACTTTTCACAGTTCTCCTAACGTGTTTCATAGTCCACTAAAATGATTTTCAACAAGCAATTCACTTATCAGTAAGAAAATATCTTAACTATCTCCTGCAGTATCAAATTGGCATGTAAGAGGCAACCCTGTGTGTCATTGCTTCAGTAAAAACAACTTATGCAGCAGTCACAGAGTTGAAATGGAAGCATAAGCAGCTGCATAGAAGCTTGTGTGAGTGTGAGATGGGGTCAGGTAAGGCTGTGCCATGTGTGAATGGGTGAGCATTCATCTGTTAGCTTAGTAGAATTAGAAATGTTCCTGCAACCTATCCTTGGCTGAGTACTGTAGACTATATTTGCAGCAGAAAATGCTGAATACATTCTGCAGCCTTTGTTTTTCTTCTTTCTGACTAAACAGAATAGATATATATTTATGATACACATTGCACATGAATAGCAAAAATCCTGGAAAATTTGTAAAAGATATCTCATGGACATAAATAATTTGAAAAATCTGTTTGTTTAATTCTTTCTTCAGGCACATTTTGTGCTTTTCCCCACACTATCCTGTCCATCATAAGTGCTTTGTACTGGAATCTGTAGGGTTAGTACATCATTTTCATCAGAGCTCTTACGTATTGATAGAGAAAGGTGATCATCTGCAGGAAGAGATCTGGGTTCAATTCCCTACTCGTATGTTGTCTCCAATTTTATTTGTCATTTAGGATTTGACAGACACACAAAAATGTAGGTGTAGCAAATCCTGTAATTTAAACTCGCTGGAAGCATGTGCCAGCACTCACCAGTTTTCCCGGGGGTCTGCATCTCTCCCATAATGGAGGTCCTTAATGCTTTTGAATTTGCAGATCCCTAAGATTTTCCCAGTAGAGATGCAGATGCTCACAGCCTCTGGCAGTAGGCCTGCCAGTATGATTTACATTTTGCAGCTCCTTTAGACGTAAGCTGTTGGCCATTTTCATGTATGACATCACTATACCATAGAAGAAAATAATCTAAATTAACATCCTGCTTTGAATTGCTGTCAAATCTGTTGATTGTGGAGACAGCCTAGGAAGACTAGCATAATTAGGCAAAAGTTAACCTATATGAATACCACCTGATCTCTAAGGAGAAGTCCAGACTATTGGACATCAAGTGCTTTATGTTTGGTTTTTTTTGAATAGGGTCCACAAAATCCTATACAGGAAAATCCTATAACTAGCAGTACAAAAAGCTACATTAAGAAAAAAAATATCCTGTCCCAGTTTGCTTAGGCACCTTAATTTGGACTGTAGTTGTGGTCTAATCCAAACACCTATACTGGCCAGTGGCATCCATTCTAAAAGTGAAGGAAAGTGAATATTTTTCTTACATGTGAAGGATGATATTTATACAAAATATGGAATATAGAGCTTCAGTTTCACCTCACCTAACAGAGTTCTGAGTCACATATTTCTTGTCCTCTTGTGTCATCATTTTTTCATATTGAGAATAATAGTGAGGTGCAATTCTCTAACTTTGAAGGGCATTAAAACCAGTGTCCCTTGGAATAGGGACTGGATCTTGTGTGTATCCTACCATCTAATTACGTGCCTCTTCTGCATTAACAGACAGATTGAAATTGCTGCATTTTCCCATTGGCCTTGTTTTAAAGGCAGGCTTGCAAAGCTAGAAACTAAATGGCTTGTAACTGCGGACAGCGAGGAGCTCCTGTGTATCCTAGCAGCAGAACTTCTAATGGCTTGGGAGCTCTGCAAGCCAAGTCCCAAGAGTAAGTTACACAGCCCTCAGGCCTGTAGACTGATGAGCAGAGGTTTTCAGAATTACAGTTCTGCTGCCTGATTTCAAAAAAAGCATGTATAAATAGGTTACCAAGCAGTGATGCTCAGTTACAGAATGGGTCTGTCAGTCTCAGGTGCTCTGCACTGTGCCATTGATCCGCCTCACTATAGCCAAGCTGGTTTTGCTTCTCAGATTTTTGTGTCTTGGAGATTAGCCTGCTGATCCTCTTGTGGCTGTTACCTCTTTGATGTCTTGTCAAGCAAAATCCCTGGTTCAGTGCCTCTTAATTCTCTCTGTTCTGGTGTCACAGAAGAAGTTTCATCTATATGTCTAAAGCATGCACTGGGGATGGCTAGGGACTGGATGAATAGCTGTTGTGCTCTCTGTGCTGTTTGCTGGTAGCTATGCATTATGCCATCTTCATTATGATGTGCCAGTTTATAAGACAGCAGGGCTTGCTGTCTCTGGGCACCTTCCAGCTCCCTGTGGCTCTGACTTCAATTCCTAACATTGGAAGAATAGCTTTTGAGCCGAGTGAAGTGCTACCAAGTGTCTCATTTGCCATTCTGTCATTTTAGAGTGACAAATACAGATCAGGAGCTGTATCTGCAATCTCTTATGCATGTTTACAGTTATTCTGATGCTCTCTGACTCTTCTAAATTGAGAGTAATGGAAGCTTCTGGTACCACATCTGAACACAGACTTCTTTGCAGCCTGTGTGAACCCTGTGCTTTCACTTGTCTGCCAATATCAAAGCATTTCGCTTTGTCATATGCACCAAGGAAGATGAGTTCCATATAGATAATCAGCTACTTAGGGGTAAGGCCAAATAATACAACCACCTCAGAAAAGTGCATATTGAACTGCAGAACGTGTACAGACTTTTTGTTACTCAACATAAAAGATATCTAGTCCTCCACTCTTTTTTAAAGAGCTTTAAGTTACCATTCTCTGTGGGTGCAGTTCTTGTTGGCTCTTTACAGAGCATGCACTGTGTGCTGTGTGCCAGCCCAGTGCTCTCAGTACTCTAGAGCTCATAAAGAACCAGCTGAAGCTTAGTTAAGATGCATCAAGGTTGCTAAAGTTGTTTTAAAAGGCAACTAAAACTTCCCCAAAGTATCTATGCTCTCATTGCTGTCCCTGGACGCCGAGGGTTCAGTTCAGATGTGTCTGGGTTGTCAGTTATGTCACAGGCCTCACAAGAGATGCAGAGCTCTTTGGATTATCATCTGAGATCAAGTTATGCCACATTACTGGGAATCACTTAGTCACATAAGTTTAACAATGCCTTTTAGTATGTGAACATGTTTTTTTTACATGCTTGCAATCAAGAAGAAATGTAAGGCAAGTAAATCCTTGACCCAGTCTTACCAAGCTCCGCAGAGAGTTTGACTTCCTAGTTTACGCTTACATTGAAGTGTCTCTATTTAAGCTATAGCCCATTCTTAGGCCCTGTGATGGTCAAGAAAACACAGTCTCAGCACTGAGTCTCAGTCATGACGTTTTTCCAGTTCTTGGAACAGTGTCAGTAGCATGACAGTGACTTGTGCATCTTTATCCAATGTAAAATTTAAAACCTTCTATTTGCTTTCAGTCTGTCATTTTGGTAGTGTCACCCTTCTTTGAAAAGATGCTCTGATACATTCCTTTGAACAAAGTCTCTGGGCTAGTGTGGTTGTCTCCCTCTTTATCCATTCTGTGCACACTGCTGCCAGCTCCAGAAACTGTTCAAATACACTGGGCTCATATGTCTTTTTGCTGACTCATGTTTATTAACATACCTTTTGTGTCAACATGGATATAGACAGTTACTTATGATTTTTATTTTTTTTATCTGTTTTAGAACTGTGTTTGTCTAATCTCCTTTGTCCTTCAATTCCTCTCTTTTGTCCTGTTCTGTTAAAATGTTGGCCTACCTTCCTTAGACTTTGGCCTGCTAAGAGCAGTTTCCCTGGAGCTGCAGCTTACTGTTAAAGGCTCCCAAATCCCAGCCACAAATTTGTCCTTTATCTATAATATTCATAAGTATTGGCTTCTCGGCCTTTAATTATTTACACTTATCCTGTCTATTTCAGAAGAGCTTTTTCACTCTGGGCTTTAACTGCTGTGTTTCTTCACTCAGTGTAGAAGTGAAGTGTAACTTCACTTAGATTGTGCTGCTCATGCAATTTGCTTGTGCCTTGCTGCAGAATACACATATAGCAGAGCAAACAGTTGCCTTTTGACAAGCTAGAGAAAAGCTAGCTGACCATGACAGTTAACTGGAAGCCAGCAGACCTTAGTCCTCCTGCAAGGTGCAGACATGGGTCCTAGCAAGGAAGAATGTCGCCCTGATAACTCAGCTTCTGAGCTTGCTAACATAGTTTTCTAAAGACTTTCCCAGGACAGTAACTGTAAACATAGATATGTGTACATTCTTTCTGTTACACGTCTTGTGATGGACATCTCTCATGGCCAGTGCAGTGAGAAAGTGTTATCCTGACCACCCAATCCCCGGCTGTGGTCAGGAGCCTATATATCCTGGAGAGAAAAATAAACCTCGCTCTTTCTTTCACCACACCTCTACCTGTGTCCATGTGATCTATTCATCTTCAGCGGTAACAAAGAAGACTAAACAATTAAAGAAAAATACTGTAATCACTAGCTAAAGCTAGAAAAATGTGAGGATTTTCCCCAACATAATTAATTTTACTTTTGGTACAGTTATAATATATATCCTGCTAGTATCATCAGGAAAGCATGTCTTTTTTGAAAATGGCAAGTGTTCCTATTTCTATATAAACTAAAACCTGAAAATGAAAACTGGAGGGTTAGGTTTCTTTTTTTGTTGTTTTTTAAAATTAATTTTTAGCAGCCCCAGATCCCTACTTTAAAATAGTCAATTTCTCTTTGTGTTTTGAAAGAAAAATAATACTGCAGAGAGCATAAAACACACCGGGTGTAATGCTAACAGTTAATGAAATACTAATGTATTTCATTACAATTCCTAATAAGATGACAATGCTAAAAATAGTCCTCCTGTTCATAAAAAGTTGTAGCTTTATTTTAATCAGTTAGTGCACTTAAAACATGCACAGATTATAGTCCTAACAGTTTCTTTATAATATACTATTTTGACACTAACTGAAGGTTTGCCAATTTGCATATTTAATTCAGGCATTAATTACCTGTAGACTGGAATGCACAATTTATACTTGGCTTCTTTGATGTTTTCATGTTTGAAATGACAAGAAGGAACTGTTGGGAAGATGTGATGCTTTCAAGGCCTTTCTCTGTATTTAAGTATTGTATCCAGCTCATTCAACCTTATGCTAAGCCTTCTGATACTTCTAACGTTCATAAAAACAAATGTTTACACTGAGCATTTCAATTTCCATTAAGAAGAACCGCTTATGTCTGGGTTGATTTCTCTTCTATGAATGAATATGGGTAGGTAATACTCAGGGATCAATGACCTCTCAGCCTTTTTGGTTAACCCTCCTTGTGTCCAGCAGCCTGCCAGGGTGTCTGAGGCAGCCCTGCTCTGTATGCCAGGGCTACAGGAGTCATGCAAGTGGCTCGTTTTCTGGGGGTGTTATACAAGTGTTTGCTTATTGTACACCTGTAATCATGTGTAATGCATATGAGAATGTGTGGTGCATATGAGAAAAGCCTGGGGTTTTGTGTGTGTCTCCCACTGATGGAAAAGACTAAGACGTGCTTTGCATTTGAGGGCCATTCCTTACACACGACACTTATTGCCCTGCCTTCTTTGTGTATAAAACACCTTCTTAAGCAATGCAGACTAGATTATTTTCTGCCTTCACAGATGCTACAAGAATAGCATGCCCAAGATGCAGGAAAAAAGGGAATTCCAAATATTTTCCAGGTCTAAAGCATCTGGGAGAATATCTCTAGGAGGATTGTGCTTGCCTGTTTTCAGTCTTCCTTTGTTTCTGCTGTTGCCCTCTCTTGGAGATGGAGCATTGAAATAGGGAGACTTTAGGCTGACCTGATGTTCCTGTTCTTGGGTTCTTGCATCCTTATTTATAACATGGTGAATTTAGGATATTGATGATCTTTTAACTACATGCAATGTTATTGAAAATAGTTGGGGATTTTTTTTGGTTTTTTTCAGCAGAAAATCAGAGCCATCATGTATGTGCTGTTCAGCAGGAAAAATAAACAGATGGCATTTTTTTTAGTGACGTACCCACTGAAAGGTCATAACGTATATAATGAAAAAGGCTGTTAGAGCAGGACATTTCTCATGTGTCATGAAACTATTCATTGATGATAATATTTCTTCTCTACAACATATTAAATTGTCTCTAAGAAATTATACCATACTGTGAGTGGATTTGTGCTAGCAAGACCTTCTATCTTGATCAGATATTTAGATTTTAACAGAACTGGCCCAGTGAGTGGAATCATTTTGCACTGATCCAGTTGCAGAGATATGGTCTGTATAGCTCCTAGACATTGCAATATTTGATATGTAATAATTGTAAGATTTGACAATAGATAGCACAGTGTTCAGGGATACTTTTACATGTAACTGTGTCATTTATGCACACTCTTAAATAGGCATAACTTTACATAAGAAATGTTTACAAGTGTCTTGAAAACAAAGCTATCACCTGTAAAGTTAAAATACAGTTGCCATTCATGTTCATTATCATCATTATTAGCCCTTGAGGAGATTTGCCTCTTGTGGTCCACTATAAAAGTCTTTTAGAAAAGGATAACTGTATATTAAAATGTATGTTTTTTTCAGAAAGATTTTAATTTGGAACAAATAACTTTACCTTCTTAATTCTTCTTATAGCATCTTGGTGAACTTGAAGTCAAATTACCAAGTGAGGTTGTAAATCCTATCTGTTGCATTATTTAAGCAGAATGGAAATGCTTCCTTTGGATTTAAGTAAAATATATCTGTGAAAATAAATTGCATAAATCTAGAAACAATAACATCTCACTAAAATTTTGCAAAACTTGCTTGCACTGATGTGTTAAAAATGTGGTTGTATAACTAGATAGAGTGAAAAGTCAAACAGCTCAATTATCTTTTTAAAGATTTTTATTTTTATTTTTCTTCATGAAGATTTTGCAAAGTCACCAATTTGAAGAACGTTGCAATTCTCTTTGTATAAAGGAAAAAGATAAAAAGCATAAAACATTTTCTACTTCCAGAAGCTTTACATAATCTTAAAGTCTTTGCCAACTGTTATTTTAACACCTTCAAAAGAGACATGGACTTCAAAATCACTCACATTGCATTTCTAATTGGAATCAATCCATATGGGTTCAGTTCTGTGTCAAGACTCAGATTTAGAAGAAAAATTATTATGTTAGCAATGGGAAATCTTTCACAGATAATCATAAATTTTGTCACTAATGCAACTTCTTTGCAACTAAATTGAGCAAATGTGTGTATCTTATGTTTGTGTTCTTGTTTCCACAGTGCATATATTATAACAGACTTCATGGGCATCAGAAATGAAAATTTTATGAAGGTAGCTGCAGTTGGGACTTGGATGGGAGATTTTGTCACAGCGTGGATGGTAAGAAACATAATTACATTTTAAAAGGAAAGGAATATGTTTGTTGCTTTCAAGGGAAAGAGGAGAAGAGAGAAAACTCAGTTTCTCTAAGTGTTTCAACCCAGAAAAGTAAAAAGTTAACAAATGCATAATGACAAGGTATTAATTGACAGTGCAGGACAGTTTCAGTTAAAATGTATCAGGGTGATTTTTTTATTTTTTTTTTTTTTTTTTTTTTTTTTTTTGTGGCTGGGAGTTTTGCCATTGACTGCTGCAGGGTGGCTCTTCTTTGCTATGAAGTAGCACCACAACTTGTTACCCCGTGAAACAGTGAGTAGCAGCTAAAGTCTGATGAGAAGAATTAGAAAGTGAAGAAAAATTAAAGTGAAAGACATGATAAAGAACAATGGAATGAGAGAAGGAAAGCAAGCCAATTACATGGCAGGATTTGAAGGTTACAAAGGCTTTCTTCTGAAATATGTGCAAGGCAAAGATCAGCTTAGTGAAAGAGAACCAGAATATGACAAGTAACTTTTGGGAACAAACTAATTTTTGGGAACAAAATTAAGCATCTGCACATTTTAATTGTTCAGAAAAAGCCTTTTTTTAAACAGAAAGTGATAAAAAGTGAATTTAATTATTTTTTAAGGTTAGATTTTTAAGATTAGTGTAGGTAAGATTTTTAGCAATTGTATTTTAACAATGTCTTCTACCCTCCATATTTGGAACATGCTGTACAACAGACAGATGGGGGAAAAAAAAGCATCAAGGATTTTTTCAGGATGTTGTTCACTATGTGTCTGTGGTTAGTCCAAGACATAATGTACTCTGTGAAATGGTGGCCATGAAAAGCAAGTACAGACAAAATAATTTGTATATGCTTTACAAAGAGAACATCACAGAATTGGTGCCATGGCCAATGTTGACAATTAATGTGGACTTCTTCTGAATTGGTAATAAAATTAATGGGTACTTCTGAATACCTTTAGCTTGCTTTTTTCTCATGGGCTTTCACATTTTTATTCCACTAAAGAAGAGATGATGCATGAGCTAAGCTGAATTGAGATCATGTACATCATACATATGTGGCTTAGGGCTCCAGTGAGAGATTAAAGACAAGTTGTATTACATTAGGTAATGTGGGTTTTTTCCAGGCCCTCTTTTTTTGTTTCCATAAAAAAACCAACCTGTTATGTGCAACACTGTATAAAGCATGGACATGACTGATTGAAAAAGCATGAGAATGCTGATTATTTTCTGGGTACTCAAAACCCTCTCAGGTCTCTTCAGTAGTAGAGTCACAATTGGATTGTGCCACAGCAGAGTCCAGTGGCAGATGGGATTATCACTGAAGAATGGGAGAGAGACTGGGAGAAACTACAGAGGTGGTTTGATAAGAGGAGACTGTTTAAATTAGTCGGGTTCTATTAGCTTTCAGGAAGAGTAGATAACATGGGATTGGTGGGTCAGTGTGTTTTAGGAAATGCTTTGATTGCATGAGGAGAACTAAGAGGTGTAGTGATTCATATTTAGAACTTCAGAGCGAAAGAGAATAGTGATATTACTTCTGCAATGCAAATCTCTAGGTGAAGTATATCAACCAAGCAATGGAAATGACAGTGTTCAAGGGCAGCTAATCCTGGGAGCATCAAACAAAACTACAATTTCAGGTCCCTACCTGTATTAGTAAAAAAGGAGATTGGATGTGTATGCTGGTGCATGGGCATGTACATTGGAGCAAATCACCTCCCACGGAGTCTAACTTAAGTCATCCATCTTATTCTATATGAACAGAAATGACTGTGCTATTTATATTTAAATTTGCTTGACCTTCTGCTTATAAAACCCAGCATGGAATTGATGTCAAAGTGATCTGAGTCTTCTGTGGTATTATATTTTGTGAAGTTTCCCCATCCTATTTTGAAACAGAAAAGAAAAAACAAACATGTAAAGGAACCTTTGCACATCTTCCCATTCACAGAAGTGTTGATATTTTCTAATGTTTAAGAAGTTTTTTTAAAGAAACTATCCATCCATGGACTCCAAAGCAGAAGATAAAAATGAAGATGTAACCTTCACTTCACTGGGAACCATACCAGAATTAGGATCTTATTCCCTGTTTGATTGGAAGCTTTGGGAATAAGCAGAAATAAAACAGATGGAATTCCCTTTTAAAAATGAGTAATCAATAAACAATACTATTACTTCAGGACACTGAGCAGTGCCTTATTAAATGAGGAAAGTGATTGAAATGGGAAAATATATTTTGGATCACTGTTGTTTTGGACTGAAAAGGCAGAAGTAAGACTTTCTCCTCAACACTTCCTAGCTCACTGACTAGTTTGGTGACAGGATCTGACACAATTTCTAATAAAATCAGCAATATTATTTCCACTATGTGTAATGAGAATGAGGCCATGCTATGGGTGCACAGAACCTTCTCCTTTGTACCTCTGGACAGGAGCTTCTGCTACTAATAAACATATTTGCTGAAATCTGTAGTAAGTGTTAGATATTCTGAAGTCTGTGAAGAAGGGAATGGGTTCAGTACACCGACTGTCTCTCTGCACTTTTCCCTTTTTGAAGCCATGCAAGTATATCTTGCAATCTTGTACCTGCTTTGATATGCCCTCCTGCTCCTGTAAAAAGTGTATTGTTCTCATGGAGAATGCTTTTGAGGCAGACACTACAGATTTTTGCACAGTAGGACACCTTGGAAGAAAGACTGGATTCCACCCAGACAAGCACATAAACTAGCAATTATGGTTAATTCTGGGAGAGTGCAAGCAGTCTGAGGAAGGAGCTGATTCAAGGGCAGAATCTCTGATGATTACAGTGGCCTCTCTGTGAAGACGAGCAACCTGCTGCAGATGTGTTTCTGTGTGGGACAGTCCTGAGCACGTGGGGTGAGGAATGCTCGGAGGACAGCTACACGAGTGGGTGGCACTGAAGAGTGACACAGAGTAGTGTTGCCTTTCAGACTGTCAAAACTGTTCCCTTTTAGTGATGACTTTTTGGACTCTACAAAGATTGGCCCTGAGCTGTGAACTATACTCTTAGCACGTGGAGAGCTTTGCTTACCAGCTGCCATTGCCATTTGCATTAGACACATTGCTGCCTACAAATCCTATGTATGTGTGTAAGAGTCTAAACAGTAGAAGTTTAGAAGTTTGTTGTATCTTTCTTGGATGTTGCTTGCTAGGATTATCAGAAGCTGAAGTAGTTGTCTTCAGCCAGTGTCTGGTACTGATCTCTATGAATCCAGGCTGAACAAGAGATGTTGTTCCTATTTACTTTCTTTCTGAATGGTAATTTTGGTTGAGATTCTCTTTTCCCCTGTTAGTTGCAAGAGAGAACTGGAAACATGAGAGATCACTGAGCAGCAGACTCTGCCTGCTCCTGTTATCAGAAACAATTATAAACTCTAGGGGTGGTTTAGTATATTATTCATCAAACTAATGTTTACTGCATATGTACCAGTACATTCTTTTTAAAAAGAGAAGCCAGGAATTTTCTCATCACTGTGCTTTAGCACAGTACTTGACACAATGAGTGTGAACTGAATCATTGTAGCAATTCCTGACTGTTCTTTTTGACACCTTTGCTTGATTTCAGTTTGACTTCTCCCTTGTGTGGGACAATGAAGACTTCTGGGACTATTTCTCTTTCATCATCTTATCAGATGAATTAGTAGGAAGTTAGGAAGTAGTGCTTCCAGCATAGTCTGGACGGCAGAGTGCGGGATCACTATAGTTCTGCTGATCCAGCACTGACCAAGACACACCGTATCCACTTGGATGGATGGATGGATATGGAGGTAGAGACCTCCTGCCTAAGACTTCTTGCAGTCATACATAGTATTGGGATTTCACAAGTTTAGTAGTGAGTAGTGAATCTACACCTCCCTTTCCTCATTAGTGGAACTGGATAATGACTCCCACAAGTTGCCTGAGCTTCTGTGATGTCTTTTAGGGAAAAAGAGTCACTTCATTATCTGATCTTATGTGAGAAGGATTTTCTGTTCTCTGAGATTTTCAGCATTAGCTGTAAAAGCTCCAGTTTTTCAGCCTTATCATTCCAGGGGAAAACCTCACACTATTTTGTGTTCTGGCTTTGCTAATTGTGAAAGAAATAGATTTTGTCCGTGGGTTTTTTTTTTTTTTTTCCACATTCCTCTGTTAAATATTTTTGTCTTCATCCTCTGGTGAAGAAACTTTCTGTATTTTCCCATTTTTCATGATTAACATGTCCTACCTGGGCAGTACCAGTCTAACCAGTAGAGGGGCCTGTGGCTGGTTGGTAAAGAATATTCTAAAGGGCTGAAACCTTCCTCAGGATTCTTGATGCTGTGCACATCAATAGTTGACAGGTTTAAGTTAATGGTTGCTTCCATGCACAGACACAGTAAATCTGTAGAGTTCTAAACCAGAATATTTTTCTGTCACGTGAGCCATATTAGATCTCAGGCTACCTCTGTAAAAAAAGCCTGGTCAGACCAAAAATCCACCCAGACTAGTATCCTACCTCAAACTGTGGCTATAAGTAGAAGCCTACCAGGAGAGTAAGAACAAGCCAGTAGTATGTGGTAGGGTTCTCTAATGCTCTCTTGGAATGCATGCAATTTTGTGTATATAATGCCTCTTGATCTTGGAATATTTTTTGCTCTTTCTGCACCACTTTGCATTCAACTATGAAGAATTTCATCTGCCATTTTATTTCCTAGGGACTCTCTTCCATAAGCACCTTTCCTAATTCTTCACATCCAGCAAGCCATCATCCTTTTTACTGTGCATAAGTTAATATCATTATAAAGCTTTCTCACCTCACTGCTCATCCATTTTCCCAGGTTGCTTAGGAATATGATGAATAACTGCATCCCCTGCAAAAATCCCTGTGGAACTCTACTAATGACCTCCCTCCATTGCTAGTGCTGTCTGGCTAACCTACTTACCTTCTGTTCCCTGTCTTTTAATCAGTTATTTATCAACATAAAGACCTTCCCTAAAGCTCTGAGTGTTGAGTTTCCATAGAAGCCTGTGACAAGGAATTTTTCAAAAGCTTACTAGAAAATTCAGCTTTGCCTATTTAAAACACATCTCCTTTATCCATGAGTTTTGTTGACCTCATTCAGTAATTCTGTTCTGAAATATCTCCATTCCTGTTGTTTACAGAGCCAGCCACTTAGCACTCCTGCAGCCTCAGATATTCTCTCTGACATTAAAGAGGTATTCTAACAATGTTGGCTGGCCCTGAAAGTGCTGTTTGCAGGAAAGACAAAGTCACAGCTCTGGAGCTGTGAATGTGTGAAAGAGTATGGAGCCATCTTCATCTGCCTTATCAGTGAAAGACAGTGAGTTTATTTCCTCTTGTTCATCTTTCCTCATCATTACTTTTCTCTGTCATTTTTCCTCCACAACTCTTTGTCTTACAACCCAGGCATAATTTTGCAGGTGAAAAAAAATGAAGCTGTGAGTATTTTGTTTTGTATGTTTTTGCATATGGCAGAATGTTCAGCAGAGCCTGAACACAGCTGTTGCTGTTATCTCAAAGACAGAAATGTCACTGCTTGTGGTAAGACCTATATTCTGAGTATTGGCCTGGATTCCATGTTTCAGAGAGCATCAACCATAGATACATAACCTCTCTTTCCTGAAATCTTATGTATTCTATGGATTTCTTTGGCTGAACAGGGAGGCTCTTAAGAAGTTTTTGATATTTTCATAATTAGATGGAATTGTTGAATAATAGTTTTGAGCACGGGGACATGTGTCTGCTCAAGTAATTGTTTGAATCTGAGCTCTTCTTGGTAGTCTTGCTGAGAAACACCTTTCTTTTCATTCCCTGCTGTACAGACAGGGGACACAATCTAATTGCTGTAGTTTAGGATAGAAGTACTCAACTGCCCCAAATATATTCTCACTTGGCACTTCATTTTGACTTTGTAAATGCTGTTCTGGTGTTTCTTTATAAATTACAAGCATAATGATCTAATAAACTGTACAGTGTAGGGTGAAGTAAAGAAGTCAATGCATTACATGTTAATAAACCCATCACTTGATGTTATTGTCTGGTAGATCCCTGGTACCTGTCGAATACGCTTTATGTACTTTATTGATTTTTGTGATAAGATTACTTGTTTACTTATTTCCATTAAAACATTTTTAATGGCTTTCAATCTCTTGGCAAGAGATTTAGAAGTATTTGGAGATATTTGCTTTTGTCTGTTGCCTCTGTGATCATGACAAACAACATTTATTTGTAGAGTAGGATAGCAAGCTATTCAATGATTTCAAAGTGCTTTACCTGTGTCCATTAAGAGAGAATATCATCCTTGTCCTCTTTTGCTGAGATGTAACTATGTCAACACCCTAGAGTAATGAATGGTTCATTACCACTCTGCAGAAATTAGATTAATTTACCTCTTTATTTTATTTAATCTCAAAATGTGTATGTGTTGCTAGGGCATGCTCACACAAAGTGAGCAACATTGATGCTGGAAATACTATCATGTTGCTGAAAATAACAGACACACTAAATTATTGCAGTGAAAATATGTAGAAAATGAAATAATAATGTGACTAAAAAATGAAGTTTACTACAGGGAAGGACACTAGTATAAAATCTATGTTGAAAGAAAACATAGCATCATCATTAAAAATAATGTTTTCAGGATTTTGTACTTAACTTTTAGACTCAAATAATAACCAAAAATGCTCACTTTTAAATTTACATGATTATTGGAAAGTAATTCTTCTATCCAGGAAATTCTGTTTAGCAAAGAATAGCGTATAGGTTTATTTGCAAGCAGTGAAGAATCCACTTTGATGCACATTACAAGGTAGTTTGAAGAGTCAAGAGTCTTGAATGACTGGCACCTTTTTTAACTCATGCCTCTGTCAAGAATTGGGCATGACAATTTAGATTATGATCAGTGTCAATCTTCTTGATTGTTTCTATTCCACTGGCATATCAAATGACAATATAAAACTGTAATTGAATTTGCAGTAGCATCTGAAGTGCTTTACAGCTAACAACTCTGCTGTTCTTGAGTAGTGGAAATGAAATTGAACTATGAAACATGAACTGGAAGGAGCAAAACGGATGACACCTGCTCCTAAACTCGCTTGCCAGGTTTGCACAGAAATGTAACTAATAACATTATTAGTGGCAATATATTTCTTTCCATTCAGACAGGCATACAAAAGCCAGCTGCCCTTTTTGTTCACCTGCGTATCTTGTTTTGGTTTTCATTCCTTTTCTTAAGGGCCAGTCCACTTGCAGAAACATTCTGTAGCTGGTAGTTCTATCTCCAGATGATAACCACAAGTAAATTCATCAGCACAATGGCAGTCCAAATATATCCAGTCATATGAGACTTGCTAATTTTGTTTTTTCCATTTTCTGGGGCATGAATGTGCTCATATCCTGCTCTGCTTCATGACTGCCACTTAGTTATATAAGGTGGAGTGTGCCTGGTGTCATCTGAGTTCATCCAATCATCCCATCAAGTCAGATTGCACTATTATTTATTCATTGATTGATGGTGTTGCCATCTGTTCATATGCTCTAGATTATAATTATCTGCCTTTTCAAGCTTGATCTTTTTTTGTATTCCCCTGTTACTTTGTCATTTCAGTTTTGACCAAGCATTGCCAGAGGTGTTACTTCATCCCTGTCTGTTTCCCAGGCAGTGAGTTCCTTTAACTCATTGTTACAGCAGTTACCTTTGTTGATAACCATTTTCTGGGCTCTAAAATATATGCTTAGTATATCTATCAGTAAAAGCCTCAGGATTTTTTTAGAAGAAGGCCACAGCCAGCTCTCTCTCAGAGCTCAAGAGTAAGAGATGCAAACCCCAAAGCTGGGCCCCAAAATATCTCCTAGTTTTTCTCCAAAGCAGCTACTGACATCTTCCAATGACAAGTAAACCTAGTAGTAGTTCTTTCAAATAGGTGTGACATTTCCCCAACTATCTTCTTTTAAATTTTAATGCTTATGAATTCATTCACATCTTTTTGTGACCTTGTACATACTTTTCTTGCAGTCTGGATCCTGTCTAAAAATACAGGGAGGGTCATAGCAAATATTAATAAGAGAAATGCTGTTTTCCAAATGTCATAGAAGTCAAAAGACAAGCTGTAAAGAAAAGATATGTCTTCCTGCAACTCACATCTTGTCTGATTGATTTGTATTGTAGCTTCAAGCAGCCATACAATTATAAATGAGACTGAGGGTCCTCTATTTTCTCTTCCTTGTTGTCATACTCTCCTTGGCTCTTTTTCACGTGGAATGGTATTTGCTTCCTGATGATATTTATACAGCAGATCTTGGTATATCCTGGTTACATGTATTTAGAAACTGAAGTCAGAGTAGCATCTAAATTAAAGTAACTATGCAGCAATTCTGCATTCTGACATGATGTACTCCTTAGAAATGGTGTGAATGAGTGGGTGTCAGAAGTGCTGGAGAAGTGGGACTCTAGAAATAAAATGTTCTTACTGAAGATCTTTGAGTACAGATGGCAAATGTGTAAGCTGTTGGAGTCTCTAAGATGGACACTTCCTCTCTGGAACAGCCTGGTTCTGGATGAGATTGCAGCCAAAACCTTTTTCACTGACTGGGAGAAGAAAATAATTTTTTTCTGAAATGGAAATTGAAACAGTCACCTCAATATATCGGCTAAGATGTGCAATCACGAGCTTTATGATAAAATGGGAAGAGATGGTTTAAAAAGTATTATGAAGGGAGTATTGGATTGGCCTTGCACATTCAGATGAAGATCTTTACTGGATTAAATATATGGTGAGGTAAGATCTTCTGTATCCACAGGGGGAGATTAGCAGCAGATGGCAGTGGTACACAGCAATACATTTCTTTAATTCTGAATTCCTTCAGGATCTGTGGGATGAAGTATTAGACACTGTAAAGGGAAAAAATAAAAGAAGGATGTTTTATTATGAAAAATCTTATCACAGCACTCTTGCCTAAATTAATGTTGAGAATGTTGTACATAGTCCATTCTTCTCTACAAGGAAAAGCAGCATTAAAACTGGTAAATTAAGGAAGACACTGTTACTGGTCTTAAATGACATCATTTTGATGGGTGGGTGTTGAGCTGAGAAACTTTATCTTTGATGCTGTTTTGTAGAGAAAATGTTTCTTAAATATGTCCAGAAAGTAATGGCATAAACACTTGAGTTACCAGAATATTACTCATTTTGTGTTGCATCATGCTTAAAAATGAATTATTCTCACAACAGCTACAGTACCTTAAAAATTCCATGTTATCATATGTCAACTCAACCCACAATATATCAGAAGAGCAATTAAGCAAGTGCTTGAGTAAATACTGCACAGAGTTAATTTTCCTGTGCAGTACTGCATAATATATGGATTGTAATATCATGTGAGAAGTCTTCTCTTAACAAGCCTGCTATGAAACCTGAATTGAATTGATCAAGGAATCCTGAATTGTAAGTGAAATCACTAACTATATCTGGCATGTATAGAGAAATCTTAGAAACTGTCAGACTTACGATACTCTAGCCAGAAAGTAATTTTTTTGATATTCATAATTGTTACTGTGCTCAAGAAAGAATGAAAATTCAGTATGTTCAAAACCAGCTTCTACAGAAAAAAAATCAGATAGGTTGGCTTCCAAAAGCTCTTTGCTGTCAAAACCCAAGTCCAGCTTGGGTGCAATTCTGCTGTTTGTATCAGACTTAAAATATACAACTGCTTCTTATAAATTGAGATATTAAAAAGTTTAAATGGATTTGAATGAAAATTCATTATAAAACTTTGTTTAATAGAAAGCACTCAGTAAGATGAGTCTAATCTCTTATTGGTCTCTTCTTGTTATTTTACATTACTTGAAGTGGAAACTTGAAGTACTGTTTTTAATGGATAGAGATATTGTCGAGTTTCACTTAAACTTTTCTAAGTACTTTTAAAACCTCCATTAAAAAGCTATTTTTGTAATTTCTTACAGTACTATGCTTTTCCAAATCACAAAAGAAATCGCTGCCTCCTACACTGGCAGTAATAAAAAAGGTTTTGCATTTTGTAGACACTAGGGATTGATCTTTATAGGAACTCATGGAGATATGTATGCTAATATGCCCCTGTTTTACAATAGAGAGCTGAAACAAAGGAAGAAGGACAAGAAAAAAGGGATGGAGCTGAGACAAGACCCTGCTCTCAGTTTTGTTTTCATCCCATCCCTGCTCTCCTCAAATCTTTAAGGGAAATTATTTTCTCTATCCCATTGATGGCAGCATTCTAAAAGGTATCTGCCTCTGCAAAGGTGCTGAATAATTTCTTCTATGGAAAGTTGCAATGGAATGTAGTGCACTGGAGATACTTCCAAGTGGTGAACGTCCTAGACTGTACTTCCCTTTTCTCTGGCTTCAGCTGTGTGTGAACCCAGAGTACATGCTTTTTTCTATGATGGTTTGTTCTGGGCTCATTTCTGGCCTGTCTTCTCTTCCATCCTGTATTTCTTTTATAACTTGTATGTAGCTTGTATAACTGTACCAAAGGGATGAAGTTCATACTAATGTGTGTGGAGAATCAGGGCACTTGTTCCCTTTCTCTTAACTTGAAGAGGTCCTTTGCTTAAATTTTTTATCACATGACGACACAAAATCAGTTTTACCACCCTATGCCCCAATTTTATTGTAAAGAAACAACCTAAGTAGAGATATTAGACAACATAATCTACTTCATAATGGACAGAGACCTGTCAGGGGCATTATCAGAATGAGGACAAGCCGTGAAAGTGTGATCACATTGGTGTATCACTCGCAAAGGCCCAGCACTAGCACAAGGCACGGCTCAAGTTGTCGCACTTAGTCTTGTGTTAGGCAGGACCATGATTTTCAGACTGCAGACATATTTTGCATGTACTTCCTTTTATATCTAATAGACCTCCAGAATACCCATGACAGATGAGGAACAGGCTTTATACCTGTATGGCTTTACACTGTGCTTTACTTGGGTCAACACCTGACCCAGAGAATGAAGGTAGGATTTGTGTGACCAAGTAGTGGTTTGGTCTCAGAATTAGTAAGATTTACATGTGGAAAGCTACAGATTTTGATATTTCATTCTGAGGTGATTTTCTGGGTTGTCTTAGTAATCAATGAAGAGAAAAAAGCCTGCTAAGTCATTGGAGTATATTTGACATCTAAAACTATGCAAATAAATCACACTGTAAGCCCACTTATTTCCCTCCACTAGTAATAAAGGAATTATAAGGCGACTCAGATTTAGATATTTACATTCAAGGTATTAAGGTTTTGTGTCCTGGGCAAATGCAGGACACTTATGTAGGGGGTACAGAAATGCCAGAAGTTGTCCCACAAACCAGCAGAGTTAAAACATGTAATGGTTTACTGTTAAACATGCCTTGGGAATTAAGGAAGGTAAAGGAATACTTCCAGAGTGTCAAGACTTTCCTGATGAAACATTAAAAGAACTTCACATAAAGTCAGAGGTTCATGCAGCAGTGAATAAATTAAACCATAACACAAATAAACCAGCAAGAATCCACATGCAACAGCAGTGTGAAATTAAGGATTGTGTGGACAGTAATGAGAACAAGCATGTCAGTGTATTCTCCAGAACTTTATATTTTGCCTTGAAGTGAGGAAAATTGCTAAGAAGAAATGTTATTTAAGTTATCTAAATTTTAAGACTCATTTCAAAGGATATAGAGCATTAATAGATAAAATCATTTATGTGTGTATGTGTTCCTGAAAGGCAGCCTTTTTTGTGTTCTGTTGTTACTGATACAAGACAGCCTTTATCTTTATAAGGCAATTGAGGGCAAACATTTATGACTAAGTTGATCTGTGCATACAGAAAGCTTTGGCTCATTGATTTCCCCTGAATTCCTGTCCTGTGGTGATTTCCATGTGTATTCTCATTGGTGTGACCAAAGCCAGACTGGGCCTGTATCATCTACTGAGTTTATTCATGCTTTTCTAACCTACTATTTTTATTGATTTAACCTATTTACAAGGTTGTCTTATGCTATTTGGCAGATGAAGGACTATTAAATGAGTTGAAGTAGCATGAAGGGCCTGAATCAGCCTCATGGTGCGCAAAGCCAGATATTTAGGAATGATTTCAGAAGAGATTCCACCACTGGCTGACTATTCCTCTGTGAGGTTATATCTCTGGCTTCTTGTCTGGTCAAATCTACACCTTCTTTCTCCTTTGGAAATGCACAGAAATTCAGAGCTGAGAATACAGTGTAGCGAGATCTCCAAACCATTCTAACATTCCATGGCTCTGCCCTATTGGGTTATTGACAACTGTTTAACACTCACTGGAATAAACCCTTGTATGGCAAAAATGAAATCTGAATTGGTAACAATTATTACAAAAATCCAGTTATTTGACAAAAAGGGATGATAAGGAAGTTACTGAGAATTTAGCTGTAATGTGGGGCTTGCATTAAAAGCTTTGAAATCTAACTATTGAATGATGCTTTCTCTAATTGTTACCTCAGAAATCAGCTTTTCCCTCTTTTTTTTTAACTCATTGCTTGTCATTCATTTCAAACTGTAAATGCTAAAAAAGGATTGTCTTTTTCTAGTCTTATTTCTGTGTGTCAGTATTCTGGGATATTCTGAGTGGCTCCCAAATATCTTTTATTTCTGGTTCTGCCTGTCTCTCTTCCTGCTGTCATCCTTTCTGTGCACCACACAATAACTTAAACTCCTCATATTTCCCTCTGTCTTTGTCTGAACCTCTTGCCCAGTATTTTTACACTGAGCAGCCTCTCAATACACTTTACACTTCAGTTCTTTCACATGGAATTAAAATTCTGGCCACTTAATTAATGATGACTTAATTGATCCATTCATTTATTGTACTTCTATCCTCTGTGTTTCATTTTTTGACACCTCTGTGATGTAAAAAAGGTACTGACTGTCTTTCACTGGCTGTTTGTGTGGGGTTTTTGCAAACTGTACAATGCTATGGCTATGCTTCAATAATAAACATTCGTGCTGATTGAATGTTTTAGCATTAACACAATTGCTTCACTCTCCTCTTTGTATCATGGGCAATGGAGTGAGTCCTGCACACCCCTCATGCTTGCTGATTTCTTGTTGCAATGATGTAGTCTGTTCTGATGCTCAGAGAGGACAGTGTACAAGCTCACAGCTCTCACTGGCACCAAGGACCATCCTTGCTGTGCAGTCCTGCATAATTTCTGATATCTACCTGCTCCTCTTCACCCTGGGAGAGACCTCTCTGTCAAATGGGTCAATATCATGTAGAAGGTTGAATCCCTTTTACTGAGATTTTAATCAGTGCCCCACTAGACTATACAAAAGGAACTAAAACTAGGAGATTTGCAGGAATACAGCAGGGTCATGACCACAGCAATCTGCTAGCCAGTTCTAATGGCTATACTTTTATCACACAGGAGAAAGTATAGGCTGAATTAACCATAGGTGTAACTTTTGTCTGTACAGAGTTGCGTGAGGTAGGCCTTGGTGAACGTAGTCCTTTCTGTGCGGTTGAACTACATCTTTACACCTGCTCTTAGTAAAGAAGCACAGATGCTGGTGACTAGCATTCACTGCAACATGGTAATGTAGGGCAGACTTGTCAGAGAAAACTCAGATTGGCATTAGAAATTTTGATTCATTAAATAAAATTAATTGCTAAAAACATAATGCATTTCAGAATAAGGCATACAATTGCAGCAAATGATCAGTTCATTTTTGGGAGAGCAGTTTGAATAGCTTGTATTTAAATAAAAATAAATTTTAAAACTTAGTAGTAGCACAGAAAAATGTATTCACTCCACTGCATTAACTTAATGAACATTACCAGATAGCAAGACATGTCAACATTACAGAAGCACTCAATATGCCATCCATGCAGCTGTAGCTTGTGAACCTCTGTGCAAAATGTCCTAACTATCAGCATTAGTGCTGATAAAGTCAGAAAAACCATTTTATTACTCATGATGTTAGAGCCAAGATAGTTTTAAAAGTCTGATTCCACATGCACTTTTATAAAAATTTAACTGCAGCCTTATCAAAACTAGTTTGACAATGTGAGAATGATCATCCCACAACCCTTACAGCAGTATTTGTGTAAAAGATAGTGTACAGATCAAACCCACAAACCAGTAAATTTGGAGGAGCCCTTTAAAAATTTTAAGAGAGTTCCTACTCCTTTTGCTGTAGCATTAGCAGCTGGTACTCTGGTTTGAGTTCACTTATAAACATTGACTCCAACCCCCAGCACCATTGCATGAGGCCACTTGAGAGAAAAATTGAATTATTCATCGTGTTTTTAAAGTTTTTTGAACTTCAAATGTTGAAGAGTTCACAGTCTGTTCTATATAATATACTGAATGACTTCAGAGAGCAGTGTTGTTTTGTTCTTGGGGTGCTGCTGCTGTCCATAAAGCATTTAGGCAGTGTTTTTGTAGTGTATGATGTCAGAAATATAAACACTTGAGTGAATTATAGACATCTGTATTCATGCCAGGTCATTTTATTACCCTAAGGATTTTACTCAGTCCAGTTGCTTCCACCGGCTGACACATTTTTGAACTCTGTGCAGCACTTTTCTTCAGTAGCACCCATATCTCAGTTAAGGATAAAGTCCCAGGACTTAAGTGTGACATCGTGATAGTATGAAAAGAGTGTTAAAAGTTCAGTCTCATTCCTTCTGATCCTAATAACTGTTTATGACAGCCTGTGCTATTTTTCTTTCAGATGCTGAAAACAGTTGTTAAAGTGAGTTAAATTTTTTGAGACTGAATGTTCCTTTCCTTTTACAGAAATATTCAAGAGGATATTTTTCTGTCCGTCTGAAGCACTGCACTGTTTAAAACACAGCACTTCTAAGTGGGCTGCTTTGAATTTCCTATCACTGTTGAGTTCCCCGAAGTAAAACAAAAGTACTTTATGAGAAAAAGAGAGAGGTGTGTCTTTACTGGTGGTAGGGACCATTATCTTTCTAGGGAAATAACTTAAACTGTAATTACCAATAATTCTAATTCAGTGAGCAAGAAATTGGGAAGAATGACTTCAAACTCACTTTTCAGTAATTTTCATTGGCCTCAATAGAGGATACATTTGAGATAGAGTAGGTAGGCAGTTTTCTCTGCTTTTTTTATTATCTAGGAACCACAAAATAAGAGTAATTATTAAAGTATTACACCTCTCACTGTGTGTGTCTATTTTATATTTACATCTGGCAGTTGTTATACACTGAAGACTGGAATCCAATCTATCCACCTATTTTGCAGGGTTCAGTTAATGGTGAAGAAGCCTGGGGAAGGTCTGAGGATTTCAGCTGATGTGATTTAGTAATTTCCCTCTCTTCTGAATGGTAGCACTCTCACCAAGATTCAGCTTCTATAAAGTTAGTCCTTCTGCATTGCTGAGCTTCCTCCCTTGGCTGACAGCTTCATTGTTCCAAGGGAACAGAGCTGTCAGAAAAGGTCATCACTGCAGACGGGATGGAAGCCTCTCAAGTACCTAAGGCCAGTCCCACTGAGAGTTTTGGGGACCATGGAAATAACCTCCACCTGGACTCTGATTTCGTGAGGGAGCTTGTGCAGAGACCAGTGTGCCAGAATGATGCATTCACAGTGGCTTGTGTTGCTAAGCAGACTAGCAGCTGCTTTTGTAGCAGTGGGAGTTCTTTTCACAGTACGTATTTTTCAGTCTTGGATACAATGAGATGCAGTAATCAATCTGGAGGTCATACATTTGTGGATCCCTGCTGCCAAGTCTCTGTCTGATAGATTCTGAAGAGAAATGTATTTTTCTGTACTTCGTTCAACAATAAGTTGATGTTTAGTGAGGTGGCAGATTTTCTTCATATCTTTGTGGTCTTTGTCGGGAATTAAGAGGGAATAGTAGTAGTTTGATGGGATTTAGTAGTGCTTTTATTCCATCTATTCCATACATATTCAGAATATTCAATTTCCAGGGGTACAGATTGAGGTTTATGGGTTCCCCACTTTGCTCACAGGATGGCAGGTGTTGACTAGATTAAGAATTTCTTGTTAAGAACTGCAGTTCAAATTTATCTCTCTATTCATGTCTGTGTAACTAAGGAACAACAGCCTGTCTGTAATCTGACTATTTTCTGTGCTTCTCCAGTGTTTTCTTTAGCCTGTAATTTGCTTGAAAACAACAACTAAAAAGTATTTATATTAAAGTAATTGGTGTTTTTAAGAAAAAAAAGTGTATCCTTTTTCTAAATGAAAAAAGAGCATGTCTCAAGCATGTCTGACAGCTAGACTAACTATTCTGTGCAAACAGTTTTCGTGTCATACTCTTGAAATATTTTTACGCAAAGCAGTTAACAAGACCTTGAAGGATTATTCAAGATTATGTTTCTGCAGGGAATGTATTGCCACACATAGATGCTGAATAAAATGAAGAAAGCACACTACTATCACCTCTGACAATACTGTAGCATTTTATGGATGTTCCTGCACTGGCTTCTGCTGGTAACAATAAGCAAATCACTTATTTTCAACTATTTGTGCACCTTTGTAGGCAGCCTACCAACCCTTCATTCATCATAAATGTTATAATCCAGGAGAAAGAACTTTTTGTGAAGAATGCTGATTAGAAAGGACATGGTAATTCAATGTAAGGAATCTGTCTCCTGTGTTATGCTCAGCAAGCGAACTTGCTAACTTAATCATTTCACTGCAGCACCTATGTGCTACCAATGATTACTGCCTGTGCTAATGACTAAAAGGTCTTACAAGCAATGCACGTAGCATTTTCAGTTTCATCTTGTAGTATGTTGCAAGTATATTTTTAAAAACAAGAACATGGGAATAAGAAAACGTAGCCACATCACAGCTATGTGTGTTAAATTAGTTATCCAAGTCACCCCATTGCATCTTGGTATATCATGTTAAAATTCTGCTGCATTCTCTTTCCTTGTCTACAAAGATAAAGTTTGGATATGATTAACTTCATCTACTGAGGAAGTCAGTAATAAGCCCAGAAGAATAATAAAACTGTGTTTAAGTCAATAGCTTAAAGGAAACAGCTGTGCAAGAACAATGGCTTTGGAAACAGGGTGTATCTTGACAGAAGCTCAGATCCCATATATTTCAGCTCTGTTCATTTGTCAACATAAAGGCAAGATAAAGCCTTGTGGGATTACATAAACTTCATAACTAAAAATACAGTTTGACATTGCTTGTAGACACATGACAAATCGACAAAGATAATATATTGGTAGTCTTTTCATTTAGAGAAGAATATGTTTTTAAGGAGAGTGAATGCTTTTATTGAATTTAGATTCAAGCAGTGTAGTATTAGTACCTTCAAGTAATTTTAACCAGATGTTGCATTTTTGTTCTTTTCAGACTTTAAAAATACAGATGGTAAGGAAATCATGCATTAAATTCTTCTAAATAGAACCTTTAATTAATATTTAGAAACTATTTTGCAGTTGGCATAATTTCTAAAAGTGTTTATCTGTTTTTTTTAACTGTGTCCCATGATTGGAATTTAATTTAGTTGATGAAGATTTATTGTCATTTTCAATTCTGTATTTCATATATACTTTCCAGCAACTATGTAGCATACGTGTTCCTAAATTGAGCATGCCAGCCCCATTGATGCCAGTTGTGCTATATGCATTATATATTGTTAATGAGGAACAGTAACAGGCACCCAGAGTGTAAGATATGCAATTTCTGTCAAAAAAAATCTCATAAAAGTGCAATAAAATGTGACAGGAAAGTATGACTGCCTTGTGAAGGACAAGAATGCAGGCAGAACAGTAAAGTCTAGACTGAACTCTGTTCTCTTTTAGGAGGGTATAAAATAAGGGTCCTTCTTGCCATAAAATCACATTAATGGACTTGCCCTGCTCTGTGCAATGGAGAGCAGAATTCAGCCCTTTCATCCTTTTTCATAGTAATTTTCCACTGAATTTGCCAAGATGCATTTCCTGAGTCAGAACTGTTGTTAACCTTCAAAATCAGCAGAAGGTATTTTGGGATCCCATGTGAATCATAAACTTCTCCATTTTTGTTTTTGTTTGGAAAAGACATTTCTATTGCCTTGTGTAGAACAGCTGAGACTTTTCTTCCACATCAAACATCAAAATGTTAGCTTTGCAAAGGGCAGTTCCAAAGAGATACACTATACTTTCCATGCGCGTGCAACCTGCTGGATTTTCCTGGGAAGATTCTCACACTAATTCACCTCCAGTAGGCATCTGGATGTAAGCTACACTTCCATTATCTGCTGTAGTTGCAGCATCTTGTTACTAACATCCCAACAAACAAAGGAAAATATATTGTTCTTGGCAAGCCATAGCTACACCTCATCAGTCCAGGTGTGTGAGCCTCACTGCTCTTAGAGGAATGAAGCTTGCACATTCGTAACTGGAACTGCAGGTGTAAAAAGATCACACTTTTTGCCCGGCAGATACAGCAAATTGACATGATGGTGATGCCTTGAAGAGGTGATCAAACAACATTGGTGTTTATCAGTCTGAATACTGAGAGCTGAGTCAGAGCTTGAGGGTATGTAGGAGCAGAAAAGTCCAAATGCAGTTTGAAGCTTTTACTGTCCTCTCATGACCAAGTCTCAGACTAGGGATCTGGGCCAAGAAATACTGTTAGCTTAGAAAATTACTTTAAGTGAAAGTCACGTTAGATTGTTTTTCACAGAGAAAATAAATATCATGTGTCTGCAAGGACAGCTCCAGAAAAAAGAAAGCATATCCAAAATATGCCCATAATTTGATATTTACTGTGATGAAAAAGCAGCAAAGTCTCCAGTATAGCAAACTAGTAGAGCTGTCTGTGCAAGTACCTTTGAACTCAAAGAGCTGAAATTAAATGGGCCTTGTTTATTTTCCTTCCTTAATATTTTCATCTGTTTGGTTTTGGTTTGTTTTTTTGTTGTTTTTTTTTTTTTTTTTTTTTTTTTGTTTATTTTGTCCTCCAGGAACTATAAAACAGTGTGTTCTTATTGCTATGATGATGTGGAGGTCAAAAGAATGTTTAGAAATGAAGATGGTCATGGCCATGCAGAACTTTCTTATATTACCTCTTCAGTGTTCTTTTACCATTCATCAGTTTCAGATATTACAACCACACAGGAGTCAACAAAATGGCTCATATGGACCATCTCCATCAGCTTCAGTACAAAGTCAGACAGCTTAAAATGTTGCCAAAAGCTTTGTTATTTTTATCTCAGGAAGCTAACTACAGATTTTAGAGTCCCCAATTTTATTCATAAATGGAAAACTGTCGTGAAACAATGTAAGCTATAGGAATCTGCTGCTAGTCATGTTCCAACTGATAACTTAATCTATTCCTAATTATTGTGCCATAATATTTATTGTTGTGTTCCTAATTTATAGTGCAGTTAATGAGAAAGGAGCATAGTCAGAAACCACAGGACTTTTTTTCTAGATGGAATTTTGTTGCTATCACACTACTAAAAAGAAAGAAAATATGTTGCAAGTTACTTACTTATAAAACCTCTAAAAACTGCTAAAATAATTACGATTAATGATATTTCTCTAAAGAATGACACAATTGCAAAATGTGAATATGTACAATGTTAATAAAAATAGTGTAAGAATTTGAAAACTAGAAACTTCTTGGATCAGAAAAATATAGGCTCTAGAATGTGAAAGATACACTCAAACTAATCAAATAGTGAAACAACAGAAAAGCAAGAATGGCCAGAGGCAAAAAGTATTTTAGTTCTATTTCAGTATCTTCCTATAGAAGAATGAGTACTGTGAAATAATTTAATAAGGGTAGTCATATGTATGCTGTCAGTGCTGACTGGGCATTCTCTGTAAAAATAGTGTAGATGTGTAAATACCATATATTTAGAATGTCGTATAAGAATTTTGGCAGAGAAATGCCCTTCATAAATAGCACCCTTTCAAAAATATCCTGCTTAGTGCTCAAATGAGGACTCTGTGATGCTATGGCTTAAAAAAAATAGTAAATATGACTTGGTTTGCTTGTATATGCCCTTTTACCTGATACTAATTTTTTCCATTTGAAGTACTTGGTTCTTTGCTTCAGTAACATTTCTGCAGCAACAGAGTGTCTTTAGGTCTTCGTCAGCCTCCTTTCTAGAAGCACTTTCTTACTGCCCATTTCTGTTTTCTAGCATTTTGAATTTACTTTGGGAGTGAAAATTGCAGTGGAGTTGTGGCAGTGTGGGGGCAATGTAGATTGTGAGAATCATTGACTCCCAAAGAATGTTTTTAGATAATTTTGTATAACCAGGAGAATCAATGGAGAAAAAAACCCATGGAGGACAAAATTAATCTTTGAGCTTGTACAAAAAAAAGGTCTTAAGCCTTAAGATCCTTTATTTATTAGGTAATGCTCTTTCATTATAGGCATGGCAAGATCTTCAGTGAGACAAACTAGAGGATGGCATGCTGCTGGGAGGCAGGAGACCAGCAGGACAGTAAGAGGGTGGTAGATAGTCCAATGTAAGAGACTTCCCTGCCTCGAGACTGGGGAAAGAACTTGAGCCCAGGAATGATGACTGCATTTGACTTTGCAGTCTGTAAACTGCTGCTCACATAAGTCTTTGTGGCACTGGGACCTGTGTCCCAGTTTAATTTTTTCAGGGTGTTACTCTTTGCCAGTCAGATCATAAGAGGACAGACAGGCAGAAGTACCTCTTCTTATGTATAAATTAATATTTTTGTACTTGCATATGTAGTTACTAAAAAGTGACTACCACTTTTAAGTGTGCTATTAAAAATTCACCATTAAAATAAACTAACCTTTAATGTAATTTTAAAAACTTCAATCCATCAAGTAATTAATTTTTCTAAAAGCCTACATCCTCCTTTTTCTCCTTGTAAGAGGGCTTAATATAAGTATCTGACAGAGGAAGCATGCATATATGTAGATATATTTTATATGTATAATATATGACATAGGAAATCAAACACCCTTTTGCTGGTTTTATGCTACATTGATTGTTACACTGAAACAGCTAACAAATAATAATTTTTCTGATTATTTTAATCAAGTGTATGCGCCAGGTTGCAAGTAACAGCTCTAAATATGTCCTGTTTACCATCATTGGTAATTCTCAGCTTTCTTTTGTTGTTTTGTTTTGGGGTTTATGGGGTTTTTGGTAATTGTGTGAGAGATGGAAAAACAATTTTACTAAAAATGATACAAATATTGCTTTTTAATGGTCACTCTGGCTGTAACTTTTAATACTAGCTGTGGCTAAGAAACTGAGACTGAAGAATCTGATTCTGCAGTCAGTCCTTCTATTGCCTGATCCCCAGCTTGCCTGCAAATTCTGTGTATAAATTGTTTTCAGTATCGTCCCAAATATTTCATAGCCTTATTTCTGTATTTAAAATGATTGATAGTAGACACATCTGTGTGGAAAGCCAGGGATAGGTAGCTTTGCAATACTGGATTCAAGGGCTGTTCAAATTTATGTCCAACATTATTGGAACCCAAAAGTTTCATGGTCATTGGGGTGGGTGAAGATACATCACCAGAGGTATCTGACACAGAGAACCTTCATTCAACAGTGATAATCACCGTCCTGTTTGTAGACCAGTACAGAAGAAGCCCCAATGAATCAACAGTTGATAAAACATCATTCTGAGCAAAGAAAAACTCAAATCTTCTCATGCTAAACTAAATTTAATTGTTGACTGCTGACTGCAGGATTAAAACATAGTTTAACTTATTTGCCTAGTAACTGGAATGAAATATTCATGTGATGAATCGGTTTACCTTCATTATTTTTCATTTGGCATGGAATGAAAAAAGGTGGCAAATCCATATTTGCAAACCCAGCATAAGAAGTGCACAATGCATAGATGTCAGTCCTGGGTCATAAAAATGAAAGCAATGCTTTGTAGTCCTTCATCAAAATTAATCTGCCTGCGTCTCAGGAGGCCAAAGCACGTTAGATCAGTTGCCTGTGAACTGAAAGTGTGTGTAGATGGCACTGCAGCCCACTGAGAAGACACACTGGCTTGCATTGATGGCAGTTTAGAGTTTTCCTTGCTGGGCTCTAGCATTGCTCCATAGCAGACAAAAAGTTGTTGAAGACTCATATGAAGTCTCTTCACATTTATCCAATGAGATAGTAAAGCTTATAAATCACTAGGCAATTATCCATTGCTCCTCTCTGCTCCTTCAATGATTCACATGACAGCACTGGATTCTGTGTGTTCTGAAGACATCTTAATTACTCATGAAGGTGAAAAATCTACAAAATACTCCAATTAGAAGTAGTTTATATTTAATAGCTTCAGGTAGTAGCTAATTTTTGCTTGTCTCTCGAGCACATGATAACACTGAGGTCTTAAATGTGAACTTTCTGCTCCTGGAAGAAGCAAAGGCTCCTGCCTTTGGTCTGCCTTGGCTTGGTTCTTGTCCTGTGGGTTGGTATTTTGTCTTACTTGAACACTTGTTTGGATTCCCTTTCAAACACTTCAGGAATTAATATTCAATCTGAGATGTCCTGTGAAATATTCTAGTACTTGGTTTAAAGCTGTAGTTTTCTTTAATCTAGGGATAATCTACCTGTCAATGTCAATCCTTCTTTCTTTTGAAGGAAGTGTAAACAGCTCTGAATTGGATCTCCATTCTTTTGCAACTATACATTAATATGTCAATTTTAATAAGTTTATTTCAACTCATACTCTCATTTTCAGTATTTTATCTTTTCCACACTTCTCACTCTCTGTCTTCCATCTCTCTTTCTAGAATCTCTTTCAATCATATTTGACTGTCTCTTGTTTCATTTTTATATCAAAAAATGAAAATGTTTTCAAAGATGATAAGGCTCTTTATTAAACTTCGGGTTTTCATAGGATTCAGGAAGCCCTACTGCAAACTAAAATGCCTGTATGTACTGTATATAAATAAACATGAGAAATGTTTCATACTAGACCTAAGGTCATACCGATTTTAGCTAATCTAGAACTGTAATCATGTTTCATTATTCATCTGTTATAAAATGTTTTTGCCAATATACAGAGAGTAGCTGAAATTTTAATAAAAGTGTTTACAGACATTACTGGTTTTCAAGCATATTTAGATAAAGTTTATATGCTTATATAAATAAACCTTTAAAATTCTGTTCCAATTTTTCAGCCAACTGACGTGGACACTTTCATGAGATTCCTGCTTATGTGACAAAAGACATCAGGGAATGTGCATTTCTGCTTTATGCATTATACATACACTGAGCATCACCGCTTGCATTTGTCATTTATGCTTGAAGTGTTACCACATGAATTTGGCTAGGTAGCAGTTAAACCAGCAGTATGCCTCCTAGGTTAATATGCACCTGGGTTAAAGTGCATCAGCACTAGCTTAGTTTTCAATAGACTGTCTTTCAAAGTGGAACTAGAGTGGAGTTGTCAGGTACAATGTCACAGTGCTCTTGTAAAAATGGGCTACATAGTCCTGGGCTGAGTAATTTTAAAATACTTTTTTTTTTTTGAGCAAGGACTTATGTTTAACGGTGAGAATTCAGAGGCATCAAAACTGTGGTCTAGGGACTGGTTCAAAGGTGACCTAAAGTAGTCAAGGCAAGGAGGGTGAAACTTTACTAAAGCAGAACATATATATTTGATAGAGAGGTGATGTAATTTAGAGTAAATCAGCTGTAGATATAAATTTACTTCAACTCTTGCAGTAGTGGATATCCAGTAAATATAGTATCTTCATATTTTCCCAGTTAAAGTGAATTTTTTGTCTCATATCACTTGAGAATATGTAGTTACTGTTTGAGAACACTAATAATATAACAATCTTTGCCTTCTCTTTACAGTTATAAGTTAAAACTATAATTTTTTAAGTCCTTCTGTTTATGCTTATTCAGAGAGCTTCTGTTTCTCATTTATCAATAAAAATTTCTAGAAGATATTAAGAAAATATGATGTGAGCTCTGGAGAGCAGATTTACATTTTCCCAAAAATAATTTTCCAAAAAAGGTGGTTCCCTCCTTGTGCTGAGAGAAAGGCAAAGAGCTGGAGCTCAGCCAAACAGTCTACTTAGGAAAGCCAAATGATAATGCTCCTGGGTTATGTTAATATCATAAGGAAGACATATATAAACATAGGCTGCATGAATAGAATAAATATGTTTTCAGATTGTACATCGAAGCTAGTTCAAGCGTGTAAATATAGCCTGCATTTCATTTCCCAAGAACTCTGTGAGAAAAATCAGAACTACTTTGTCCAAAAAAATTATCAATACACCTGATCTGGCTGAATAAAAGGGATAACTTAACAAAACGGTCAGAAAATAAGGGATAAATATTTTACTAAACCCAGATTTTGGCAAAAAGGTCTAAGTTTAAAGCAAAATAAGGCAATCTTGTTATATATTCTCCATGGCATTATACTAAACTTAAAATAGCTTAGCAGCTTAATTGGAAGCTGCTTACCATCATTATTTGTAGAGAATTTGCAGGTATTGGAGAACATTCATTATTGTTTTGTAAGAAAGAAAGAAAGAATTTAATTATAAACCCTTCAAAAATTATGGCATGAGAAATGGACAAAGTCTAAGTAAGATGTTGAGAAGTCAACTGGTTTTCAACTAAATACCAGCCAGACAATTTTTAACAGAAGGTGCATGGTCTTAAGCAAATCACTGATTAAAATACTTAATCAAGTAAGCTGAGATGACAAACTAGACCAGCTGTAGAGAAAAGATTGTACCATATCAGCTGTGCACACAGTATGGCTCAGCCTTGAGAAATGTCCACGTGGGAAGTAGTAATTGACCAAAAATCGTTGTTCAAAAGAGAATCTGATAAAAAATTCTGCTTTACACCATGTTGATAAAGCAGCATTTTTTAATTTGCAACATCTGAACATTCAAGAAAACTAACTTTCCCTTTCATGTAAAGTTGGTCTCCTTGAGCTTTTTCTCCTTTGTTCTTTTTTGAAAGAATGTATTGGTTTTTGCTACAGTGTTTCTTATAAATATGTATAAGGCAAAAGTACATTTTAATGAGTGACCATTAGCTGATTTCCCATGGTCTTGTGTGTAGACAGCAGATAAAAAATAAGCATGTCTAACCGATGGCAAATAACTGTGCAGCCATGATCTAATGTTGCTTGTTTCCTTCTAAGAGGCATCAATCCTGCTTCCCTGTGGGATGAAAGTTTGCAGATGGATAGTCATACATATGAAGCCCAAAAGAAAACCTGAAAAAATCTTGATTCTTTGTTTATATAAGAGATATTAAATTTCAAATGAAAGTATACCAGGGGCTGAAAAACAACTTAAGGATTGTGTTCTCAAATGTGCTTAAAAGTGGAACAAATTTCTTTCCATTCTCTTTGAATGTTCTCTTTGCCCAGAGGTTCTGGTATTCTTTCACTTCTTATTGAACAAAACCAACAAAAGTACAAAGTTCTGCCTATGCTCAGTAACTAAGCATTTTGGTTAAAGACTGATATTTTCTATAGCCAAGGGCATGTGAGAATGCAGTATTACTACCAATCATTTCTAGCAATCCTTGACTTCTCAGTCTGCAGAACCTCTTATCTACTTACTGTCAAATGGGCTGTGGAACATATTTCAGCACAAGTCCAGGAGGGAGTGTAAAATTCTGTCCCTAGAGATACTGCAATTTCTCTCAGCTCTCTTTTTGCTGTACCTCCTTTTCTAAAATCCTCTCTAGCAACCCAACAAGTACTTAGGAATTCTTCACAAACCCTTATCCCCTGTGTGTCTTCAATATTCTTCCCAAGCAAGAATCAGTGTAAAACATCTTCAGTTGTATCCATTAATGTTTAATAACCAGATTCCCCTTTGGTGCTTACTGTACAAAAAAATATCAATATTTGGAGCTGCTAAAATTTGTAATATTTTTTCTTGACTCTGCAGTAGCAGCAATCTTATCTGAAAGCCAAAGTGGAGTTTTGTGTGATATGAATGTCTTATCCTCTACTTTATTTCAAGGCATCAAATTTGGTGGAAAGTCTACAAAAACATGAACCTTAAAACCTGAAAGAAAATAAAATAAATCTTAATGGTAATATCTTTCTTAATTTGGTATATCTCAGCCAATCACACAATTTTAAGGGAATAGCAGTATCACTTGAAATTCTCAAGGCCTTCAATATTATGATTTTTTAATAGAGACAACTTTAGTTATGATCTCATTTTTTTGAATATTTAATCCCAAAAGTTCCCTATTCAGGGAATAGGGACACTCATTTTGTGTTCTTTCAGCACTGAGAATTCCTTGAACAATGCCAATACAGTTTAAGAGTAATAATTATTTCTCTGCTTTCTAATAAGATACTACATCCTCTTGTGAATTTTTTATGGATATTTTTACATTTTAATTATAATCTGAATTGTTAAAGAATTGTCTAGGTTTTCTTAAAGAACATAATCCAACAGGAAAAATAATTGACTGGCTTTTCAAAACAAAATACTTGTTATTCAGAATAGCAAATGACTTTGCAGCAGAGTCTGGAGATTTTCTTCTGTTGAAGTGAAACTGGTACTAATCACCCTCCACTAAATACCTTCCATACTTACTCTTTATTCTGGAAGTAAGACTGAAGTAATTCTTTACCATTTAAAGAGGATTGAGCAAAACTGTGGCCATGCTTGCACCTCAAGTGCAGAATTGCACAGGAAATGGGGACAAGCAGAAGGATTTATAATATGTTGATGGATTATGTTCTCAGTGTGATTGTAACTTCAGTATGAAAAGGTAAATAAAAACAGTTAATGATGCTGCCCATAAATCTATCAAAGGACCAGCAGCTGCACATGAATATTATTCTAGTTGTATAATCCCTTAAAGTATGATAAAGAAAGTATGGGAAAGAGCTAATGAATGGTTATTCAGAGTGCTTCGTGAATTTTTTCTGTTTGTTTTCCAGTAAGAGTTTGCATGAGAAACTTGTTTTGTGCAGAATTGTTCTCTTTAGAGTGAAAATATTGTCATGTAGTAGCTGTGTTTTCCTTGAGTGCAGAACAGAAAAGGCCATGTAAAGGAAGTTTCAAGTTCCCCTTTACTTACTCTGAAGTAAAGGCTTCTTGTAAAGGAATGAAATGGATTGAAACCACTCTGAGCTGTCAGGACATCACAGGTTTGAATCAACTGGAAATGCAGCTTGGTGTCAGCAGCATGGAGACGGATTTTAATTTAATTAGGTGCCTTGTTTTGGCAAGGGGAGACAGGTGAGTGCCTCAGCAGAGTGGCCTGTGTGCCTCCTGCCCATTGCCAGGGGCATCCCCGTGTTCAGATGGTTCTGTGGTTATGTGCCTGGGTACAGAGAGGTGGGAGTCAGAGAGTGAGCATCAGAGCTTGAAATCACATTCTTCATTTGAACAGATTCATTTGTTTTTACTAGGTTCTGCCTTACGCAGACACCAATAGAGAATTTTGAAAGATACACTTCTGTAGTTTATATTTACCCTATTTAACTGTTGATCTAGAATGAACTGTGTAAAGTGAAATCAATTCCCAAAAATCGAGTGTCAGAAACACCCATTGTATCTCACATTCACTCATTCATAACAAGATACTCCCTCATTAGTTGCTAAGTGGAAGTTAAACAGAGAAGAATATAGCAACCTCCCAAATAATTCATTAGAAATATGCTATTGTCACAAAGTATTGTCACAAAGGTTACTTTTATTGCTCCCTCACATGCCACAGAATCACACTCTTACTGTGTACTCAAGTGTTGGACAAGTGTTATTTATACATTTGTACACATTCTTCTTTCATCCTTCAACTCACGAAATCTAATTAAAAAGTATTTGTGTGAAAGGAGAAGGCATGTGAAAGGCACCAAGTGACATGTGTGTTGTCACTTTTTTCCTGAAGAGCAAGAACTTCAAAACTACAATTGTCAGAACAGCAAATGATGACCTTCTGGCACATCAAAACATAGACTACACAGACGTTGAATTGACAGTTTACAACTCTAACTGTGAGTCTCTGAGGGCATCATGATACAAATAAAAATGATGGCACTGCTCAAGAGTAATAGCTAATGGCCCATGCAGAAAGCTGTCTGCATCTGTTAGAGCACACGGGTACGTGCAACTGTTACTGAGAAGATTGTTAGATGAAGATGTTGAAAGAAGACAGGCCTGAAATTAAATTTGATCAGTAGAAACCTTTGTCTTGTGAACCTCTCTGGCATGGGATTCCTTCATGTCCTGGGAACTGATACATATTCCATGCCTAAGCTGGTATTCTGCTCTACAGCAGGTACTCTGGTAAGCTTCCTGTTTGCAAAGCCTAGAAGAGCTGACTTTAGAGTCGTAACTACTCCTTGTCAGTATGTCCAGAATGGCTGGCAATCTATCCAGAACAGCTCAGCATCTGTGTTATATTGTGCCAAATCAGAATTTTTTCCTTGTTTTTCGTTGCTGCAGACAGCAACCTTCCTGAGTTCTATGTCCTTATGGGACCAGGCAGGTGAACTTGTCTGTCTGTGACAGGTACATTCAGATGTCAAAAAATTTGCTTAGGTTAAGACAGGCTCAGAGGATGAACCACACCTTAATTATGATGTGTCACCATTTAGTGTATGGTTTCATATATGCTAAAACAAAACCTCTATGATTATGTCATGTGATTGTACAGCTCAAAGCTGGGAACCTGTAAATGCTGAGGTAAATGAGGAAATGCTTCCATTCCTCCAGTATTCCAAAATGTTATGGATCCAACCCTAATTTAAAAACTGCTACTTGAATTTTGCATAAAAATTCTCTTTCAGCATGAACTCATTTTGAACCTTCTGCCATAGGCTTCCTCTGTACTAATCAGGTGCTGGCTCAATTCTTTCTTCAGTGCTTTGGTTTGTACAATGTAATTCGTAGAATTAAAGAAAGGATAAGTTGTGAAGAGTCTTACAGAAGATGTGTGAATACAGCCCTTTCCTATGATAAAACCTCATCTATTGTGAGCCATCACATATGTCATTAACCAGGTTAATGAGACTTTGGTGAGAAACACTAACAAATGTAGGAAACCATGCTGCGATTCAGACTTCCATTGCCAGCAGTGTGATCATCTGAGCAGGTTCTGGTGTAGAGTGAAGAAAAATAGATACATCCTTACAACAGAATCTATTTTGAAGTGAATTTCACCCCAGAAATGCTTTTTCTTTTCACTGACTATACGAAGAATCTATATTGATTTAGATGCATGTGCCATGTGCACCAAACATGGCATGACTTCTGTCTCTGGCCTTTCACCAGAACCACTAAGCTCTCTAAATGAGTAAAGCAAACTTTCCTGCCATGATGGCTGAAAATGGAACCGAGCTGAATGCCTTAAATGAAAATCATGATGTGGCTTTATGTCTCACACTTTGTCTGTAATATGTGACATTACCCTGACCTCTGCTTCTGCATTTGTAACACTAATAAGGAAGCTGTAAAGCAAGGAAAAAAGTCTTCTGAAATGAGCTGTCAATGATTACATAAACAGCAAGTGCTTGCCACATGGCAGCCAGGATATTTTGTTGCATGTATATAACGGTTTGTGTGCACAGTAGGGATTTGAAACATGTTAGGAAATGAAGTGGCACAGCTTAAGAGTTTTTTGCAGAAGCTCTGGTTCAATTGTAAAATTGATCCTATGCAGTTACTGATGTTTATGAACTGTCAAAGAATTTCCAGTAAAAAGAAAATTAATTTTTTTTTTAATTTTTAATTTTTTTAAATTTTTTGTTTGACTTTTAAGAAAAAGGAAATTTATTTAGAAATTATTTCTCCTAGTATTAAAATACAGAGTATAATTTCCAGAATAAGTTGAATAGACTTGAAATAATTGCAGACCAGATTTCTCCCTAAGTAACCTTTTGCTATCTAAAGTTTTTTACCAGAAATTCATTATGTGCTAGATGTTATCTTTGTGAAGCATTCTGTCCTAACTGAACTTGGAAATTGAAAGGAAGTGATGGGAGAAGTGACTTTTCTAAAGCTGAACCTGAAGTGTATGTATTTTTAGTTGTTCTTGCCATCTTGTAGAGTTTTTATCCCATCATGGATTGCACTTAAACCATTATGACAATATTTGGAACCAATCAAGACATTCTAGCTAAAAGATAAGAGACTTTCTACTTCCTCAGTGGGTGGAGAAATAAATTTGCATGGATAAGTAAGGATGGTAGTAATTAACATAGGCCTCCTCCATGTTTATACAGAAGAAATTTTTTAACTGGTTTTGGTGGATATTTGGGTGTAAGAGTACATATGTCCAAATGTTGTGGATTGGGAGAATAAGAGCTCATAAGAGCAATACTTAGGAAATATGGTGGGAAAGATGCAAATGCTCAAAATTGTACTGGGGACCATTGTGGGAGCCACAAAAGTGAACCATAATATTCTTTATTACTCATATTAGTTACTGAATTTGACAGCAATTTAATGTTGTTTCTCAGGATTTACTTATTGTTAAAACAATATGTATTGGTAAGACAAGAACGATGTTCTGGCTCTGATTAAAATGAGAAAATAATAAAGATATATTGAATATATATATGAAGTATATTGAAGGGGCCATCTTGTCTCTGTGATTGTTGCTGCTTTGAATATGCAAATATGAGAAGAATTTATTGCAATTAAACTGAAGAAGAAGTAACTTAAAAGATTCTTCATTTTTTTTAGGGTTGAAATAAATTAAATTAGGAATGCTCCAAAATAGAGGAAGCAGACAGAACTTTAAAATCTAGTAGTGTATTTACAGCTGACTAATAATATTTAGCTTTAAAAATATCATCCCCCTTAGAGATCTGTAAGCCTAATTACAAATATTTGTTAAATTTGTTTTCAAACACTTACACATTTTGTTTATTCCAAAATGCAGCAGAGGGGATTGAAATAAATTAACAGTTATTTCAGACGAATGTGTAACAAAGTTCTTGACACTTCTGCTCAACTGCCAAAACAATTTCAGAATTAAAAGAGGCATTGCATATTATCATGTGTAAGCTGTATAACAGTTGAGGTATGATCACAGAATTGGAAGGGTTGCAAGGAACTTCTGGAGATCATCTAGTCCAAGCCCCTGGCAGAACAGTCACCTAGAGCAGGTGATACAGGAATGTGTCCAGGTGGGTTTGGGATGTCTCCAGAGATGGAGACTCCACAACCTCCCTGGGCAGCCTGTTCCAGTTTTCTGCAACCCTCAATGTGAAGTTCTTCCTCATGTTGAGGTAGAAGTTCTTGTTTCTCAGTTTATGGCCATTGCTCCCTGTCCTGTCACTGGGCACCACTGAAAAGAGTCTGGCACCATCCTCTTGGCACCCACCTTTGAGATATTTATATGTATTAATGAGATCCCCTCTCAATCTTCTCCAGACTAAACAGGCCCAGCTCCCGCAGTCTCTCCTCATAAGGGAGATGCTCCAGACCCCTCAATTGCTGTGGCTTTCCCTGAACCCTCTCCAATAGGTCTTTGCCTTCCTGACCTGTGGAGGCCAGGACTGACACAGCACTCCAGATGTGGCCTCACTAGGGCTGAGTGGAGTGGCAGGATCATCGGCCCTCCTGGCCACAAGGACACTGCTGGCTCATAGTCACCTCTCACCCTTCAGGTTCCCCAGATCCTTCTCCACAGAGCTGCTTCCAGGAGGTCATCCCTAGCCTGTGCTGGCACTTGGGATTATTCCCTCCCTGTTCAGGATCCTGATTTGCCTTCTCTGAACCTCATTAGGTTTCCTTCTGCCCAACTCTCCAGCCTACCAAGGTCCAGCTCAATGGCAGCAGAACCTTCAGGTATATCAACCACCCCCGACAGTTTCTCATCATCTGCAGACTTGCTGAGGGTACATTTCATCTCTTTGTCCACACTGCTGATAAAAATGTTAAGACAGGTCCCAATTTCTGAGCTTATCCATGGTGTTATTATGGGAAACAGTCCTTGCTGGAGTTGAGACAGACAACATCAGTTATCCTCCCCTCATTGACCCATCCTATCATGCCATCACAGAAGAGTATCAGATTAGTCACCATCAACAGAAGACAATTTTCTCCCAGAAATCCGTATGAAAAAAGCATAAAAACCTTTTCCCTAAAGGTTACTTTTATACATCAAGTGAACAGCTCCACAGTTTTTACATATCTCAAAGAAGAGAAAAGTGATGGATAGAAACTTTTAATGACTGAGTACTAAATGTTTCCCTAGTTTGGTATATGATCACTGTGATGTAGTGTAGTACTTAAAGACTGAGATAAGATAAAGAATTGATGTGCAGTTAGTGGGACACCTATATATAGCTCTTACCTAAAAGCACAACAGCGAAGCAAGGGGAGTGTATCCCCTCAGTGGTATGCATTAGCTCTCATTGACTTCACACTCTGACTTCAGAGAACATAATTACTTTAACCTGACTTAGCCCCTGTTTTTTCTAGAAAAAAACTCACATACTTTTCAGAAACGCACAGGCAATGTTCAGTCCTTGCAAAACTATTGATGGATTCTTTTGATGAGGAATTCAATGTTCATGGTCTTGCCATGGGAGACTTCCCTCTGGGCTGTCCTGTCACTGGGTCATCCTTACAATTTCCAAAAGATTTAGCATTTATGATATTCACTCCTATCAAGGAAATCCCCCAGTTGCATTGAAAATGTTTCTTGTTTAGAGTTTGGGTGAGTGGAGATGTGCAAATTATGCACTATTTTGAGGCTGAGTGTTAAGTGAAATTAATATAGTGCTACTTACAAAGAGGTTTGTCTTTAAAATAAGATACTTAAAATTGTAAAATTATAAAAATTGAAAAATATTAAAACTTCTAGTACTTGAGTCATGTATTTGACAGTGGTAGATTATTTGGCAAATGCAGCTATTCAGTGTGCTCCATTTTCCAGCAATAACACCATGAAGTCAAATCCTTTTGGCTGAGTAGTTGCACACAAACAGCTTCTTTACTGATATTTTATGTTTTATATTTTATGAGGCCTACTATCCGTTAGACTTTTCACTACTTATTGTGTTATCAAAATAATACAAAAATATTTCATATTTCACCATTTGGTTTGTGTTTTCAGGCTTTTCTTGTGGATCTTAGATTCTTCTGTTGAATTCTGGAGGGCTTCTCTTACCTTGTTTTGATGATTTATCCAAGTATGAATACAGCAAAGAAAATGCTCTGTTAAGGGCTTGTCTCTACTTTATGAATATTGCAGCGTAGAATATATTGTGTCCTAAAGTCCAGAGTCCATTTCTCTAGTAAGAAACAGTTTCTGTAGCTGCTTATATGAAGAAGTGCTACTATTAAACCAACTGATGTACTTTTATATTTCTACTTTTCTAAAATGCAATTTGTTGTTTGAAAATAGCTTGGCCAGCAGCCTGTGCCACACCAGTTTTCTGTGAGTTATCTCTTTGTGCTTTGAAGAGGATAGCATAGTCCCTGCTAGTGAAGTATTTGGATGATACTTTGTAGGCATGACCAAAGAATGAGGTAGTTTTCTTTTTTATTTTACTTATTTTATTTATTATTTTTATTTTAATGTACTTTTTAGGGAAGTTTAACTTGCTGTTAACTTATAATAGAAGAGATACTTTGCCTTACCTGACACTCCCCATGCAGAGGTTACCTCTGCTGGGAGGAACCCTGTGAGGTACAACTGATTTGACATGAGTGTCTACAGAGAGATGTAAAGTATGTACAGAATATGCTGAACAATAGGCTCAAAGAGTAACTGCATGGAAGAAATAATTGATCTTTAATGTGTCTTACTGCTCCACTTGGTACATCTCAGGTATCTGAGGTATCTTACTCTTTTGTGGGGGTTTTCTTGGCAGTTTTTTATGATTTTGCTTTCTGCACTTCCTGTCTGAGTAAGCAACTTGTCCTGAATGAATTTGAGTCCCAGATTATTTCTTCTATGTGATACAACATCATTTTTCAAATGATTGTATTTATATATTGTGTAGTCAAGTCGTATCTACACCACCTGGTCTAGTGCAAGGTGTTCTTGCCCCTACCCCAGGGTGGGGCTGCAACTAGAGGATGTGTAAGGTCTCTTCCAACCCAAGCCTTTCTGTAGTTTAATGATTATATCAAACATCAAAGGTATCATATCAAAAGGAACAGTTTTGTTTTTCTGTAACAGAAAAATGGCAATCACAACATTTTGCTATTAAAGACAGCAATATATCTTTTTTAAACCATTATGAGTTAGCTGCGTAATTGAGTAATATGAATAGTTGATAAAGTCATATTTTATCGGGTAAAATGAAAATTAGGATTCCATAATGTATATCAGACATACTAATTATTAATGGAAATGGATTTTTTTGTGGCATTTGTATAACTGATAAAGTCAGGCAGTGTGTGTGATACAGCTTTGCTTTTGCAATTTAATACAGTGTAACTGTTTCTGTCATGAGACACTAAAAAAAATAAAAGTGTATACACTGTCTATATGTAGGGGCCATTCCTTTTTGAACTGAAGCAGTGTAATTATTGATTAAAGTATATTGCATCACCTAGTTCAAGAAAAAAATTAATTACTTAATTGCATTGTAGGTGGCTTTCCTATTTTACCTTGATTATGTAAGATGCAGGCAGACTAAAGTGTTCAATTTTTATTTTATTCCCACGTATCAGCAATGTTTTCAAACACAGTTCAGAAATGCAGAGATAAATGTATGCTGTGCAGCAATTATATTGTAAAATATGAATAAAGAAAAGCACACACATTTCTTTACATGAAGTTCTGAAAATTAAATTAAAATTTATATTTTTCTAAAATAAGGGGTATTTGATATATATCTAAAACTTGTGTGCTGTATGACAGTGTTGAGTGCTTCTCTCCTGTAAGCTGTTTTCTACAGTGACTGTCCTTGACCAAATCAGAAAATGAATTTGATTTCTCTGATGCAAAAGTTAATTGGATTTCTCTTTATGGAATGCATCCCTTTAATGGCTGTCTCTGCTTCAGCCAATTTAGCTGTAACTGACCTGACATTGATCTGGTGATATGACTTTAAATAAACACCAAAGTTGGGAGATGAAAGACCAACTATTCAATATTTTAAAGAACATTTCCTGCCTTGTCTTGCTATTTTCCTCAGAAAATATCTCCATCTCAAATGTCATTCTTATGAAACATGCTCCTCTAGTAATTGGTCATAGAGCTACAAATTGCATACTTCTCCCAAATATAATAATTTCCCAGAAGGTATCTGAAGAAACTATTTTGAAACTTGAATAAAACCTCTTGAAATATCTGTTCTTCTTTGCAAATATTCATTATTATATAGACTCTTCCTAAGAGGAAAAAAATGTTACTAAAGTAATGAATTAAATCTTTACAAAGGTCTTGTTCAGCATTAAATATTTATTGAAATATTCATTTAGATAATTGGGACCTTATAAAAAAGTATTGTAGGTTGCTGATCAAAGAAAATATTTACCCACATGAAACAGCTATTAAAGGTGGTATTTTTAGGATATTATCTGTTCTTTGTTAAGGTTAGGTTTAATGGAATAATAAAATTCTAGAATGTGCATTTCTATTTATTTAACATAGTCATTATCCTTTGGACCCAGCCCAGGCTAATACACTGAGTACTTTTAACCACAAATGGACTTGAAGCCAAAATTTAGTAAATGAATCCATTTTTAATTTTTCATTGGCCACATTTTTTTTTTTATAAACACTCAATGCCATTGATTGAAAGTGGTAGCTTACACTCTGGATGATAAACTGGGTTTTAAAACATCTGTGAAATTTTGTTTTCAGTTTGAAGTTATTTCCTTCTGAAACTTTAAGATTTATTTTCATTCTGATCAAAACACATAGCAATTTCCCACTCTGTACTGGTAACTGTGAGACAGAATTTAGTTTGCTTATCTGCATTTTGAAGCAGGTGGTCACCCCCATTTCTTTTATCTGATCAATTATTTCATAAATCTTTACAAATGGATAGGTTTTTCACTTTGGATCTTTTGCACAGCAGAATTTATGAGATTATTGTGATGTAACTTTTGGTGCTTTTTAATACAGTTAATTTGAAGTAAATGGAAGCTGTGAAAACACAGCTTCCCAAAGAAGCAGGTGCCTGAGGGGTATTCACCTCCCTCACTGAGCTGAAAGTAATTTTTATACTTTCATGTACCACCCAGAAATATTGCATATATATGAGTCTCTGGACAGAGAAACAGATGGTCTCTTTAGATAAGAATTATGAATATGAGAATAAATATTTCATACTTTTAAAATTTTTTGCAAGTTTTAAAGGGTGTTTTTTCTATTGCCAGTCCCAAGTGTGCTTTTTATACTGAGAGCAGAAACTGAGAGGACATTATAAATGTTATATAGTGCTTAATTCATAGGCTTCCACTCCCTAGCTGCAGTTCTGATTTCAAGAATGGAAATTCTGCTGATGCAGCTCTCAGGGAAGTGGTTCCCCTCTCCCAGGTTGGGCCAGAAAGCTTCAGAGCCACAGGGGAATGTAACTCACGTACTGTAAATTGCTGTAACTTTTAGACTGATTCCTCTTACCTTCTTATCTTTGGGTCTCTACAGGTTTCATTGTTTTTCAAAGAGTTGCATGCACTTCTAGAATTTGTAGCCCAATATTTGTTTTCTTCACTGCAAATAACACTGGACCTACTATTATTCTACTGTCTGTTATCATACCAGAACTGATGCAGGTGTGCCAGACAAAATAAAAATGTTCCTGAAGTCCTTGCTAGCACTTCCTTATGCAACACCAGTGTAACTGTCTACTATTTCTTCTTTCCTTATAGGTCACAGATATGATGCTTCAGGACAAGCCCTACCCAGACTGGGGAAAGTCTGCCAGAGCTTTCTGGAAGAAAGGAAACATTAGGATCATTTTATTCTGGTAGGAAAATAATGAAATGAAATTACTGTAAACAAACCTTTTATAGAAGTTGAAAATCATATCTTCTATAACCAACTGCAGCAGAAAGAGATATGGTTGGGAAAAAAAGGTAAATCTGGTCTAACAAAAAAATAAACTTTGCAGAAATGGTACCTGAGTGAGGAATTCCGAATCAAAATAGTTAGTGCAGAAATATAATTTTAAAATTGATTTATACAGTTTCTTTTATTTTATTTTGACACTTTATAATTGAGTTGCAAAATTTTTTCTGTATGTGATAATATTTGGGTGTCCCACTGTAATTCCTTGTAATAAGGTAGATATTTGAATTTTCTTTTGTGGCCATAAAATTAATCGTAGTTCTTTGAATTGCCACATGAATAGGATTTAAAATGTCACATCAGTCTCAGATGGTTGAGAAAAATATTAAAAATCAATGCAAAAAGTTGTGATGGTTAAGAGTTTGTTTCACCTCCAATGTAGCCTCTTCAAGATAAATTCCAGGCAAATGTAACTATTGAAATGGAAAACAAATTATGACAGGAAAAATGGAAGATGGAGAATATATATATTCTATGAAGCAGTCTGAAGACCTTATGGCTCAAGATTTAAGAAATAGCAAAGATTTTTCAATTCTATCAGAACCAAAAAAACTAATGAAAATGTCATCAGACCTGCTGTTTTTAAAAGAACAGATTTCAAGAGAACTCTTACAGAGAAATTGAAAGATTTATTTGTATGCAGTCTCCTACAGGAAATAAAGTATCTTGCACTTTAAAAGAGCAAAAATGGCTATTTTATTAAGCTGAGGCAATAAAGGAAATAATAAGAGAAATTTGAAAAGAAAGCAGAATCAGATGGCTGATTGGCTACACACCAACCTTATAAGGAATAAAAACCTTATAAGGACCTTATAAACCTTATAAGGAACTAAAGGGGTTGAGCTGATGCAAGTTTATTAGCACTTAATTGCCTATTGAAAAATTGAATATTAAAATTTGGATATTGTTTTGCTTTTCTGCCTTTTTTTCCCAGCAAACTAGTATTATCCTACTGGCCAGTAAGTCTGAGTTTAGGTTTAGCTAAATTGATAGAATATATTATATAATAATACATTATATATCATTATATATCAGTAATGGAAATATGAACAAATATCTAGATGGATTTCTGCTAAAGGAAGTCGGGCAATCTTTGCTGAAGGAAAACCTTTTCTGATCTGCTAGAATTCTTTGCACATTCCATCAAAGTAATGGATGAGAGAGAAATGCTTGATCTAATTTATTTGGATTTTCCCAAGGGTTCTGAGAGAGTTCTTCACTGAGTGCAATTAAGAAAACTAGTAAGACTAAGTGTGCTAACATTTAGAAATTGTCTCAGCAATGTGCTGAGTGAAAGGTATGAATAAAATAATATTTTTTTCTACATTGATAAGGCTGAGGAGTTATGTTATTTAATGTTTGAAGTAGAATTCATTACTTATATACATCATAAATGTTAGTGACGTGACAGAATTTAAAGATTAAGTTAATAATTTGAAAAATGCATGAGAGAGGGATCTTAGAAAAACAGGTAAAAAAAATAATGTGACTGAATACTTGAGTTATGGATGGGGGTGGGGGGTTTCAAGAAGCTCCTTATCATCATTGCAGGATATGCAGAGGAAGATTCTGTCTCAGCGTGCAGGGATGGGCAAAAACATAAAGCACATGTATAAAAACATTCACAGACAGGTGCCAAGTGGGCTACCAATGATTATAATGTCATCTCAGCAAAAAGATCAGTGTAGAACATCATTGGTTTTTTTTACCCTTCTCTGAAGGGTAGCTTTGTCTAAAAGACTGAAAAGGATATTAGTTAAAATTTAAGAAAAAACTTAATTACACGAAAAGACTGGAAAAATGTGAAAGCAAGGTGACATGATAATTTTAAAATTTGCATGCCAGATGGGGAGACAAATAAAAAAAATAATGCAAGAAATTTTCTTCCACTCTGAAATGTTAAAAATCAATATTTTATTTAAAATAAAACTCACACTGACAAATCCTACTAAAAGTTCAATGTAGAAGTAAGTAAAAAAATGGATTTTCATGCAGGAGTCTCATACTAAAGGGTATGCTCAAAACCTAAAGGGTGACATAAATGCTTTTATTTTTAGCTTTAAGCAGTGAAATAAAACAGCCCTGCATGACAGTCAGTATTCTGTAGACATAACTTACATAGTGCAAATTTGACATCAGTAAAAGTAGATTTTTTTTCTCCACTAAGTAGGAAAAATAAAGGAGTGATAACGTTATGCATGGTAATGTGGGGTATTTTTATTTACTTTATTGTTGCTCAAGCAATGTGATGCATATTGCCTCATTTCTGAAATGTCCTAAATGAAACATCCTCAACAGTGTGTCCTACACAGATACTGGTAGGTCAAAATCCATCTATTCAGGACATTTTCTACTTGCACACCTGTTTAATAGAGCTAATGCAATACTGTGCACTGTATTTTAATTATTCTTAGTATAGATATGTGATACACAGGCTAAAGTGGTAGATGAAATGAAAACCTTAGATACAAACTAGACTTGTTTTTCTGCTAATGTCTTTTTTATTTTCAGGTTTACTTTGCAAAATTAAAAACTTCTGTAAATGTACCAAAGATGGATGGATTTCAAAGGTGGTAAAGGCACCATCCACTTATTTTAACTTTATGATAGTTAATTATGTGGCTGCTTTATTTCTTATTTGGAAATGTTTTCAGCTCTCCAATGCAACTAATTCACAAAGGTTTTGACTTATTTTTTCAATCTCCTGTTTTAAAGCATTCTCTGGAAACATTGTCAGCAGCTGCTTGTTGGTTACTCCTGAGGATTCTGGCTGACTTCTGAATTTCCTCACAACATAATTCTTCCACAAACAGCACATCTAACTAAAGAATGATCAGTTGCTATTTGCCTTTGTGTAGTCCATCACTAAGGAGTATTTGAAATGCCTTCAACTTCTTTTTAAGTCAGAGGTTGTCTTTCTTTCCTTAGAAAGGTCTCCATTTTGGTAATTTTCAGCTCTGTTCATGGCTAATTCCAGCATTCTGAGGCAGCTTTGTGTAACACTGTTATATTGCTAAGTGACACGATGCAAATGCAAACACACTTTCTCGCGGGTTTAAGAAAGTGTACTGTCAAGAGGACTTCTAGGGAGAAATGAAGCATCTTGAGCCCTGATGGAATTGCTAAGATGTTGCAGACAAGTTTGTGGGTCACAAAAGAGAGATACACACAAGGAGTTAAATATTTGCACCACCTGCAGTTGGATGAGTCGCTCTGCAGACCACTGTGTCCAGTGCTCTGTCATCACCATCAGTACTGCAAAATTACGAGCATGGCTTGAAACAGGCTGATTTTTTTTTTTATATATGTTGATAGCTTAGCTGATTTAGGAGAGACCAATTATATATGACACGAGAGCACTGGCATTTAAAAGCAGCAAAAAGAAAAGGAATTTGTTGAATAAAGTCAGATAAAGATCTTGGACAAGACTGATGACAAGTCAACAGTTGTAGCTAGTGGTAAGATAAATAAACACGACAATATAGAACCGTAGTAATTTTGATGTTGGATATTAGATGAAGCAGGGGCAGAAGTAGAATTTGAGAACACTTATTGTTTTGCAATTTATTTTTTTTTTATTTCCCTGCAAACATTTAATAAATCCAACCAACACTAAAGGTGTCCCCTACACATGTGCAGAGGAGCGAGCTCTCCCCAGCAGTGCAGACAGGTGATGTTGTTAGAGGCAGCACACACCAGTGCCCCAGTGCGGCTCTGTAGTCATCACCCATGCCAAAGCACAGCTCTCTGCCACCGAGGCCTGGCATTACCTCTGCCTACTTTGTGCCTGATATCACTGTCTCCTCCTTACAGCATCTTCTGCACTGACCTGCCATATCCTGTGGGCAGCTGAGCATAGTAGTTGGAATAAAATCATAAGGACATCTCTGGGCTGTGTGCACAGTTTGCTCAGTAGAGGCAAGACCTGAATTCTCTCCTTTGGAAAATTGTTCCAATATTAATTGTCTTCACAATTTTCCTAACAGAGTATGGATGGTTTGTAATGAGCAATGCATAAGAATGTGAGCTTTTAGCCTTAGGGAAAAAACAGAGCACAGTCAAAAGGAAACCAGTTTACAGGAATAGAGGAAAAGAGCTGCTGAGGTCTGTGTAACCAGGTAACAGAAAATTGATATTCAAAGGTGGATGATCAAAATGGGGGATTGTAGAGATAACAGTGGATTGTGCAGCTGAATCTTGATTGCAGACGGTGACAGAACAATACATACAAGCTGAACCTTTGAATATGCAAGTTCCAGGCTGGAATCCATTTCTGTGGTGTCCCTGGCTAGACATTCATTGTATGTGTGCACAGTCTTTATTGGTGCAATAAAGACAATTGTACTTTGACACTGGATAATGCAAAACAGATACCAACATGGAAAATAAATAATGAAATACGGATAATTGTAAATTTTTGATTCTCTATGTTTGCTGTTTGACTTCACAAACTAAATATTCTTCTATTAGTATGTATTTCCATAAGCTCCCACTAGTTCTCTTTAATAAAAAATATAACTGCACATGCTCAGAAATGTGTGTTAAGAATCACAGTATTTCAATTTAGGACCTATTTAAATTTAAAATCTAGTAATATAGGTTTAGAAGCTTTTATTCAAAATCATTGTGCAGAATTGCTACAGAGTTCTAATTTATGTACATATCTTTATACTGGATTGTGTCAAACATATCTTAAGTTAGTATTCTTAACTGGATGATATTTTGTACCCTGGAAGCAGAGAAAACTTCCTTGTGAGATAGATAGCCACATCTCCTACAAAAAAATAAAAGCAGTTTCTATAAGAGATTTTCTATTATGCACCTATTTGACTGTTTGGTTTGATAAATTATATTTCCATATTCTATGTTTTCACAATCAAGGTGATAAGTTTATACTGGAAAATTATGTTCTTTTCACATGTTCAAATGATGGTTTCTAAAAACATTCATTCTTCTCACAATAGGCTACATTGAGAAAAAATAACTACACATTGTAGCTTCATCAATTTAAGCTGTGCACTAACTCAAACAAAACAAACCTTCTCATTAAGTTTGAGTAAAAGTTTTTGGGATACATTCCCACAAATAAAACTGCATGAATTGTAACTGTAATATATGTGCATTTAGATACACATGTAGTTTTCACTCCCTGGTTTGGAGGTTTTTAAGTTTATCTATTAATTTGTTCATATTTAAGTAATTTATCTTGGGATAAGGTACTTCTTACTGAACAGAAACCTGGCATCATCTGAAACGTAAGGCAGATTTCCTGGTAAATAGCATAAATAGTATAAAATAACATACAAAGATTTTCTAGCATTATTGCTCTCAGTAAATCTTATACTATAACCTCAGTCGATAATATCAGTTTGCATAAGCAAGACAATACATAAGTTTTTTCTGATTTCCATTTTGTCTCAATACAAAATATTCACTAAGGTCCTCCACAGACGATTTATATTGAGTGATCTGACTACTAATCTGGTCTGGCATTGTTAAATATATTCTGTCAGGATAAAAACTATCCATGAATAGTAATTGTTACATTTAGTCTGGCCATCAAGGTGTATGATTATAATTTTTCAAGAAATTGCTAAAATATTTTTGAGAGCATTTATTTAATTTCTGGGTATTATTGGTAAGCTGTGCTGTGAAATGACAATTTGTTAACATGAAAATGTTGAAAATAATTCATCATAATACAGAGTGCTGAACTTTCTTTCATTTAAATGAGTTGTTTAAGGTTTCTGTCTATTTTTAGTTTTCATTATTTATTATTTTGAATATTTGACAGCATCCAGTAGATAAAAGAATACTGTATCAAAAATATTTGCAGGAAAGTTTTTCTTCTAATCTGTGTTTGGTCCTGTATAAATTCTCTGGTTCATGTCCTGAGAAAAACTGTTCCACTTGGATAACAAAGTGCTTTTACATTTCTACTGTGGAAAAGCAAAGGTGGTCAAAACTCACCAGAATGGCTGAACCTTGGCAACCACATGAGTCAGATACATTTTTTGACCTTGTTCTCAGATGCCCCCACTCCTTAGTGCATGAGAACTATTGCAGTAGTATCAGCAACTCAGCGTTCTCCCACCAATCTGCTCTCCCCAGCCTTCAGCTGGAAGTGTTACTCAGCCCCTAGCAGAACATGTCTGCCCTTCTCCTTCCCTTCTTCCCTTCTTCCCTTCTTCCCTTCTTCCCTTCTTCCCTTCTTCCCTTCTTCCCTTCTTCCCTTCTTCCCTTCTTGCCTTCCTCCAGCACAGCAATTGCCCAAAATCCTGCAGTGTTTGCAGAAGCAAGAGGGAAAGGGTAAGGATGCTCTGGAGCCCTAGGTCACCTGTGGGGAGGGTGGCTCCCAACACTGCATTTGCTGATCTAACATTCTGGTCTGCCTCAACCTTTCCCTGGCTTTTCTGGGAGCATCTTAGGGACTGCAGTCACTCCACAGGCCTCCCATGTGGCCACATGGAGTGGGCTCTGCATGGATTACTAATGCACTCACTGCATGAGGGGTGGATGCTTTGCATGACATTATTTATATATGAGCAGAGAGAAGGTTTGCATATGGGAGGCCATGCAGGTGGAAGGCTCCCATCTGTCTCAACTATCAAGGAGGAAATCTGTAGCTTGCCTGTGCCAGTCTCTATTTGGAAAGGCTGTGTCATGCATTTTCCCATATCCTAGTCGTGATAGGAAGAACAGTGAGACAAATCACTCTAGATTTCACTTTTCTTCACAGGGCAAAGCATTGAAGGAGATATAATTAAGTTTAGGGAGGCTGAGCTTTGACATTCAGAAAAAAAAAATCTTTAAAACCAAAGCAACGAACTAAAATTGTGAGATCACTTTAGCTTGAAGATTAAGTTCTTTATTTGTCTCATTCAAGTTACATAAAGTGGTCTTATCCTATTTTTTTCTGATGGAGATTCCTACAAATCAAACAAAAATATATGTTGCTTCTTATTTGTATTTGCATGAATAAGAGAAGGGTTAGCAGAGCAGGAGAGCTAGTGTGGCAGCTTTCCTCTCACATGAACTAGAACATATTTGCTCATCTACATCCGCTCACACAATCATACACTTGACGGGGCAACAGAGGGGAGGAAGGGATCTCCTAACACCCCTGCATTACACCATTCCCCTGGTAAGTTCTAGTGTGGAAACATTTCATGTCCTGGGGTTTTAAAAAATATTCACAGACCAATCTGGCTGAAAGATAATTATACTGAAGAGAGAAAAACATTATCCATTAGCTACAATGGGATTTTGGACTGGGCCCATAGACATAAATTTCACCTTTAATTTGGATTTAAATTCTCTGAACTACTGTAGTATGTGTATATTTTATACCATGTTTTTTTCAGTTCCTCAGCCTGTTTAAGCTTTTTGAGTTATATTGGGTAGACACTTGCAATTTAGTAGTTGATAGCCTGTTAGAAAGAAAGCCTGTTTTTATTCCTACATAATTGCTAGATTCCTAAGTATAGCCTTTGTAATTGGATGGATATGGCATTCCACGTTCACCTCTTTCTAAAAGTACATTTTATTCCATCTCTATTACTGAGAAAGAGGTATATCATGAACAATTACTAAAAATATTTCATCCAATGTATATCTTTAATAAAACTTCTTAAGGTGCAATGTCTCCAATGTTTCAGTAATAACAGTACTGCCAAATGACAATACTTTCACAAAATCACATTCTATGCCAAAACCTGAAAAGCTCTAATTCTTAGATAAAAAATTTTCTTGGGAAATTCCAAAACATTCTTTCCTCTGAACAGGCAGTTGCAGTTCTTGGTTCAACCACAGCTGGAGCAAGTCCTTTTTTAGGACCTTTTCTCCACTTTCTGCAGAATTCCTGCTGAGCAGAAGACACCTCTTCTTCCACTCAGATGCTGGAAGATTTTCCAGAAGAGCAGAATCAGTGATGTTGTTGTTGTTATATCATTGTCCTCTCTCTGCTTGAGTGTTTTACCTTTCTTCCTTTGTTTGTTATTAGAAATTTCTATCTTTAGCATTACAGCTAGCCTAGGCCACATTCTAGGTCCACTCCAAAATCAGGATGAGTGCAGCTGTCATGTTAATACACATTATGTGATCTTATAAGGCAGAAAAAAAGTGTTAAAAGAGAAATAAACATATGAAAATTAAAATATATAGTCAGATAATTGAGATAGCCACCCCAAGATAGAAGTTCTAAGAATTGCAATTACATCAGCATACACATTATGGACTATTATTCTAACAAAAGAAGGAAACATTTCAGATTATCAATGTAGAAATTCAGTCTTGCATCCTTGCTTCGGTGTGCAGAGGCCTGGCAAAAGCTTAGCCTAAAACATGTTCGGTTCAAACTCATTTTTGAGTTTACAGGGAAAGCTGTAAAGAATCCATCACACCAAAGATTTGGTGCATAGAGAAGTTGCAGTGTCAGACAGTGGTTTTGTGCAAGATGAGAACTCTGAAAGCCCACAGAGTTCAGTGGAGATCAGAAAGTGCTTCAGCTGCTCATGCTCACAGCCAGAGTTCATAGACTTTGTCATGGCTGGATTCCAAAAATCAATAGTTTTCTAAAATAAATGTGATGATTAGAGTTATGAAATTATTTGCCTTCCTGGAATGCTGGAGTATTTTTTAAAAATTGTATTTCTCCTTAATGGCATGTTTAAATTTTTACCTTAGAATTTGCTGATGTACTTAGTTTAATTTCTGACTCATCTTCCTCGTAGAATCATAGAATGGCAAGGGTTGGAAGGGAATTTAAAGGTCATCTCTTTCCAACCCCTCTGCTAATGCCTTTCACTACAGCAGGTTTCTCTCCATTCAAACTGGTATTGAACACTTCCAGGGCTGGTGCATCCACAACTGCTCTGGACAACCTCTTCCAGTGCCTCACCACTCTTACAGGAAGGAATTTCTTCCCTGTATGTAATCTAAACTTACCCTCTTTCAGTTTAAAGCCATTCCTCCTTCTCCTATCACTCCATGTGAAATACCTTGTGCAAAGTCCCTCTCTCCTCTCTTGTAGCTCCCTTTAGGTTCTGGAAGGCTGCAATAAGTCTCCCTGGAACCTTCTCTTCCCAGTTTTGAGCAACCCAACCTCTCTCAGCCTGTCTTCATAGAAGTGGTGCTCCAGCCCTCTGATCACCTTTGTGTTCCTCCTTTGGACTTCCCCCAACAGGTCCGTGTCCTTCTTTTGGGGGTCCCAGAGTTGGACGCAGCACTAGAAGTGGGGTTTAACAAGAATGGAGTAGAGAGGCAGAATCCCCTCCCTCATCCTGCTGCCCATGCTGCTTTTGATGAAGCTCAGGGCAAGTTTGGCTTTCTGGGCTGCAGGTGCCCATTGCCAGGTCACGTTAAGCTTCTTGTCCATCAACACCTGCAAATCTTTCTCCCCAGGGCTCCTCTGCCAAGGGAAGAAATTAATCCAGTCCTTCTCTGCCCATGCTGTACTTGTGCTTGGGATTATGCTGACCCAGGTGCAGGACCTTGCATTTGGCCTGGTGGTTTGCATTGGCCCACACCCCTCAATCCTGTGAAGGTCCCTCTGGGTATTATCCCTTCCCTCCAGCATTTTGATTCTACCACACAGTTTGGTGTTGGCAGCCTTGCTGAGGTGCGCTCGATGTCACTGTCCGTGTCACCGACACAGATGTGGTGACACAATGATGTGACACCAATACCCACCCCTGGGAACATAACCCTTCACAAGTGACTGATCACAACTCTTTGAATGCCATCCAGCCAAATCCTTATCCACCCACTTGTCCATCCATCAAATCCATATCTGTCCAGTTTGGAAGAAGGCTGTCATGTGGTGCAATGTTAAATGCTTTGCACAGTTCCAGGTAGATGATGCCAGTTGCTCTTTCCTTATTCGCCAATGCTGTAACACCATCATAGAAGATCACCAAAACTGTCAGGCACCAACCTTCCCTTAATGAGGAAAAATTACTATTCCTGTGTTTTGTGTAAATACTGAGTATTTGCACATGATCATTGTTAAATGTTGTTTGGCTTTCAGATCCATCTGAAGAAGCAATTCTGAAACTGATTTGTGCCCAGTGAAGGTCAGCTTAGAAACTATGTTTTTAAGACTTGTGGATTTCATGTGTAACTGGATGCACTAACACTGTGAAATTGTTCCACCAACATTAATGGGATTTTTAACAGTGGGAACTGGAATCAGTCTCCCTGGGGACACTCTGGATGAGATTATTAATCTTCTGCAGTTTTCAGAAGGATATGGCATTTGTCATCCATTGAGTGTCTAATTAAAAAACTTATATTCCTCTTGATTGCCTAATAGTTCTTCATGATGTGACTTCTGCTGTGTCTTGGGCATCAATTTTTCAAATGCAATTAGTGAAATTCTCCACCATATCCACCTGTTTTCTGATGCAAACAGGCTAACAGCCACAGAGTTCCAGTGAAATAATGGTTCCAGTGAAATTACATCTTGAGATTCAAAGTGCTGCACATGAGTAGAATGTGGTTGTACATTCTAATTTGTGATGCTTTAAAAGAAAGAAAAAAATGTCTTGGTGTATCCAAATTTAGTTTTTTAGGCCTAAGAATTATAGTACTCTGTCTTTTGTGAAGGCTGGACTTAAATTTGGAGCAAGAAGTCATTATTTGAGTGCTGCCAGAGCATCATCTATCCCATTCTGCCCCCACTCAGATTCTTATACTCCATGACCACTGTCAGAATGAACCCTCTCAATAAAAAAGAAAACCTAATTAAAACTATTTGTTTAGGATGTGCTTAAAACAGTTACAAATATGAATGTATGTATGCTTATTTAGTCCATGTATAAAACCTCAATTTAGATGTAAGGAGGCTTTCTTTTTTTTCTTGTTTTTCTACTTTGAAAAAATTGGTGTGGCTGTAAAATTAAATATATCTGCTGACAGCTATCTTAATCAAGGTATTCAGCTTCATATCTTTTTTAGGCTGGCTACCATAATGAGAATATTGTGGCTATATTTTTATTTCAGATAATTGCATGTTGTCTGACTGCAATTGTGACTGTGGAAAAAGCAAGGCCTAAAACAGAGTAGATTAAATTTTCAAGGAAATCACAACAAAAGATTGTTAACAAAAGGTGCCCTACAGGGCTCTTGGTGTCATAATGCGTATTTTGATACTTTAGCATCTTTGCTAGACTTTTCTTCTTTTAACAAAAAAAAAACTCATGTTAGCAGTTAAACCCTTACAAAACCAGCTGTCAGTTAAATTTCAGACCATGAATATTTTGAAAATACTTTGTCTAGCAGGAAGTTGTCCCGATGAACACGATGATTTTGTGATATTGACTAATCAAGGAGCTTCAGTAAACTGTGTAAATAACAATACTTTTAATACAGTACTTGACATTTTCCATCTTTTCAGATTCTTTATGCATTGAAATGATTGATCTACTCCTTCAGTCAAAACCACCTTGACTCCAGTTTACTGCTGTTTGCTTTGTATTACTGATTGTGTTGGTGCATTGGTGAGCACAGTGCTGCCTCTCATGCAGACAAAGAGTAAATCTTTCTGGATTTCAGTGGAAAGGGCATCAGCCCTTGTCTGTGATGGCCAAGGGGTAAAGCAAAGCCAGTGAAAACAACTGGAAAAAACCTTTTTCAGCCCTGAGAAAGGTTCATCTTTTCCAAAGCTTTGTTTACTGCTTTTTGCTGTTGTATCCTTGTTTGCTGCTTCCCCATTTCTTTTTACACATCCTACTAGATTCTGCTAGTTCTGCTATAGAAAAATTTGAATTTTACTTCATTTATTAAAGACAGTCTTACAATTCAGAAGGTAAAGGGCAAGGGCCAAGAAACTATCAAATTATTACATTAAAATGAAGGAGGTTTTCATTTCAGTTTTTTGACTTGCTATTGCAGTTTTAATTTATTCAACACTATGCTTAAAATAATAAAAAAAAGGAAAGTACTTCTTATTTTAAAAATACCAGATACTGATTTGTCCCTGTTCTGAGCAAACCTCTTTGAGATTGTGTGCCTTTGTTAGCTCCTGTGCAAGCACCTTTTTCATACATGGTACTTTTCATTTATATGGGTTGGTTTGAATTTGTATTCAGGGCACCTCTTCTATGGAGGCAGGCTGAGAGAGCTGGAGTTGTTCAGCCTGAAGATGAGAGTTCCAGGCGGACCTTATAGCACCTTTGCAATGACTAAAGATGACTTTGCAATGACAAGAAAGATAGAGAGGGACTTTTTACAAAGACATGCCATGATAGGATAAGGGGGAATGGCTTTAAAGAGAAAGAGGGTGGGTTTAGACCAGATGTAAGGAAGAAAATCTTTCCTGTGAGAGTGGTGGGGCACTGGAACAGATTGTCCAGAGAGCCTGTGGATGTCTCATCCCTGGAAGTGTTCAAGGCCAGATTGGACAATGCTCTGAGCAACCTGATGTAGTGAAAGGTGTTGGCAGGGGAGTTGAAAAATGTTCTTTAAATTCCCTTTCAACCCAAACCATTGTGATTCTGTGATCTCTACTATGAACTGAAACAATAAATGTATAAATTTTAAGAAATTAATTTTAATTAAATAATTTAATTTAATAAAAAATAATTTAATAAAATTAATATTTTTTAAATAAGCAAACACCCATGACCATGGTTTGAAAACAAACTGTTATTATAAATGCTCTTACATAGAACCTCCATTGTGCCAGTCCAGGAGAAGAGAACTCTGCCCGAGAGAGGTTACTGTCTGGAATTCTAATTTTAAAAAGAAACATGGCACAGAAATGTGCTAAATCCCTCATCTATAAAGATACATTTTCTGCTTACAGAAGTGGTGTACCAGTAAAAAAATGGACCTCAACACATGCTCAGCTTCCAGTTATTTGCATGCTTTGACCTGACTTCATCTATTGAATATTTAAGGCCAATTGGCATAGCACAGGAAGCATTGGTCTTGGGAAGGAAATAGAGTGATGCATGTTTTCAATGACAGTAAACAAGCTGGAAATATCTTATTTGACTTTTAAATTATATACTGTGTTGAGAGAGCTGGAATTTAAGTGGGAAACAATCGGTTTTAAATTGAATAAATTTGATCTGGAGGGTCTGGAGGAAGGCAGGACTGGAAATGTCATTTTTAATGCATTAGTTCTCAGGATGAAACTTCTCTCAAAGACAGGTCCAGATTTCTTGTTGAAGTTTCTCTTTAGTAATCTGTCACATGAAGTTTAACATACTCATGCTTTTAAACATTATAAATAAAGTATAATATGAATATTAGTGACTCAATTATTATTTCAATGTCTGATAAAAGCTTGACCAAGCTGCAATAGTGTACCTCTATTATAAAGCTTTTTTTTTTTCTTTCAAAATGTGGTACAGCTGATTTTAATGTCTTAAATACTAAGGATTTAAGACTGTCTGTAGCTTTCAGGTTGATCATAGAATCACTTAGATTGGCAAGCACCTTTAAGTCCAACCGTTAACTCAGCACTACAGTGTTCACCACTAAACCTTGTCCCTAAGTGCCACATCTACACGTCTTTTAAATACCTCCAAGCACTTCCATGGGCAGCTGGTTCCAATGCCTGACAACCTTTTCAGTGAGGAAATTTATCCTAATAGCCAATCTAAACCTCTCCTGGCACAACTTGAGGTTGTTTCCTCTTCTGTCACTTGTTGCTGGTTACAAGAGACTGACCCTACCTGTCCACAACCTCTTTTCAGGCAGTTGTAGAGAGCAGTAAGGTCTCCCCTGAGCCTCCTTTTGTGATATGGAGTTGTGCTCCAGACCCTTCTGGAGGTTTTTTTTCCCCTCTTTGAACATGCTTGCTCCAGCATCTCAAGGTTAATCTAGAATCAGGGCAGTGCTTGTGGAGATCTTAAGGATTGTTTCCTCAGGGTGGCTTACTTTAAATTTTAGCTGATAGACTGTAATTATACTAACCTTTTATAATCTGAACAGGAAAAGTTTTGGTTCATAGTAGAATAATTTGCAGTGTACAACATTATCTTAGTTTTAATTAAGATGCTTTAAAACTTTCAACTTTTCCTCTTGTGTGCATCTGAACTGATGAAATTATCTGAGCAACTAAAGTTTTATTTTTTTGCAAAGTAAAAAATTTATACTTTCTCACAAAGCAAATTAATTTACGAGGTGCAAGCACAGACAAAAGTATCTTGTACGTGATTATTGTATTTCACAGGATGATTGTTTTATGTCTCAGAAAGGTGGCACTTAGAATTAAGCTTCCATTTAAAGTGTTTAGCAAGTTTGTCGACCTGTTGTATGATTTCCAGCTCTTCCTACCTGAAACATTTCTGTGAAACCTGATTCTGATGTCTTCAGTTATGAGTACCAGTTTCTTCTTGTGCCACAAGATCTTTCAGTGACTACAATATATGTTGGCTGGTTTCAAAAATCATACACTTTCTTTTAATCTATACACAACCTCAATTAGTGCTCAGGTCAGTAAGTGGGAAGACATTTATAGAATCAATCATTTTGGGTTAAGGAGTACACATACTGCAAGTATACTAATGGAATGGAAATAATGCCTGGAACATCTCCAGAACAGTCACAGTCTCAATGGAGCAATTAAATATGTATGAAGAATGTTTGCAGTGAAGTTCAAACACATCAGCCTGAGGCTTATTTTTTGGTTTAATTTATTCTCAGCCTTTCTGTGTACTGCTGCTTGATGATTCAAAAACACTTCTGCACACTGCCTCCTGCATCATCTGTGTATACACTGACTGACAGATATGGTGACAGTTGCTATTTTTAATCACTGTCTCAGGAACAAGGAGTAGACCCTACAGTAGAAAAGTGCAGGGTTAGTATTGAGGTTAACAGTTTTTATTCATTAATGAATTCAACATAATTCACAGTATGGAAAATAGTCTTCAGATTTAATTCAGGCAGTGTTTGAATATTTAACAAAACTTCTTAGTCTGAATCTGTTGGTGTTATTAGAGTATTTCATGACATGCCCTGTATTCCATATCTTCATATCACTGCTTTTATCCTTCATGAAACTGCTTGTCCTGCAGTTAGAGACTGTTTTTTTTATATCACTGTGAATGCCAGCACACCTTAAAAAGTTAGTGGCTCTATTTCCTGGTAATTTTTGCTCTTCGCAGAATGTATGAAAGGACATGTGCTATTTTCAGCTTTCTCTGCTGTTTTCAGCCTTAAATAAAACCGAACTGTCTGGGGCTTTGTAAAGCATGTTTGTTTCCTTTGATGGTCCAAGGTCTGTGATTTGTGACTGATCAGAGAGCACCAGTGTATTAGCTGGTTCATCTGTTATCAATTCATGCGCTATGAGTAAGTGCCATTGTCATGTAACCAAGCTTAGAGCTATTGGCAAAGCAACTGAGCAAAGAGAGCCTTTTAAAAGGATTACTGGTAATGTAATTACTTGTGGAAGATGTATGGATATCTCCTGAATGAAAACACCAGCATCTTAATATGTTCTTTAAGCAATACCATTAGTGGAATGAGAGCTTGTGTTCCAGTAATAGCATACTCTGCTGCTGGATAATGGCACAGTGAAGCAAAGGCATTTGTGTGAAGTAAACACTGAACTAAAGCCAGATACGTGCTTTTGTTTCTTTATTAAGTTTCAAGGCTGTTATTGGAGCAAAATTTACTTTCTAGTGATATTAGAGTTATTTTATTAAGTGCAATGGGGTTTTGAGGCATCAGAACTTCCAGTAGATTTTCTTTAGGTCTAGAGGACAATCTTTTTATACCTATAGTCAATCTATAACTGCTAATAATATAAATAATTTTAGTGAAAGAAATATGTTTTTAATATGACCCCTATTACCAGAGATATCAGCAGTATGTCATATAATTTAATTTTATAAAGAAGCAGAATTTGTTTAAGACCTTCAATTCAGGCATAGAATAAGCAATCTTGGTGAAGTTGCAAAATTAAGAAAATCTTTGTGCTTCTGAACAGTTGCTGTCGATGGCTTTTGATATTGACTTTAACCATCAAGATGATTGACTTTTCTTAGTGAAAAGGTACATGTGTTTAAGTAAACACCAGACCTTCATCTTTTGAAAATCAATGAGAAAAACCCAGTAATCATCAATGAAACTTTAATTATCTTTTAGAAACTGACAGATTTTTTTTCCAATTAGTTGTAGGGGATGGTTTTCCTTGAAGTGGTTAATAAGCTTCATGGCATCCATAAAAATAGATTACTGAAGCATACAATGATAGCTATCCTGTTTGATTTGTTTAGTCTTAAACTCTTTTCTCACCTTTGATAGACCTTCCCTCTTAGAATTTCTAATTTCTTTCTTCACAGTGTTGGTTCATATCTTCTCATTATTCAGTAAGCTTGGTGTTAAATTCCAATGCTTGGTGCATGTGTGCATTTTTTTGTTTCCACCTAATCAGACTCCTTTTTATATTCATTTATATTCAGTTTTGCTACTGGTTTGTTTTTCTTAAAGACCTATTTTCTGATTTTGAGTAATAACAATATTCTTAACATGTGCATCTTTATGATTATCATATCAGAAACCTGATTGAGTTATTGATTGTGATATATGGGAAAATAATCTGGCTTTATCAGTGTCAGAAGCTACGTACTTACCTCGTGTAATACAACATTCTAAACTCCAGTGTGTCGTGTGACATCAGGTTTTGCCTCTCAGTGGAAGGACAGACTAATAAAGAAAGCTGACACTAATATCAAGGTGTATGTAGTCAGAAAGTGATGCATAGGAAAAATGCTTTACCCTTCCCAGAAAATTAGTCATAGCCAAAATATTCATACCTTAACTATCTGAACTTACTATCCTATAATAATATTTTAAGCATCCAAATATATAGAAAATTATCTTGAACTTCACCTACATCAGATTTGTGGGGCTTGCAGTACTCCAGATAATCAGACCATTTAAATATAATTCCCTGGCTATGGATTTAGGATCCTAGCTTCAGCCCCAAACCAAAGTTTTATCATAAGATCTTCCTATGGACCTTGTGAAAATTTTAACTCACCTTTCATCTTTTCAAGCCACTTATTATGTTCATTTTTTTGTGTTTTCTGATCAGTTTGGAAATAGAAACAGGTTAATTTTTTTTTTTTTAGGAGAGACAAATCACTACTTTGTAATGCCATTATTTATTTTATCTCCTCAGTTTTATAATTTTTGTTTTTAAGATCATTCATGCTACATGGTATCTGCAGTGATGTGACTTCCTGTGATTGAGATAATTCCCAATATAAGGACAAAACCACAGCTCCTTGAACTGAGAGAAGAGGGATTCAACTTTCATGTCTCTCCCTGCATAACCAGAAAGAGGAAAAAAGAGATCATTATCCCATATGCAGATGCCATCTAAGGTCTGGGCTATGGACTCTTTTAGGAACCTTTTGGCCTTGTGACACAGCTGTGCTCATTAGGACAGTGGAAATCAGGGCTCAGTTTTATCATTTTCTTTGCAACATGAACAAACTGAATGAGCATTAATAAGGTTCTAATTGGCAGCAGGTGTGACTATGTTATAAAACAACCCAAAATTAAAGAAGCATTTCAATATGCTACCTAATATTAAGTTTTTCAGTATGAATGAAAGAAAACTAAAAAATCACTAGCAGGCCTTGGTTTGAAAAAAGAATGGACTTAAAAAATCACTCCAAAGTGTAATAATGTAAGTAGAAAGCTCTTGGAGGTGTTTTTAAACAATTCCTTTTTAAAGAGCACCTAGGTCAGACCTATTCGGAATTAAATCAATGGCAAAGTCCAAGGTGTCAACACAGCAGGCACACACATTCCAGCATAGTCTGTTAAGCAGGAGCTAAGATTTTGACCAGCTTTCACAGGTCTTAAAGTACTAGCTGGTTCCAAACTTTTTGATTTTGTGAGCTGTTCTGTTATCATCTTTCTGAAAGAGGATTGAGGACACTTTTCCACATGATCAGTCCAGCTATAAAATAGTATTTATTCTTCAGACTGAGTTATGAAAACCTCTTTTTTTGCTTTGTTTGTTTTTGTTGTTTTTTTTCCTTAAGTAAGAGGTGATCTATACACTCTCTTTGAATTATGCCTTGTAAACAAAACCTTTCATATGTTCAGTTATTCCCATTCAAGAAAAGCAATAGAGGTTTGCTAGTATCATTCATTACACACATTCCATCCTTTAAGCAAATTTGATGCAAATGTAATTACAGAAATCTAAATAGAATTAAATATGTGTTTTCCCAGCATTTAGATTTATGCAAATTCAAGGAAAGTATAATTTGATTGACAGAGAAATTGGTAACAGAACTAGAAGCATTGTTAAAATTTATTCTAGCAGCATATTCTCAAGAACTTGTGAACTATAGAATATTCTGAATGAAGTTAAGGGCATCTTGCTTACCAGGCAGATGGCTTCAGAGAAGATGTTGTGGCCTGCTGCAGTTACTCTTCATAAGACAACTGGTGTTCACCCCAGTCCAGTATAATCCATATCTGAAGCCATCTTTAAATGCAGAATGAGATGTCTATATTAGCAATCATTGGTTATAGCATTTGTGAACACTTTTCAAACTAAAAAACCCAGCTGATCTAGTATAACATTTAACAATATTTGGAGAATTTTAAATATAAAGTCTATTCCTTCCTGAATAAATATAAGAATACTCACACTGTGTACTGAAAATCTGCTTTAACTTAGTGAGGGTGAATACTGCGTCAGATGAAATAGATTTATCTTTTTTTTTGTTATGTTTTTTTTAGTAAACATTGATGGGGTTATCAACTCAGAAGTGTCTGTGATAGATTGCCAGTAATGGTTGGAAAGGCCCAGGGATGATTGTAAGTCACATTCATCTTTCACAGCCTCTTAGCTAGAGATGACAGTTATTTTCAGGGCTCCCATGAAGAACATAAAGTCAAAAACCTCACTGAAGAACGGGTCAAATTAATTTCATATCAACTTCGTACAATGACTGAATGCCTAGGAGAAAAGTGAAGATAATACTAACCAAGTAAATCCAAATGACGAAACAAAGCTTTCTGAGATACTGTGTCTAGTCCCCAAGGCTGTCTTTCCTCTTAGAACCTCTGTGAAATGGATGCAGGTATTTGCAATACAAAAGTCTAAAAATGTGGCTGATTCTAGTCTCTCCAGTGGTTGATCAAAGAAGCCAAGTGCATCCATTTAGTCCAAATTCTGCTTTGTTTCAAAGTCTTATCAACAAGACAAAGGTTCCCCTATGTAGAGAGAAAGTGAGACACTGCAAAATATTGCCCTTCCAAAAGTATTCCTCTAGCTTCTCACTGTAGGTACTTGCTGGAAATTGATTGAGCAATCATATAAGTGGGGGGGGTGGCAGCTTGTAGGCTTTTATTCTTGTCAAACACACCTGTTGAATTATTTTACAGGAAGAAAAGGATCATAGAGCTTTAAAACTAGAGGGGACACTATCAGTGAGCAGTAAAAGTGTTTAAGAGAATATTAAACATGGAATATATGTTTAACAAAATTGGTCAGCTCAATCTCTATTGTACTTGGGGTCTCTTTAGCAGCACCTAAACTATTTTGAGCACAGTATAATCATTCAAGCAAAGCAAAATCTGATGTACTATTTGGGAGTCTGGAGATAAACTGGGTGGATACCTAACCTCACCTAGATGTGGCCCCTTGTCCAGACAGCTCATCTATTCCTTGGGCTCTAAGATAAAAGGCCTGTCCCCAGCTTGTAGCCTAGGTCTGGTGAAAGAATTACCTCATCGGACAGGCATAAGAGGTGTGATATTGATCTCTTACTCTTTAAGTCTTTCTAAAAGATAGTTATAACCCAAAAGGAGATCCACGAGAGAAAACTGTGGAAGAAACATGCATCTAATATACCCCAGAAAAAAAAGGGAAATCTGATGGCTTTTAGCACTCCCTGTCAATCTCTACTGCCTGAACTCTGCAGTGTCATTCAGCAGTCCAGATTTAAGCCACTCCCCTGCCTTAAATCCTGCTGAGGTGTCCTTAGTCTTTTGCATTAGTTCCAGATGAACAAAAACCTGTCAGATCTTAGGGCCAAAGAGGCTCTATTGCAAGTTACAAACCCCATGGAAATACCTTCAGAACTAAGGCAGGTCAAGTGGACAGGTAAGGAGGAAGAAACAGGTCTAAAATTGAAAGAGTACTAACTGCCAGGAGGGAATGTCAGCTAAAAGCAAACAGTTTGGTTTTTTTTCAACATAGAATTATGTGACTGAGATGGTAAATTCTGAGCATCTTAACATTAAGTCATACTTGTTCGCATGTTAGAAATTGAAGAGGCCAAGGCTGGAAGTTAAAAGATAACAAATTATTTCTGGAGCAAAGGGATCTTTGCTTCCACTTTGTTGGAAATCCTGCAATAAAACTTTTAATTGTTGTTTTTTAAGAAATCAAAAACATTCAAATAAGCATCATTATTGGTTAAACTGTCATTGATAAATGTTTCTCATCCATGGGCAGGAATTTCTGAGCAGAACTAGTGAGACCACAGTCTCCTCAGAGTAGCCAGTACCATGATAATCCATTCCACATGGATGATTGCTGATCTGAGCCCCTGCACATCTCTTTGCAGGGCAGGTGTGGGACCAGCCTCAGCCTGGGTTTTACTGCATCTTTGCTGAGTTCCCTGAATATTACTATTTCTTCCAGGATTTATCTGTTTTCTATTTACTAGAACAATTTGGAAAAGAATGCAGATTAGTCTCAGAATATAACACAGGACTTTTTCTGAAATACTGTAAAGTTTCTTTTTGAGGAGAATAACTATTTCCTGCAAAATTCAAAGTTTACCCAGTATGTATCTGGGCATCTTAGTGAATTTAGCCATAATAATTAACAAGTTCCCTTGTGCACCTTCTTCTTGGAAATTTCTCATGTTTATCTTCCACTGAAAAAGTGATGATATCCATAATGTCACAGAGCTGAGCATATAATTACTGGAACAGCACTGGCTATCAGGATGTATTTTGAAGGGTCTCCTTATTAACTTCTTTTTGTTCAATCTTATTTCTAGTCCTGTTCTACCGTTAGAAAGGCTAACTTTCCAGGAAATCAAAATCACAGTAATTTGCATGTGATTTTTTCTTTGTTTTTTAAGAGGACATGTGTCAGCCTTATATTGGAACTGGCTCAACCTGTGAAATATAAGGCATATGAACTTTTATTTTCTAGACAACTTTTAAGTTGGTATCAATTCTCTTGGCATCATGTTATTCACTTTCTTGGAAGAAGATGGCTCTGCCTTCTTGCTCGTCTCCCCAGAGGCATTTGGTGGGTGGCAGCTGTTAGTGTCTCCCATCCCCCAGGCTTTCTTTGTGGGACAAGTGTTTCAGCCCCTAACCAGTAAAGCTTTAAAATACTCCACTTTAAAAAATACCACTTTAGTTTATTGGTGCATTTTATGTATGGTTGGCCAAAGACTGGATGTGATATTCTGGATATGAGCAAAGTAATGTCCCTTGATCTACTGGTTATGCCCCTGTTATTGCAGTTCTGGGCACTGTTGGGACTTCTTTGCTGCCAGCAGACATACCTGGCATGCACTCAGGTTGCTGTCAATTAATGCACTTTTCTCACTGAGGTAAAACTGATATTATTTGAAAGATTTTTGACATAAAAATGTGCTATTCAGGAAGCAAGATTAAAGTTTTTGGGGTTTTTTTTGTTTGTTTTGTTTTTTAGTTTTTTAATGCTTCAGCTTTTTTGTAAATACATTTAATCAAAATATAATCAAGTTGTTATGTGAAAGACCCTGTATTTACTTAAAATGCTTTGGAAAAAATATTGAAGAGCAGTTCAAAACAATTGCAATTATATTTTACTGTGATAGGGTTTCAACAAATAGAATTATAAAAAGCACAACATCTTGATGAATGAGAGTCTATATCCCATAGATATGATGGTGTATGAAGCCTAAAATAATGAAAAATTTCTTGTTCCATAGAAGTACTGTATAGATAAATTATACAGCTAGTCTAATCTAGAACATAGAAAGCTATTAAACTGTTATATTTAGTTTGTTCTAAATCTGAACTGTACTTTAAATTTTAGTTGTAATATATTGTCTGAGAAGCCCTGAGAATGTAAGTGCATACGGTACAGCTCTCCTACCCACTTATCATAAATGTTTTCTAAGAGTACCAGCATGACAGTATCTGGGCAAGGACAACATGTTCCATATGTTCTGCTTAGATAAAGTTCTGTCTCTATCCTTTATGCTTTGTATCTCATAGAATCATAGTAATATTTATGTTGGAAAAGACTTTAAGATCATCAAAGTGCTATTGATGCAGGGCATAGGCTGCCTTAACCTCGGTGACACCTCCATGCTGGATGAACCATTGTCCTCATCAGTGATGGGTTCCACTTGCAGGGGCTCACACCTGCTGCACCTGGGGAGGGCCAGTCACAGAAGAGACAGGTCTGCTGCACTGGAAAGGGACTCATCACCACTGTCCCTGTCCATGAAGTCATCGTGCTTAGACAGGCAGAGGGAGGGCAGGAAATCTCCAAACCATGCATCCTGTCTGTCTCTTGGGCCTTTTTCAGGGAAGGCTGGGTGCAATTCCAGCAGTCTCTCTCCCTTGCTCTCTCTCTGAGCCTCCTCATCCCACATCCCTTCTCCTGCTGCCCTCTGGTGCTGGGGTGGGAGCCTGGCAAAGCCTGTCAGGAGCTCTGTCTGGGCAGCTGTGTCGCTGGTGCTGGCTGCAGAGGTCAGAGAGGCCATGGCTTCCTGCCGGGTGGAGCTGGGTGTTGCTCTGGTCCAGGGGGTTTTCCAGGTGCCTTCTGTCCCATCTGGGGTGCCAGAACTGATGCCTTGAGAAGGCTGACCTAGAACAGAGGCTAGACAGAATTGAGAATAAAGTAGGTATTTATTGAAAGGCCTTGAAGGATACACCTTGGGCACTACAAGAGCCTGGCCAAGGCTACACCCAAGACAGACCAAAAATAGTCATTAAATGGATGACTGGTCATGAGGTCTCACATTTTTATAAGTTTTGGCCCATATTGGGGTTAATTGTCCAATTACGGCTTCAGGTGGTGAAGCCCCATCCTTGTTTTCTCTCTTCAGTCCACCATTGTTTATGCTTTGGGGCCTGAAACTTGTAACTCCGTTATCAAGCTAGAAAAAGAATTGTTTTGTCTACCTACTCTGTGAAGAGAGCTCACTAACACTTAATATGAAGCTCAAGACTACACACCTAGGCAGCACAGAATCTGAAAAATATGAAAGCTAAAACTTAAGGCATCAGACACCAGTGTTCCCTGGTGGAGCTGCAGGGCTAAAGTGCCCTTTCTGCACGTCCTTCTGTGAGAAGTGCTGCTTGAACTGATGCTCCACTCCCTGTGTGCCCACCCTGCTGGCATCACTCCTAGTCACTGCTGCTGCTGTGGGTTTCTTTTATACATATACAACTTTTATACATGGGAAGGCCTAGATGCTGGTGCTCCTGGCTCTACCCTGCTCCCATCAAATATTTGAGGGATCCTGGCAGATCTCTTGTATCCCCCTGAGGTTCCCCCAGTTTGGGAATTGTGCTGGCTCTGGAGCTGCTTGATTGGTAACTGAGTGATACTTTTATTATCACACATACTATGGGAAATTTTGTGGTGTCTGTTCTTAGGGTTTTTTCCCAAAAACTTGCAAGGATAATTTTAAGACTGACACATCAAAATTCTGTGTGAAATCAATTTCTGTTTTCTAAAATATGTTTTAAAAAGCAAGTAACCCCAACTTTTCAGTGACTGCTTTCATTTGACAGGTTCCAAATACAAATTTTCCATTATTTTATTCAAATATGAGTGTTGTTAATTCCTACATAAAATATATCTGTTTTCCAATTTAAAAATCCAAAGGCTTTTCATTGCTTTTTTTAAATAAATTAAAACATCAGGAACTGCCTTCAGTTTTGAGATTCAGCCCTGGGTGTCTGGTGTTTATGTGTTGAATATGCCAGCTCCCATACAGCAAACGGAGCCCTGGCCAATGCAGATGATGGTCATTCAGCTTGCCACAAGTAGAAACTTACCTGTAGTCACCTGCATAATTTTCCAGACTCCATCATTTGAATTAAAGTGGGATTCAGGTCCCTAAACATAGGCATTGACTACAATTTGAAGTGCTTTTGTGTATTGAAATAGTGCACAGGCCTGATAGACATGACACAGGGCTCAGAGGAGTCTTTCCTGATTTGAATACCAAGCAAGGTACCCAACAGCAGCCTAAATTGTACTAAACTAAGTTTGGTTTAGGTAACCAAATCTCACACTACGTCTCTGTTGACAGTAATGAGAGATTAGATATGTTAACGGATGTGTATACATCTGAAAAAACAACTCTATGGTTAAGTTTCTGGCTGATTCTGAATTCCTTTTAAAATATTTTAACTGCACTAAACTCACCCGTATGTAAAAATAATCTCTTCAGAAAAAAATAATATTCAGTTTTTTGCTTGGCTCTAGACAAAATGTAGCAAGCCTCACTGTGATTTGGGAAAAAAATTTAATAACTTAAATGCAGAAAAGAAATATGAGTCTAAAATATTCTGAAGGAAACAGAGTGTTTTTTATATAGTAAAAAATTGATCAGGTTTAAAGTTCCATTAATGATGAGATAAACTGTGAATACAAACAATGCTAGTAAATTCAGTAAGTAATTGAGAAGTAATTATTTATTAATGAAAGAACCAGTTTATTAATTAATTCATTTTTACCACTTTTCTGACTTAGATGTTTTCAAATGTGTCCTCTGAAAATCAATCCGTTCGTCTTAAATCAATCATCTAGAAATACAAATAATGCAGATCATAGACAGGATTGAAAATGTGGTGTTAAATCCACATTTACACTCTTCCTTGTTTCTAAAACTAGAATTTAATAATATGTCTCAATTCAGGAAAATCAGGATGTTGAGATATACTTCTAGCTCCTGCTCTAGATCTGAAAAGCTTAATTTTAGGCCTTTAGAATAGCATTTCAATTACCAACTAAACACATTTGAAATAGATTTTTCCTTCTAAATGTTAAAACATATATCTTTTAATTTCAAAAGCTTCTGTACTGTTTTACATTGCAATGAATTTAATACGTCACTGAGTATTTCATGATAACTGAGAAATGGAAGCCAATAACATTTTCTTTTCTTTTTACATTTCTTTTCTCATTACTAAGTTGTAGCAGTTGCTGGATGCTGGAGACAAGAAAGTCAGAGTCCCTGTTTTGTATGTTTTGGCATATGATGCCATCTCTTGCCACTGTGATGAGCAGCCTTTACCTCACTCTTACCAGGGACTGGGAATAACAAAGCACTAAGACACTTGGGTGTAGGAAATCTGTGTCCAGAGAATTGTTGACTCATATCATGACTAATGTCACGTCATGACTAATGTTGACTCATGTATAAGTTGACTAAGTAGATGAGCTCCAGCTAGAGAGTCTGAACAAATAGTACCCTGTAGCATGTGAAAATCTTCTTGTTATTACATCTAGCGGGTCTCATTAACACTAATATTCAAATAGCTGGTCTGACTTACTCAGAACAGGTAATGGCCTCTGCACTGTTTGTATCAGCTTGTGTAACTGAGATGCTGCCCTAGCTCCTCAACCGTAATGAGGTGCAGGAATTGTGCCCAGCTTCCCTCATATTACAGAAATCATCCCTTTTCACAGGAAAATTTTGCATATTTATGAACTGCCCTTGTCTGAATATAAACCATTTTTGCTGAAAAATTTCCAGGCAGGTCTATCCTAAGGCACATTTGATGCTCTGAAAGTATTTTTTTAAAATCTTGTTTCTGTTGTTTTTTGAGCAACTGTCTTCCACTCCCCATTCCATTGATAAAATAAGTGATGTATCCATCTGAAAGTAAAACAGAAAAATGGCTTTCTCTTTACATATATAGAATTATGTTTGGTTTTCTGTTTTGGTTCAGTTTTTTTTCCAAATGCCTTCTACTGGAGTTAAACAATTAACTTCTAACTTTGGAAGTTGAACCTGAAGAAGAGTTCCTTGGATATGATTCATGTGACTTTTATAGTACCTTGCATATGATACGTGGTGATTGAAAATGTTTTTTACAAGTAAGACCATGAACTTTCATAAACTACTTTTGCTTTTCTGTGTCACAGATAGGAAATGGCATTTGAAACATAAAGCTTACGGTGATGAGTTTAATTTAAATGAGCTGCTGTTTGAAATAGATAACACTTTCATTTTAGTAAATTAATGGTGTGGCAAAAGGAAATTCAAAGATGCTTCTACCTGTAATAAAAAAAATTATGCTCTCTAGAATTCTGATATTGCACCATGTGATTACATTACCTAATCTTATTAATTTTATTACATGAAACATAGCAAAATGTTTCCTTTATATATTAACATAAATGTAATTTCAGGCTTTATACAAATCTTGGTGCAAAAATCCCAAATAGCTCTGGAATCATATTGATGCTCTCTAATAAAATCAAAACTGTTACTGTCAAAAGATAGATGTAAAGCAAGGTTTGTGGGAAAGATTGTTGGGGTTAGGTTAGCTCCAGGATCATCTGGGGCTGGGAAAGGCAAGACAAGGCAATCCTGGCAAGGCCCTAGCTTTGCTGCTCCTCTACTTTTCTCATCTGGAAAACTCACAGGATTTGCTTACTGTTAGGTCTTAAACTGAGGTTGGGGTTAGGGTTCAGTGTTCAGTTTAGGGTTAGGGTTGACAGAGTCAAAGCGCCTAGAGCTCCAGAAACACTGGGGCTGGAAAAGCCATGCCAGCACAATTCCTGCAAGGCCCCAGCCTTGCTGCTCCTACATCTTTCTGAAATTGAAACCCATAGGATTTTTTTAGGTTTAGATCTGAAGCTGGGGTTAGGGTTAGGGTTAGGATTAGGATTATGTTTAGGGTTACGGTTGAGAGATTCAAAGAGCCTTGAGCTCTTGGGGACACTCCGGCTGGAAAAGTCATGCCAAGCCAATCCCGGCAAGGGCCCCAGCCTTGCTGCTCCTACATCTTTCTGATCTGAATAGCCCATAGTGTTAGTAAGTGAATAGATAAAAAAGTAGGAAAACAATTCCAATGTTGCCACCTCAGAGCATCCTTTATACCCTGTGGTGTCCAATTTCTTCAGTACACCAGTCCAAATGACAAGAAGCATTGTTTAGAAGACGTAACTGGGAATGTATGGTTCTCAAAATGTGCAGTAACTGCTATTGATAAATAGTTATGAGCCATACACAAAATAGGGAGTATTTCACAACAGTTATTTCAGAACTGATAGTTACTGGCAAATGCTGAATTACTTACACATTATTTTCAACAGGACAGAAGTCAGGCAAACACTATTGTGGTGACAAGGACTTTTAAAAAACTAACGTGATTCAGCGTTTGAATTATAAACCATTTTCATGTAATTGATATTTAACTTCAGATAATTAAGTCTCATTGATGGTAATCTGCATTAATGTAATTTCTCCCACTTATTCATGCCTGCAGAGCATGCCATGGGGAGTGTGGTGCTCTGAAATCTGACGATAGTACTGCTCCGTATCTCTGCCACATACTTGTCTCCATCAGGGTCAAACACCTTATTTTAACAAAAGAGGTCCAATGTAATTAACTCTCCAAATATTTCTAGATTTCTAGGGTCTGTATGTATTTCCAATTCACTTCAGTAGCACATTTCTGAGGCAGACCTCCCAGTTATCTCTCCACCTTCCCTTTGGTTAATGGTATGGATTGCTCTGGGGTGCACAAGTGGGATTTCTTCTGGATACAGTTGGACACTGCTTTCTGGGATCTCATCTGGTGTGCAAAAGTTATGGATGCGTGCTCAGGGCAGTCCACACTACAGGAACACTGTGAATATGGGATCCTCAGCACCAACTGTGTCACTGCAGTAGCTGCTAATAAATGCAGAAATCTCGAGTTCCTGCTCTCTCTTCTTGCAGAGAACTGTCCCGTGGGGACAGAAGAGCAGTGGCCAGCTGGAGGTTTGAAGTTATGCTGCTCCAGGGAACACAGATGCTTTTCACCACCAGAGCATCTGTCCCTTATATTTGCTTAATTGCAAAAGTGGTTCTGACACCAAGCAACAGGCAGACTAAATATTTTATTTTGAATGGGATTAGAGTTGCTATTTTTGGCAGATTAAATAACAGAGCCCTTCTTAATTAAAATAAGTGAAATAAAAAGTGTTGACATTTTTAAATGAACATCTGCAGTGGCATTGTTCTTTATAGTTATTGTACACTGTGCGACTGTATATTTGGCCAGTGCTGATTCTGAGATTAAAAATTATGTAGTTATTTGACTTGATGGATTATCTTTCTTTCCTGAGGACTGGAAAGCCTTTTTAAATACAAAGAGCAGTAAAATTTCTCATTCCCTTTCTGTATCTGTTTTCACAAGACGTTTGCAACTATTTGGGTACATTCATGAGAAACTGCCAAGGCAATCAGTGCCAGTGCAGGTGCATTCCACAGCAGAGTGAGGGATTGTGACATATGAGAGGGGTGGTTTCTGGGTTGCAGAAACCCCAGGGAAATGAAGAGGCATTCCAGGAACTGGCAGTGTGATGCGGGTGGGACAGCAGTAATGGCAGACACCCCACTCCCACAAAGGGCAGCCCTGAGGAGAGGGCTGAGCAGTTTCTTTGGTCCTGTCTCATGTGTTCCATGAACATTGTATTAAACAATACTTGGAATCCTTGTTAACAATGTTTAATGATTTCCAAATGACCTAGCTTAGTGACAATTATGTGTAAAATTATGGTGAAAAGATCTCAAAATGCTATGTCATACGAATCTAAGAGCAACTTTTGACTGAGCAAGGTAGGTTTTTTTCTGGAAAAGGTCTTGTCAAAGGGCAAGAAAATGCTTTTTCCCCCTTGAAAAAGATGAAATGAAAATTAAGAAAATAACTACAGTTTGTCTTTCATCTCTTCAATTATCTTAACAGAACTCTTACTGTCTCATCATCAAAGCCATAGCATCATAAAAGATTTGGCAGAGGGTAATGTAAGACAAGAAAATTCTAAATAACTCTAAAAATGAGCAGCTCAAAGTCACAAGTAAAGGGAATGTAGTGGTGTGCAATTGTGTTTAACTTTTAAATGAAAAACTTCATTTTCTTGTTACAATTGTTAAATGTTGCAATTTGAGAAGTGAGGTTCCATCACAGACCAGAATCTGTTTTTGGTATATTTTGCCCTGCTGATTTAGACATGAAGAATCATGAAAGTCAGATTGGAAACAGTTCTTGTTTCCAACATTAAATGTTTTGTGAGCATGTATTAGCTTTTATCTTTTCAGGGACAGATTCTGGATTGTTCAGTTTTTCACTCAGTACAGACAAATAACACTGATTCCTGAAGGTGTGGCTGTATGGACTCACAGGTACTTCTGGTGTAGGTTTGGAGGGGATGTGCTATGAGTGGTTTTGTGGTACTGCCTTGGGGCTGCAAGAGAACAAGTTGTGGCCTCACAGGCTCTGTTTAGGATGAGGATGATCTCCTGATGAGGGAGGTAGGACATGCTAAACAGCAGAGTGTCTCCAAGCATCCAGGACATAAGGTCACAGGAGTTCATTGTGCTTTCTCTCTACAAGGTGTAGGTTGTCACCTGTCTGCCATGAGAGAACCACCCCCAGTGACTAAAACCTGCTCAGGCTTCTGGTCCATGTGTTTCACAACCTCTCATAAGGTATAATATGCTGAATGATACTTTTAAAGTTGGTCAGTTTGCTCAAAGCTTATAGTGCAAGAAAGTGTTGTGGAAAGGGGCAGAAGGGAAGATGCTTATGTTTCGGACCTTACCAAAAGCTTTAGAGAACCAGATTACTCTTCTGGACAAATGGACCAGTAGTATGGATTCAGTTTAGCATGAGTGATTTGGTTTGACAAATTCAAGACCAAACTCAGTCCTGGCAATCAAAGATTATTATAGCGATACAGTCAAAAAAATTGGTTATTTTTTGAGAGGTTTCTGGCAGTAAAAGTTCTCTTTCAGCCTCCCCCTTTTTATCCCCCTCCCCATTCAGAGTAGCACTGGAGATTTTAAATATTCACTGGCAGTGATAAGCACAGTACTGACTTTTGTGGACCTACCTAATAATTTTAACTATTCAGTATGCTATTGGTCTGGACAGTGTTTATTTGCACTCTTAAGGAGTATGCAGTAGGTTGTAAAATGTGTGTTATTGCAGCTGAATAGGTGTCCAGGGCTCATAATCATTCAATACAGCAAGCTAGAATTAGAAGTGAAATATAAGTGTGTTTCCTTCATGAACTAGAGAGAGAAATTGCATTTCTTAATGCCTGGTACAGAGAAGGGTTAGTCCTCTCTTGCCCTTCACCTTGTAGCCTTTCCCCTTCTGTAATGAGGAGAGGTACTGCCAGCAGTGCAGTGAATAGTTTGATGGTGTAGCTCTTTCTCAATAATGTGCATTGCAGAATAAAGGGCAAACTATACTGGGCTAGGTATTGCAGGGTAGCTCACATTGGTTTATCCAATACAAGTTATGTCAAGTTAAATGAAATCCTCATCTTTTTTTCTTAATCTCCAGGACACTATACTTTCACAACAAGTGAACTGAACTCTAACCCAAACAAGCTCAGTTTATAATAACTCCAAAAGCATTTATTGAATATCTTGCTGTGTTCCAGTATCATAGGTCAAAATACAACTGAGTACTAATTATGCTGTTTAATGCAACCATTTTGAAAGTCTATTTCTAACCTTCCTTGTTGGTTTCACATTTTCTTATTCTATTAGCAGCCCATTTTCTGCTCCCTTCTCTCCCTATTTGACATTTCAGAATGAATAACAAAGCAGTTTTCTAAGTGCATATGCATTTCCTCAAGGAAATCAGGACTTGAGCACACACATCGGTCTTTGCATGCATGCCAACAAAGCATGAATAAAAATATGCCTGCCTTTGCTTGCCTACATGCCAAGGTCCGACCTTCCACGCTTTGAACTCTTGCTCCAAAATGCAAATGCATAATTCAAGAGGACTGAGGCAGAATAGTCTTGAGCATAACTTCTGGGTATATGCTTCCTATAGCAAAATACTCAGATTTGAATTATGGTTTTAAACTTCCTCTGCCCCAGGAGAGGTGGTTCTACAGAAAGAGGTCAAGGAAAATCAGGGTGCCTAGTGGCTGGAGGAGTCTGCCTCGGCCAGCAGGCAAGTGCTGAGGATTGTTTTCTTTCTGGAGAGACTTTCAGGTAAAGTAAGAACATTAACCATGAGAATTTCAGATATAAGGGTGAAATAAGTAGGAAAAAACACCTTTGTGTGTCTCAAAAGACTATATGCAAGAAAGAGAATTGTTTTTCCAAAGTAAACTATTCTGTGCATGTGCCAAAGTCGAGCTTGTAGAAAAGTCAGTCAGGTTCAGGTACTGACTGTCGAGATGGTAGCTAAGCAAATGTTATGGGATAAGAAGGCTTGACTATTGCTTAGGTCTAATTATATCTAATATGCCTCATTTATTGTTGTTTTTCTTGCCTAGGTGCTCATAATTCTTTTGAGGGAAATTGTTAGGGTGTCAACCATAGTGGTGCATGTAACTGAGTTAATAAATTAAGAACAAAAATAAATGTTCCTAGGTAAAGGTGGTAGCAATCAAGTAATTTTTGTGTCTCATTACATTCTGAAGAAATGCAGCCCATCATGTCACAGAAGAATGATGTTTAGGAGTCCAAATGTATTATACTGTTGCCTATGTGCATATTTGTTTTCCCCTTCTCACAGATACAGACAAAGCTACTATATAAAAATAAATACATGCAGACTGGTAGCCTGTGACTACTGGTGTACAGATTTTTTGGTTTTTTTTCCTCTGCTGAGTATTTGTCGTGTTTGGAAGTGTCGTGGGAAATATTCTTCACTCTATCTTGCAACACTTGGTAGCTGAAGAAAATGTGATATTACTGCTGTACAAAAAAAAAAAAAAATTCCTGCCACAATTATTTAGCCATTAGCATGCATTCAGATTTTGATATGCCACTATTATAGCACAGATTTACTGACAGCTCTGGCTACTGGAAGAAGCCTTGCTCACCCTTAAATTACCAGCTAAATTTTCCAGCTTCCAGGGAACCAGAAATTCAATCAGTCACCACTGCCAGCTCTGTAAGGTATTACCAAAGTGCTGCTGGAAATGATGCAGAGGTATTTTGCAGGGATAGCTTAGAAAGATACTTTCTTAAATACTGTATTTCAGAATTGTATAAATTAGTCAAATGTATCTTCTGGAATTCTTGTAGCATTTATACAGAGGCTTTAATATTCTTGTGATTCACTCTTCACTGACTTTTCAAAGATTGAAAACTTTTACAAATGACATCTTAGGAAACACGAAGCAAAGTCTTTCAACAATCTCCAGAATTTACTAAAAATTAATTTAGTGCATTGAATTTTTTTTTATAGAGACATGTTTCTGTATAAAAATTAGACTTCACAGTTAATGCCTTGTAGCTCCTACAGCTTAGAAAATATTTTCAAAGGTTCTAATGTATCTGGAGCCTTAGACAATGTTCTCTCAATTAACTGATTTGAATTTGGCCTAGATCATGCAGGCCTTGGTACATTTTACTTCTCTCTTGTTTTACCTAGCTGGTTTTCATCTTCAGTGAAAAATACAGAATGAAGCAACAGAGTGCTATACTCCAGCTAATTTGCAATATGCTTAGAACTAGCTAGTAAATTAATTTTCACTAAGAATACAGCTGACTTCTTTCTTTTTAAAATTAAAAGATTTGTTCATGCACTTAATTTTATTTAGTCTGTTTTCATCAGTGGAAAAGTACTGATAAAATAGTTGACCATTAGAAGACAGATAAAATAGAATGATGCATCTTCATTACTATCGTATTCTCTCTGAACTATTTTTTCTTCTTCCTTCCAGGACAGTTCTGTTTACTCTGACCTCTGTAGTTGTGCTTGTCATCACTACTGACTGGATCAGCTGGGACAAACTGAATCGTGGATTTCTGCCAAGTGATGAGGTCTCAAGAGCCTTCTTGGCTTCTTTCATCTTGGTGTTTGACCTTCTTATTGTCATGCAGGTACATTCTCCTAATGTTCCACTTAGGCTGTTGTGGCTGCCTAGTCACTCTGTTTCCTCTAGAGCAAACGGCATTTAGCTAAGGCTACAAAAAGGTAAATAAATGTTTAGCTTGCAATCACTCTTAGTAAGGGTATTTTATAATAGCATTCTCAGTAACTTTGCAAAAAAGGCCTCTGGCCTTTTATTGTGAAAATATTGTTGATTTATCTTCTTAGAGTGCTAGGTAAGAGCTGCATGACTTTTCAAATTAAAAAGTGTTTTCTGCAAAATTTACATCAGGAAAAGAAATAGAAGCTGGTTGTTTTGTAAATTCAAATAATCTCTTAGGAAGATGAGGTAAATTTAGACAAACAAGAAAGAAATACTTCCATATTTCAAGAATTTACAATATTAGGTATACACACACTAAGATACTTTATTAGATGAAAAATAGTATTTGCTATTAAGATTCAGCTTTCCACTTTTAGTTGAAAATTTTGTTACTTGATGACAGGTCTTCGGAGTGTAATGACTTCTGCCTGAAAGCTTAACTGGGGATATGATTCATTGTAATCTGCTTGATGTCTGCTCCTTTGAATCTAGCTACTAAGAAAGGAATCTGGGTCACAAGTATGTGGCCAAAAACTTTCTTCATCTGATTCAGTGCTCTCCCCTTGGCGTTTGTGTTTGGTTTGAGCCTTGTGTGAATAATTCACCCAAAGCTCTGTGAAAAATTGTGTCATTTGGGCTGAGGCAAGGAAGAGGAGCATTGAAGGCCCAGACTTTGCTCTTGGTCTTAGACATGATAGACTGTTGAACTGAAGGTCAGCAAAGAATATGAGAACCAATGGGTCCTTCCTCTTCAATATATTACGGACTCTGCCAGCAGAGTGCATTTCTGAGACACTCGGTTCTCTTTAGAAAGCTATCTATTGCTTGAGTAATTATCACAGAGGTGAACTGGTGACAGTCAGATTTTATCACTGTTGTACTAGTGCACAGTACATGTGGAAGGTGAAGAGAATACTGTAATTCAGTTTTGTTTTCCAATGTCCACCACTGTTCTGTGCTCACTGTGGTTCATGGTTGGAACTGGGAAGATAAGAAAGGAAATACTGTTTTTCTCATAATACTGCTTTTCTCATAAGATTTCTGGTGCTTCATTTTCTCTGCCTCTGAATTTTATGTTTTGCTTGATGATTCAAAAAGATTCAAGAGAATGTATAATAAATTATTGTACTTTACACAGCTGTAATGAAAGTATGAATGAAAATGCAGGATGTATCAAGCTATACTGAATTTGATATTTCATGCAGGGTAGAAAAAAAGAGCTGTCTTCATATAAAATAACTACTAAACCATTCTTTTGGCTTTGAAAAATGTAATTCCAGTATTTTGACCTTAGAGTTGCTGAATATAGAGAAAAATCTTAGGTGAAGCAGCTTGTACTGAGCACTCTTCCATATTTTTATAACACAAAGCAAGAGGCTCTTTTTAATTGCATTTCTAAGTGACATTTGTGTGATTGAGTTATTTATTTACTTGAAGTTATTTATTTGGACTGTGAAAATATGTTGGCATGTTTTATTTACAATGTAGTTCTAGGATTGCTACTGCAATAATCTCATGTTGGGAGAGCAAAGTATTAAATCACATAGAATCACAGAATGAGCCAGGTTGGAAGGGACCAGAGTGGGACATCTGGTCCAACCTCCCTGCTCAAGCAGAGTAATCCTAGAGCACATTGCACAGGGTTGTGTCCAGACAGCTCTTGAATATCTCCAGTGAGGAGACTCCACAACTTCTCTGGACTCCAGTGCTCGGTTGAAGTTTTTCCTCATATTCAGGTGGAACTTCATCAGTTTCTGCCCATTGCCTCTTGTCCTATTGCTTGGAACCACCAAGAAGAGCCCAGCTTTCTCCTTTTAACACCTTCCCTTCAGCTACTGACAGACATTGATAAGGTCATCTCTCAGAAGTGAACTTAGCAATAAGGGCAGGTGACCAGTGACAGGTTTTCTGGATGAGCCAGGGCAGGAGGAAATTCGCCTTTAATAAAACTGATGAGAGATCCAGCTCCATTATTGGTGCAGGTTTTACAGGGAGGAACCATATACCCTGGACTACTTTTGTCAGAATTATGTGGAGTGTTTCATTCCTCTCAGAGTATATTGCTCTTCCTAGCAGATTTTAGACACGCCTGTCAAACAGCATTACAGAAATGGATAACCATTTTGAAGACACACTTGTACTCAGCTAATTGTGCAATGTTTGCTGAAGAATCCTGCTGTGAGGTCTGGCTCTGTTGTACTGTATCTCCCGTGGCCTTCAGATCTGTGAAGGAGAAGGGACAGGTTCAAGTGGGGTGACTTTGTGAGAAAGCTTTCTGTAGCAAGTAATAGATTTTCCTTACTGCAGTCTCTCACACAGTAAAGACTTCCCCCTCTTCTTTTGTCCTTTCTACTTCCTCATCTATCTGTGGATTGTGGAAGTGTTCCTTATCAGTACTGATGTAAAACATTCAAAAATCATCCTGAAAATAAAAGTGAATTAAAGAACTAGAAAGGAACAGTCTTCTGTCAGTCTTCTACAGATTCACATTTTTGTACTTGCTATGAAATTCAAATTACATACCTGAGTATATTCCTAAATACCATTTAACCAAAAAAAAAAATCCAGTGTTTCTCATACCATTATTGGCATCATGGCATTTCTTTGTAGTGGGTCAGATGTGGATCTTTCTTGCCTGTCCTAGATTTCTCTACTTGAATCTGCCTCTAGAGCTGCTACTTATGGATTTATAGCTGCACTGAATTCCTTAGTCCCAAAATGCTGTTGTTTTTTTTTTCCTGAGAGTCACTGCCTTGAATAATATCAAGTCTCTTTCTCCTTTCAATTTTGAACACAGAAGAGTGCTCTCCTGAGCTTCACTTTCATCCATCAGGCACCTGTTTTCTTTTAGTTTTCCTGTATCATCTCTCTGTGACTGGTAACAAGGGAGTGAGTTATTGTGTATTAAGAGGGACAAGTTAGTGTGATCCCAGAAATGGCCAGCTCAGGAACAAGCTTATAGAAATGGAGTGTCCTACAGAGTGAAATGTAGAGGGAAGTGAGGCCCTGAGTAACCAGGGCATGGAGTCTCCACACCTCCTTCACTTTGTTGTTTTCTAAGGACAAGGCAAAGAGAATGGAAATTTATTATACTTACAGGTCACAGCATGAAATAATGCATTGGTAATCCAATGGTTTCCTTTTAAAGGAAAACACTTTAAAGTTTAATGAAAGTACAGGCAGTGTTTACGTAAAAGGGTGATGAGGGGAAAAAAGCATTGATATGTGCAATTAAAACCCAGAAGTTTCTGTTTAAATACTTTCAAGATCTTGTGGGATATATAAATTCCTTCTAAAAATCCATGAAACATTCTTTTGCCCCCTTTCCAGACCCTGCTAAAAAGTACAGTTTATTTCTTCAAGTCATTCAGTTACTTTGGGACTAAGAAAATTATAAGTAAAATAATTTTTTGCTGAGAAAAGGTGGGTGTATTTTGTCCCTTATTGTACATTACCTACCTTACCATTTTAACGAGCTGTCTGGTTTTTCTTGCAGTGTTACCATTCTGTGCTTGTCTAGTTTGATAGCTGGCACCATCATTTCATGCTATGGATTTTATTAAACAAGACATGTGAAGTACAATATTTTTAAGTACATTTCACTCTTTATACTGATTGCAGATGGGTAAATTTTGCTGGGATGCATTATATTTATCTCAGGCATTATAAATTCAACTCCAGTGTTTTCTTCAGCCGCTGTAACATGGTGTATTTGTGATGACCTGAATCCTCCTGTGCCAATTTACACCGGCTGAGGGCTGAGCCCTTTTTTTAGCTCTGTCACTTAGTTCCTCATTTGCAGAAGAGGAACAACTGTAGTTCTTTTCTTTCACCAGTTGTGTGATGGTCTGCTTAAGCCCCCAAGGTGCTCAGTGAAGGAGGCTGTCTGACTGGGTACAATTTCTAGTGTAATCAGGCACCGGTCCCAGCTTGAGCCTCTTGGCTCTAAGAGGACTACACACAAAATGAATTAGCTGGAAAAGCTTCTCATTTGTCACAGTCATTCCCTTTTACCCTGACAATGGGTATATGCCATACATGTGACACTGAGGCCCTTCCTTGGCAGCACTGGTATTTGCCTGAAATAACAAAGCAGCTGTCTAAAAGCAGACCCAACTTTTTCATATACTGCCCTTGGAAACTAACATATCCAGCCCAAATTCACAGAAAAATATGCACTTATAGGAACAAGAAAATCTGGGAATTGTTTGCAAGTCTTTCATGGGACTATTTTCATCTTTAATAGCAAAGAGAGCCTTTTCATAGATTCTGCTGTAATCAGTGTGTGATAGGCTTTGTTATTGCTGGGTGTAAGAAAAATTGTATTGCTTAAGAGTATATTGGAGTGGTTTATGTTGATATAACAGTAATGGTGACTGAAATAATTCAGATAATTTCAGCTCTCCACAGCAATGATCTGGAATGTATTATTTGACTGTAGAAATCTGCTTTGTTATGAGTGTTACACAGGATTTTATCTGAAAATGAAAAATCTGAGATAAGACTGAACAGGTTCAGCTGCTTTCTAAGTGATAGAATTGCTTGCAATTTTAAAATGCAAGCAGTGAATTAAAAAGAGAGAGATAAACCCCAGTTTGCCATCATTAGACAGAGCACTGCCTCGGCAGCAAGTTTTATGCCCACCCATATTTTACATTTAGCTACATGGAATATTGAACATACAAGACTTACAGACAGGTTGTACAGAGCATACAGATCCACCTATCAATAATACTGAGTTCAAGTAAGAAGAGGGAACAAGACCAGCTTGGTTGCTCTTAATCGAACCTTAGAGGGGAAAAGAAACAAGAGCATACTTGATATTGTTAGTTTAGCTGAGTTATTTATTTCTTCAAAGCTGATTGAATGGCGATGTTCATACTTCCTCAAAAAGTTTGAAGCTTATAATATGTAACATTAACAAAAAGACTGAATTACTTTTATTGCCTTTGACTTCTTCTAACATGCTATAAAGCTGCTGCTTTTATTTGTATGACAAAGCAGACATATTTAATTACTGAGTGTCTTCAGATATCAAATACATTAGATATTTTTGCATCTGTGTGAATCCAGACTTTACTGAGCACATCAATAAATAATTCGTTTTCTTATGTGTAGAGGAGGGGAGGTATTCCCTAGTGCTTTTAGTGATTTGAAATTATAGGCTGTGATGGTTTCTGAGTTTCAACTACCATTTAATTACTCAACTATACTGTCTTTGGCATCATTTCCCTGTGGGTCATAGGTGTTGTGCAAGTGTGGTCTTCAGTCAATAAGGTTTCTAGTTTCCTACAGGTGGGAAGCTAAAAAGTTTCCTTCTTCTGGAATCTGACCATGTTTGCTTCTCCACCATGTAGTGCTTTTTAGGGAAAGGAGATTCCTCAGAAAAACACCAGGTCTGATAGATATATAAATTGGGCACCAGCACTGCATAACACAGTGTAATTTCTGTGTTTCCCACTGGAGCAGCAAAACAACTAAGTCAATGTGGGAAATGAATAAATAGAAACTTCCACAGATACTGAAGGGTTTGATCTGCAGCCCTGGAAAGAGCTGGGGTTAATGTAGTGATAAAAGTACACAGACATTAAGCAGAGAAATCATAAACTTATGTTCTTATAGTTGTAAGTAAGAATATGCCTTAAGTATGAAATTGTGTTGGGTAGGACAGTGAAGAGTTTTGAATTGTAATAGTATGATTTATAGAGCAGGCTCAGGACTTAGAAGTTATAATAGAGATGTGTGTGTACGTCACCTAATGGTTTATTGCAGGAAGATCAGATGAGTGCGGCAGAATTTAGCAAAAGTGACAGGTTAGTAATAAAAAACAAACTTCATGTTAACTGTCTATTGGACCAAAATGCTGTACATTGCTGTGTGAAGAAGAAACTAGCGACTACCTTTGAGCTATGGCTGACTTGTTGCTTCTCTCCAAATCTCATACCTTCGAGGCTGATCTCTTATCTGATTTATTTGGGCAATAAATAATCTAAATAGCACGGTGGTCCCATCCCTCATTATTTACGGCACGACAAGTCAACATGCCTATAGAGTCTCCCAAATAGTCTCAGCAGTGTCCTGCAGCTGACTTTGGACTGTGCTATGCCTCAGCTGGTCCCCAAATAATTAACCTCTCTTTATCCCTTCCTAGTACCCAGAAAGTATTTGCAATATAATTTTTCATTAAATTCCTTACAGCCCTGCCTGGGCCAACGGTGTAGGGATATCAATACGTCATCACTCTTGTTCAAATGGTCTGAGCAGAGACAAAGGTGATGTTGATCAAACTGGGAAAGAGCTGTAGTTTTCACCTCACTCTCCCCAACACTTGTTTGATTGCTGCAGTAGCCAGTAATGCTGAACTTGTCTTGATACCTCTAGTGCCAGAATGACACAGCCTCAGGTAGTGTGTGATGGTACCATGTGCTTTCATCTCCCGCTTCATTAGCAGAGAGGGCAGCCACAGGCATGGAGAGGTCTATCCACTAACAACCAATGCCAGGTGGAGCTGTCAGAGCCTCTGAAATTAGTCACAGCAGGCATGGAATCCACTTCTCCCTGGATGAAAATAGCTGAATTAAAGAGCTGCTTTCAGGACTGGCTCTGGGGAAGGCAGCATGTGTCCTAAGGCAGCCCGATGCTGGGAGTGGTTTGAAGCACTTATGAGGGCCATAAGGGAGAAAGAAGCCCAGGCCCAGCAGTCATGGCTGCAGCTCCAAATCTGGCCACCTCCAGCTCATAGCAGACATTTACAAGCAGCTCCCTGTCTCTGCATAAAGATCATGGTGGTTGCAGGATAGTACTGCTGTGCAGGGTAGCATGTCAGCAGAAAGGCTTGAAATTGGCTTAATCCCCTGAAATGGTGTCCCTCCATCCAGCAGCACTGTATGGTGCACCAGAGGCACAGGGAGAGGCACAGACCAAAGGCAGCTGCTGCTGGTGGTGCCTCACTCCCAGGGAAGTATTCATGGTTTCAGTGACCCAACGCTGCCAGGGCTGCTTTTCTGCTGTGGCCAGGCAAATTTTACTCTGTCCTGGCCAACTTTGCTTCTATCTCCTTTTCAGCAATTGTAGAAGCCTCTGGAGCACTGCAGTTCTCAGTGAGTTCATGGCTTGCACCACTGCTGGCATTAACTTAGTGATACAGTCAGTCAGAAGACTTCACTGTAGTTCTGGCTGGAAATGGTCATTTTGTCTGTGATTTTATTTCATCTTTCAGGGGAGACGTTGAAGCTCTTCCTTTCATATAAGCCCAGCTTTGATTTCACTCTCCATCAGTTCTCACTGAGATTTGCTGTGATGTTTCCCGCATCACGTAGCACACAAGGAATTAAATGATGGAAATTCGTGGCTAGGTAATCCATTCTATTGCCTGTAGATGAAAATGAGAAAACAGTGTACATCACTTTCTAATGTATCTCACTATGGATTTAAGGATCTAATCCTATAATCCTTCTTGGATGGCTCTTTACTTTTAGTTTCGCTCAGGTGGTTTTTGGGCTTGACTATATACAATGTGCAGAACGCATTTGGTCTATAATGAAATTTCATTCCACTTCAGAACTGTTTGCCCAAAGTGGAGAAATAAATAATTTTCAACAGCAGCACTGATCCCATGTGTAGCCCATGATCTATTAAGGAGGAGGTGGCAGAAAAAAGTGATTAAATGATCTGCTTTATCAGACAGCTAGAGTGAGAGGAAACAAAAAAGATTGTTGTTCTCTGTCAGGAATGCAAATGTACATTTTTATGGTCTTGATTTGGCCTGGTTTTTGCAGACTGTGTGTTGGAGAAAGCTGCCCAGACTTCCCAGACTGTGCCGGGTGACATTTCTGAAGGCAGCTGCTTGGTAGTGCCCCAGACACCTGCAACTGCCACCTCCCAGACAAGAACTGCAGCATGTTCTTTTGGCTGTAAGTTGTGCTTTTGTCCTGACCTTAAGTTGAAAAGCAACAGCTACATCTTCTGAATGAATGTTAAATACCCTTGGGGATGTTTCTGGCATCTGGGCCAAACAATTACTGCACTAATCTAAATTACACAAACTCTTACTGTTCCTCAAGGTCAGGCTGCAAAGGTTTTCATATCTGGACAATGTGTTCTAAATACAGGGGATTAGAGAAAGAAAAGCATCACACAAACAAGCCTAATATCAGAAATGAGCAGATGATAATTAAAGCAACACAAATACAGTGACAGGTAAAAAATTGTGTTAAAAATGTGACACCATTACTGAAGCTGCAGAATCATGCATTCAGGAATTATGAGATGTCAAAATTAAGTCACCAGTATAAACTTTTCACCCCTATTTTGTGTGTGCATTATGATACAATCTTTAATTATCTATTCACATTACATTCCACAGAATCTCTGTCTCACTTGCTGCACAGGATGAATGGTGTTCACTTAATGAGGAGCTATTCGATATTTTGGTTTACCTTTTCTGTGTAGGCTGTGCCCCCAGGCCGTACTTACTGCACATGATTGGAACCTTGATATGAAGATGAAATCATTCATTTCCTCGTGGACTTTTTTTCTGACACTCATCTCTGTATTTCCTAAGGGCTTCTCAAGCATTAATATATTTATCTTCAAAATAGCCTTCACAACAGGAGTATTATTGTCCATTATTGTCCACATTCTTTACTGAGGCACAAAGATATTAAAGTCAAAGGGGCCCTAATTTGAGATGTCTGAGGACATTATTATGAAAATTCATATTATAACCCATCTCTTATCTGAGCAGTTACCTAATAGAGGGAGGAGGGTCTAGCATATTATTTCATTAGTAACAGACAGAGGCACATATTTATTTGATGTAATCTTATATATTATTATACTGACAGCCCTATTTCTCTTATAGCATTCAAACCATTCTAAAAGAAGTTTCTTTGCTTGCTTTGAATGATGCCTATAACTGTGTTATATATCTACCTCCATAAAAAGTCTGGTTACTTTTTTATGCTGATCTTAAAGGAGTACAGCACAATCCTATCTGAATAGTGCCATGCACTACAGGACTTTCGTTCTCCTCATCAATATTTTGTCAGCTCTTTCTCTCCCAGTGGTGAGATATATTCAGGTCCAGCTCTCGTTAGTTTCAACACCAGCCACAGGCACTTGTCACTTGTACAAATCTAAGCATAGGTAGGGTGGGAAGGTAAGCCTACAGGGGAAAAAAAATAGTTTATTTCTAGAAATTCACTTAGTATCTCTTAGATGTCTCATAGCAGATTTGGTTGAGAGATGTGTCATAGCAGAGCTGGTCAAATTCAGTTTCTCCTAGAAGCAATGACTTCTATAACAGGAGGCAAATGTTTTCACATCTGCTACTGCCTCTTGCATTTACACCCCTCTTTCCACACACTTTCCAGCTTGTGCAGCAGATGCAGAGTGCAGGAGAGCTACAGGGGTCTCTTTCACTATATATTTCCACCTCACAATCATAAGTTAGATACTCTTTACTGAAAAAAGGTTCTGTCTTCTGGAGCAAACTCTGTGCAATCCAGTAACTAAGAAAAAAAAGTAACTAAAAAAAGTAACTAAAAAGTAACTAAAAAAAACGATTGTACCATGCCTACCCACAAGGTACAGGTAACCTTAGCCTGACATCTAGTTCTTGTGTCTTCACCATTGAAATATTCAGGTAGATGCCTTAATGCAGGACTTTCTGTGTGCATAAGTCTGATTTTTTAACAAAATGATAGCAATCTCAAAATCAAAAGCCTGCCATATGACTCCAATGTGTCTTATCAGGGTACTGGAACTCTTACCTCCCCTGAAGGGATGTTTTCCATGTGAACAACTGCTAATAGCAGTGTATGCTTCTTCTTCCAATGAGACAGTTCATAAGAAAGAAGATAAACATACTTTGCCTCTGGACTTCACATCTGCTTGTTAAGAGCAGAGAGTGGTGACAATTAGAGTCATGGTGACGGTCCAAATTCCAGAGCCAATGAGGTACTGACACTTTCTTATCATATCCCCAAGCATGGATTTTTCCTTCCTGTCACTTCTAAATCCTCTCTCTGTGTCTCATTTTTGCCCCCATCCTGGGTCTTCCTCATGTCTGGTTCTGTGACATATCCCATTCCAAATTCCAGTTTTCAGGCTTCATGTCTCTCATTTCTAGGCTTAATATTTAGCAAATCCTACTCATGTACCCTGCAGCTACTGTTCAAACCAGAATCCCTTTGTCTCCCTTCCCCCTCTCCCTAATTCAGTCCCTTTTTCCTTGACAAACCAGTCCCAACTTCCTTCTCTGATTCAAGTCTCTCCCCTCTTCCCCACTCCTTTTGCATAGTCTATTCCAATTTACCTATTAAACCTTTGTGTCTCTGTGGTCATTTCCTTTCACAGCATGACCCAGGCTGCACATGGATATGCCAAGCCTTCTGCTCAGCCTCTTAGAGAGGGCTGGTGAGGAGGGAGGAGGACAGTGTTTATCATAGAATAACTTCGGTAGAATAAGACCCTTAAGATCAAATTATTAATCTAACACAGCCAAGTCCACCACTAAGCCTAAGTGTCATCTAAGTGTCTTTTACATACCTCCAGGGATGGGGACTTAATCACTTCCCTGGGCAGCCTGTTCCAGTGCATATAATACAAAGTTTTGCTCTGGCTATGTACAGCTTGAAAAAGGTCTAAATACCTTTACTTTGATTCAACATACAGCTATGTTGTTCTATGTGCAAAAGAAAAAGACCAAAACACTAAAATTAATTTTATAAAACAGTCTCTGCTAAGCTCAGTCTCAGACCCAGACCCAAGTGCCCTTCTGCCTCCATCTTCCCCCAGGGCCAGATGCCTAGCTCAAGCTGTACTTGACTAGCTCCAGCTGCACACAGAGTACTTGGGATTAGTAATTAGAGGAAAGCTGGCTCTCTGCCCCTTGGCTGCTGTGCAGGGCCAGCTCAGTCCCTATTTGAGAGCAGCTCAGAGTTCTGCCAGCAGCAGCAGCAGCAGCAGCAGCAAAAAATGGGGAGGATGCTCTGTCTCTCTTCTGAGATTGGCAGTTTCACTAGAGCCTGATACTCTAGGAGCTGAGGGACACTTTGGCATGCTGAGTGATGCACAGTTTGGGAAGATGCTTGCTTCTGAACCTTTGGCTAGATTCTTATAAGTATGAAAATTACTGACTTTTCAAAGGTACCTTAAACTTTTTCAGTTTGGGACAGGGAAGCAAGAGGCACATCTCTGACACAGTTACTCCCTTGCTGAAGTGTATGTCTCCACTTGAGATATCTCTATAGAGCAAAGCAACTTATTCTCTGTTTGGTCTCACTCTCTGAAGTGATTAAATGGTGCTAGTTGAAAATGTCAAAACCCTAAACCAGAAACATAGAGGCAAATAGAAAAAAAGAAAACAACCTGAGGCACACACCAGGTAGGGGCTGTGTTCAGCCCAAACAGTTATATCTGGAAAAGTTATAAGCAAATGAGATCAGTATGTGCACAAGCCCACTTGCATGATAAGCAGCAGCACTGTGATTTCTGATGCCATACAGAACTGCCTGTTCTGTATGGCACCTGCCACGGTGGTGGCTGGGTGCCCTTGTATATGAATTCCTCTAGTGACATTTTTGATAGGATAATGAGCCCCAAAACACTCTCTTTTCATACTACAAGGGACTTCCTGCATTTCTTTCTGTTGCTTTTATAAAACTAGACTAAGGACTGAGTTTTCTCACTCTGATGCTCTGTGGGAGGGGTCTGACCTGCCAAATTTCAGATTTACAGAGGTGAGATTTTTCCCAGCTCTACAGTACTGTGCTCTGGCATCCTAGCTCCATTTTTAGCCTTCACTGAGATGTGGCTCCAGCTTGATACAACTGTATTGATTTGCAGACAAAATGCCTAGTTCATATTGGTGATGCTCAGAGTCTGAGTGGAGTTGTTATGTAGCCACTTCCATGCAACCTTTCTCAACCCAATTTTTGTATTCATTTTTCTAGCCATTAAAATCTCACCTTTCCTTTACATAGTGCTTAGTGCATAGTGTAGGTATAAGCAACTTTGAACTGTCAAAAAAAAAAAAAGAAAATTAAGTTTTTATTTCCTATACAGATATGGTATAATAATAAATAAATAATGTAAATGTAAAATAAATTTCTACAGTGTGTGCCAATGCAAATATACACAGTTGTGATGTTTCTTCTTGCAAAGTGCACTTCAGAGAGTACTGCTCACTGGGACAGTGAGAGGCAATCTTTCAGGACAGTATTGTCCAGAAAATGCATTTTATCCACTATATCAATTAATGGTATTCTTTGTTTACAAGACACAGATTGCTACTGGAAATTAAGAAAAGTGGTGAGACTATTAAAAAACTATAGCTAAATGACAAGTTCCATTGAGGATAGAAGAACTGTGTCTTTATAGCCACACAGAGAACCATGCAGGCTGGATGGGCCTTCAGGTTGTTTACAAAAATTAAATGAAATTATTACTGTGTTTTATGGCTAAATCATAGATTTCTGTAACATTAAAGTTAGAATGAGAACATGCACTTAGTTTTCCTTAGTTCCAAAAAGGTAGCATATTCTGGTAGAAATCATTGTGCAGAATCATAAAAAGATAAAAGTAGACATCAGTTATTTGATTGGCAATTGCTCTTATATCATGGAAATCTGCAAACACTTTCAGTGCTTTTTTCAGAGAAGTAGAATGTTGTCATTAGTGCCAATTAAGTAGTAAGCCTCTGATAATTCTCCTTTCTGTCAAACAATCTGTTTCATGGGGCTTCACTCTCTTCATTAGCAAGAGGATTTCCATGTATCTAGTATGAGTTCATTGGAAACAATTACGTATTTAGAATTAGGCATGAGGCAATGTAAAACAGTAGTATGTTTATCAGAAGGAAATAGTTCTGCTTGCTTCTTGAATGGCTACTACAAAAGTTAAATGAGAGCTACTTTCCTCGAATTTTGACTCAGCATTTAAAGCAATTGTCAGCTGACTGCAGGAAAACTCAGAAGAGAATTGGGAATGAGAGGCAGAAAATATATTAATATTTTAGGAAGGAGCATTTAAATACTAATACTAGTTCTTATTCTGAGTTCCTAACAAAAGGCTTGGTCATTCTAAGTGACTGTTAAGGTGTAGTCAATACTTTGATCTGTCTTTATATTGGGCAAGAATACAAGATGGGGAAATGTTAAAATGAATTTTGTGTCCATGAGCATTATGTAGCTCCCTGTGCTATGTTCTTATAGGAGCTTCTAATTTTCTTTGGCTCAGTTGAGCAAAAACTTTTAAAAAATTCTTTTCTGGTCAGTGGTTTTTGTAGCCTAGATCAGGGAAGTCTGCCATTTGTGAATGAGATTTGAAGTAGAAAGAATATGAACTGGAGCTTTCAGCTCTTTTCAGCATCTGCAAGGTCTAGCAGGGTCTTTGCTGTAGTACATGAGAAATGTTATTTTATTAGTAACTCAGCTTTTGAATTTTTGCTTGCAGAATCCAGTGAAATTGCATTTTGGGCAGATCAGACCATTTGGTCAACCTCTGCTGTCAGGCATGCTGATGCAGACCAATAGCCCAGTAGTCTTTAATTTCTAAATAGTACAGTTCTGTAATAATAACCCATCATGTGGTTCTGGATCTTTTCCCTGCATTGTGACTCTCCAACTCTGATTATAGATTCTTTGAAATTGCAGTAACACTTGTTATAATCTGGTTTGCTCATATTTCTTTCATACTTGAATATCTTGAAGCCATGCTGTGTACATGCAAACTGGAGAAACCTCACAAAAATGTACTGTGTCTGAGGAGACATCAAAGCAATGATTTCCATTTTCTTTTAAAAACATGGCAGCAACCCTATTGTTCTCTGGGCTCTAATTGTATTTACATAATTAACAGCAGAAGTATTCAGCCAAGTCAACATATAGCAGGTAGCACTTCTTCAAACTCTAAATATGTTTTGTATGCATTTCTCATGTACCAAACTGCAACATTTAAGTGTGCAGTTTCTATCTATTCATTATTTTGGTAAATGTAGATTGCCTGGGACCCTCTGATGAATAATTATGTGTTTGAATGAGCACAGCAACTTCAGTAGCAGACATTTGTTCTATAGACATTTTAGAAGAATTATAATTGATGCTTTTTTTATCACTGAATGAAAGAAAGATAAAAGTGCTGCTATAAACTGAAAGTTGAAATAAATTATGTAAAATACATAATTCGCATAATGACTGTCCCTTTATAAATGTTCGTATTAAGTAACCATATCATTTGGGATAATTCCTCCTTGAGGAATGCTGTGAAAGAACAGCTCATTCATTATCTTGACTCAGTAAATTGTTCTAAAACAGCTCCTCTGATGAGAAAATTGATCTAGCATTTCTTTAAATTATTGAAAATAATGCTTGAATTCTATACTTTCCTGTTCAGAAGGTTTCAATAACTGTGTCCACTATATGGTTTTGACTAGTTAAACTGGAGCTCCCCCCAAAAAACACACACATCTACCTCTTGTCTGCATGCATATACACATGCAGAATCTTGCTTTAAAACTCCACCTGGTCTATTCATCAGACTGACAGAATAATCACTCAGCTGCTGTAACGTAGCTCCCCTGATTTATTGATGGCAGTAATTAAAAGTTTTGGAGTTTGGAAGTTTGGAAGCCATTCACTTATCTGCAGACAAGATCCTTTGTCTACTCCTCATGCCCTCATAAGAGTGTCTCTGAGAACAGGCAGTGTCATTTCCCAAAATTTTGGTCAGGTAAGTTCCTAAAATGAAAAATATGTACTTATGAATTAAGTCTATCCCTTGTAGATGTTACAGAGGAACTTGTGGGAGAAAAGACAGTAAAGGGAAAAGAATTTAAGTGTTATTGTTTGTGGCAAAGATTAGAGAGACACAGGGTTATATGGGTAGATGAAAGAGCAAAATTTCTGAAGCAAGAGACCATCTTCCCCTCCAAAAAGAGTGGCTCATGAGGTACTTATGATTTTCCTCAAAGAAAATTCTCTCTGAATGGAAGTTAGCAAGTTGTCTTCCAAAAGTAGCATCAGCAGCAAGGGGGGAAAAGAAATTTCTTGCAGATCAAAAGGCTAAATAGAAGGGTTGCAGGAGGACATCCTTCAGAAGCGTCTGTTAGTTTGGATAAGCTTCTGCCAAGAGCTGTATATATGATTTCTTACCTACACTGAATTTCCACTTTTGAGCTTTTCCACTCTGTCTTACTCTGTCTCATTTTTCTTTTCTTTTTTTTTTTTTTTTTTTTTTTTTTAAATTTTAATTCAGCTTTACCTTATGGTCAGCATAGTTGCTATAATTGGATTCAAATCTCACTAAGAGAACAATTCATCATATACCACCAGCCTCTGATTTTGTCTTTGAGATTCGAAAAGACACTTTAATAACATTCTCTCTGCTCCCAAGGATTTTGATGGGAGAACAGTTTTGAAATTCAGACCAAACAGTTGTGTTTGCCAAGACCAGGGTGAGTTTGTGCAATTAGAACTTGGTTCACTGTGTTTTTGACAACTCTCCCAGGAGGTTTCTAAACACTGAAAACCTTTTAGGATGAAGTTCATGTTTTCTGCATGTGCTTGGCAAAGGCAGATATATTGCTCTAGTATAAAAAGCTGAAATTGCGTTTTTCCTCTCATGCACAGGAAGTGAGTTTTGCATTGGGCATCAGAGAGGAGGCTGCAGAAATAGTTATCTTCCCTAATTTTTATTCACATTGAAGACTATCCTTTTGGGTTATGATATTGTTCATTCTCTAAGAGATGTAATTGATGTCTGTATAACATAGCATCACTTCCTCAAGAGATCAGAAAATGAATGGATTTTTGGGGAGGGGAGGGTAGATAAGAAAGAGACAGATTAAGCAAATAATTCTGCAACTATTAAGTGATGTACACTCTCTAATAAGAGGATATGTCATGTCACTGAACTGCAGTGAATGGCTAATGCAATGCTGTTTACTCAATGGAAGATACAGTATAATAATTCCAGCAACACGCTACTTTTTTGTAGCATCTTATTTACCAATAATAATAATAATAAAACTAGTAGACCTGTAGTTACATAGGGGGAATTATTGTTTTCTTATTTTCCTCAGCTCCTGGAATAGATGTGCCTAATGGCCACACCACAGCCATTGGGGATAAAACTGGAGGCAGAGGGATAGCATGGTGATGGGGCTCAGGAATGGGATAAGTTGCCTTCAGGAAATGAAGTTCTGTTTGCAAAAAATATGCTGCTGCTGGAGATCCTACTAGCAGGCTTAAACTCAGGACACAGAAAATACTTAAACTTCAGCTTAAAAAAACAAACCAGAGGGAGCTGGGGAGACCAAGTATATTCCATATTACTCTTGTCCCTAAAACAAAAATAAGTACAGATATCCATGTTTTGCAATCAGCCTTTCTTCTTACAACATTTGCATACAGTATCCTTTATCTTTCCTTGTATATTAGAAGTGATACATTAATTAGCACAAGTTATGAAGAGGAAAATAATTTTGGAAAGAGTTACTACCTTTTTTTAAGGAAAAGGGAATTCGCATTGACTTGTTTGCAAACCCCACATTTAAATTCATGAGACTTCTCCCTGTGTTCCGTATACATTCAGTGTTTTCACTTAATGTCATCTTCAGCTCTATTATCTTTTCAATATCAGTCAAATGCATCATGTAATACTGGGGTTTTTTTAAATGGAAATTTAATATTACTGTTTCACTACTTTAATTGCAGCAAGATTAACCCTGTGCATGCTATTTTGTTTAGTTATAGCTAAACCAAAACAAGCTGGATGAAAGTTTCAAACTGAGACCATTGGTCCAAATCTGCCACTTCATATCACACTAAATACCCAAGGGCAACTTCTAGTTTTCTTTGGAACCAGACACAAATTCTGGGGACTCAGAACAGGTGATGGTAAAGCTCTTCAGAGCACATCTAATCTGAAGGAATTTTGTCCAGAACAGAGTGACTCCTCAGTCATCCATTTCTAGCATTGATGCAGCTGATTTACTTTCCACCTACAGTGAGCAACACACAGTAATCCCCTTGCTCCAGATGCTCTTTATTTTTATAACACCTCACTAACAGCAAAGCTTAGAGTGAGGAAATACCTGCTCAGGTATTCTACAGCAAATATCTCTTCTCAGGTTTAGGTAATACTAAAAAATGCCATTAAAATTTAAATATCAGGCAACAAGGAAATTCATGTATGTGGATATTTGGAAAGAGGAGGAACAATATACATTTTAATACAGCTGAAGTTAGCTGGAGACAGTTTTCTTAATGTGAAATTACTTTAGAACCCTAGACAGAGCTTGCTCAAATAGGTATAAATGGCATTAGCAGTGTTTATAAACCCTGAAATGCCCCAGATACCATTTTACTGTTCAGCTGCAGTATGGGTCTATTTCCTACAATGTAGTGGTATGTGTTTCATTGCATGAACTTCTGCAATGTTCTGATATTGTTGAAGATGATTATACAACAATATATTTAAAATTTATTTTTATTTTCCACATCATAGTCAGATATTTGGTTTTCTAGGGTACCAGAAGGACTGACTCTTCTGTCATGATTTCCCTTGACAGTAGGATCTAGTCTCAGTAAATGTGTAAATATAAGTATTGTGTATTATTAGTGAATGTTCATTTCTCCTATTCACCACAGAAATGACTTTCATAAAGTGTGTCACTGAGGTAGTTAGAAAAACCAGTTACAACTGGCTGGTGGTTTAGGGAAGTTTCAAGTACAGAACAAGATGCAGTTGCTTTACTGGAGCTGATTTCTTTGTCTTTTACAGATACACAATATTGTAACATTAACATTTTATTTAGCGGGTTAACAAACTCAAGAATTAACGGGAAAAGTTTTCACTGGTGTTTCTCATGCAAATGGATTATCTGACAGCTAATAAACTCAACTGAGGTCAGACATGAATGCATGAGTGAGACAGTAAAAGAGTAAAAGCTTACAGAAAATGGAGACACTGAAAGAAAGTCACACAACATTTACTTTTGAGTATCTTTTTTCTAATCAGCATTGTCAGCAGTTGTGAGTAGCTATTCAACAGGTGAGAGTGATTTATGATGAAAAAGAACCTCAGAGTGTCATTTTGGTTGTATGAGACCTCACATTTGCCTGATGGAAAAACTGGTGGATTTGATCCCAGGACATCCTGGGAGTAAGTGCACAGAGGCTGTGCTTTATGTGGCCTGCCACTCCTCAGGAATGGATAAAGGGGTTTCACCTTGCTCCTGTTTGACACTAATAAGTACTTAAAGGGTAGCTGTAGGACAGAATAGTCCTTGCCCTCAACAGAGAAATGGTGACCACTGCTGTTCCTGGTCACTGCACATTTCAAGATTTGAGACCTTCTAGTGTCTGTCCTTTTTTGTGGGCTGGCTTGCTTTCAAACAATTTGTTCCTAATGTAAGAAAATTAATAGATAGCCATTCACTCTTTGCACTACAAGCAGTATTTGTCCTTTCAAGAAACTAGCAATGATCACTAAGGACCAGAGCAGTGTTGTGCTAGATGATCCTTAAAGACAGCCAGAATACAACTCCAGTCCTAGAGAATTTCAATGCTAAACAAAATCCCAGAGTTATAACTGGTTAGACAGATGAGTACAAGCAATAGCAACTTTATTGGTCAGGATGCCAGGTAAGCCAGGGTACCTAATTCATGACATCCTAATGTTTTGTCATACAAAATAGAAATATAAAGAAGAATGAGACAGGAAAAGCTCTTCAGCTCATAGAGACCTGCTTAGGAGAAAAAAATCTCTAAATAGAGAAAAAATTATAGCCTGAACTTACAGACTGATTGAAGGAGCAGCTGTCATATAGATAGTCTGTACATAGGGTATTGAAAGACCTAAAAGAATTTGAATGAAAGGAAGTGGCCTGTACTTTATTGGATGAAAGAGAAGAATGTCATGGTCAAAAAAATAGACTAGGAGAATGGTCTTTGCAGCAGCATTTCTGTATCAGTGGAGAACAACACCCATGAAGGCCAGGGGGAAAGGTGCCAATGTAACTGAAGAGCAGATGATGAGAGCCTTGAAAAACATTTTAGCTGTGGGGTTTGGTAGGAATCCTCATATCTGTGACATGTTATGCAAAACAGATCTGCAGTATCAAGGCACTACAATGTTCTGAGGAGTGAATATATGATGATACCCAAGCCATAGTCATGGGGGGAGAGAAGGAGGTGCCATTTGTCATGAACCAGGCGTAGATATGGGACTTCCAGTGAAATGCAAGCATTCCTTATTTTAGGTGGACTGACATACTGAGATTACTTTGAGCTTCCTGTGGGAAGGCTAAATACCAATTCAGAAATCAGTTCAGTAATGAATGTTACTGTTTTCCGGGCATGTGCATACACATTTTTGTCTATGCTCAAATTGTGTTAATGTGTAGATTGAAGAGTGCAGAATGCAAAGGGCCTGTTTGGGTCCTATGTGGCCTGGGAATTATTGCCTTTAAATAAGCAGAAATAGATAACAGACCAAAGGATTCTGTAATGATTTTTTTAATGGAAGAAGTCATTCAAGACCAAACATGCATTGATGCTTTCTCATAGAGGGAGTTATTGCTGTCTTCTTATCATTTTCTCAAAGGAGAGAAAAAAGGCAAGATTTGCAGAGGCCTTTCTAGAGAACGGCCAGGAGCTTGAAGAAGCGAAGCAAAGACAGAGGAGAGAAGAGCACAAAAATGATGGAGAAATAGCACAGCTGTGTATATATTCATACCATACATTGTGATATAGTGCAGGGATAGCCTTTCTATACCTATGTCTGGTCCTGGGAGTTGTCTTCAGTCTTCTGTCTCTGCAGCTTGGATCTCAACCAAAGCAGTTATTCCACCACTGCAGTGGTTTCTCCATATTTTAAATTCTTTAAATCAACACTGAGTGACAAAAGGTGAAGCAGTGTCTTCAATAAGGGACTTGGTGCCATAGTTCCCTGTGGGGTTTTGTTATCATTATTGTCAGTAACAATCCAGACAGGTGAAGCAAAAACAGATGACTAGATCAAGTAAAATTTTCTGGACCTGAAAACTATGAAGAGATTAGCACTGATAGTACCAACATGAAGGAGGTCTTCTGAAGAGTACCACATCCTCTTTCACTAAGCTAAGTAACCCCACTGAAGCCATACAGGTGGTAACGTTAAGAGTAATTTTTTGTTTAAGAGGGACTAAAACCAGCTGTGCCTGTCGAACTTTCTTCCTCTATTTGTCAAAGAACAGAAGGCCAGAAGGTGAGCAGTAAGTTTGATCTCACAAGCATGAAAGTGATTTCTAGTCACGGCTTCTCACTTAATTTCTTACCTGTGTTTCAATGAGATATTATAAATATGTTTGCATTTTAGCAGCTCACAGAGATCTCAGCTGTAGACATCACTGCAAGTTGCAGTACTGCAATGAAGTTAGACATAACCACAGAGGAGCTGGGCCTTTGTCTCTGAATTCTGGCTGTTCATTTCTTACTTCAAACACATGCAAAAATACAAAACAATTGCATCTCCTGAAATTTCCTCACGATGTCTTTGTCCATCATGCTCTAAGATGTAAAGATGTCTGAAAACAGTCTTCACCTCAAAAAGTTTATGATAAATAAATAAAAAATGTTATAGTCAGTTTCTGAAACACATATAAACATTAATATATGCCTTTTCTCAGTTCCTGCACTGTTTTTATTTTGATTTTGAGACATTTAAAGTACAAATATGTTCATAGCTTTAAGTATAGCATATGTCATTGCTACTTAAAGCAGAAATATTCAGTGTGCTTTATTCCTCTTTCCCTATTATATCTGAACAGTGTTTATATTATTCTTAATTTACTGAACACACCAATAGCTACATTCAAACAGGGAGAGAGATAAAACCGTGGCACATTTGTTCATCATTAGTTGTTAGTGTTTTCTAATCATGGTCCTACCTTCACTGTGGCATTTTTCCCTGGGTGAAGAGAGGCTTGTGGCAGAGGCACGTGGCGTTGTGTGTGCATGGTGAATGGGATGTGGTTTGCTGAGGGCTCCCAGACAGCTAATGATCCTGACTTGATCCTGCCAGCACCTGCTCATCCTCTGGGCTCTGGAGACATGGCCCAGAACCTGCAATAAAGAAAACAAGGACCAGTCCTGTACCAAGCCAGCACACATTGCCAATATGCTCCTGGGCAGCTGTGTGTCCTGGCTTGAGGTCAGGACAGGGATACCCAGGAAATGCCTTCTCTTTCATCAGACAATGGCAGAAAATGGCCAGACCGTATCAGAAAGTCTGGCTTGGATGCTCAGTTCTCACTGCTAAAAATATCTTTACTTAAAGAGGTAACCAAAGTGGTGCTGCCAGCTGCACTGTAGGGTCTTAAACTAACATCTGGCATTGCAGCAGAGAGTATGTGCATTTGTTTGGCCTGGGTAGCTAGAACCAAAGGGAAGAGAATCAAAATACCATGACCTCCTCATGTTTTTTCTGTGCTTCTGTATTTAATGATGTAGCTGATGGAAATCAGAGGTGCTCTCTGCCCATTGCGACACCAGGATGAAGCCCTCAGTGATCTTAAATTCATCCTCTGGCTGCCCTTTCCTCAATAACTAGAGTGAAATGAGGCAATAACCTTATTTGATTTGCACACACCACAAAACTTTCCACTGAGGTTAGAGACCTCTGTGGAGCTGATTTAAGCTGCTGGCTCTGGGTTGGCTTCATCTCCACACACTGAGTAGATGTATGCCACAGTCCCATCCATCCCCAGGCTGGCACCCACTGAAGCAGATGAATATTAGAAATCTGATGCTGATGGATGTAAAGGAGAAACAGTCTGTTCTTGCAGTATGAAAGGTACATACACTGTATGTTTGTATGGCTTTAGTTTTGAAATTCTGCAATTCATTCTAAGTATGGTAGTTTGGGTCCAGCTCCTAATGAGATCCCACAAATGGCAGAGTACAGGCACCTCAGCAATAAGGACTAAAGCTGATCAAGTGGACTCTGCCTAATTATGAGCTGAGAACTTTACGAACATAACACATGGCACTCATGTCCCAGCGGTGAGCACAGACTGATGCCAGAGGCCACAGAGAAAATACCATGTAGGGAAATATGATGCAGGCCTGAGCTATGTTCCAGAATGGGAAGTGTTTGGATTTATGGGCTTGAACATTTGTTCTATTCTTGTAGCTGTTAACAAATGAGGTGGAATATATCCACAATGCATCTTGAATTTCTTAGGAAAATGGTTTCCTGGATATTGCTGAAATTGTCATTTGGCTGTCAGTAAAGAATAAAAGACAAAGAAACAGATTCAAAAGATTTTAGACAACATTTTCTTAGAATCTAGATGGTAAAATGGCCATTTCATTTGGTATGGATTTGACAGCCTGATATTGGCACTAGCCTGAAACTATAATAATCTACTTTTCTTTGGCACAGTAATAATACCACAGCTAAGTTTCTGCAGGGGATAATGTCTCTCTGTGGACATTTGACACTCACACTTACCAAAGCTGTGAGTCAAATGAAGATCCAAAGGCTATTTAATCCCTAACTTAAAGCTTCATTTTCATAACTGCTGCATCTGTAGTGACTTCCATGGAAGTCAGTAGGTTTAACTCTTTATTTTAGTTTCCTTATCTTAAAATTTCTTTCAAATACGTTTTATTATTTGTTGGTATCTTTTAAAAATTATTTAATTTCTGTCATTTCATGGGAGTGTTCCTAAAGAACAGACTGTATAAACATTATGTGAAGGTGTTACATTCAAAATGTTATTTATGGGTGACAAAGGCCCTTTATATATGAAAAAAAGATTTTATTATTAGTGCTAAATTTAAACAGGGTAATTCAAAAATCATTATTAGTTGAGATCTAATCATTACAGAAAAGAATACTTCTGTGCAGAAAGATGTTTCAGTAGTAGTAGGAGTAGTAGGAGTAGTAATAATAACAATAATTATTTCTAAATTCTTATGCACACACTTCTTAGTTTCTATTGCTTTTCCTGATATTTCATCCGCCCTCCCTCTGTTCCTGTGGGTCTTGAAATGGGCAGTTTCAGTCTGATGGGATTCAGTGAGAGCATATGGTCTGTCATTGGCATCTGGAGTTCCTTTGCTGGGACAGCTATGATCTTCACTGTGATGGTTTCTTTTTTCTTACACTAGGAGCTGATTGGGGCTTTTTTATATTTGATAATACATTTAGACCTTGCTGTTTCCTCCTTGATCTGAAGCTCCAGGTTACAGAAAGGTTTTACAGGTTGTGTCTTATGTGAGATATTTCTTTGTTCTCCTTGTTACCCCTGAAAGTAGTTTTGCCCAGCCCAGATCTGCATTTCTTTAGCTGAACACCAATGAGTTGTTTATAGCTGTGGGGTCTCCAGCACCAGCCTGTGCCCATCTCTCTAGTTATGGCCACACCATATTACAATGCTTCAGTGTGATAAAGGTCACAATGCAATTCAGGCATGCTTCATACAGTATGGGGCATATATGTAGAAAATGTTATTATCAAGTAATACTCATCCAGATGAGAAAAAATTCTTTATAATAAAAAACTCAGTTGCAGAGACACAGACCAATACAAGATTCTGCATGGAGGAATTTTATCTGTAAATCAGCAAAAGGCACAGTAGGAGCCTTGGGGGGAGGCAGGAGAGGAGGCCAGATTTATAGACCCATGTTTACTTATAAGTAAATATAATGCAGAGTTCACAGTTCTCCATTCATTTATTTTCAGGAATATGGAATGTATTTCTTGCTATTTATTCTAGGTGAGAATATGTATGAGTTAACAAGAGGCACCAGTCCAGAGATGTATATTAGAAACTGTGAACTGGAAGTGTGAACGCATAAATTTTTTATCTCTGGGCATTTTTTGAATACTTACCACCTGCAAGGGGATGTCTACAGATGCAGGATAGGGGATTGTGCAGCTGGGCAGGTATTACCAGGGGTACATGCATTGCATTAGTGATACAGCAAAAGGAAAGCATCCTTATTTCTCTTCTACATCTGTAAATTAACACTTTCTGCATTGCTTGAATATTAAGAACCAGGTAAAGGGTGTCAGATTTTCTCCTCACTTGCACTCCTATTAATCTATTTAACTCATTACTATGAATAGTTAGCACAAATCAGCTGTTAGTGATCAGGCTGTGCTATTCCCAGATCATAAAAGTCAGAAAATATTGGAGAGATAAGTCTTGGATGTTAAGTCATATATAGTGATTAATCTTTCAGAGATCATATAATCATAGAATATCCTCAGTTGAAAGGGACACAGGAGGCCTACGTCTGGCTCTGCACTGGATACCCCAAAGAGTCACCTGACAGTGTTGTCCAAACACTTCTTGAACTCTGTCAGGCTATTGCTGTGACCAGCAACAGCTTCCCTGGGGAGCCTGTTCCAGTGCTCAACCACCCTCTGGCTGAGAAACCTTTTGAGGTATATAACAAATCTCCCCTGACACAGCTTCAGGTCATCCTCATTCCCTCAGGTCCTGTCACTGGCTACCAGAGAGCAAAGATCAGTGTCTGCACCTCCTCTTCCCCTCATGAGGAAGTTGCAGACTGCAGTGAGGTCTCTCCTCAGTCTCCTCTTCTCCAGGCTGAGCAGACTTCAGCCACTCCTTACATGGCCTCCCCTCAAGGCCCTTTGCCATATTTGTTGTTCTACTTTGGACACTCTCTAACTAATAGCTTTGTATCTTTCTTACACTCAGAACTGCCCCCAGCACTGGAGGTGAGGCTGCCCCAGCCCAGAGCAGAGCAGGACAATCCCCTCCCTTGCCTGGCTGGCCATGCTGTGCCTGATGCCCCCCAGGACAGGGCTGGCCCTCCTGGCTGCCAGGGCACTGCTGGCTCACATTCAACTGGCCATCAACCAGGACCCCCAGGTCCCTTTCTGCAGTGCTGCTTTCCAGAATTTCATTCCCCAGTCTGTACATCCAGTGCTGCCCTACCCTGGGTGCAAAATTTGTCACTTGTCCGTGTTAAACTTCATACAACTGGTGATTGCCCAGCCCTATGACTTGCCAAAGTCTCTCTGCAGGACCTCTCTTCCTTTGAGGGAGTCAACAGCTCCTCCCAATTTAATAGATAATTCTTAGTTTTGAATACTTATTTTTTTATATTACTCTGTAAGGAAATTTCCATCCTTACAAAACTGAAAATTAAATAATGGAAATGGTTCTCCTGGGGAAGATGGCTGTGCTGGAATGGTTTTCATGTGAAAGAATCACAAGTCACTCACAGAGTTCTTCACATTTTGGATTTCTTCATTTTATTTTTAGTAATTTGAGTGCTTGTTGCACTAGCTTGTTGGACACAAATCCAGGCATGTAGATGGGAACAGGGGCAGTGTGTTTGTAACAGATCATCGACAATCTGCAGTGCACGGAGTAATGGCACTGGCAGTAATCGTACTGATTTTGGCACTATTCCTTTCAGTTTGGGCTCTAATGAGCCATGCCATCATACCCATTTTCAGGTGACTGATGGTGGGTACAGATAACCAAGTGAAAAATTCCTTTAAATGCAGCTCTTCCTCAGCTGGGGTACCACATGCTACCAAAATATGCATAATGCCAGGTAAGAGCTTCCACATTTCCAACATTATCTTGTCAGCTGAAATATGGCAGTGAAGAAAACTGTGCTTGGGTTGATTCAGGCAGATTATGCTGAAGGGCCTGCACTTGCAGTGATTGTTTATTTAAATGTATGGAGACAAAATACAGAAAACACAGGTTGAACAAGTAGAATACAGATATATGTGGTGTTTGAAATGCTCAGACCTTCTTTGTCAATCTCATACCTGTAAACTGTTTGCCAAATTACAAGTTACTAAGAGTAAGTAGCATCGCAAAGTTTTTATATAGTTATTATTTGTATTGTCAGGTTTGAAATAAGTATTCTTATACTGTTTTGTACTATCAGTTGGTAAGGTAGGTTAAGTACTGTCATTCTGAAGTGAGCTTTTATACACATGGGGTTGAGGTAAAAATTATATTGTAATATCTAATATAAATAATTATTTATATTATATTTATATTTCAAGTGGGTCAGTCAAATCTAAAGTAAGAAAATCCAATAATGGAGGCTTAAATATAGAACGTTTCTATTTAATTAATTTAAGCCATTTTAAAGGAAAAAATATACCATGAAAGCTTACTTTTAGGCTCTTATTTTTCTTTTTTAACAGGACTGGGAGTTTCCACATTTTATGGGTGATGTTGAAGTGAATCTTCCAGGCTTGCCCTCAGCACACATGCAATTCAAAGTACCTTATTTCCAAAAGATACTGAAAGATGAATATCACATACACATAACAGGTAGGTAAATTTACAGATTGTCACACAGTGAACTGCTTCTGTGTAATAAATGTATGCTCCCATGGTCTTAAATGTGTATTTTTGTGTATGTGTCCCAGACTATTTTTCTATCTCTTTGTCTGTCCATATCCATATTCTCCAGATATAACCATCTCAAGGAAATGAGGAAATTGTATCTTAGAAATCAGAGAGGCCTGCTGCTTTTCATGGATTTCAGCAACTTCTTGTGACAATAATACATGATGTAACTTCAGACATCTTTTATCTAAAATTACTCTCTCAGGGAAATTAGCAGCTTATTTCATCTTCAAATCTCTTATGCTTTCAGATGCCTTTGCTATGATTTATGCTAAAATCTTTTCATAACTTCAGTAATTCTCATCTGGCAAAGGCCACTCATAACCTTACTTCCATCAGTCATCTAACTAGAAGCAGACAGTTAAATAACCTCAAATAAAATAGAATTGCAGTGATTCAAATGGATGATACATATAGATAAAAAGTACCTGATTCTTGCATACTGTGAGTCAGTATTTTAAAAACAGTAGGGAATGAAAAAGAGAAGAAGGTTAAATAGGGATAAATATTTTGGTTTTACCTTCAAGCTATACAAAAGGAATATAGCTCCCCTCTCTACATTGAGAAGAGATGGATAATAACGGATAACAGAAGAATGCAGGTGTGAATTGGCAGGGGTCTTTAACTGCTAATATAAAAAGTCACAGCACATGACGCCATGCAGAAATAAGATAGATGAGGGCAACCAAGGACAAGCCAAAAGAAACTCCTGCAGACCAGGGACAAAAGGAGCATTCAGAGATGATACAAAGATAAGGCTAAGAGTTAGCAGGTGAGTCACAAGCTCAGCAGACAGCTGAAGCCAAGGGAAGAAAATGTGTCAAGGAAAGAATGACACCAGCACTGAGTTGAGGCAGACTGAATGAGGCCTCAGAAAAGGTGTTTTCAGCAGAGAATGCAGAAATGAAATTAAAAAACAGAAAAGAAGACAAAAATACTGCAGAAGTTGCCTGTTGGTTATTGACTGTGAGAAGGCAAATGGGCCAGCAGGAATTGCAGATGTAGGGATAGAAAGTTTTTCAAAATTGAAGGTAGGTGCCCTGCTGGAATGCTGACAGAGAACAGCCAGCCAGCAAGGAGAAAGAAGAGCTGGTACATGCACATGGTGTATGTTCTCTGAAGGAGAACATTTGAACCATTAGGGATTTATGGAACATAATCAAGTAAATGATGTCCCAGTCAGTGACTAGAAGGTATAGGGTGAAAGGAGATGTGATGTGTACATGATGAATATATTCTTCTCTCCCAAGTGGGCAAAAAGAGAAAGGAGCAGAGAAAAAACAAAAAAACAAAAGTTTGAACACCAAATATTTTATGTGAATTACAGATATGGAATTCAGGGATAGCAAAAAAGATTATTTTTTATTTTTTTTTTTTTTTTCAAGACTAGGGAATGAATTTGGAGGGGCTCAGTCCCACAAAGTTCCCAGATGCCGTACTGTTATTCCACTGTATAAGGAAAAGTAGTGGAATGGATGCACAGAGGAGCAGGAAAAATGGCTGAGGCGTGGCAGGCTGGGCTGTGTCACCAGATACATAAACTTGGCATATAATTAATGGGTGATAAAAGAGGAATTGAAGAGCAAACAACAGTTTTGCATTGTAGAAGAGACAGGGACATTGATGATAATCAGGGATAATCAAAGAATAAACAAGAGCAAAGAACATAAATTAGTGATCAGAAATGCAACCGCTAGCAGTGCTGCTGTTTGAAGACAGGCCAACCAAATAAAACCAATATTTATGCATTGTAGTCTTCTGCAGAGAGGACTGGAGTCCTTTCTGATTTTCTAGTGAGAAGGCATTCTTTTAATGAAGATGAGATAATGAATGAAGGCTGTGGAAATTTTTTCCCTGCTCAGCATTAACAAGATCCATTTATTAGATTCGCTAGGCAAATCAATCCATTTGACTGCACATCACGTATCCTGTCTGCTGAGTGCCTGTTTTATCTCAGTGCTGCACCACCCTTTAGGAGATCTAATAAACAGCCATAACACATGGCACAAGAACCTCCCTTTGGGTAAGTTTTGCTTGAACCATCTGTTCTTGCCATCAGTTCTTGTCTTAGGTTAGGGCATCATGTTGGATAATTTTCAAGCTCTAGTGACTGTCTGTATATGCAGATACTTGAATATTCTACTCAAATCAAGGTGCTAATAAAAGAAAAAAAATCTGGTTTAAAAATATATATATATAAAATAAAGATTAATATATTCCAATCTAAAATGATGCCCATGGATGCAACTGCAGCAGGTGACATGGGGGTAGGACAATGATAATGACAGGAAGACAGCTCTATTTAAGCCCTGTTTAATACACAGAATCCAGAATGTTAAATTTAACCATAGGACTTCTTTTAAGTAACCAGCAGGAAATAAATACTGAGGCCTGAAAAAATATTTCTTTTAGTACTAGCTATATAGATAAATCCAGGCTGTAAATCTATGACCGGTGCTCAAATTTTTAGAAACTTAAAACCATTTTCTCCCAAGTAGCAAGGAGAGAGAAAGCATGGCTGAAATAACATTTGCCATCCTTTTCCTGGCAAATTTTATTCTTTATTAGTTTTTACACAGTCTGTTTTAGTCACTGTTGATTGATATAAATAAAAGCAACCCTATTCAATATTGTTTTTTCAAATAAGCAATAGTCCCACAAAGGAGCAGCTCTAAGGAAAGCAACATTCCGAGAAGTCAAGGATTTCAAGCCACCTTTCTGTTGGTGTGTCCTTGATGGCTTTGAGCAAGTTCTGTACAGAAGAAAATTTCAGTTACATGCTCTGTGTTGCCAGGTCTCCTGATTTCATCACAAGTCTTTAAACAGTTGCTCTTTTTCTTGTTCTTTCTTTTGTTCTTTTTCTCGTTCTTTTTTAATTATCTTTCATAAAATAAAGATCATGATTGCAGGGGGAAAAGGTTTGCTTCTGCATAATTCAATGTCTAAAAAGCTACTTTAAACTGATAACATGTTTTCTTAGGCCTGACTTGTGATTTCTGAATGTTGTTGGCAGTAATATTGAATTAACATCTCCTGACTCTAGCTGATATGCTTCAGTGTAATTTTAAATTTACTATGAAAAGTTTATCTTATTTTACTGGTAACTGAGCACCTCATTTTACTCTCATTTATTTGCAGCTAGGAACTTCTTGCAAGCATCTACTGAGTATTAAATATTTTCATTCTGTTTTGATAGCCACTTTTTTTATGAACATCAAAAATAACTTGAATTTCTGCATCTGCTTAGCTCATCTGGATTTCCCTTGACAGATGGTTCATTGCAAAGTGTGTATTTTCCTTTTTAGGCTGATGTTTATGAAAATACATAGTCTACCCTAGTTTCTATAATACCCAGGGAAATTTGTAAAACTTAAAACTAAATTTTGTTTCTTCAGATTCTTCCTTGTTTAAAAGGCACTGGGGGGCCTGCCTCATCCTCTTTAATGGCTGCACTGAAAATCCAGGAGCACCTACTATCAAATATGCAGATAATTTTCAAACTGAAAATGTTATAGTTTAGGTAACAAAAGAGATGGGAGGTTTCTCTGGCTGTTTATGACATGTTTCTGAGGGCTGATCTGGCCCGAGTGCCCTTCCACCCAAAGGAGAAATCCTCACCTTTATAGCTGGGGAGTTCCCAGCATGGCTTGTGGAGTTAAACCAACAGCTTGTCTGGATTCAGCCCAAGCTTACACAGAGCAGCCTGAGGGAGTCTGTGGGCAAAAATAGAAAGGTTAGAGGTAAAAACAAAGCTGTCAGTGCACACAGATGTGAAAAAAAGCTCAGAGGTTTAACATCTTAGATCAGCTGTGAGTGGTCTGTCTGCATGCATGTATCTAGCTAATAACACTAATGTGACAGAAGATAGGAGGAACATTTCAAAGGTTTTACAGCAGTGTCTGAGCACTTTTAGACACAAATTACAGCTGAGATAGAAGTCTAAAGTCAACATTTCCTACACTAGCCTCTGGCTGTGGTTGCACAGCATGAGGTTGTTTGTGTCTAGCCTTATTAAGTGGAATTTTCACGTTACCTCTTGACCTTACCTTGAGTAAGGCTTCTGGGGACTGGCTTCTACAGGAGATCCTTTTTATGGGAAATGAATGGTCAGTTCCAGAGTGGGCATACAAAAATGAAACTGCTCCATAATCAGCAGCTGGTTTGGAATATTGGGGCGTATTCCAAATGCTGTGTGTGGGATTGCCCTAAAATCTTGTTCCATGTTGAAAACATGCCAATTTTTGGAAAAGAGAAAAATAAAAATCCATACTTCTTTCAAAATGAGAAGACTCCTGGCATTCATGTGCAGTGAATTGTTGAGCTTCCTGTGCTCAATGTGCTCATTGTTGAGCTTCAGCAGGGAGGGGAGACTGATTCTAGGCAGAGTTCTGTACAGGCTGGTGTTCAGATAGTCCTGTGACGCAGGTCCAAGATGCCACAAGTGCAGGTTATCGTAGAGTCAAGTTTTCCCTTCTGGTGAGTGTGCTAGCCAGGAGGTTACAATCCTCTTCAACAGACATGCTTTCTCAGAAAACAGGAATGAATTTTCATCCCCCAATACTGGTTGTATTCTACAATGCTTATAAAAACATTTCCTGTTTTGCATCACAGCCTGACAAGGACATTAACACTCTTCGGTCCAATTTTTCTTTTGGAGGATCTTTTTTGAATCAAATTTCAGTACTGTACCACATTTCCAAATACACCAAATCAGATTCCTAACTCTCCAGATATTATGTGTAGCATGTAAAATGTCAGTGCTATGAAAGTTATTAAGTTATAAAGTTATTTACCAGGTCTCTTTTTAGGTAGTGCATGGCTGAATGGCACAACCTATTTTCCCACATGACTTTCTTCATTGTTAACTTCACTGAAAACTAGATAAAATTCTTTTCAGTTTGCTGAAATGATTCAGTCTTGAGAGTTGATCCTATTATATCCTTCCATTTCAAATTTTGTCTTAGAATAAACCATCCAAGGAGGGCTAAGTGAGGTCAGGTATGTGCCAGTATTCTTGGCCACACAAATTTCATTGAATTAGAGCCAACTCAGAAGCAGTAATTATAGTAATCCTGCAGAAACTAGTTAAGAGACAAGTTAAATAACTTCACAGTGTGGGGCTCCATTTTCCCATGTCACTTTTCATCTACTCAAAATGTTTTTAAATAAAATTAATAGCTATACCTTAATATTATATTTATTATGATCCTTTGCAAACTTACAAACTTGAACTTGTTCATGCACAAGATCAAAGGTTGTGACTGACTTTTAATTTACCTAGCTTATTTCCTATGTAAGCCTAACTATATAACTTAAAGTTTGCTATAAAAATGATTATGCTAAAATTAAGTTGCAATAGACAATCATTTCATATACATAGATTATTAACATTTAAGTTACAATGTTAAAGGCTGGTCAATATATTAAATTCCTGTGCAACCACATATGAGCACAATGACATCTTTGTGCTCCAAAACATCACAGGTCTAGGATTGCTTGATTGGCTTATTTGGCTGTCATGCCTGCTAGTACAGCAAAGTACCTGTCTCAGAGAGGGATAGATAGCAGAAGACACTGTATTCTAGAAAGAGGTAAATACTCCCTGTAAGTACCCCAGACAGCACTAACTCAGTCATTTTGTATCTAAGAAGATGAATGCAGCCCTTGGCTACAGGGATTACTGAGTAGGAGCAGAAAGATGTCACTGTGTTCAGATATGGTTATAGTAAAACAGTTACTCATACACAGCCTTTGGTTCAGGTGACAACTCTATTCAAAAGAAAAGGAAAAGTCATAGAGCTCATCAAGCATAGCAGTGATACAGAGAATGGAAAAATTGTGTAGAAATGAGAAATTTAAGGAGTTCTGAGAAAATCCTCTACAGAACAGCAGCTGTTCTCAGTCAGCTAGCTGCCATTTAGACATGCAGGTTGCAGTTCATCTTCACTGGGTGGGATGATGGACCTGAGTGGTCTGTACAGCCCACATGGACCCAAGAATCCCAGCAGCTGGGCTCAGGGCTTCCTTTCTGCCTGCATAGCTCTGACTAGGAACTGAGTGAGGGAGTTTCAAGTTCATACTTTCTATGAAACAGGAACAGTGTATCTTTCTTAGATCAGGTGGGTGCTTAAATTCATAATGTGAAAGGGGTGGAGCTTTTTTTAATTTTCATTGTAATTTTTGTTTTGCCTACTTTTCCTAAGGAAATGAGAATTATGTGATTTTTTTTCTATGTGTGGGTTGGTTTCACTCTATCATACACAGCATCAAATAACTTTTGAGCCCATGGCCATTTTCAAAACATTTTTAGACAGTGAGAATATGAAAATGTGAATATGAAAAACAGTGATATTAACACTATCCTAAGAAGTGGTGGTAAGGTAAAGAAGAGTCATCTAAGTGCCCAGCTGAGGAAAACACAAGAAGTCAGCTTTTATATTGTGCTTGAGAGCAGCTATTGATCAGTGAATCCTATGTCTTTCTGATGAAAGACAGACGTGATGGGAAAAACAGAAACATGCAATACGCGGCAGACATCCACTGGAAACATGAAGTTACATTGTATTGATTGTTAAAGTATTTCCTACTTCAGCATCACTTTCAGTCTCTTGCTGTTAAGAAACTTAAATATTATTAAATGTGGTGATGATAGTCCTAAAAGATAGTTTTCTTTAACATGTCAATTGTAAAACTGACAAAATTCCAGGGAGAAATCATATAATGGTTTCAGTTGGAAGGGACCCTAAGGATCATTTGGCTCCAGCCCTTCTGATGTGAGCAGCGATACCTTCATCTACACTAGTTTGGTCAAAGCCCCGTCCAACTTGACTTTGATAGAGGAATTATTCAGGAATTATAGATTGCCTGCAAGGTCTTTTCAGTTCAGTTTTTTTTCTGGACAGTGACAATAACACAAGAGAATAAATATTCTTGTTTCTTTTAAATCTATTTTATCTAAACTGAAGAGAGCTATTAAACGTAACTCCTGAATACAAGAAGTTAGTCTCCTTACCCTCCTTAAGAATCCTGGTTATACAGTTTGAGCACACATACTTTCAGGAACTGGAATCCATTCATTTTTTGCAAGTCACTAGCCTAAGTAATTTGATAGATCCTATGATACATTTTCTTTTTCATTTGAAGCATACTTTAATATGGTTCCAGCAAAGACCAAGATCAGTCATCAGCAGCAGGAACATTCCTCCATGTACGTATTTTCACTTAATGCTGACCATGTAGATTTGTCAGGTTCTTTGGTGGTGGTAGTCATCACTGCACAGGTGAGATTTAAACTATGTCCAACTAGAATGTAAGATATGCTCTGACTGTAAAAATAGTATAATTTGGTATGTGTATTCACAGACACAGATTATAAAAAAATAGCTAAGCTGACTAGACTCTGAAGACTACAATCAACTCTTACTATTTCTCAAGAATCTCACTGTGATTCTATAAATCACAGTTTGTCTGACTGCCCATACCTGAATAGATCTGTATTCCATGGTTGGTTTATCAAAAACCACAAGTATATACTCTTAAAATTCACATAATTACCAACCTCAAAAAACTCAGTCACTTCAGTAATTTCTGGAATATAAATGGTTCTTTCAAATGTGGCCTTTTCATTGAAAATTTCAATATGAATATTTTTTTAAAGCCATGGAATTAATGCTTTTTTAGATTTATTGATCTATAACATGTCACCTAGTGATCTAATCAATTGGTCACTTACAAACTGTAATGTCAATTGAATAGATATACTGGTGTGATTGTGTTACAAAATTGTTACGTGTCCAGACCTAATTGTGAAATTCTAAGGGATATTCAGCATAAATCTGACTGTGGTGGAAATTTATTTACAGCTTTGCTTTACAGATTAATAATAAAGAGTTCTTTTTCTCTGTGTATTTTTACATATAATGGAATCTGTACTACTTCTAAAATGGATATATCAGATGACAAAACTTTCTTTTTCCAAACAGGCAAATGGTTTAACTATGGAATTATCTTCCTTGTTTTAATCTTGGATCTGAATATGTGGAAGAATCAAATATTTTACAAACCTCATGAATATGGTCAATATATTGGTCCTGGACAGAAGATCTACACAGTGAAGGACTCAGAGAGCTTGAAAGACCTTAACAGAACTAAGTTATCTTGGGAGTGGAGATCCAATAACACTAACCCATTGACGAACCGGACCTATGCCGAAGGGGACATGTTCTTGCACAGCAGGTTCACAGGCTCCAGCCTGGATGTCAAATGCCTGGCTTTTATTCCAAGTTTGCTGGCTTTTGCTTTGTTTGGTTTCTTCATCTGGTTCTTTGGGCGATTTCAGAAAACTGACCAAGGCATGGAAAATTTAGACAAATCGTACACAAGAATGAAACGAAAGTCACCATCAGATATGGGAATGACACGAGAAAATACACAGGTGTTAGAAGAACCATTGAATTTTCAAGAACCACATCTGGTATCCATAAAATCAGACTTAAGTGAAATAGTTTTTAATTCTTCTCTCCTAACTTCTGAAAACTTGAACGCACAACTGAATGAACAAGACAGCCCTTTACAGCCGGTACCAGAGTCCTCTGTCCCTAAGAATAACCCTGTGACATAGAGGAAAATACCCAGGAAAATCAGTTTAAATAAGCAGTTACTCTAAGATTTCAGTTTTACCTTTTGTAAGTTAAGATTTACATAGTGTTTAGAATAAGAAACTCAACCTATACTGAGAGGTGCTCAGCATGCTTTTTCTAGGAATTTTGTTTTTTATTTGTATTATAGTACGTGCCTATTGTATATCTAACATTCCTTTATAGATTGCTTCCCAAAATTGCACAAGCTATTTATTAATACATTACCTTAACTGTATAATAGTGTATTAGATGATTACTTGCAGGTTTAAAATTCTACCGTGGTGGTGCCTTGAGACATTAAACTGTTTTTTAACTCAATGCCAGGTGTATAGCACAGTTCTTCTCATCTGTTTTGAAAAGCTTTTTGTATATGGTTGTTTCAAGTATCATTTGATGTCTTAACAGAGGAGATAAATATAGTTATTGCTAAAGAGGGTTTTCTGTTAGGACATCACAACTTGACTTTGTTATTTACTCATCTGTGAAGTCAGAGATTTTGATGACCAGACTGCAGAGAAGCATGTTGATTACCTTTTAATTTTTTTGGCTAGCTGCCAAACACAAATACAGATTTATTATGCAGTAAACAGCAGAGACATAATACTGCATGGGTCACTAGTTGAGAAAATATGAGTTTCTCCATCAGTAATAGCAATTATGTGATAATGCCTAATTATGTTTTTCTTAATTAAAGATAAACTGCTCCTTGATTTAAAGTTTTGCCCTTCACCTTGCAGAAAGAGAGGTGAAAATACACGGTTGAAGCAACTCTTTTTGTCATCATACCAAACCCATGCAACATCAAAGAGCCAATGGAGTGATTACAGTTAAGGACACAAAGCCCATTAAATCCAATATTTTTTCAATTCAGTACAGATATGGTCTGGGTATATGGGAAACACACATACATATGAACATATAGTCTAATTTCTCCAAATACTGAAGAAACATTGAAGGTTTTTAATTATAATATATTAATAGTTGAAGTTTATTGAACATTTTTTCCTCTTTTTTTTTTTTTTTTTTTTTCCCTTCATTTGTGTTCCAAGAGTATTCATAACTTGGAATCAGAAATAAAGGGAAACTGGGATTTTTTGCCTTTTTGAAGGGGACTTCATAATGTGAATTTCTCTGCTGTATGATCAAACTATATGCACTAGAGAAATTGCATATCTAAAACATCTGAAAGACTCTGATTTACCTCTAATTTAGTTCTATAAAATTGTTGTTACAAGTTACCAAATTATAAGTCATTTTTAAGACTGAATTATTTCCCTGTCACTTTCTGGTGTTGCTGTATTTTGTCTTTGTGACTTTTTTATCTCTGTTGGTTTTGATCTATTTGCTTTTAAGTTTTCAGAATGCTGAATTTAGCATGCATAATAGAACTATGCACTTATTTACTGTCACTTGAGAGCCAATTTTAATAAACATCATTCAACAATTGTTTATTATGAGACAGGAACACACTCTGTTAGTTTTGCAATTTTTTAAAACAGTTTGCCCATGTCGTATTTCAATTGATAGATATTTCTGACACTAAAAAAGAGAGACAGCATTACAGTGATGTCAAAATCAAATATTTTGTTTATGAAATATTTAATATTTTATCATGAAAAAAACAGCTTAGAATCATACTAATTTTTTATCCATTAAAAATTATGCTTAAACCCAAATCTATTCGCTTTTGTCTACTGCAACTATAAACTTGTTTAATTGACTCATGATATAATGAAAGACAAGACATTAATAAGTAATGATAAAACAGTGTGAGATCCTGCTTGTAATCCACTATATAAGAGGTGATATACTGATGTTTGACATTCAAACAGCATTTGATTTCTTAAGTAGTTACAGAAATATCTGTTTATTTTTGCGGATACATGCTTCTCTGTATGTTTTGGACACTGTAAACCCAAGTACTGAAAATCTCTTGTTAACTCATTTCTCTATTTGTGCAGAGTACAGATATGTTAAATACATTAATATGTAGGCAGAAAAATGAAATAATTACTTGAGCCTTACAGCCTGCATGATTACTTGACTCTGAAGAAACTGTTATTAAGCAACTGATTTCACAGCTAAAATAATTCCTTGACCTCATATTGAGTTAATGCTTTTAAGGTCATTATAAGCCTTCATGAAGAAGAGAAAAGCATTGAGTAATCCTAGACTTTGCATGAGTATTTAAATTAATGGTCAAGCATAGAGAATGCATATATTATGAATTTGTAAGAAGTTTAAAGATTCAGTGTAACCACTCACCATGGTCAAATAATATAGTTAATTAATGGAGAAAGGACTTCTCAATCATATAGGAGTCTCATTTGTAATCAGACATAGATAGAAGAAGAGAGGAGTATTTTCATTCTCCATTTTCAGTGATGGGTTTGGGAAGCCTGAGTCAGGTGGCCAGGCTTGCCCCAAGCACCATCTGAAACAGGCAGAGACTTGGGAGCCAAACACCCTAAAGATGATTCAGTACCTAGCTCAATCATTTACCGCTGCATGACTGAGTAGTGCAACCCAGCAGGAATAGGTTTGTGGAGTGCTGAGGACCCAGTGCCCACTGTTTGTGCATTTCAGGGGTTTACATCAGCGCAGGTCTTGTTTGGTCCTGATAGAGAGAGCAATAGTGGCTGGGGTACATGCCTCCCTGAGCTGGAGAGTAAGCAAGCACAATCACAACTTTATCCTGAGCTGAGCTGCTAATGCAGTGTCATTCTGAGTCTTCTTCCCAAAATGGAAATATTCCTCCTCCAAGCACATTCATTGCTGTCAACTATTGTTCACTTTTAACAATCTGAAATGCTTTGCTAACTCAAAACAGTCTGAACTGCTTTCTAATCTAGTATCCATAGCTGGGACCTTAATATAGAAATTTCGCCTTCTCCTGAAAGCATAACTATTGGATAAATTTTTTAGGCTTCCATTTCTTTTCCTGAGGACATTGAAAAATCCATAGGAGGGGAGAAACTTGAGGAAGTGTCAGTTTTTTCACAAACCACATCTCCATTCTGCCCTCTATAATGAGCCATCTAGCAGCTGCCATCACTACAGGGCTGGCTGGTCTCTGCTTTGTCAAAGATCAGATTTTGGTACAAGACCTCTTTTTTTTTTTTTTTTTTATATACCATAGATACATTGTACAGTGATGGATGATAGAAGCCACCTGATACAGTATATATACAGAAGATACATCTCTAGTATAAGCACATAAGATTTATGAGCCCATAGGTGCCCATAGATTGCCTTAGCATTCTCAACAATTGCCTTTACTGAGATGGAAATGACATGAAGCAAATAGAAGGTAAGAATTTTTGTAGAAAGAACCTTAATATAATATTCATGCTTATGGAAGTGTATAGCTTAAAAAAACACATCTATAAAATGTATATGTGTATGTACATTAGGAGCCCAGGGATTAATTGATTTTGTTGGAAAAACTGCTGAGTTTCTCAAGACAATTTACTACTGCCCCTTTTATGCTACATTGCTCCATCAGTTACTTATTCCAGGTTGTTTCATCTCCTCAGCCTCTACTTATTTTGTGGAGAAAATATAAGACCAAAGAAAGAGCATTTAATTGCACTGTCTGCATCCCCAACTTAATTCTTTGTCTAATTTATGCAGAATTTTTTTTTCTATTTTAAAATATTTTTTTCCAGCTACTATCATCATACTCTGGGCTACTGCGCTGCATTACAGTATGTGTTAAATTATTGCTTTTCCTGCATTGAACAGCATCCATCATGACAACCACCTGGAAGCAAAGAGGAGACACCTCACAAAGACTGGGAAGGCAGCAAGTTAGCTCCTGGTTGACTGGCAAGCTCATTTTCCCACAAGTGAACAGGTTGTGACTCACTAGTAAAAGATGTAACAGATTCTTAATACACTGGCTCTAATTTGAATAACCTTCTAGAAGGGTCTCAGTGGGAGAGGGCTTTTTATCTCAGACTATAAATTTGAAGTAGTTGCATCCTGCAAGCAGAGTGTTTCAACTTTTTTAGGGTGCATTTGAAAGTAACCAACTTAAACTTTGAGCAGATTGCGAGAACCATAAAAATCGGACAACACTGTAAGAATATGAAAGTGATTCACTTCTTGCTTCTTGGCAGAGGATGGAGACAAAACACTTTTATCAGATGTTTGAGTGGTCCTGTGTTTGGGATTATGGATAGTGACACACAAAGATTCAAACTGCACTTACTAACAAGGAGTTGCAGTAGCTTTATCAAGAGAGGTGCCACTGCCAGCACCAGACAGAGCCGCTCTTCTGCCCTACACTCTCTGTCCTGCCTGTCCATTCTACTGCGAATGACAAAGGAGTTGTTCCTTTCCCTGTGCACTCAAAACTGTCCTGTGGGGAGTCTGGGCTACCTGAGTGTGCTGTGGCATGTTATTGCAATGCCTAATATATAACTCCAAGAAGGACAACCAAGGGCAGGCAAAAAGGTCTGGTCTGCCAGTTTTATGGCCTTGAGGTGAAGAATGTCACTTATGTGACCATTTCAGAAGCAAATCAATATAAACAGAAGTCCTGTTTCACAGGAACACAAAGGGACAAATGGAGAGACAGGAAATCACTAGAAATCTTGTCCATCCTCTTCAGATATTCAAACAGAAGCAACAAGTCCCAGTTTCCAAATGCTTACAAAGAGGTCCCAGCTTCCAGATGACTTTTGGGTGAGCAGCTCTCCTGGGTAACTAGGTTTTAACACCATTGTAATTCCCTCCTAACAATTCTTCTGCATGGGGGATGTCAGCAGCTTTTCACTGTTTGGGGAAATGAAGTAGTTTCCTGAAAAGGAAGTGGGAAAGAAGTTGTAAGGGAGATGCTCCATGAGGCTGGTACTCTCCACTGCAAACTCCTTCTTGGAGAAAGGGAAAAGCATGAACCCAGCTGCTTTGATAAGAGGAGTGAGGTAGCAGAATCAAATCCTTTCAGAAACGTATCTTATATCAACACAGTCACAGAGATACTTCTAAGCTCCTGCTTTTCCTTTAATGTGTAGGAATTGGGGTGTGCAGAAAAGAAGCTTATCTGATTCCTGCAGGCAGGTTATAGACCCAGCTACCATGCTGTTTGAGGCATCTGCAACAGTTCTCTTCATATCAAATTCCTTCTTTTAATTTTTCTCTAATTTTCCCCCCACAAAAGTCGATTCCATTTAATTCTTCTGTTTTTATTTTTAATAAACTTCTATTGTTAGTGACCTAAATGGCGAGTTACCCTCCAAAGGCCCATAATTGCTATTATTGATTCAGTACCATCTGTATCTCTCTCCCTCCCTGTAAACAGGGATAAACATTGATGGTGGCTGCTCTGAGACACTGCATGCCTTGCTGACCTTTCCTTTGAGAGCTCTGAGGGCACATAAAGGCAATTGATGTGCTGGTGGCTCCTAGGTCTTTTGGTCAACAAAACACATACTCAGACATGGTTAGAGTTTCAGTATTTAATTGTTCACAGAATCACTTGCTGAAAGCAGGTATCGCTTGAGCCAACAACAGCTGGAATTAGAATATTCCAAAACTGCAGTGGCTCCAGCTGCTCCAGATGTTTGAGGACTTTTGCGAGGTTCATTCCCTGTCGGCTGTGGCAGCAATGCTGAGGATGCATGTGTGGCTTAACTTTAGTGTCATCGCATGATAGCACAAGTAGAGATCATTTCCAGTAATCATTGTTTCCATGTTTCCATGGTTACTGGAGAAATTTCTATTTTTGCTTCATGAAGCTAGAAAAAAACAGAATGTCTTCCAAAATCTTTGCAAGGTTAAAGTTAAATGATGAGTAGACAATCTAGCCATTTTTGCTTCATCTATGCCAACTTCTTACTCCCCTTTCACCCTTTCCATCAATTTTGACCTACTGATCCACAGCAAAGCTTCTCCTCAAAAATAATCCCAAAGGAGACAGCAATCAAATTTTTTCCTATGTGGTCCTGGAGAGACTTCAGACATCATTCATTCAAATGAAAAATAAAAGAAATATTGATTCTAAGGTCTAAAGAGTTTGTTATTTATATAAAAAACAGTTAAAGCAGATGCAACAGAAGTTGGCAGTAACCTCCTGCGCCATTTTAATAGCTATTCTCCCTACAAGGGCCAATATAGTTATTTGTTGAACCTGTCAGCTACAGGTATGTTTAATGAATAGTGTTTAATGAAATATCCATGGAAATGTGTGTTGTTGTGCTTAAAAAATTGAGTGGGTTTTTTTTCAGTTTTCAAGACCAGGTGATACCTCTATCACCTAAGAGAGCACAGTGACTGGTTCTTAGTTAGCAACCACTCTGTACTGACAGATTCTTGAAAGTCATGTAGGACCATTCAAAGACAGAAGCTCAGACCTATGTGAGCTGTGTGGCTATTTTTGATCACTGCTGTTGAACAGTGCAGCCCTGTTGCTCTGAGGGGTGTCACAAAGACACAGTGTACTAGTGGTCTGACTAGAATTCAAAGGTGTCTGCTTCATTTGGATGTACTTCAGCGCCTTTCAAAGTGCACTTCAAAGAGGAATAAATACCCATAGCCCAAACGTCCCTCCTTGTGTTCTAAAGGCCCCAGCTTTACATCACAGAAATATTCACTAACTTTTTGGAGAAGTTAACCAGGAAGTTTACAAGACCTTTCCTAGAGATCTCTGCCCCACCTTCTGTGCTCACTGGAAACTGTATATTACTAAAACTACCCACTCAGTATTGTGCTTGTAATGACACCACTGCCACATGTAAGTCTCTCAGACAAATATAACTACAGAGATTGGAAAGGAGCTGCTTGAAGACTTTTCAATGCAAAAAAAAAAAAAAAAAAAAGCAAAAGTAGAGAGGAAAATTAAAAGGCTAAGCCATGAAAGCATTTGTTCAATGTCATACATGTGAGGTATCCCCCTGGTTGCCTATTTTATTAGGACTTTATTCTTTCCAGCTTGTTGCTGTCAAATGTTTTCTTTGCTCCATGTGATTCACATATACATGGATATGGCATGAAATATCCCAGAAACAGGAATAGGCATATTTTACCCTTGCATAAATTTCAGCTGGAGAAATAAAGTTTTTGAAATCAGAAGACAGTTTTGTTAGCATCAGATCCCCATTGTCTCATGCCATGAAAATGCCTCAGGGTAACCACCACTGGAAATGGAAATACCTCACTCCTTCCTCAAGCACCTTCGGGAGTTTCCTTCAGAAGAAATCAGTCTGGTTTCAGATACTGTGATCTGGAAAACAGACTTCAACAGTGCAAGTAACATGCAAAGGAGTTACAAAGTCACTCTTTTATGCCCTCAAATGGTGACATTCTATTGCTTCCTTGCAAATGATATTTTGCAAGAAGGAAGTAGTTAAATTCCTTTTCATAGTAATTGCAAAGACTGACAGTGTTTTTGTGATGGAAACTTCAAAATTTATACTGGATTGTGTTTTCCTTCAACTTTATCATCCCTGAGGAGAAGTGCTGGGAGTTCAAAAGACAAGCAACGAAAAGTATTCTGCTAACATGTTCCTGTCATGTGCACTGTGAATGCATTAATTTCTTCTTGAATGATGAAACAGAGAGGTCTGTAAAACAACAATCTATCTGTAATGGGATTCTGTACCTGGAGTCCTGATACACAGTCTCCTCTGACATGTGAAAGTCTGCCAGTATCAGAGTACTAAGTACTGGTTTTAGGGGCAAGACGAGGGGAAGCGTTTGCCCAGTGAGAGCACACGTGAGCAGCAGAAAGTGACAAGTACTGTGCTACATCACTGCCTGCACACAGCGAGGCTGGAGTGTTTTGCCAGTCAAGGTCAATCTGTGCAGATGGAGGGAACGGTGAAAGGCAGGTGGTGGGAAAAGCACTTTTAAACACATGTATCTCCTGGCAGCTCTATCATCCAGACTTAAGATTTTATCCTCCTAGTTGCTTGAGCCAAAACTTTACTTTGAATGATATTGGAGGGATGCGAGACTGCTAGAATTTTGTCCTGCTGACTGAAACATTTTGGAGATTAATTCAAAGAGCCTTGAGTTTTAATAATATAAACTGGATATTCTTGCTGAGAGCAAAGCCTGGATATTTTTTTTCCTCACAGCTTGGGAGGTCTACTGGATAGCATAGTAACATTTTCAGAGTTCTAACTCTGAAGAAAAAAAATGCCTAAAACAGTCTAAAAGGGATGAAACTGAAATGCAGAAGCTTCTTAGATAACTGTAATATAAAAACATCATGTTCACTATTCTGAAATTTGTAGAAACCTGAGGAGTTGACATCATATGGCAGATTCATTATTTAATTTTGAAAGAAATCAGTATTCCCCTCCCAGAATGATCTGCAGTTGGGACTGGTATAAGTGGTGTGTTTGTACCCCCAGCACAGTCTGGAAATTTACAGAAAAATATCAGATTTCTCAGTCTTTGCTGCAGGTGTGGCCTGAGAAGTCAGCTTTGTGTGCAGAGCTTAGGTAGGTCCTGTGGGGATAAAGGATTTGTGGAGAGTGATTGCATTCTATGTACAGCTTTGATCACACTTTCTCTGACTTGTTTTGCATCACTTCTTTGAATTGTGCCTGCTGTCTAATCAATGATTAACTTCCTACACAGACCATTGGACTCAAGAGGATGGTGGCCTTAAGCAATGTCCCTGAATTCACCCTAAATACAAAGGTGCCCTTGTATTCCCCGATTCCCTTTGACTGAGGGATGCGAGCCCCATTACAGAGAAGCATCTCCTCACAAACCCTCTGAAACCATGCAACAGAATTGATTGCACTGTAGAGAGCTTCTGATCATGCATGGGTTGGAGGGTGCTCCCAGGAGTCAGCTCCTAGGACACACCCCAGGATACCACAGGCTTGGTTTCCAGCAGCACTGGGAACTTCAGTCACCCTGGAAAAATCAATTCAATTCAATAATTGAATATATTTCCTAATTCAAAAAGCATTGCACCTTGTATATCCCAGCAAGGGAGATGATGTCTGCAGCCATGGGGAAAGTGCAAAGAGGATGCTGGTAGGAGTGACTTGAGGGGCAGCCTTTCTATGAGGGATTTCCTGGGGTGTCACTGATGCTGCAGAGCAGTGCTTGAAGAGTTTCAAACTGCCCAGAGTGTTGTGAGCCCCCACTTCTGGTTTTCCCTAACTGAGAGGTTTCTCCTGCTGATGAGGATGGTTATCCCTGGCAGTAATGAAACTCATCTTTTCATTTTCTGGAGCTAATTAGCCTAGAGATGTTACCAGTCATATTCCATGACTTACAGGAGTCAGTTGCTTGAGCAGTCTTAATCTCACAGACAGACCAAACTGAGTTCCTTGTGCAGAGTCATGGCTCACCAGGGTTAAAAATTAATATGTCAGCGGGCACCTGGATCCAAGCATATCCCTTCTTAGAGAGACATCAGATGTGACACAAGTAGGGCGTGTAGGAGGATCAAACACCAGACAGTAACAGGCTACCAAGAGCATATCAGCAGCTGAGTGTCTAAAGCAGCAATCTGTTCAAACAGCAGTGAGAGGCACAGAGTATTCGGGGTAGGAAGGGTCAGATCCATAACTTCTTTAATGTTTTAAAATGGCTTTCTTGGACTTTTTAGAGCACTTCTACAGGCAAGTAAAGATGTAATCAATGCTGGAAATGGAGGAAAAGGACTGAGTTACAGTAGTAAAAATCTGTTATAAAAGTGTACTGCATTGGCATGTCTTGATGGATGTGGGTGCTCAACCCTTTTTAGAACATGAATATATATGTAGGTGGCAAAATACAGATTTAAACTTTAGCTGAAAAGATTGTGAACTGAGGTGTTTTACGGGTACCTGTTCTTATAATGAAAAAAAAAAAAAAAAAATCTACCTCTCAGCCTTTCTCCCTCTTTTCTGTCAGAGCTGTGACATCTGTTAGCCCACAGGAAGCATCAGCATGCTGCAGTACATCAAGGCTAAGACTCTAATGCATGTGTAAGGAGTAAATGACCTTTGAATGAGGTAGAGTTTCCAAGTTGGAGAAGAAATTAAGTCTGACCACTGCAGTTTTTAGCTCAAAAGCACAGTTTACACATATTGGCACACTCTAACTTCAGTACTAAGGTAGTCTAGGGTAGGAACCACCTATGACCTTAGACTAAATTTCAGGATTCCCAACAGACCCTATGTTATTCCTCAACAGGTTCAGGGAAAGGTAGTTTGATTCACTCTGGGTGATATGTGGGAAAAACAACCAAATTCTCAGGGGGCTCAATAACAGACTTTTACTTGCAAACTTTAGACTATTAAGGTAGAATAATGGCAAATTTTAAAACAACATCCAGACTATGTAAGGCACTTCACAAACTTTAACTCAGCAAACTTAAACGTAACCAACTTTAACCTTACTCACACAACAAGGAATTGACTGGAGCTTTTTAAAATCTGTCTTACAATATTTTGAGAAGTTGGGAGAAGAAAGAGACAAAGAAAAAGAAAGGAAAAGGAAAAGGAAAAGGAAAAGGAAAAGGAAAAGGAAAAGGAAAAGGAAAAGGAAAAGGAAAAGGAAAAGGAAAAGGAAAAGGAAAAGGAAAAGGAAAAGGAAAAGGAAAAGGAAAAGGAAAAGGGGAAAGGGAGGAAGGAAAGAAGGGTAAGAGTAGAAAGATATTACCCCTCATGCATCTAGTGATGAGACTTGATTGTTAAAACTTAGATGTCCCTTGGCCAAAACAGTGGTCACAGTCTTGATCCAATAGAGTTTGGGGATAGGAGAATGACTGTGAAACATAAAGCTCAGTGGGTTGATACATGTTCAAGTATAGGTAGGAATGCCCATGTACCTCCTCTGTGGGGGGTGAGTTTTACCCTGTCTGATGCACCACTGTGGATTGTGACAGGCCTCTGCTGGAAGGCCCCAAGGAATGAGTCTGTGGGTGCTCCAGGGATCTTTGATGGTTTATGACACCTTCTAAGACATGGCAGCTGCCTCTCACATCAGTGTTTTTAGCCAGTTAAGCCCCCTCAAGAGGGGTGAATGCCTTCAGGCCTATGGGTAAATGTCCTAGTACTTCTCCAGAGGGAACTTTTCATACCTGAGCCAGTTGTGTAAGGGAGGACGTGATAAAAAGCACTGTTCCACCTGGCAGAATCTGCTTCTTATTGGCCTCTTCCCTTATCTGGCTCAAAACCCAGTATTTTGCTAGACAAAATGTGATTTGTCATGGTCATCCTCTGGTGCTCACCCCCTCTGCACATGGGCCATTATTTTGCACATTGACAGCAAAGCACCCCTGCGTTTGCAAATGTCTGACTGTTTGAGCCATTAGCCATCACATTTCAGTCTCTCACACCCTAAAAAAGAGAAGCTGAGAAAGCAGAGTACACTTTCTAGGAGGCTTCTATTTGCTTTAGCATCTCCTGGAATAATCCACTGTTTTACACCCCACTGATTGTTATATCCACTGACTTCACTCTGTTTATTAGACACGTACATTTTCATAGTTAGCTCTGCATTTATGCGTGTGCATGCTGGGTTGTATAGTATCTGAAGGGAAAGTGAAAAGATGATAGAATTAGACTCTTTTCAATGGCAAGACAAGAGACAGTAAGAACAAATTGAAACACAGGAGGTTCACTCTGAATATCAGGAAACAGTTTTTCTTTGTGTAACAGGTTGCTCAGGAAGGCTGTAGAATCTCTTTCCTCTGAGAGATTTAAAAGCCATCTGGATATGGTCCTGGGCAACAGGCTTAACATAGCCCTGCTTGAGCAGGGGAGTTGGACCAGAAGACCTGCAACCAACCTAAACCATTTTGTGATACTGCAATTCAGTGAAATTATCACACTTTTACAGGTATTTTCAATGTTTGTCTCATGCTTTTCTTGTCTCTCAGTACAGACACAGAAGTAACTGTCTTTGCTATAGTTGCAAATAAAGCAAAGGTCATATACCTGGTGGATACTTACTGAGATGTTGGTCAAGAACACCAAAGGAAAGCATTTTAGATGACCAAAGAATGCTTCAGTGATCTGCTTGTGACTGAAAGTTTCCTACCTGCTGCGAGAAAGGTTGTTACAGATTTCTGTGCAACAAATGTTCATGTCACAGATACGGCTCGTAGGGAACTACTTACACTCTCAAATACTGCTTTCTGTACAACACAAATGATCATTGCAAAGCCCTGGTTTGCCATATGATGCATGTAGAAAGAAGAATGAGACAAAAACAGAGCACATGGACACTGGAAAAGGAAGACTTCCTCCACACTGGAAAAATTCTGACCTCACATCTCCTGGTCCAGTACAAAGATGCTGTTCAGTTAGCCAGTGCCACATTCCAGTGTTTCACACTCTATGTGGAAATTCCTAGCTTTGGAGATGTAGACAGCCTGGTTGGTGCAAGCCATACTCTTGTCATCATCCAGCTCAGGATTACCCTCCTCAAGCCACTGCAGGTTCCTCAGGAAGCCTCTTCCCTAGAGCTCCATCTTCATGACATAGTCCACCAGGGTACTCGGGAGATTCAGAACCAGTTGGCCATCTCTGCTGGAGCCAGCCAAATGCTCCTCAATCTCAGACAGCATCAGGTTTGTTACTCCCACTGTCAATGTTAGGGAAGAGTGGGAGCTGGTGCTGCTGGGGTCCTAAGGTTGGACTAGGTCATGTGCTGCAGCCCCACTGTGTTCCCACTCCATCAGTGAGAACACACCCAGAAATCGCCTCCACATCCCACAGTGGCCATGGGTGTCACCATGCAGGCTGCACACAGCTGGCTCACATCATCTGCTGGCAGTATTGCTCTCACTCACCAATGGATTATGATTAGCAAGATTTTACTGTAATGTAAACTTCTTTGGTAAACACAGTTAAAGGCAAGGGACTGAGATGAAGCTCAGCCCATTTTGTCTCCTGAGCTCCTCTTTCTCATATCAGAGTGATTCCAGCTAGCTGGAGCTGCTGCACCCTGATCATAACATTAATGGAAAGACATATTCCTTCAAAAAAACCCACGCTAAAACACTGTAAGAGTGATTTGAGACAGACCTGCACAGAATAGGTGTGCCATGCTTTGGTGGAGATGGATGTGGGAAAGGAGGAAAACGGATGCAGCATAGGAGATCAAAATGACACCTTCATCCACGGGAGCAGGTTTAAAGACAGCTTCAGTGAGGGCTGCAGTGAGGATCATGTCTGCAGCTGATGCCAAGTGACATCTGTGAGCAACTGATGAGTTGTGAGTTGAGAGAGAAAGCACTGGCACATGCTCTGCAGAACCCATTTCCAGAGGCAATGTTCTCAGCTGCAGGCTGAGGATGAGGGCACATGCTGAGAAATGTTGAAAATTAATCAAGATGGCCAACAGTTTAGGAAACAAGTCAAAGCAGCACAATGAAGTTTAAGTATTTCCTCCTCCATGTTAACGTGTGTCACTTGTTACAAGGCTGTCAAGATTCTCTTTCACAGCCTCTGTACCCCATCTTCACTTACAGTGTTTTCAGGTGTTTCTTCTTTTAAAAAAATAAATTGAATTAACGTTGCTGACTGCAAACTGTCACTCAGTCTCAATTCTTGGCTGTTGTGTCTCATTTTCAGAGTCTCTGCTTGCCTTGCCTTGTTGAAAGATAAACTCTTTGGGAAAAGAACTGTTCAATGCCCTGGGCTGTAGTGAGAAGAAACAGTTTCTCAACTGGGTACAGAATTACCAATAACAAAAATATCCTTTTTCTTATTTATGCTTGACAGTTTTCAGGAGTCATTGTCTTGTGCACAAGTTGTGTGGTTATGGGTGAAAAAAATAGCTTACAGCTACTTGCATGAGTGATGATGCATTGTCAAGTCAAAAAATTATAATTAGTGATAATATATGAATTTAATGCTAGACTCCCATGGTTTGGTGCTCAGACACTGATTTATGATTTACAGAAATAGCTTATAGCTATGATCTCCATGCTGCCATTACACCAAACCAATATTTCATCTCAATCTGTACATCCCCTGGGAATCTGAAGTGCAATCTGAGCATGCAATCATCCAGAAAAGGAGGAAGCATTGCTTTTATGTCATGGTTTATTTTCCTTTCTTAACTCTGATTTCTGCCTTGAAGTTAGACCAGCTAAAAATGAGTTGTGCAAATGTTATTTCTTTGCACTTTGTGATGCCTTTGACAAAATGATCTTTAAATTTCATTTCCAGGAGAACAGTACAGTTTACGCTTAACAGAAGTAAGCTTCAAAAAGTACAGTAGGGAACATTATATTCTCTCTTTGCCTGTGTTGATGTATGGTGTCCTTGATTTTGAGCTTTTAACTGATTTCAGACAAAACAGAGCCTTTCTTCTGAATCAGCTGCACTTTAGAAGTTGCAATTGGAAGGAGAATGGATCTATACCTCACTTTATTTAATTCCTCAAACCTAAACCTGGATCCCATCACTTTCTCTCAGTCATTTGAGAATCTTTATGCAGTCCCACTATGTTTCATAGTTTCTGTGCAGCCATCAGAGAAGACTGTGGCATTGTTTGCTCCTGGTTTCATTCTTTATGAGTCCCAGGAGTATTACTGTGAGTTTGAGCTTCCTGGTCTCAGTTTAAAATTTTGGACCTAAAAACTCAATGGGAAATGAAGGGCAACACCCCAGATCTTACAGAGTTGCACTATAATAAAGCACACAATGTAGGGTTGTGTTAAGGAGGCCCCAGAGTGACCAGGCTCAGCCCAGGGGGCTGTTGTTGCTCTGGGTCTACACCTGGGCTGGCTTCCCCAGACATCTCCAGGTCCAAGGGAGCTGCAGGTGGCAAAGCAGAGGGAAGACCCAGACTGAGGCTCTGGTTTCATCACAGGACCCAGACTGCTGGGTATTTTAAGAGGATTAATATAAAACCGTTGCACAGGTCTGGTTTGTATTCTGCTGCTTTCCACCAATCTGTGAAGGGACTGAATTTGCACACAAATTCCCTCTGTGAGTTGAGCTGCTGCTATAGCTCTCCTGAGGGTGACATGTGGAAAATGGAGTACCTGCATTTGAATTTTAAAATTCTTGTATTACATGGGAATTACCATTACTATTACTATACTGATAGTGCTTTGGGTTCACTAAATGGCTTTCTTGAAGCAAACTTTACAACTATCTCATATGCAGTGACATAACTATGAAGAAACTGTTGTGGAGAACTTTTTATACACTCAGCCACTGTTAATACAGAGAGAAAATAATTCCAGGCTTTTTATTTTGACAAGCAGTGTCTCTGTGGAAAAAATAATGTGTAACGAGCGCATGGTGGTGAGTAGGACCACCAAGCAGATTTAAATGGATAATTCTTATTTGATATTCCCATACATTGCTTAATTCACTTGGCAACCACAAGGTCTGTTTATCTTTTAATACTCTTATTTGGATGTGATTATGATATATTGTGCATAAAAATGAAAGATCAATGCTTTCACTAATAATGTTTTAAATTTAGTCAATACATTTCAAAATATAACTTTTTTAACCTCTCTTCTAATTTTGAAAATACTCTTTATATGAATATTAGTATTCTCCCAAGTCATGGTATTAAAAATGACCCTTTACTTTAATGTCTACCATGACATCCACAGAGCAGAAAAACAAACCTTTTCTACTGCCAGTTGGTTCTCCACCAACTTGTTTTGAAACAGATATAAAGAGCTGTGCCATACAGCCATGCAAGGAAACTAATTTCATCAGCAGGCATGGCAGTGCACTTGCCAGGTTTTTGTAAGCCAAAATCTCCTGACACCTTTTTTTGGAAGGATCAGCATAAGTCAGGCTGCCTGTAAATTCAGAACATTTCCTTTATTACGTGGCTAATCTCAACATTTAGTGAGCACATGCAAATGTAACCACTTTAAGGATTTATAGCTGTACTTGGTAAGTGGGGAGGTATAAGAAATACAGCCAAGCCAGCAAGACTTTAAAGTTTTGCTGTGATAGATCTTACTGAGAGAAAGTAACTGCAAAGCTGTCAATAGCTGCTTGTAAACAGTAGAGCTTGAAATAGGGGAAACATGTTTTTTCCCCTGTCAGAATGGCACAAAGGCTTGGCTGAAACCCTTGCCTGGCCTATCCATCTGGCTGATGTGAGAAATGAGGTATTGATTTTTCTGATACCATGCGATCAGAAACCAAGAGGAGCCACAAGGCTAGCAAATAACACACAGATTATTACACTCTAAATGAGATGTTGGAAAACTTTTGCAACACATATCTTTTTATTTACCAAATAAAACTTGATCCACATTATTAGCCAGAGAAATGTAGAACGCACATGTCTAGATTTGCTTCTGGTGAGAATTGATGTAGTTAGTAACTGGCTTACATGCTGCAGCTTCCCATGCTCCAGAGGATTTGTTCCTGAAAGGAAATAATTCCTTTGTTAAAAATAAGCTTTAAGTATGCAATTTTTCAGAATCACTCCTTTGGATTAGAAACACAGTTGCTGCTCATTTCAAGGAAATGTATGCGGCCAAATCAGTTCTGTATCCTTGAAATTATCAATCTAAGCACCCAGAATGATCTGTTATTGAGAAAGTAGTGTACAAGAGGAAATCAGAGTAGAAAATATAATTTATTATATATTGCATGACATTATATTATATTATGAAATCACAGAGTAAAGTCAAGAGTACCTAATAGGTACTTACAAGTATCTCAATATACAAGAACGTAAGATGCTTCATTCTTCTAAGTGACTCAAAGTCACTTAGGTACAAGAATCAAAACAAAGTAGTCCGAAGATCCAGAAATAATAGTGAGAATGAGAACAACATGACATCAGTAGCAAGTTTGCATTATTTTGCTAGAGAGACATGGTAACACAAAACTTTCTTAATAAGCCAAAAAGTCCCAGAGGGCTGCAGTTTCCCATAGGAAAAACGTCTTTTAATCATAGACTATATCTTTTAATGATAGTCCAGCACTCACATCCTAAGCATCTGTTCGGCTGACAGCTATCACTTTAAATAGCCACGGCATTCGGCTGTCTGCATTTAAATGAGCAAGGGGATAAATAGGCCTTTTTCAGTTTCCAAAAGTGTTGCCAGTGAGAAGGACAAAGCCGCAGCAGGACGGCCCCAGGGAAAGGGGCAGATCCCCACGGGCAGCAGGCAGGGAGCCTTTCGGCCCAGAGCACTGTGGAGAGCATGATGCTCTTCCTGACAAGCAGCTTTCTGGGAGCTGTTTTGGAGCAAGCCAGTTCAAAAGGGGGAACATTCCTCAATATTTCCCAAAAAACCCATCTGTAAATGCAGAGTGATCCCGACCCTGAAATCAAACATGAAAAAAACAAGTCCAGCAATTTGCATAAACAACCCTCAAAATGAAAGCTCAGGGAACAAGCCTCATCATCTGTATATGTATCTAATGTGAAGGAAACATGAGATATGGAGTCCAACCCTGACCAGCACTAAGCTGAGAACAGGGAGTCAGTGAAACTCCCTTCTTTGTGCTCTTCATTTTTGTTCAGGGCTCTGTATATCCTGGGACATATGCTGGCTATGCAGGGGCTGTGGGTACCCTCTGGGCACAATGTGCACATCCCCAGTACAAGGTCAAAAAGCCCACCATCCCTTCAAACCCTGTGCCTTCCCATGCAGGTCTTCTGCAGGCTCAAATTGGGTCTGAGCTCCATGAAGGCAGGTGGGGACCTCCTGTGCTGATGCCACCCTGGGAACGTCCACTCTACTCATCAGTGGTTTGCAGACAGGCATTAGGCATGAGCTTCTTCTTGGCTGGACTGTACAGATGGGTTTTCTTCTTTGAAAGTGGGTCCTTCCAAAGCCAAGGAGGAGTGAGGGCTTTCCCAGGAACAGAAGAATAGATCTGCTGCACTTTTTACCTGAAATTCTGTGTTCAAAACACTGTGTCCCTACTTAGATGAACAGACCTTCTACTGTTTAGCTACAACCTGTTCTGTCCTGGAAAATTTTTCAGGACCTGAAACTTGCTTCCTTCTATGGAAACGCATTCATTCTTCTTTTAAAATTCATTATACCAATGAGAGGTTCATAAGAATTTCTTCTCTGGTTCATTTTCAGTGGCATTCCTTGGCATTACAGAGTTTATTACAACTGACTACCAGTGAGAGTATTTTGATCCCGAATAGCCACAATAGGCATGTGAGATCCAACTGGAAGTCCCTCTGAGCCAACAGTCACCTAGTGAGCTCTTGTTAGGGGAGGATAGGGAGTGTGGGGTTTCATGACAACAGCTGCACACACACTCTCAAAGAACAGCACAGCTTGGGGAACACCTCCCCAGCCAGCTCATCCTGATATCACAGGGGCTGCTGGCCTGTGAAAGGCTCATACCCACAGACCCAAGAGCACAATGCCTGAGTGCCAGGGGTGAACCAGCACAGGGCACAACGAGGGTGTGTTGTCAATGCTTGGCCTGAGCAGCACCAAGCGAGGCACCTGGCCTGGGGGCCAAGCAGAATGGCTCTGGGAGTGGGGCACACGGATTCATGGTCTGGAGGCAGGGAGAAGCAGCAGGTTCTCCCCCTGACGCCACCAGACTCAGCACTCTCTGACAGGAATGGTTTACTCCAGTCCTTGCTTTTGAGAAATTCTCACAGGTATCTTCTGAGTATACATATCAGGTCAGACATAACTGATAAGATGTTTGTTTTGGCTCCCATCAAGGCTTCAGCAGGAGCTAGATGCTGAGCTGTCTAGCACATCAAGTCTGACAAGTTAAACCCACCCTATTTGCTTGGGAGATATGCATGTGTTTGCATGTGTCTCAGCTGTACTTCCAAACAGAATATTAAGAAGTATATCAGGATGGCGTAGTTTCAAATGAACACTTCAAACAATGTAAAAAGAAGCCAGATGCTTTATGTTCCCCATGACTTGCTCTCCAACAAAGGTATGCTAGGAGGACTTCTCTCTATTTTTCAGTCTGGTGTTGCCCAGTTTGAATGAGTTGTTATGCCATTTTTCCCTTTTAGCTTCCAGATTCAGTCTGGAAGTGTATTTGTTCAAACTAGATATCATAAATAATTGAAATACACTAAGAAGTGGAAGTTTTTGTTGGCTGATTTTTACAGTAGAGAGAGTAAAGTGGTTGTGACCTTCTGGCTCTGTCTTTGACAAGCATATAATTGGGAGGCAAGAGGGAGGCTCAAAAGCATGCCACTACATGGAAAATGAGCCACTATTGCTTATGAAGACATGAGATTGTTTTTCTAAATGGCCTCTCATTTATGCAATGTCTTTTAACAGCTCCATTGGTTTTTCCAGATATTCCTCAGTGGCTTGTTTGGTTAGGTTTGGTTTAGTTTTAGTGGTCAGAGAACCTGAAAGCAATGCAAGACAAATAAGTGAAAACATTATGCATACAAGTGCCAGGAACCTCAGCAGATAAACCTCAGGAATACAGGAAAACAAGAGCAGGGAAAGGAAAAGGGAGGAGGAAAAACGCCCCAGATGAGTTATTGGTTTTTCTGTCTCACTAATGGTCCCCAAAGAAAGGTGAGAAGCCCTTCACATAGAAGTGAAGGGAATGAGTTCCTTTGCATTAATTGTGATGCAGAATTGGCTCCCTTATTGGTCACTGCAGCTGTCTGTGAGTTCATGTCCTCTGCAGTTCATACACTGGCTTTAAATCTTTCATGTCAATGTAAATAACTTGTGGTCAGAAAGGGAAGGCTGGGTTCCTTACCCACCTGTCACCACCTAAACATGGGAGGGACTCTAGCAAAAAACACCATGATGCCACCGATTCTGCTCTTCTACACTGGTCTAGTGCTTTCAAATGGTTTATTATTTATGGAGACAACTTTAGGCCTAGTGTGAAATACATTGTTCTCTTTGAAAAATTAAACCACACTATATTAAGCATGAAATGTATAGAATTTTTTTAATTGTTAGCTCTTGATGAATACTAGGAAATGCACTTTGCAACAGTCCTTGTAGTCTTCAGTGTCAATTTTTTATTAATGTTTTCCCTGTAATTCTGCATTTGTCTCTAATGTATGTTGGGAATAAAATGAGAGCTCTCTGGTGACTAATATGACATATTTTAATTTTCATGGATGTTAAAAAAGACTGTGCAGTCCAGTGAATAAAAGCTACTGGGTAAGCTATAAATGACACTAAGATTATAGTCAACATAGATTTATTTTTTAATTAAAAATGATTTACTAAAATATTGTGACTTTTCTCTAAGAGAATATTTTAAAAATTATTTAGTAATCCATGAATGTAAATGGCAAGTGCATGATCAGCTGCCATTCTGCTGTTTGATTTGCTCTAAATCTTTGTGCACTGACAGTACTGAAAAACTCTTCTTGACATTGGTCTATGGTATTCAGCTTGCTGTATCCTCAGAGACATTCACTAAAGGACATTTGAAAGTCCCAGCTGCAGGGCTTGGGGGAGCACATCGATGGGAGGTCCCTCCTCTTGTCCACCACATGCCTTGCAGTAACTGGGCATCCAGCACTGCAAGTGTCTTGGGCAAAAAGGAGGCTGAGTAAAGACAGCACAGCTCAGCTCTAGGCTGTGGCACTCAGCTGGGAGGAGAGATGGCTTTTTTTAAAATCAGATTAAAAAGAAGCATAGGGAAAAAGAAAAGGTGGGAATGGGATCTGAAATGTGCAGGAGGTAATGGCTGGGCACTTACTTCCTGGGCAAGTGAAGAAGGAAACAGAGGAGGGTCTTACACTCCAGTCTCCTCCATCCCAGAAGAGCACTGAGACATGCAACTGCAACAGAGCTCAGCTGTGTACAACTTCTGTTTAGGTGAGTAATTCTAGATCTTCCCCAGGAGCCCTTGAAATCAAACATTCACCTGATTCATTACTGCCATTACTGCTCTCTGAAAATTTACAGTGCTGAATCAAACATTTCAGAAAAAAAAAATAAATCTCTATTTCTATTCATTTCTTCAGGCTAAACATTTTCTGATATATACCTTATAAATTCATAGGTCATGATAAATAGAATTCTTTAAACACAAGCTTTGATTTGATGTATTATGCCATTGTTCCATATCAAAAACATTGCCATTTCTAACAACATACATAATCCAGTGAGTTTATATATCTATTTTCTCTAAATACATTGAAAAAATGTTTGCTGATTTAATGGGGTACATATGTATAATTGTAGCATAGGCCTAGTAGGAAAGCAATATAGATTTGAGGAACTACTAACTGTACTGTAGAGATAAAGGTACAAGTGATTAAGAAGAAGAAATTATATTCAGAATTCAAAAGAAGTTTTACCCCAGAATAAATGTAAATGAGCTTTCTGCTGTTTAAGGGTTTGGGTTTTTTAGCTGGGTTTGAAGTTATTATTCTGGCCATAAAGGAGGGGAAGTATATGCAGCCGTACAAATAGGATCAAAAATTTCTTCCATTTGAACTTTGGCCTATGAACTAAAAAGGATGTGAATTAACTGAGGCTGCATAGCTAATCAGAGTAAGGAAATGTCAGCTATGTTAACAAGCAAGCATACATTTCTCAGGGAACCACTGTGAAGTAATCTTCTTGCTAAGCCATTGAAGATAAACCAACAGGTTGCATCTGTAATTAGGGACACCAAGGCACACAGCTGGAACAACCAGACCCATGCTTTTCACAGCCGTGGTGTTTCAGTCACGTGTCTGCAAGTCTCTCTTGCTCTTTGTGTCTGTAGTTTTTTGCACCACTGCCCCTAATTCTACACTCTTTGAAAAGCTTCCCCACATCAAATGGATCCTTTCCTTTAGGGCACTTCAAGACAGACAGGGCCTTCCTGACATTACCACCCAAATTTCCCATCACATTTAAGACACATTTGACTTCTTTTCATTTTGCCTCAGTCAAACAAAATAGGCCAAATTTATTTCTCATTGTCATAATTTTCAGGTTTATATATATTTATAGCCTCTTTGAACTTCATCCCAGTGGAGAAGGTGCTGGAAGACCACATCTGCACTGTGCCAGATAGGATGTGTAAGTGCTCCAACCATACTAAAAACAAGGGGTTAGTAGCACTCTTTCATTTAGCATGTGAATAAATATTTCAGGGCCTGGGTCTGTGAGACTGAATGTCTTCTAGCAGAGGACTGCACATGATCCACAGTGTTTCAAAAGACACTGTAAATCTAGGCCACTTTGGGGCAGGTACCTGGATGTTCCCACATACCCCTGAACGTATATTAACCCATTGAACTCCATGTTTCATGGGACCCCCCATGACCAAGAAGACCAGAGAGAACTAACAGGACACCTACTGGATCCACGGGTCATGATACCTTTCTACTTAATCTGTCCCTCCGTCACTCTCTTTCTCTCCAATCCATGTTTTTTCCTATTTTTATCTCCACCTCACATTTATTATTAAATAAAATCCTTATTATAGACTTCAGCATATGATCAGTTTGCACCTTAATTCAGGGATTCCCACTGATGGGAGGTCCTTCCTCTCTTATTAGAAAGAGATCTCTCAAGTAAACAAAATAATCAGATCTTACCTCAGGTCCTAACGTGAGGGAAAAATTACACTCCTCTAGGTCTTGGATCAACTCCTTTGGTGCCCCCTTGGCCAGAAATCATTGCCCCTCAAGACAGGAAGCTACCAGTTGCCAGCATCTGTGCCAACTCTCCTTGTGCTTCCAGGTCTCCATGACAGGAGGTTCCTGTCAGAATTGGGTGCTTTTGACCCAAACCAGTACAAAGGATGTGGCTACACAACTAGAAGCAGTGACCACCTCCTGAAGCCCTTGAGTACCTGCCCCAAACCCACTGTAAGGAAGTCTGCAGAGGAGTCAGTTGTACCTGAGCTAAGATGGGCACAGCAGCATCCCTGATCTGCTCCTCCACCATCACCTGACTGTGTTCAGGTGCCTCCAATCAGTTGTGCAACATGACTATAGCTCAGCACCTGGAGTTTATCAGTCAAAGACACTTTTTTACCCTGAGGAAGTTTTCTAACCACTGACCTATAGCTGCACTATTCAGTCAGTGCCATCTCAGGATTTTCTGGTGTAGACCAGTACAGTAGTCAGTAAACACACTATAAATTCACCTCTGTGTTTTTCCCTGATTTTTCTCTCAAAATATGGCAAAAAACCTGTTACCTAATTCACTTGAAACCATTCCATATATTTATTTTTGAACACTAAAAGCATCTTGGTGACAGTGAAATCTCTGCTTCTCTATTTTCTTACAAATGTCCATGTCCAAGTTTTGAATCAGGCAGGCAATGGCTGTAGCTGACCTTGTACTCATTGATTGTTCAGAATCCAGGTTTATACTTATACAGTAGACGATTGCAAACCCGCTGGAACACAGCTGAAGAAAACAATAAAACACAGAAACTATTTCAAATTCTAGATCAAACACAGTTTTGCCTTCATTATTATGTGCATTGGGCTAAATTCATCTCTCTGTAGGATTTTCTTTTGCTGACCAGGTGTATATACTTCAGGAATATATTTCGTATATGAACCTTAAATTCTAATAGCTAAAAAAATTCAAATTCAACAGCTGAGAAGCTTTATGTGCAAAGGATATTACCCAAAAGAAGTAATTCAAATGCATGAAGCATACAAAAATCACTCAAAAACTACACAAATGACAAAAACTTGCTATATAAGAAACAAAAAAGATAACTTAAATGGGCCATATAAATGTCTGAATATCTATAGCTTTTTTTGGAATTGATGAAGCATTTTAAATTTTGGTATAAGAGGATTCAACAAGTTAGGCCTGTGATTGTGAGGGTGAAAACTGGCCTTCTGGGCTGCAGATTTTGGAAGCTGCTTCTGTTAAACAAACCCAGAAGTGGATTCTTGGTTTGCTTTAATCCTCATTCAAAAAGAAAACAAAGTTAATTAGAATTTCAGCAACCACTTACTCAGTTTGGTTCAATTTCCAGAGGAATAGAAAACACAGATGAACCTGAAACATGAAAACTGAGACTAAAGTAAGAATTTGACTCCAATATTTATCCAACTTCAATGACCTTAATTGTACTTAAAAGTGTATTATGATCATAATAAAATGCACAGTGGGAATCCATATGTTTTGCAAATATAAATCCATAGTTTTTTAAAGGGATGGTTTACACTGGCCAAAACCTCTAAACTAACATGAGTGATCTCTAGCCCAAGGAGTGATAAATTCCATGTAAGAAAGTTTGAATGGATGGGGGAATAAAATCACCTGTTATGGCAGCCATGTGGAGAGAGGCCAACACAGAAAGAGGCAGCCACAGAGGAGATGAGGGTGGGAACAGCACCACATCATTTCCATTACTGTGTCAGGGATCTTAAAAGAAAGTGCTCTTGCTGCTGAGGCTAGAGGCTGCCCAGAGCAGGCAGTCAGTGTCACTCACACTGGTCAGTGTGCAAAGCGTGTTTCTGCTGAGTTGTGGTGGGGTCACAGGCTCCCTGGGTCGCATTTCTCTTTCCTTTGAAGGCAACAGCAGCTGAGAAGCCTCTCAAACATTCCAAGTGAGGAAAGAATAATTTCTTCCTCACCTGCTGTGTTCTTCAAAGGAGCATCAGGGCCCATCAGATGCAATTATTACCTAGTAGAAATTTAAAATTTAAAAAGAGACTGATTTTAAAAAGATCATTTAAGTAACATCAGTATTATCCCCTCAGCTTGTCACCAGCAGTGTCTGCAAGGCCAAATTCTAACATCATGTTCATTAACTTACTTTGACATCCATTTGTCACCAGCCTGACCCATCTGGGCAGGGGAGGAGGAGCTGCCCAGTCCAGGCCATTCAAGCACCAGCTGCAAAGATACATCCACAGGCATCTCCCCAAAGAGGTCCTGTGGTGGGGAAGCTGGCCATGGCTTGGGGCTAGCCCTCTGTTGACTGGGGTAACTCCTGAAGAACTGCATGATCATGAAACAGCCAAGTGGTGAGAGGACTGCACTTTGAGGTGCATTTGTGAATGCTCACACTTTGTCCAGCATGAATGAACAAAAGATTTTTGCCTTGGAAAGCAACTAAAGGGACAGGCTTCTTGCCAGACACTGAGGACATTTTATTCCTTACTTGAAAGCAGACCTTACCTTTTCTGTGCTGTGGGTTGCACATCTTGGGGTCATATGGGAGCCCTTGGGACAGCAGCAGTCCCACCTCTGCATCTCTTTGCACTGACAAACCACATGACTTGTAAAATCCACATACAGCAGCCAAAAGGGGACACTTTGCCTTGCAAGGTTGCAGGAAGAATCAGTCTGAGCTGGGTCATTCTGGCCACAGCTTATGAAGCACCCAACTACACAAAGCTGATAAAAACAGCAGGATTACACTTTTAGGTAGCGTGGTGCTTCCCCCACCCTGGCTGGCTGCTGCCTACAGCTGCCTTGGGCAGGATGCTCAAGCTGTGATACAGTGCCCACTTCAAAGGGGGCCAGACCCATCCTGCATTGGCTTTTTTAGCCATCTTTTACATTCTTACCAAAGACACTAAGAAAAATAAATAGGAAAATCTGTGGTTCAGTCAGTCAGATGAAATATTCAGAAGCAGATTCAGCTAAAGAGCTTCTTGGAAATACTAAGGTAGCCATGCACAAGGCTGCATCCCTCTTCTTGTTCAGATCAGTAGTCATAAAAAAGAGGACAGGACCAAGTTAACATTCGGGGGAATTTTTTTCGTTTTGGTTTGTTCCCCTGTCTCCTCCATGAAATTTCTTTCCCTACCATGAAATTCCACTGCAGTCTACCTTGTTTCTGTTGTTCTCTTTAGATGGGTGCTCTCTACCTGTAGTGATGCAATTCTAGTTATTCTGATTTTCATATATGATTCAGTCCTAAAATAAACCCTTAAAAAATTTTATTTTATAATTCCAAGCAATACTGCTGATATGACATACTGAGAGTTACATTTGAAGTCTTAAATGGTAACATGAGATTACTGAAAAAACAAATTTTTAGATGGATGAAAATTATGTGAATAGATTTTTATGGTTTGTAGTAGTTAAAGTTGGAAGTTACAGAAATAGTCTATGAACAGATTAGTAGGATATAGGTTTGCAAATTTCCTGCTACAGTAAACAATGTCTGTTTGGTATTTTACAGACTACAAATTCTGACAATAAGAAAATATTGGTTAGTGCAGACTTAAATGAGTAATTGATTTCAACAGTTGATTTTTTATTTTTATAATTTTGCATTAGCACCTTACTGCCAAAAAGAGAAAAAGTGAAATACTCTGACATGCTAGTGGCCATTCACAAGCCACGGAGAGATGAAAAACAGTTTTTAATACCACCTTTTTCTTTTCAGGCCCTCTCTAAAATGCTTCTCCTTACCCAAAAATCCAGTGGTACACTTTGTCTTTTCTCCCAGGACAGAGGTTTGGCCACTACACTAAATCAACAAGAAGCTTTTTACTTTTAATTGGAAATTAAAATAGCAACAGGAGACACAGACAGGACTGTGACTTAGTGAATATGACTGTGACTTGGGCAGAAGACATGAATGCAGTGGGCTTTTTACCAATGCACTGAAGAGACACAGGCCACCCACTCAGGAGATGCCAGAGCTGCTTGAGCCTTCTTACTTATTACTCTGAAACATTTTCTTTATGGAGTTGGCAAAAGCTAGCTAGTGATTTTTAGCTTAAATTATTAACTGCTCTGGGGACAAGTTAAGCTGCATTTGCCTGTGAGTAAGTTACACTATTAAAAAATAACTAGCAGAGCCCTACTTTAAAGCTACTGCTATTTTTATCTGCGAAACCAAGGGAGTTCCCTCCTGTTGAGAGGGCATGTGAGCTCAACACTGCCATTTGCTGCACTGGGAGCCTTCTTCACTTCGGAGAATCTGTGGAGGGGGAGATCCTACTGCACACACATCCTGCATTTGAAGCCAGCTGAAATGTGGCTCATGAGATTGTGCCTCTCTGAGGTGACCCAGGATGAACCTGCTGTAGGCCAATGGAACTAATCCTATGCTGGAAATGAAGGAGGGCACTTTTACAGCCCTCTCTGCATAAACACCCCCTTTTAGGCATCCTATAAAAATGCAATGGCTGGTATTGCTCCTAGTTCTAGGGGGGATAGTAAATTTGTGGGTACCAGAAATTTGCAGGTGCACACTTAGGTCCCTTTTCAACAGTTTTACAATGCTGCTGCATTTTGTCAGCCTGTTTCACCATAGCACTGAATTCAGCATTGTAACTGAAGACATCTCTGCCATTATATCTGTAGGTCTATTAACTTAGGGCAATTACTCTGCAGAGAGGTGACAATTCCTTTATGGAAGTTATTGAATTTTGGTACTGCAAACACTGCATCAATAACAAAAGGCCAGTAAGAGAGCACAATGTACCTCCATCACTCAGAATCATTTTGTGTTTTTTTTTTTTTTTTAAATAGACTATATTGTCTAACAGATAATTTAGGCTTGGAAATTAGACATCCATTTTTAATCATATTTAAATTTACTTTTCAAGGTAAATTAAAAACAGGAGCTACTAATTACTGGCTGGGTTGAACAGGAGGGAGATGGGGATGAGGGGGTGAAAAGGAATGAAAATGAGGGTCACCAATATGTCTTCTTGGAGTTTGTTGACCTTTAAAAGAACTCCCAACTGATTAGTAACCTTAAACATTGATAAATTAGACAATATTCACTGAACCCCTTCTTAGTTTTATTTAGTAGAGACTTCCAGCTTTGTTCAGTAGGATGACTTCTGCTCTTTACATACATGCAACACTGAGTGTCTCTCCAAGGACCGGATTCAAGTTTTAGCTATTACCTTATGTCTCAATTTTTGGCTTTTTAGCCTGTTAGAGTACTGCACTGTGCTTCACAAACCCACAATAGTAGAAATATCCTCCAACACTCAGGTCAGGGTAGGCAACAAAAGAAAATGGATGTTTGCTTTTCACTTATACATCATTTCAGTTTTGATTAAAAGCTGGTGTTAAACACCAGGTGTTACTCTATTAGGAAAAGGATTGAGAACATATTTTGGAGATAATTTTCCTTAGAGTTCTTATATTTGTCATAGCTCTGAAATCAAAGTTAGAGGATGCACAGAATCAGATTAAGGACAGAGATGCTTGCCTCACCTGCAACTTCTCTATTCTCTGCCAAAATAGGGATGCTTACAATATACTTACAATGTTCTGTAGATATCTACCAGCTCCAGTGGTTCTCTTCAGAGCTTTGTACAGCCTTTGTCAGAGCCTAAGCCATACATGAAAAATGTTCATTCTTTAAAAAAAAAAGAACTCTGGTCTTCACATGTTTTCTATGTCTGTCTTTGTCCTATTCTTGAATGAAATTGAAGTGCAGTTCTCAGAGGGTACACAACTTCTGCTAAACCTTCTCTCAGAAACAGGCATGCAGCCACTAATGAAATCCACTGGAGACGTGCCTCACAGTCTGAGGTAAAAACATGACCTCCTGACAATTACTACCAGCCAAGAAAACATTTCAGAGAAAGTACTTCACTTTTTTGGGGGAGGGGGGAGTTAACTCTCTTCTTTAAAAATTTTGATTGCAGCTTGCCAGGAATAGGACAAAACAGAATAAAAAACCTCTTGAATACCTGTTATTTATGGACTAGATGAGGAAAAGGTTTTACTTGGTCTGGAAATCTTCATAACTTTATTAGCTCAATGTAAAATATCCATTTGAGTCTTCCCCCCCAACCCCCCGAATCTTTAGTTTTATTGGACTTGTTTAGACTATTAGCATTTGTTGGCCTAGCATCTCTTGTATCCCCTAATCGAAAAGCATCCAGTCCTCAGTAGACACTGAGGGTTCAAGCTCGCATGGATACATGTGGTTGCATGAGTTTCCTTTGATCTCCTGCACCACATGAAACTGAAATAGCGTCTGTTTGCAGGAAATAATTCTGTTTTGTATAACCACATACATGGACTTCCCTTATAACTTCATATCACACAGGAGCAATATTAATGGAAGTTTTGCCTGTTCAGGTTTCATGACAATCTACTGAACCCCTCAGAGAGATGCCAAAGAGCAATAAGGCACTTTGAAAAGAATATGAGTACTAAAGTAGTATCAAAAGAAGGCTGTCATCTTGGGCATCTTCCTCCTCTCCTGCTTTGTCTCCACTGTTCATGATGCATTCTTTACAAATCCAGCCTTTTCAACCTGCAATTTGTAAGCATTGCTTTATTCTTTATTTCTCTTTGAGAATAACATAGCTTTGGTCCCGTAGCCTCTTTATTTACTGTCCCAACAGAAAAGCAGTGACAATAGTGTTTGCATTTTGCAGTAATCCCCACGCATTAAGATACTTCACACAAACAGCAAAAAACAGCTGCAGAGCTTAGGGAAGACAAACCAACCCCTGGCAGCTGGAGAGAGGAGGAATTTGGAGAAGATCCCCTGTAAATCTGAACAGATCCAAGTCACACACAAATGGTCTCTACTGACTCTGCATGACAACACCCCGCTGGTACACAGGATCTGATCTTTAGGCATGTGAACTCGCTGCAATGACAAATTACTTACGTGTATCTTAACAAAGGTAAGACAAGGTAGGCATAAGGCTGTGCTGGGCATGAGCTCCCACATGTAGAGGAGCTAGATGAGCAACACTTCACCTGTATTGTCCACATTCCCAGGAATACTGGCAAAGAACACATGAAAATTAAGTTCTTGGAAAGGAAAGATGGCACACACAGAAACTTAAGGTAAGAGAAATATTTATTTAAATTTGCACAAGAACGAGCTTATACTGAACAAAGTCAATCAAGAAATAATAGTAAGTGCAGTAAAACAAGGAAATATTGATGACTTTTCCCATCAGAAAACATTAAGAAGCCATGCCTGTGCATCACGGGTTTTCTTTTTTTTTTTTTGGGTTTTTTTCTTGTTTTGTTTTTTTGTTTTTTACAATAACTTCTATCTTTTTTTTTTTTTTCAGCGCACATACTGTACATATCACATCTTAGCTGCTAGGTTCATTATTCCTGAAGGCTTCATCCTTTTACTCAAACATCTGCTAAGTTCTGCAGTAAGCAAACACATTTGTGCAGTTCCAAATATGATTAGGTAAATCTGCTGCATCTGGTCAAGCGTTGGACTCTCAAAGCTTTGCAAGACCCTGTAAGAGCTCCTAGTTGATTTTAGATCTTGACATCATTATGTACAGCATTACAATGTGTCACTTTACACTAACCTAAACATTCTGCACAAGGATGCCAGACAGACAAATAGCCAGAACACTTGGGCCTAACCTCATACAAAGGTTTACATCTGAGTTTGAGTCCCATAAATTTCACTCTAATTCAGGTAACCAAGTTCATCCCATATCTGCACTTCAGATAGACAAAACCAACCTAATTTTTTTAAATTTTGAACAATTTTTGGTCTAAAGGTCTATTTCTGTGAAGGAAAATTCATTATGCAGAAACTGCTTGTGAGAGATAGTTGTTGGTGTCACAGTTCCTGAAGGCACTGTGGATCCACTGAGCAACAGACATGGCCATTCTAAAGGATGGAAAAACAGAAAGAAAAATTGAAACAATTTAAATTTTATACAAAACAAGTAAATTTAACAAGCTCAGCTGTTTACAAATACCCATCAGATTTGAATGTACAGACTTGTAAATTACAAAACATGCACAGACTTGGATCAGATTCATGACATTGTCCTCATGTCCTCATGCTGCCCAAGGGAACAGGTTATTATGGTTCCTCTAATTGCTTGGCTTGTTGTGGTCTGTGTCCCAGAGCTACAACTCTCAAACTGAAAGAAGCTGGGATCAGTGGAAGGAATGCTCCCAGCATAAAGGTATCAGGCATCTGCTCAAATACATAAAGCTGTTGAACAAGACAAGGCACTTGGGAGTTTAATTGAGATCAGGCAGAAGGGATTCTGGGTTTTATTTAGCCCTGAATGCTTCAATTTCATTCATCCTGGCTGTAACACCAGCAAACATTAATCCATAAACTTTTTCTAAATAGTCCAGACATTCTTATGAGAATACTAAGGGCAAATAAAGGAACAGATTGCCTATGGACATCATTAAAATATGGGAGAAATAATTTCTGCATCTCTATTACTTCTTAAGTCTAATCCTCCAATGCAAATAAAAAAGAGTATTATTTATAAACTAGTCCAAATACATCCAATTGACTAAACCAACAGGACTTATTAAAACCAAGGTCTGAGTAATTCAAGCATTTTTTTTCACTCCTTCTGTTACAGAAGGTTATAATCCTACTCTTCTCCTTCTTTCCTTGCAATTAGAAATGTTTTTGTGACTAAGTATGCTTTAGCTGATGCCCAGGTTTCTAAATTCTTAAAGGATTTGTTTAAACCTATTTTGCTATAGCTTGTTTAGAGAGGCTTAGACTGGGGCTTTGACCTTCCCTGAGATGCTTTACAAGAGAGGAGTGGGGTGACCCAGGATGAAGGAGAAGGAGCACTATACTAGCTGGGCACACCACTACCCTGATCTGGAGGGAGTGGGCTGCTTGCACGCAGAACTGCAATATTAAAATGCTGGCAGTACGAGCAGATAGCGTATTTCAAAATGAACACTGCTCTGTAAAGAGAATTGAACAAGATTTGGGCTTGTTTAGGGATGAAGTGGTTTTGTTAGGCAGTCACACCTGAGTCATTAAAATTATGGAGCTTGGCAGAGTATCTGTTTTAATCCTCACTATGTTCACAAAGCAGCAATGGATTTGATTAGTCTGTGTATGTGTTTACACTGAATACAAATTAGTCAATGTTTAAGGTTCAGTCTTTGCTTAACACAAAAGGCCAGATGGGAGGAGCACTTAGGTGGCCATGATCAGAACTGATACATGCCTTCTGCACTGCCACTGATTAGCAGCACAACAAGAGCACACTTCCCATCACTTAGTCTCAAATGTGCTTTAGGGAGGAACCACACACAACAATTTCTTTCACAGATGGGAACCAGATGCATAAGAACCTTAGCAACTTGCCTGAGCAAAACAGTAACTTCTAGCATTGGAGCCGATGTATTGCACCAGCTACAGACCCCAAAAGTACAGCTTTCTGCCTGCAAACCTGTTTTAACATCCTCTTGGCAGCAGCTGGCTTTCTAACCATTAGCCAGTCTGTCAGATCACAGCATTTTCTTCTATCCACTGACCCATTCTGCCATCAGGACAAATGCTGACACTTGGTGCATACCACTGCCCTTGAAAAAGCACCATGCCTCGAGAGCAGCACCTATTGCACACTGTATTGAATCAGGCAAAGTAGAGGAGGGAGGTGATGCCTGACCACACACAGTTCTCACAGAAGGTGTTAAAGATAGATTTTTTTTTTTTTTTTTATGAGCACCTTTTCAAATAATTAATTGTACCATGTATTGGAGTTTGGGAAGCATCCTGCTTGGGAAGAACACAGAATAAATCCCAAAATCAACTATGAATTTCAGTAATAATTAAAGAACTATGCATGAATCCTGCTCTCTCTCCTTGGCTGCTGTAGAAGCACATATTGTCACTACTCACTATTGGGTGGCAAAAGAGAATTCACTTCATGATCTTATTTTGAATAGAAACACTTATGTTAAGCCCTTTTTCTTTTTCATCCTCAAAGAGAGAAGCCAAAATTCACATATGCCCATAGCCATTAATTTTTCTCCTCAGACAATCAATTACTTTGAGTACAAGAATGTTCTAAACATGTTAATTTTTAAGTACAAAAGCTATGTAACCATATAACTAGTCCTCTTATTCTGAAAACTATTACTATTTTCAAAAAGCAATTCAATCAGTTCCAGTAATACTATAGTATCACACTGAAAAATTTCTTGTGCAAAGTTTAGGCTTACCTAGCCAAACTTATATGTTTCCAAGATAGCATGGAGCTTGGAACTCCATGTTTAAACTCTAATTGAGCTATCCTGGTGGAAAAGCATGTCCACAGCACTCTGCAGCATGGGCTGTTGTCCTGCTTCTGATCTGCTAGCACATCAAACCATGCTTCTAGCACTTGCAAGAGTACAGTTAACTGAGCTTAACACTTTTACTGTCATCTCTGCTGCTTTAAAACAAGCGTAGGCACCAACTGTTCACTGACCAGACTCAGTGCATGAATATTTATGTGCCACAGAACAAGCTGGGAAGAAGCATCTCAGCTTCATCTTTATAATCTTTATTACCTTGCACTGGCAGAGGGTGCACTCTGTGCCATGTTTAATCCAAGAGGATCCAGTGAAGCGAATGACATTGGTCTCATCCAGACATGTTTTAGTGATGTCGTTGCGGATGGTGTCGGCTTGGCAGGGGTCAGTGACACAGCGAGGGCAGCACTCATTCTCAGGGAGGATGCTGAATTCACAGTCCACCTCTGGGCATGGCAAGGGCCAGCAGTCAACTTCTCCTTGCTGTTTTCAGAAAGAACAAGATATTATTATTAGGTCTTATTTTGTTCCTCACACACTCCTCTGAATCAGCATTATGGTTTCTAGCTGGCTACTTCTTCCCATCTGGTGCTGTTCAGAATTCAGCACAGAAAACACTGACATTCACTGACTGTGGGATGCACAGCAGATCAGGTGTTTTTTTCTGCATGCCATTCAGGAAGTATATTAGATTTAACTTAGCTCAGTACACTTTCCATCAAGCTGCAGCTGAAAATTCTCCATAAAATTATGCAGTACATGATTGTGTCCTTTCCTTGTGAGACCCTGCTTCTGCAGAGGATATAAGTTGTAACATGACTGCAAAAGTGCCAAAATTTCCAGTTTCTTACTCACAATTTGGACTGTTGGCTTGCCATAGAAAGCCCTCAAATTTATCTCTGCCATGATGACAAATGCATTGGCTGGATTAAGGGTGTCAAGCCACCAGCTGCCCAGTGTAATGGGGAACACCAGCACATTTCCAATGAGAGGATCTCCACCCACTTACCATCCACTTGGGATACACCAGAATACCTGAAGTTCCAAATTTTATCACACTTTCTGCATGATGGGTTTAGTACAGTCAGGGTAAGAAGAGGTCCAAGCAGAGACTTGTGCTGGGCCAGCATATCCTTAGGGGAAGTTACTTTATGCCTGAACACAAATCTAAAGATGTTTAATGAATCATATCAGTTACTAGAAGCTGGACTCAGCTTCCCTTCACTCTGGACAAAGGCCAAAGTTGCAGATCTATTGGTCAAAGACTTCACAGAAGTCAATAATGCACTTTTTTTTTTTTTTTTTGGAGCAGGTCAGTCTCTGACTTCCAATTTATTCTGAGTTCAAATTTATTCATTTGAGCACAGATTTAATAGTCTGGATTTAAGACTGGCAAAAAGAACAGCATTTAGCCCTAGGAAATCAGTTTATTCACAAAAAATGTATCTAAGAGTTTGAGAATGAGGAGTGCACTATCTCCAAAGCAGAAGCTGAAAAAAAAAATCACAGACACTTGTATTAGTTCCAAATTTCCTCCACTTGTTGCAGAAAGTATTGTGAAGTTAGTCTTTTAAAAAATTCTCATCTAGATCTATTTTCTTCTTGAACTGTGTGATGGTAAGAATGACAGTGATCTTTTAACCCAGTCACTGATCTTGATACTTCTATCTATTTTTTGCAGTGATGGATGGTATAAGGAGTAGACAATACTTTGTCACTCCAAAAAATCCATGATCACTGAAAGAAGGCCAACATTTGCTACAGAAGATTTGCATCTTTGAAAAAGAGAAACATCTATTGAGATCCTAAATTGTAGGTTGGTTATTTTTTCATTTTTAAGAAATTTAATGAAGTACATGGTAATTTATTTCATTGGATTTTAGCAGTGCTAACACTGAAAGCATAGTCTACAGGAATGGGCTTCTGGCTGTTACTCATGATATCCTGACAAGCCAAAGCTGCTACATGGGCCAGCCTTTATATTTGGAGATAACTTGTGATAGTTGTTTTCATGCCGGGATTTTCTCTGTCGCAGAAACTTCATGAGCAGCATTATGCAGAATACTTTTTGCTTAGACTCCAATGCCTAAGAGAAAGATACATGCCTAGGAAAAAGATGACAAGCTTTAACAGATGTGAGGTTTTTTCAAACTTCATTTCACTGTTTTGAAAAATGCAAAAAGTTTTATTATTCTTTTGTTACTCAAAATGTTTGAATGAATAAATAAGTTTTAGTTTAACAGCATCCTTGAAATTATCAGCTGTGATAATAAATACATATTTAGAATTTCCTTATAGAGCTCCATCAGTCTCTGAATAAGTGAACACGAGTGTTACTCTTTAGGTGCCATATCCAAATGACCTCCACTCTGCTGAAACCACCTTCATGATTAAGTAATTTATATTATGTCTATTGTGTCAAAACACATTTTTGACAGAAACTGTACAATACTGACAAAAATCCAGGAAAACCAGGTTTTAATTATACATGTTCCTCAGGGAAAATTAAGTGGATGCTAATGCATGAAAATGAAACTATTCACAGATCAGTGTATCTCATATAATTTTTCCCTCCTGCATTTTTCTCTGCTGCTGCAATCAGGAACCTTACCAGACAGCGGCACTGCTGACAGTTCTGTATCCAGGAATCACCACTGTTATAGGAAAGCTCCCCACTCTGATGTAAACATTGACTGCTGAGCCTTGGGTCACACTCAGGACAGCAGAAGAGGTCAACAGTGGGATTTTGGCAGTCACAGACCATTCGCCGGCACATCACATATCCATTCTGATTTTAGAAGAGAGACACACAGCGATGGCAGAAACATGCACAACTCTAGCCATACTCCAGCCAAAATTTTATTTTTACCATGAGTCTAAGTCATTAGCAGCTCACAAGTTCTCCACTACACAGTTGCTTTGTCAAAATACAATTCAAACCAATCCAGAAACCCTAATACACACTCAATAACAACCATAAAGTTCCCCTTTATCCACGTCCTCCATTCAACCAATCTCAAGGCAGCTCTCCCCTGAGGTGGTGAAACCCAAGGCCTCTTTCCCAAGGGTTAGATTTTAACGGATTGCACTAAGTTTGTAATTCTCATATAGATGCTTGATGAATCTTGCTTTAAACTTCATAGAATATCAGGGTTTCATTGAATACGAGATTGGAGAGTGTCAAGGAAGATTGACCCCTCTGTTCTGTAATTATTCACAGATAGGTGATCTGAAATGAAACCATGTGCACTAAAGTTGAGCTACTGAAATGCTCAGGATATTGTCAGCAGCGCTTTGGTCCTTCATATCTCCGTCACCATTTAGCTTGGGACCAAACTTCCCACAGCAAACATTTGAGAAAGTTAAACTGAATTATTCTGCAGACACAGAACCTACTTCTATTTATAACCACCTGCTAGAGATACTGGCGTCAGTCTCCAGCCCCAATAGGTGTCTAGACAGCTTATTTGCATGAAAATGCTGTTACTCCTACCCAGAGAACACAGGTGGCATCTCTGCTAATGAAAAAGTACTATCATCCTTCTCCCAGTATCATATAATAAACTTCCAATGAATATTTTACTCATGCTGATTGGAGAGAGAAGCTATCTTCAAAACCCTGTGTAATGTATGATTTTATTTCTGCAGCTCCACACATGCACCTCTGAGAAGGCAGCTAAAATGAGAATTTCACTTGAATCCTGATGCTTTGCCCTTCATCCCTACCACCAACTTGCAGGTGCAGCTACTTCCATTTGTACTGACCTGACACGAGCAGACAGAGCATCTGTCATTCTCCAGCACCCAAATCTGACCATTGTGCTTGATTTTGCCTTCATGGATACAGTCTCCTGTGCAGTTCTTGCCATGAGGACATCGGCAGTCATAGCCACCATCCAAGTTAAAGCAAACGGTGTCATTGGCACAGCTGTGCCTTCCAGTTCCACATTCATCAATGTCTGCAAAAACACGCCGAGGAACACTTTTAGACCACATTCAATTAACAAAAATGTTCTAGTGGCAGTCAATATAAATGATTCTTAGTCATTAAGGCCTTCAGCTGAAAATTAATTTGTACTTCACCAGAATGGGGAGAGCTTAAAAATTCACAAAAAGTATTTTAAAAGTCACATCAGCTTTTTTGATCATGTTTCAACCTGACATTTTGAGTTTTGCTATAGGTATTTCTAAGTGGATGCTATTGAGTACAGTAGATAGAATGAAGAAACCACAAGAAACATGAGAGAAAGAATATTTCTTAGCTCCCTAAAGAGCCTTGGTTTGTGGCAACCATACATGAGACATGCTACGTGAAACAAGTTTGGAAACTTGTTCTTGAAACCTTTTGTTGGTTCTTTGTAGCATATTTGAGTTCACTCAATGAGAATTTAATGTGAAAGGTGATATCTGACCTGTAATCTCATTTAAGTATGCTTTAAATTTCATCATTTATTAGAATGTTAAAACTATAACATTTTAAATATATAAGTTGCAGTGACAGCTATAGCTCTTGTGCCTAGAACAGAAAATAAAGAAAACAAATTCATGCCTCCAGTGAATAAAAATAAATGACTTTGAAACAAATAGACCCCAAAGAATTAAAAAGTACTTTAAAGGCCTACTTCATCAAGGTACACACAAGTGTTTTGCAGACAAGCTAGCAGCACACACTACCTTTTACTAGAATAGTCTTTATTTAGCTTTTTTAGCTGTTCAAATGGAGAAAAATGATTGTGGAAATAAACTTCAAAGGGGCATGAAGTAAATGGATATATGCAATAAAAAGTGGAAAATAGAGTAAAGACTAGAACTAGAGTGATTGTAAATATTGAGATATTGAGTTCAACTCTAAATACAATTTCTCAACAGTATGGTCCAAATTCTTGATTAAAGTTCATTAAAAAGCATTCTTGTTATAATTAAATGTCCACCAGAGGAGTGAGATAAAATAAGCAATATGGTCATGCATGTATCTTTCAACACCAGCATAAAAATCAAATAAATAAAACACTCAGATTTGGGTTCAACAATGGAAATGAAACCTCCAATCCACCTCAAGCACATTCAGTTTAAAGCAAAATAATTCAATTACCATTTCAATTCCAAGTGTAGCTATGGTCAAAAATCCAAAAAACTTAAAAAATTTCTATGAATATGAATTGGGATGAAAAACAGCAGGGAAATTATTAGAACTCCATTTTATAAATCATCAGCATTTTGAGCTTCCTTCAAATACTTTGTGCAGTAGTATCATCATAAAAAGAATTGCAAAATTACTAGGGCTTATGGGAAGATTGAGGGAAATATCAATATTTGAGAAGAAATGAAAAGACATGGATTGCTCATCTCTAAAAGAACATCAGCAAGAAGGGATATAACCAAAAAAAATAATGAATACTTCAAAGAAGACATGTTGAGAACTTTTTTCTCCATATCGGCTAACACACAAGACAAGGGACAGTGAATGGAACTGAAAGACAACAAAATTATGCCTGATAAAAGGAAAGAACTTTTCATAAAATGCATAAACAAACTACAACACTCACTGCTACAGAATCCTAAGAGGCAAAGAAAATTGCATAGCCAAAACTGCATGAAGCTAGCAAGAATACTCAATTTTCCGTGCTAACAGATTTTGGGAGACAGATTACGTTTCACATATTAGGGCCCAGGGTTCACTTATTTATGTATCAGATAATCCAGAACAGGCAAATCATATCAGATCTCTACATCTTCTACCTCATTGCTCTCTGAGGCACCTGGAGGCAGTCACTGTTGTAACAGGGCAGAAGATAACTGGGACCCTGAGCCTAATTCAGCTGAACATCACTGGCACATCAGACAGGGAAACCCACCCCAACAGTCAGGGTACATAACCAGGGGTACAGGTGGCCCTGCAGAGGCTGTCCAGACTCTGAGCTTGAAGGTTTTCAGAAGAGTAGCTAACAGGAATGGTTTAAGTGATGCCAATTAGGCCAGAGCAAAGGGATGGAAGAGCTGCTCTCTCCTTCCTATATTTTCTCTTAAATCCAGCTGGAAAGCAATATAATCTGGCAATTTAAAATTAAGGTATGGCTGTTCTTAAGGCAATAACAAGAAAAGACACAAATTCTGTTTAAATATAATGATTGTGATTAACAGCAAGATTATCTTTATTATCAAAGTAACTTTTAATAAATAATAATAATACTTTCCGAAACTTTTATTGCTTAGAACACTCTTTTGTACATAACTTTCACAGAGCTGTCATAAATTTAAAATGTCACTTCTCAGCAACCTAGATACTTAACAGAAGACAGACACACTTAATGAGATAACTGGATGAAATTCAGCTGTCATGTAAATAAGAAAGGTCTCCTTTATACAACAAATGGTGATCCTATAAACACTGACTCTTCTTTCGGCACTTATTATAAGTCTATCTCACAATTTTCCCATGAGAAAAAGGCTTCTGAGGTTTATTTTTTAACAGAGTTACAGTAACTGAAAATAATGGGGGTTTCATCATTGACTCTGGTATTGAGCTGAGCTTATCTGGCATTGAGAACTTCTGGAAATTCCCAATCTTGTTTTTTTCAGTTGTTTGATTCATGAAAATAAATGTTCTGGATAGGGCAATTTAAATATCCCTAGTCACAGCAGGAGCTATTTACATTTTGATTCTAACCTAATCAGAAACAGCAGTGTGTTTATGATGCAGCAAGAGAAACACCAACTTTTCATGCATGAAACTCTCATCTGCATTATTCATCCACATCAAACTTCAGGCATTATCAGCTAAGAATTTCCACACAAATCATCCATACCAAGCAAATTTTTTTTTTTTTTTTTTTTTTTTTTTTTTTTTACGTTAGACTTTTAATAGATGGTGAATCATGCTACTGAAATTGTGTTTCAGCTATGGACAAGGGACACTGGGTGCTGCATCTTTTGTGCTTGTAAAGGGAAGATGGAAAGGGTACAGATTGCATATTCCACTACATCCAGCCACAGAGCCATTTTATTGCTGTTTCCCATGCTGTTAACAAAACATACATACAAACAACCCCCACCCCACTCCCAAAAGAAACTGAAACCAAAATAACCCCCAAAGAGTCCCCCACAAACCACTGAACAGCAAATGGTTCACTTCAGGCTATTTACAACACACTGCTTAAGAACCCAGCAGCTTGAATGAGGCAACAAAAAATGGTCAGGTTGTCAGGATGGAGACCTGTCCCAAGGGAGTTCCACAAGAATCTGTGCCAGAATGTGTGCTGCCCAATATACTCAGTCACCTGGACAAATGGATGAACAGTGCAATGTTGATAATAAAGTATTAAACCCAAATATTTAAAGTGAAATATAGAAGTATTGTGTGATATTGACTGACCAAACAATAATATGTCAGATGAGATTCCATTGAAAATTGCATGGGGAAATCGGTTCAAAAATCATCAGTCTTCTGGATGTATTCTGAGAAGATCTTGGAATTACTGTAGATAGCTCTTAAAAAATAGCTGAATTATACAGACAAAAGCCTCACAAGTGGCAGATGCAAAAATTCACCATAAACTCACAAGGAACGCAAACAAGGCACACATAGAAAACAAACAAAAAACTCTGCACACCTTGCTAGGAAGTGACAAAAGGCTCAGAAACCTGCAGTGATATAGGTGTTGGAAAGTTGCAGCTGTCTGTCCCCTGATGAACTCAGATGAGAAGACTCCGATAAAGTCCTAAAGGATCTGCCTGAGATCAGAATAATTCTGGTTTTGGTTAGGCTTTCATCTTTGTCAAGAAAAGATGAACATTTTTGTCACTGAGAAATATCAGAAGAGATGGTTTAGGAGGGTGGAAAGTTCCTCTGCTCTGAAGCAACTGAAATTTCTCAGTTACCTTTGCTCTGAGGAATAGCACTAGCTCAGCAAGGTGAAAGTACCAGGACACCTGAGTACTTTTTGGCTTAAGGCAAAAAAGGAAGGAGTGCATTTGCTAGGGAACCCAAGATTATCCGAGAAGAAGTTCTACTTCTGTTCTTTTCTGTCCTGAGTAGATCTATTGACTGGTGTAATCATTCTTCAAAGAGCAAGTGAATTGTAAATAATTTATTTGTGAGTTCATGTAAGCCACCTGTGAGAGTGCTTACCAGATGCGGAAGATGAAGAGCTGAGACTTCAGATGTTGGTAACATCAGCTTGACAGAAATGCTTTTTCCCTATACAGTAAATGTGTTCAAATTGCTGTATTATAAAATATAGTGGTCAAGTTTCTGTTTTATCAGTCCTTTCTTTTATAAAAAGACAAGAAACTCTGATAATTTTGTATTCTTCTTTGTCATGGTTTTAAAGCAGTAACTAAAAACATTACTTATTTCTTGTTGTGAGATATGGATTAGAACAAGAGCAAAACAGGTTTAAAACTTAAAAGGAATAAAGTTTATTAACAAAACTACAAGAATAAAAACACCAGAATAAACTTCCAGAAAACCCTTTTATCCCCCACTACCTAACCATTCTCTTGTACACGTGACAACATAGAGACAAAAAAAACTTTGGAACTTTGGTGTTTAAAACAGTCCCAATTCCTGCTAGAGTCTTTTCATCAGCTTTTGTAGAGAAACAGAAGTCTTATTCTGCTAATCTATGGAGTTTCTCACGAGAAAACGATTTCTGTTATAGCTTTCTATTTCTCCGATGCCAGCTGCCTGGAAATGCTGTCATCAGAGTTCACTCCTCCCATTTCACATCACTCTGAGGTGTGTATGGGCCATGAGTCTAGGGATGTCATTTTAAGGATGAGTTATTCAAAGGCAAAAGTTCTCTTCATCTGTCTCTGTGAGCTTTCCTGGAAACAGTTTTCTCATTGCCTCAAATGGCCTCAAATCTTCGCTTCACTCCATTCCAGCACCTCACTGTATCACAATTACTCTCTCTTTTGCTTAAAATCCACACTTTGAACACTCCATTCCTCCCAATATACTCTGTCATAAATTAAAGGAGTCTTTTCAAAACACTATTGTCCATCTCCATAGCTTTAACAGAAAGATATTTCAGCTTATAAAGCATCTCCTTATTTTCTCTTCCCCATCTAAAACTTAACTCTTTTCCTCACTGTTTTTGGTGGTTTTATGATGTCTTTTTCATGTTGACTGTCTCTCTCTCTGTCTTTCTGGGAAAAAGGAGTAATCTGTACATTTTATCCAGGTAGTAAAAGAATTAAAGTCTTAGAAAAGCTGCAAGAGTTCATGGTGTCAGGTTTCAGTCCAGCAGCAGAAACTGAAAACTAAGCCTGGCTGGTTGGCTCTGCTTCCCTTCCTCCCCCCCGCCCCCCTCCATCCTCTGCGGCCTTGTCTGGCCTGGAATGGGGGGAGGAGGCCCAGACAGAGCCTTGTTACCTTGTCAGAAGCAGGAAACACAAAGAGAACAAGAGTGCTCTGCCTTTACATCTCAAGGGGGTGTTCACAGGTTGATCTCACTTTTCAATGGTCAAAACTGCTGTCAATTCTTAGAAATGACTGATAATTGTCAGGAGAAAAGACTCCCATCAGCCACCAGCAGCTTCAACTTCTTTAGCTCCTAAAACCATCTTAAAGGTAAAGTCACCCCATGACATTCTCCCACTCCAGAATATTGAAATAGTAATGTGTCTCCATATCTGCCTTCTGTTTGGTGATGCTTAAATTTGGCTCCCAAATTTAATACTGAAGCTTTAATGCCTATAGTTCTATTCTAAGTCACTTTATTTACTGACCTTTAATTATCATGAATAAAAGCAAAAGTATTTTGATGGAGCTCTGGGAGTACTAGTGAGGTTTCCTGCTGAAGAGTAGTGATTTTTTATTTCCTGTTTCCCTTAAATGCTATCAAAAACAAAGCTTATGATAAACATTAAGAGTAGGACTCCAAACTGACAGTGGTTTTTCAATTCCAAGAAAGTACTCATGTGCTCTCATGTACTAGTTAAAATACTGGATGCCGTGTGAGATAAATTGAGACATCCTGACAGCCAGCAATTCTGCCTTCCAGATCCAGAGACATAGATGTTGGAGTGACTGTTTCGGACTTCACCCAGTCAGTCAGGCTGGGGAGCATACTGAGGCTTGTAATATGCCTCCATCCCTCATTATCCTGGATTGTTGAAAACAGACTTCAAGCCGAGCCTCAGCCTCTGTGCTCTCAGGCGGGCTGCTCTGTCACACAGAGAAGTAAGTGATTCTAATTCTGGAAGCAGGATGGCAGGAAAAAAAAAACTATAAGATACCTCAGAACAGAAAACCTAAATGGGAGTTCACATATGGATAAATCCTCACAACCAAAAAAGATTCTTTTATGAATTGGGCATTCTGGACTGATTTATCCAAATCTCTTGTTTGCATCTGTCTCATTTAAAGAATGCAGTACCTGCTGAGATTGAAGGTAAATTGATCTCATATTCTTCACTAACAACAGCTGGTACCTGACAGGTACTCTTGGTAAGTCCTAAGGGGCTGCCTTAATTAGGTGAGCTTTCTTTGGATGTGGATGTGTGCCAAATGTCCAGCAACTGATGAGGCATAACCTGCACTATTCTGGTATGAACCGATATAGCCTACCTCTTCAGCTGATTATGGAAGCTTTGAGACATTGCAAAGGACAAATTCAAAGGAACCAGAATGTTACAAAGAACTGCAGGGCAAACATTAATGGGGCCTGAACTTTCTTATTTTAGGATTTTGCCCTGAGTTGTTCTAGTTTTTTTACTGCAATGAAGCCTGAGGATGCAATATCTGCTCCCTTAGCCCAGCTCTCTTTATGAAATGGTACATTAAGAGACAACCTTCAGTACCAATAAGACAGTTTAAAGAAACTATAAAAAAAAGCTGTCGGGGGCAAAGAGGAAGATACCAGTTAATATATCATACTGAATGCTATATTTTCATATCTAAAGTTTAAGACTTCCCAAAGCCATACAGTCTCAAGGACTACATGGCTGATATTTCACTTTTCCTGCAAATACAATGAGGCATAACATAATTATATTTCCAAGGGAAAAACAGCAAGTGCTGCTAAGAGGTTGAAGCCCTACAGCTGCATTTCTCATGATTTCTCTCAGTAATTTTTATAGATACCATAGGTCTACCTAGGGGTATAATGTGAAGCAAAACTATTAGCAAAGGGATCTCTAGGTCTTCCATTGCCTGTAGGTACAATAAAATAGGATTATGAATTTTTGCATTCAAGTACATTTGTCAAAATACTCAAAATTCTCAGCTGTGCCAAAGAAGCAGCAGTAGCCAAAGTCAACAGATGTGTAAAATAGGCAATTCAGTAAGTATTATTTCATTATCAAGCACTGACAAAGTCTAGTGTCACCAAGGAGCCCAGTTCTAGGGAGGACTATTTAGTGTGATGTCCTAAAAGGGGTAGGTGCAGATTTGGAATTCTGTTAAAATAAGGCTTTTAAGGAAATGCTTCTGTGCATCTGTGATTTTAACACAGAGGTGTTTCCATGTGGATTTTTTAAATCAGAGGCTTTGCTGAAGGAAACAAAGAAGTGATTACACTATCAATGAAATGCTCTATGTGGTATCATCAGTACATGTCCAGGGGACACAAACAGACCTAGATTTGAGAAAGACGACGTAGAACAATCAAGAAAGAAAGCCTAAATCCACACTTCCTTGGCTTTTACAGTTTTTTTCCTCTAAAAGAAGGAACTTACTTCAAAGCAACTAAAACTTATAAAAGATGAGTCAAGTCAAGCCTACTATGCACTCTATATAAAACACTACTTTGAAGTAGTTTGCACTGTTCCTTCTACAGCTCTGCAAGATGAAACACTCGCACAGGACAGAAAGTTTCAGAAGATGCTTGTCCTGGATAGAGTTGAAAGTGAGAATTGGAGAACCGCGATTTGAAATTTGAGATTAGTATAGCCTGGAAGCTGCTGCCCTGTTAAAGTGACTGTCTAAAAGACCTTCCACCAACAGCTCAATCTAATCTCATCTAACCAGGGGTTACTGAAGAACTATCTAAAGAAATCTATTTTATTTTGTCTTTAAACCCAATAGGGAAATCTCTTACAGTGGGAAGATCTGACAGCAGAGAAGACGACTGCTTCTGCACTGCTGTGTTCTGCTACTGCAAGTTCAACTTTCCACACTGCAGTGGATTTTAGGCTGTCTCTTCACACCATTTCTGGTTTTATTTTTATCTGAGACAACATGTCACAAGCTCCAATCCAATAAAAAGTGATGTGGTAAAACTAACCAAATATCTAACCTTCCTCCCAATCAAGGCCAGGCTGGATGGGGTCCTGAGCAACCTGGTCTAGGGGGATGTGTCCCTGCCCAGGGGGGTTGGAACTACATGATCTTTAAGGTACCTTCCAATCCAAGCCCTTCTATGATTCTGTGATCTCAAGTTGCTAAGGATTCCAATGTCTGGAGCTGCAATCAATCAAACTGAAAGTGTTCCGCTGTTAGTCATTAGGTTTATCAGCAATGAAGATAGTTTCCTGGCATCTGTGATTTAATTCTAATTACTTGTTATCCTCTGTGTACGTTTAATAAAGAGCTGCTGGCTCTTTGTAGAAAAGGTCAAAACAGTCTAATAATTGCCACTCTGTATACATGTAGCAATCCTCACATTTATTTTCCCTTGGCTTTTCATTTGTTTAGAAATTGCGGTTTAATTGATACTTGTTTGCACACATCTTAACACAGTCACTTTGTATCATCTATCTCTCCTGAGACAAATCACTATCTTCAACTACGAGGCAAGTGTTATACTGACACTGAAGATAAAACTTGGGATATTGAGAATATTTCCATAAATGCCTGGCTGGAGTATTTACTTCCTGTACCATGAGTGATAGAAGTGCAATGTTATAATCACAAGGACAGCTTATTCTTTGCACCTTCCTGTCCTAACTCCTGGCCAGCTAACACTGACATTTAGCTAGTTCTTGACAAAGAAAGCTTGACTTATGAAAGCAGTGGTTGCCTTAAATTGCTGATTCCTCCTGGGAATACAGGCTTTCAGCTGTGATGAAAATGTGTTGAAATTAAGTATTGATGATGGGTATACCAGAAAGGTCATTCTCACTCCTGGAGAACTGTCTGTGTGTCTGCCTTAAAGAAATTAATTCAAGTGCTTCCCTTTGGGACCAATGGAGCCCACCAATGTGAGTTTAAACAGCAATAAGAAAGCTTACACTGTGAGCACTGAATATTTCAGCACTCAGAGAAACAAGGGAGAAAAGGTGATAATTTTGTCCTGAGAGTTCCACGGCAAAAAAAAAAAAAAAAAAAAAAAGACTAGTTTGTTCTGTTAGTTAAGAGCAGCACGAAATGTCTTAAGAGCTGAATAACATCCCACACTAAGAGATCTGCATCTGAAAATAGTTGTGTTCTTATTAATCTGCTGTTCCCTCTAACATCATTGATGAACACAAAACCTTTCGATCTCCTTGTCCCCCTTGTCACTCTCTTGTTCCCTACACCTTGTGCCAGCCCTGTGTCCAATGAGCTTCCTAGCTTGTAAAGCAGGCTGGCAAACTGCAGTCTTCTAGAAGCAGTTAGCCATTACACAGGAGAAACACCACAGTCTTAACCAAGGTATAGGTAAGGGTCTCAGGGATGCATAATCATGTTTTGCAATGGGAAATATTTTTATCATTAACTATTTTAGTGCACAAAGAAAACAAAGTGGAGGAAATGAGATCTGGATTGAGGCTCATTTCTATGTACAAAGAATCTGACATATAAACAGATTACTGTGGAGTGACAGATTACAGTGCATGCTATCAGCCCATGGGAAATCACTTATGCAAGGGACAAGCACAGAAGCAGATGTAGGGCCAGAGAAACTGCATTTCAATCATAGTGCCTGACTTTACATATTATGTTAGTAAAGCACAGGAATGCTCTTCTAATGCTGTACATTGTAGGAATAGTCATACTTTATATTCTTTTGCCTTTGATGATGATGCTTATTTAGACTAATTCTTTTGGGTCAAGGTTTAAATTTCACTTTAAACTAAGTTTAACTTGGCAGTTTTCAAGCCAATGCTTGACCAGTACAATCTGAAACACTAGACATTTTCTGGACACTTTCATATGAACCAAAACAGTACCCCACTTTTTTTAGACACTGACCTTCACAGGATTCTCCACTTGGTGAAAACATCCCATTGTCATGGTAGCCATCTCTGCACTCGCAGTGGTACCAACCAGGCAGGTTAACGCAGTTAGCACGGCTGTCGCACTGAACAAAGCCATCCGAGCACTCATCAATGTCTGTTTATTTAGAAAAACAAAACAGGAATAAATTCACACAGAGGAAATTGCTATATTCATCCAAGGAAAGAACAATATCCCTGGCGTTTCTGGGTTTCACAGAATTATTTTCATTGCTGACACTTGAATTTGCAGAATTTATAGAAGTTTTGAACTGTTTCTGTACAAGTACTTGGGTAATGATTTTGGGCCTAACAGTAACAGAGAATTTAGAAAACCCTTTAACAGATTGTTAAATTGGGATTAACAATCCAGATAATGGGTTTCTAATTCATTAGTAATTTGAATTGCTAATCCAAATTTATTGCCTACAAATTAACAACTCATTTTGTCACAATAAATGACAGGTAATCTGACATCTGTTTAAACTGCCCATAATATGAAGAAAAGAATTAGCTCAGTTCATATAATAAGATGTTAACCCTTTGGGTAGTGCTGGCTGCCAGATAAAATAAAGATTTTTTTTCTAGGGGTGTATAAAAATATTAAATATTTACCCTGGTCCTTGCTTATGCTTTTGGTGAAACCAACTTTGGGTTGGAAGGGCTTATCTATACTGTGGAGTTGCTGTTGATTTATACCAGCACGTCTGAATCTCAACATAGGTGACTGCAGGCTCCTCTCTTAATCATCAAAAAAAAAAACAATTGTGTTTTGAAACAAATGCTTAAATCATGAGGGTGAAGCACAACACATTCTCCCTCTCCTGCAAGTTGCTTTGGAAAGTGTGTCTCTTAAATTAACAACTTCCACTGCCTAAACTTTACAATAACAATTTATCATAGAATTGAATTTTGATACTCTCACTAGATCCAAAATCCACCAACGTATGTTCTAAAAACAACCAAACTCACAGATTTAGCAGAGATGCAGAGAATTTTGTGACATGTTCATTTCCAGTGCCTCCAGGTACACAGTAAACTGTACTAAAGAATAGGTCCCAGAGTATGAATGCTGCTAACAGGGAATACCAGGAGTATGGAGCCAAGCAGGAGCTAAAGTGAGTTGTTCCCTATCAGATTCATGCCTTATCACTGTGTTTTATTCCAGAAGTAGCATACCTATCTGAGCATAAGCTGACTGAGAGGTGCTAGTAGAACCAACCAACACAAAGACATGTGCAAACTGCCTTCAGAAACAAAAAGCTCTAATCACCCTCCACCATGAGTTTGAACAATGAATAAACTCTCAGTGTACTGGCCACAGCTAGGATTCAACCTTTCTTTAAAGGCTGTATCTTTAAAACTAAGAACGGAAGTAACAGATTAAGACTCAAACTCTTGAAGTACATCAGCAGTTGACCTAGTATCCTCTATAATGCAGATATGAAGGAGAGGTGTGATGTGACCAATGAGATACATGTGAAATATGTCAAAATTCTGCCCACAGTCCCTGCTACCTCATGAACTTTTATGTCATTTACTATTTTCATAGAAGAAAGTGTAAACTGTCTAAGAGAAAAACCTGTGAGCTACAATAGTGATGAATCTCTTTTCTTAGAATAATAATGTGTGGCTAGATAGACATACTCTTGTCAAGTATTTTGTGAAAGCTTGTCAAACACAGACTTCATAAAACCCTCAGACTTCCTTATATGAGAACACTTTGTTCCACATTTGAAGGTAATAAAAATATTAGTGTGTAGGGGACACCTGTATAAACAGCAGTCACCCACATTTGGTTTTGAGTTGCATTTTTTTCAATACATGTCAGGGTGTATGTGGGATGTGCTCTGGGTATTTTATCTACATGCCATATAATTGTTTTAAAAAATTATTTGGAATAACTGTACAACGTTTCATGAATGTTCTGGTTTTTAAAAGCTTTACAGATCCTTTAAAAAATCTCATTAGAAATTTTTGCTATGATGCATTAGTCTGATTTTCTATCAACAGTATCTCTAAACAGGTACCCCTGATGCACATTATCAGTATTTATGATGATAAAAATTACCAATATTCCTGCTGCAGTATTGCAGCAAGTGTATATTTTGATGCTTTGTGCACCACAAATTAAGTCATAAGTCTCTATCGGTTTAAAACAGAATTTTCAACTCCACAGTGAATTCCAAGATAATCATCTGAGTAGCTGTGCTGCAGGACTGAGAAATGCCAAACCTTTACAATCTTCCACTGCTCAGTGTGCTTCTTTCTAAATCAGTATGAACTCTGGCCTTTTTCTTGTGAGCAGCCAGGAGCCAGTGGGACCTCAGAGATGTTTGAGAGATCAGAGGAAGATCAATGAAAATTATGTTACAGTAGTGAGAAAAGGTTGGCTTGCAGTCTGTGTCTTATCTACTGCTACTCGCTCAGAAAGCCACAGATTACTCGTGAAAAAGGAAAAGAAAAGAAGAAAGGACTGCAATCTGGCAGTTCTCTTACCGCTGGGGAATATGCTGCCTGGCAGACAGCTGGCCAGGCAGAGCAGAAGCGACCACCCTGAACACTTGGGGTCACCTGGTCAGTACAACAGAACTTGTTGGGTTTGGCTAAAGCTCAAACCCCAAAGAACCAATAGTGCATGTCCACTCAGAGCCTGAATGAGAAGAGCTGCTGTAAAGACTTGATGTCACTCTTCATACTGGTTACTTAATAACATTGCATTAAGACACTGGATGGCACACTCTTCTTTGGGAAAGTGGAATGGATTTACTGGTGATGAGCTGGAGAAACAAGCGTTATTTAGGTCAAAGTAACAGATATGAAGTAAAGAAAGCCTGTGTTCCTCTCTTCAGAAGAATTTATTCGTGAATCTATAAGCCTTGTAAGTGTAAGTGCAGTATTGCACGCACAAGCGGAATGCATTCAGATGAACTCATTGATTAGTCAGGAAAAACAAGCCGTGAATGTCACATCAGTATTGGTAAAGTGACAGCAAAAGCAGATTCTCTGTATTTATTTCCAAACTCGCTGATGAATCTGTTACACAAGAAGTATTACTTGGGATTAAATGCTTTATCCGACATCAGTAAACAGAGAAACACATTCTTCTGGTTTTGTTATGACTGCATGCAAAGTTGGATGTTACATAAGAAAGCCTTCCATTGTAATCACGTATGGAAGCATGCCGCAGATCTTGAAGAGTGTCTTACTCCCCACAGATTGTTTGCCACGGCATTGGAACCATTGCTGCATCCATGCTGAATAAGCCATTACTCCTTTTAGGATTTTGCAGCAAAGAAAAGAAATCTGAAACACTTCTTACCACTAGCTTTTTAGGCAAACAATACATTAAACACATGCCAGCAGTTTTCAGAATATAGATGTTCCTTACACAAAGAATTTTGTTTTAATTCTCACAGCTAATGCTGATTAATTCTAGTAGAAACATGCTCTGTAATGGAAAAAAATATGACTGTTGCAACTCTGTTAAACAAGAAAACGCAGCAGAAATGTGTCTTACAAAGCAAAAGCACCAATTTCATGGAAAATTTTCTTGACATTTGGATAAAAAGATTTCTGTTTTCAAACAGGCGTAGCATGGCTCAGGAAGTGCTACAAAAGTATCTACAACTGAAATTATCTTATTAGTATGGGAAAAGCAGACAGAAATAATTTTCCCCTGTCCTATGGTGAAAGCTTCTTCGATGAATCACCTTGCAGCTGCTCAGTGAGAGGTATGAGCTGACAAGAGAAGAAAAAACTGATTGAAGTTTTGCTTGCCCAGTGGCTATGGTGTATCAGTGGGCTTTATGGAATATTAACAGTGATAATGAAGTCCTGTTTGATGCTGTACCAGGAAAGAACGGAAGATGAAATATTACTCTATAAAACAAGGTTAGCAAAAGGCTTTGTATTTTCACTTATACCAGTCAGCCTTTCTTAATTCCATATTTTTTTACCCATTTTTCAACTCAAAATTTTAATTTTTTTTTGCTGAGGCCTCGTTCTAATAAAGTAGACATATAATCAGAGGCATTTTGAAAGTAAGAGCTGTATATGCCTAGTTCCCCCTGACATGAAAAAGCCTTGCTTTCCCAAATACCTTCCTTATACCTCAGGATCACTCATTTCCTTAACTGTGGCAACAGTTTTAGCTATTATACCCTTTTCTCTTGGGAACACTGAGAAAACTCTGCTCCCTGAAGAGTAAAGTAAGATCATTAGCAAATTATCCACTGGTACAAAAAGAAGAAAAAGAGAACTAGCTCTCTGATTCATATTATTAGAGAATTTCTGTATAATAAGTCTTTCTGAAGACTGAAAGTGGTATAAAATTGCCAATTAGAAAGATAGCAGTTCTCTTTCATCCAGCAACAGGACCAAGCTCTAATGTAATCAAGCTGCACTCAACAAAAACCATGGTGTGGGGGAGGGGTTGCTACCATTTTATATTACTCATTTCAAGACTTAAATGTTAATCACCAAATCCTCCTCTTAGAAAAGCCTGCATTCACAAACTTAGAAAGACACGGAGCACAACACCTAAAATATTTTCTGTCATAAACTGCTTTAACCAGGTCAATACAAACCAAAGTCCTTGCTTGTCAAGAAGTCAACACCACAGATCGGGAGCTGTGAATACTTAGAACTTAGTTGTCTCCACACTGGAAGTTTTTCTGCGACAGAAAAAGTAGCTAAGACTAGTTGGCTAGCTAAGACTGCCAATTAATAGAGACTCCCAATTGCAGTAATCTGTCCCAGTGCTAATTGGGTTTTATCACTGGAAATGGTCACAGAGATTAATGAGTGGACATCTTCCAAAATGCTCAGTCACTCATGACTCAGGCCAAATTTGAGATCTCATTTCACTGGCAACAGCCTTTCCAGCCTAATGCTAACCTCCTGAGCCATCCACATCCCAGTCCCATATACAGTATAAATAAAGTCCAAACAACTGAAGGAAATAATTTCAGAAACAGATTACTGAAGAAAGGTTTAGGAGACTTTGAAGCTGCTTAAAGAGATAAATCTTCAATGTTTGGGGTTTTTTTCATGGGTACATTTGGAACAGTCAGACTCTGATATGCCTTTGCATATGTCAATACACTTTCAAGGATATTATGTCTGGCTTGTATGTAAAAGGTCATGTTTCAACTATTCAGATTTGTGGTCAGATAACAGAATATACAGTAGGATTAAGATGATATCTGGGTTATCTAATTTTAGTAAATACATAAGGAAGAGGAAAAGGCCTTATTCAGTAAGACTAAATGAAAGTGCACTGTACTATGTGAAGAATTTGCTATCAGTGACTCAGTTTTCTCGACTAGCTTTGAAAAGGATTAATCTCTACTGCAAATTCTAGAGTCCCATCTGTTGCATTTAAGAACCAAAAAGTGTCTGTGTTGGTTTTCATGCAGCAACAGATTTCTGATATGATGATACTTGAGAAGAATCTCCTGTTCGACCAGACGTTTGATTTAAGATCTTATGCAAAAAAAACAGGTCAAGGTGGAGAAATGTAAGATCCTGAAAGAAGTTCAATATACTGGAGCTATCTTACTGTTAAAACAAAAGATCAGCTTTTGGGATTTCCATCCCACTATGTTCTCATATACCATATGTATATAAACATCATAAAGAGGAATGAAACCCTCAAAAATATAGTGGCTAAGAATGCTGACAAAATACAGGAAGATATCAGTTATACCAGAAAATCTAAATTGTTTGGGATGATGTCATGGGGTAGCTTTACCTTTAAGGTAGCTTTGAGAGAAGGAAGTTGAAGCTGTTGGTGGCTGATGGGAGTTTTTCCTCCTGACCAATTATCAGTCATTTCCTAGAATTGACAACAGTTCTGACCATTAAAAAGTGAATTCAAGTTGTAAACACCCCCTTAAGAAGTACACTCAGAGCTCTCTTGCCCTCTTTGGTTTCAGGCTTCTGACAAGGTTAGGAGGCTGTGTCTTGGCCTCCTCCCCCTCCAGGCTGACAAGGCTGCAGGGAGTGGCGGGGGAGGGGGGAAGCAGAGCTGGTCAGCCGAGCTTGGTTTCCAGTTTCTGCTGCTGGACTGAAACCTGACACCATGAACTCTTGCAGCTTTTCTAAAGCTTTTAATTCTTTTACTACCTGGATAAATGAACAGATTACTCTTTTTTCCCAGAAAGACAGAGAAAGAGAGACAATCAACATGCAGAAGACATCATAGAACTACTAAAAACAGTGAGGAAAAGAGTTAAGTTTAAATAAGAAAGAGGGAATAAGGAGATGCTTTACAAGCTGAAATATCTTTCTGTTAAAGCTATGGAGATGGACAATAGTAGTTTAAAAGACTTCTTTAATTCATGACTAGAGTATGGGAGGAATAGAGTGTTCAAAGTGTGAACTTTAGAGAAGAGAGAGTGGTTGTGATACTGTGGGTTGCTGGAAATGGGTAAAGTGAAGATTTTGAAGCCTTGGGGGGGCAAGGGGAAAGCTGTTTTCCAGGAAGGCTCACAGAGACCGATGAAGAGGACTTCTGCCTTTGAATAACTCATCCTTAAAATGACATCCCTAGACTCATTGACCCATGCACACCTCGGAGTGATGTGGAATGGGAGGAGTGAACTGATGGCAGGATTTCCGGGCAGCTGACATCAGAGAAATAGAAAACTATAATAAAAATAGTTTTCTTGTGAGGAACTCCATAAGTTAGCAGAAAGAGACTTCTGTTTCTCTACAAAGACTGATGAAAAGACTCTAACAAAAATTGAGACTGTTTTTGACCACCAAAGTTCTAAAGTTTTTGTCTCTATGTTATCATGTGTACAAAGAAATATTCAAGTAGTGAAAGATTAAAGGGTTTTCTGAAAGTTTATTCTGGTGTTCTTATTCTTGTAGTTTGTTAATAAACTGTCTTTCTTCCTTTTAAGTTTTAAGCCTGTTTTGCTCTTATTCTAATCCATATCTTACAGCAAGAAATAAGTAATTTTTTAGTTACTGGTTTAAAACCACTACAGATGACTTTTAAATCTATTTTGTAAAGTTTGATCAGCTCCCTTTTTTTTCTAACACTGTGCCTGACTTCAAAAATAACTTTCTTCCCTTGTCAGTCACAGTCCTGGAGCCTGATTTTGTTTACAGTCTCACTCTGATTTGTCATCTTCAAGGAACTCTTTAAATATATGATATCATATCTTGAGTACTAGGGCATTGTTTTCATTGTATGGGTTCTGACATCAAAGTTGTCATTAAAGCATAGAATATTCTTGATTTTAGTATAATTTCATTCCAACATTTTATTCAGTTACAAGTTTAAATCATAAAGTGCAAGATTATAGCTGGCCCATGGGATGCAGCAAGGAGAGGAGTCACCCACAGTTCTATCCTACTATAACACAGTTCCACGAGCAAAAGAACTTTCTCTACACAGCACTAGAAATACCAGCTATCTCAGATACAGCTTTTAGAGAAGCGTGAAGACCATGGCACTTACTCTCCATGCTCCCTTGGATAATGAATTAGGCCCATTTTGGGGGGAAAAAAGAAAAAAGTATTTGGAATGTCCTTGGAGTTGCTGCTGCTATCTCAGCACCTCCTAGATCTAGTAGAACTTCTGGTTAAGTCATCTTATAATTGCTTCGACAGGTGGAGTCAGCGCTGCAGATGACATGCTCTTCACTAAAAATTTCCAACTGTCATGTTGCATGAAAAAATAGCTACAATTATAACAGGTCTTTTTTTTTCCTTTTTAATCCCAGCAAGACCATGATTGCAGTTTATAAAGTACCCTGTCCATGGAAAACTAATTTAGTTACATTAATGAAAAGGAAGCAAAATGTGATTGAGAATGTAATACAGAATTATAGTTCATTAATTCTTCAAGTATGCAATTTTCCAGACTCCTGATCCCCCATTGATTTCTGCACACCCCCATAGGTCCTGCTAAATGCCAGCAAAAAGAAATTCAATCGTGTTGGTATTTCATGTGTGGCAGTGGCAGTGCTCCAAAATTAGATAGAAACATTATCAAAGGGAATTTTCCACTGACTGCTTCACCATGTGGCCCTGCTAACAATTCTTTGTTGTCAAAAATTGATCAATCACAGATCACACCAATAATTGAAACTATGCCTCCGATTGCACACCCAATATCATCAAAGGAAGGGGTATTTGTAGCAATTGAAATTCATAGCACCTAATTGGCCATGATGAACTAGGTGCATCCATGAATACTGTAAAATATTTTTCAGCTCTATTGTTTGACACTGGTTATGCCAATCCTCATTAGAAAGACTAATTAGGAGGAATTGGGCCTCTATTTGTAGCTGTTCACAGAGGTGATTTTGCTTTCATTGTGTTCATCATTCTCAGTACAGCATCTCATGTTATCTGTAACACATGCTTGTTTCCTCATTAGGCCTATCTTGAAAACAAAAAGTACTTATTTTCTCCAAGATTGCAAAACCACTTTTATACCTTGAAATACATTGACATACCTGTTTCAGACACTTCCTATCTTCTGAAAGTTACATCGCTCCATCTGCACATGGGAAACAGGACTAACGCACTTGTGGCTAGCCGCTACAGATGGATAAGGGTTCTAAACAAAAGGGAACTAACTTGAAAAGAGAAGAGCTAGTTTTGCCAAATGTTACCTCTTTTCCAGTGGGCGTGAAGGAAGCCTTGCACAGTGTAGTGACAAAAGATCTTGAATTTCCTCAAGTGAGGAGTCAAGTCAGTCATAATCATGAGTTAGGATGTTTACACACATGAAAGACTGATGCAACCAGCATATTCCCAAATCAGCTCTGTTAAGAATTGCAGTAAATTTCCAAGCATTTAGTTCAGAGGTAAGTCATGGAAAGGAAACAAAAGAGCCCTCAAAGCAACTCAAACACCGTTTAAGGAGCTAGGAATTGTTTTTGACACCCTGATTTGAGCTTGGTTTCCTGCTATAGTCCTTTACTCTTTGGCCAGGGTATAGTATATGTGTGCTAAAGTTTAAAACATTCTTATCTACATTTTCTTACCAGTGGCTTCTTACCAGGACTCTTAGTCCATAGATAAATAGTTTGCATTGTTACTCCTGAACTGTCAAATCACGTAGAGATTGTACAAAATTTTGTGCTGAAGCACAAAAAAGGAAAAAAACCAAAAAAACCCACACACATCATTCTTTCATGCTAGAGTTGACAACAACTCATCAAGAAAACAATAAATATTCTCAGTATAAATATGAAAAAGCTGTAGAAGCAGCTTGAAACTAAATCACTATTCCTTTGCTTGGGCTATAAACATATCATTGGCATGATATGTGCAGAGACTGCAGACATCCTCATGTTGACAGCAAAAGGAAGAGCTCCACAGGGATACAGGACAATGATTGGCAGTGTTATAGATTTTAATTCCACTAATAGTTGAATGACTCATAATTCATGAGAGAGCTTACAGTGAGTGATGAAGGTCATCCCTATTTCCTTTATATAACAGAAGAAAATTCTATTATAATGCTGCCCAGCTGCATTATTCACATTCTATTTATAGCCCACTGTATTTTAAGAATGTAGCTGAAACTTTAGTTTTCATGTTTAATAAAGGACTTTTTTCCCCATTGCAAATAATAGCTAAATAGTGGATGCATTTTGATGTCTTTTGCAAATAACAAGAAAATTCAGTCTCCTTAGAGCTCTTTTGTAGTATTCTCTCTTCCCTGGTTTCTTTCTCCCCCCCCTTTTTTTTTTTCTTAGGCTGCTACATATAGGATTGTAGTTTTGCAAAAAGTTAAAGAAAGATATAAAGAGAAAAAGATAAGTACCAGTACATGACTCTTCAGCAAAGAAAAAATATTTTGTGATTTAAAACCGATGACACTGAGGGAGGAAAGAAATTATATGTTCCCAATAAACTGTGTCAGGCAAGGAAAACGGAGAAAAAGACACAGAAGGATGAAGTAGCAAGGCATCTTTAGCTCTAAAACTGAAAGGATGAGGTAAGTAGGATTCATGCTTACATCCAGAATGCACATTAAATTCAACATGGACATTTTTTGCTTAAATTCTGTCAAATATTTTCTTTGTGAATAATTATAAATAAAAATGTAAAGCGAAGTAAAGCAAGTAAACATTCCAAGTTTCTAAAGTCACCAGTCCTTGTCTCACTTCTATTTTTGAGCTTATTTTTCATATGAGAAAAATTCAGGTGACAACAGGGAGAATGACCTCCCTTTCAAACATTGCTGCCAAGTAAAAGTATCTGATCTGCAGAACTCTGGCTTTCCTCTTTGCTTGCTGCAGATCTCATTTGTTTACTCTCGAAGACAAGTTTTCAGCCCTTTTTTTCTCTATAATAAAATAGCCATTTTTGAATATGTCCTCGTTGAAGGTCAAAGGGTTCTTTTAGGTTTTACAAAACCTAGTACACTGTACTTCTCACTGGCAGACAATATGCTATAAACCCCACCATGTTTTCTCTCCGTTATTGGCATATTTAAACAGGGGCAAGAGAAGAAGGAATGAGATGACCTACATCTTATCTGCACTTCTACTACTGTCTTCTTATGCAAACTTTGTCACCTACTGAATTCTCCTCATGTGGCTTGAATCCAAATCTGTAAAATGGGGAGAAAGTGCTTCTACCTTGCCCTTTCTCTCCCACCTGCTTTATTTGGTAGCAGGTAGCACAGATAGATCACAGAAATCACAACGATAGCAATTGTCTGTATTGGGCTGGTGTTATTTAATGCCTTCATTAATGACAGGGATGAAGGGATCAAGTGCACCCTCAGCAAGTTTGTAGATGACACCGAGCTGAGTGGTGCAGTTGACACACCTGAAGGATGGGATGCCATCCAGAGGGACCTGGACAGGCTTGAGAACTGGGCCTGTGGGAATCTCATGAGGTTTGACAAGGCCAAGTGCAAGGTGCTGCACCTGGATGGGGCAAACCCTGGTACCAGCACAGGCTGGGGATGAACAGATCAGAGCAGCCCTGCTGAGAAGGACTTGGGGGTGCTGGTGGAGGAGAGGCTGGACATGACCCAGAAAGCCAAGCACATCCTGGGCTGCATGAAAAGAGACATGATTAGACAGCCAAGGGAACTGATTCTGCCCCTCCACTCTGGAGAGACCCCACCTGCAGTGCTGCATCCAGCTCTGGGGTCCCCACCACAGGGAGGACATTGGCCTGCTGGAATGAGTCCAGAGGAGATCCAACAAGATGATTAAATGGATGAAGCACTTCTCCTACGAGGAAAAGCTGGAAGAACTGGAATTGGTCGCCCAGGAGAGAAGAGTTCAGGGTAACCTAATTGTGGCATTCCAGTACCTGAAGGGAACTTACAGAGAAGATTGGACAAGACTATTCAAAAAGGGCATATAGTGACAGGACAAAGAGGAATGGCTTGAAAACTGAGAGTAGGTCTGAATTAGATATTAGGAAGAAGCTATTTACTATCAGGGTGGTGAGGCTCTGGAAGAGGTTTCCCAGAGAAGATGTGGATGCCCATTCCTGGAGGTGTTCAAGGCCAGGCTGGACAGAACTCTGAACAACCTGGTATACAGAAAGGTGTCCCTCCCAATGGCAAGGGGGCTGGAACTAGATGGTCTTAAAGGTCCCTCCTAATCTAAACCATTGTATGTTTTTGTGATACTGTGGTTGAAGTCTTGCATTATTTGTTTCAGACAGATCTCACAATGTAGACCACACATGTTTTTTTGTAGAAGTAATAATAACCCCCATATAGTTTTGCTGCCCTCTAAGGGTGTTTGATTTTTATGGATACTTGAAATTCTAATTTGAGATAGCACCAGCACCAGCCATTAACTTCATATTATTATACATTTTCAAGGAATATATTTGGAGAAATAGAAGAGCAGGAAGTTGCTTTGTACATAAACACGATGAGTTTCAGAATCTCCCAAATGGCTTATCTATACTATTTATGTCAAGTTTACAACCCATCCATTGGCTGCACATCTATTTTTCTGTAGGCTTAATTAATACTTGGAACATTGTTAACATAGAGCATTCCTTGCTGGAAAGGCACAATCTCCAGGGGTTAGCTGAACACTGTTTTTCTGAGATTGCCAATCAAGTTTTCTTTTTCTGTTTTGAACTTCCCCTTATTACTAAATATAAAGATTTGGCTTTTATTGGAACATAGTTGGCTGAAGTGTGCTGAAATTATTAATTATAATAACAATTAAAATTACAATAATTAACGATTTGCTAGATTATTATCAATATTGAGATATTTGGAGTATTATTTCTCTTTTCAGCAACAGTCCTTTCTGAATCTAAACTTAGACTGTAATCATCACAGACTCAGGTTTCTATGCTTGTTTCTGAATAAAAACCTTCAATCTATTAATTTTTTCCATGAGGAAAAAACCTCATGGAGAAGGGTTTCAGCAGAAACTGTGCTGTAGTTTATGGTACTCTCTGTGAAGGATCTTCCAAATTCTTTTGAGCTGGAGAATAAATTTTAACCACTTTATGCCCTTCATCCTAATGAATGGAGAATGCTCAGGCAAGACAAAGGGAACAGGGATGCTATGTTGGGTTTGCATGGCCAGGTTCTGTAAGGCAGGGAGGCTGCTGTGAGAAGCTGTCAGAAGCTTCATCATGTCCAACAGAGCCAATGCCAGCCAGCTCCAAGATGGACCTGCCACTGGCCAAGCCCATGCTGGGACAGTGCATTTAAAAAGGGGGAAAAGTCACATCACAGTTAACTACTTGTATATCTTATCAACAGAACAGAAGCTGGAAAGATGATGGCTCCTAACCTCATAATTTATGTAGGATTTATCATGAGGAGTACAGGAACAAAAATACAGGAACCAAAAGCACTCTCTGCTCTAGAGCAGCTAAACGAGATTTTTCAGAAACTTTCTAGGAATATCAGATCTGACAGTACAAATTAGGCCTGTCTGCCTGGAACAGTCACGCTCTGTGAGTGACCCTATTTCTCCCTATTTATCTCCAGTCAGGAACAGATACAGTGTCCTCTGCAGTACATCAGGAAACTACATTGACCAGAAGCATGTAAGCAGTACAGAAGTTCAAATTCCTAGAATTACTGTTCTGAGAAACTATTTCTTTGAAACTGAAGGAAGGAAAAAAAAAAAAAATACATATATATAAAATTTCCAGGTTCTGAAAGGACTGGGTGACACCACGAAGGCATTGGATTAGATACTTCATATGAGCACAGTTCAGTATTTGAGTCATTGCTTTTATGCACATGCAGTGCCTAAGTAGCTACTATATACAGTAGTTCAGAAGGTAAAATTTAATAGTTTTCACCATGGGTGAAACATGAAAATTATAGTAAACTGACTGTGCAAATCACTGTGTTGATTTTAGCCTACTCCTTACAAGCTATTGTTTAAATTTCAAAAGTCACCTTATATTTTGAAAGCATTAAAAAGTTTTTCAACCACAAGGAAAGCAGTAATGTTATCAATCAGATGACTGATACATTGCCATGGCTTTGTAAGGAAATACCTCATACAGTCATATCCTGCTAACCTCTCTTCAAGTCACCAAAAAAATTCTACCCAAGGATGCTTGTTTCACACTGCATAACTGTAGTTCAGTGATAGGACTGCAGAACACAAATTATATATTCAAAATTCATTATTAGGGTTCCATATCAACTTACTGGAAATTTATCATAGTGACATTTTAGTCTAAGTTGGAGCTAGTCACTATGCTTAAAGAAGACAGAATTTGATGTTACAGGATTCTTCCCATAAATTTGCTCATAATTCTACTATCTGCTTTTCCTATGAGCAACACTAAACACACCAGTTACATTAATTACTTCAATAAACCAAGGCTAGCTCAAAAACTGCTCTAGCTTCTGAAATAAGTACCCGATATGCGACATAGCCATCCTTGAGAAGGGTAAGAGTCTCATGAAGACTACCCATTACACAGCCTGTACAAGCTGAGTAGTGACTTTATGTACCAGAGATGCAAGTTATAAAGCATGTTTCAATATCCTCAGCAAAACCATGACATTATTTTTAGCAGCTGGGTCCTGTCTCTTTCTGCTGAAATGGAAACAACAGAAGATATTAATTGAATGCAGGTGTAATTCAGAAGTGTTCTCATTTCAGAGATCCAGCTCCCAAGAATAAAAAACACAGCTAGATATTTACTGTTAAAGTTTAAGCTAAGCATGGTGAAACAGGATACTGAGAACTCTGTGTTTTCATCTACATTTAAGATATGGCTGAAAAGGCAAAACTTCTGAACCCAACAGGCCACATATCCAAATTTCAACAGGGCAGGAAGCTAGGAGACTTGCCAAGGAAATGGAGAGCACTTGGAAGTACTCAAAGAAAAAAAATGGCAGTGATTCCCCAATGCTATGGCAACAAAGTCCAGCAATGAGCTGGACATGTAGTTCCAGCATCTCTCCTTTCTCACCCCTAAGCACAGCCAGGGCTCTGGGTTACACAGACCTGACACCAAAGCCTCAGTGCTGCTGCAGGGCAATAGCAGCATGCAGCTCAGCATCCAAGCTGGATGGCTGGATGTCAACTACTTGCAAGGCACAATTGAGCTTCTTTGGGCTCTGTCCTGGGCAAATGTTGGTGAGGTTTTTTTTGTTTTGTTTTTTGGGTTTTTTTGCCTACAAAGGAAAAGTTTTTAATAGCCCACAAACTTTTCATATATATATATATATATATTCACTATACCTGAAATGCCAGATTTCAGTGACTCCAAAGGCCTGACTTTCAGAACATAATTAATTCCTATGGCACATTGGCATCTATTAAAATGTTTTATGCTGCAAATCATGCTTAAGAACTATTTTTTTGCATAAGTTTTTTCCAGACTCTATAGAGTAACTCAACTTTCTCTTATTTCCATGAATTGAAGTCAGATCCCTAACGTAAATAAAACATTCCCTGGCAAAAGTATCATTTGACTTCTAAGTTTCAAACTCAGGAGCTCAAAACCAGGAGCCTAAATACCCAAGACACCAAATTCCAAACAAGTCAAGTGGATTATGAAAATGAATGAAACAGGGGAGGTGTCCCTTCTTCCTATAACTCTTGCTTTTGGCAGTTCATGCCTATGCTGCCTTTATGTTCATTCCACTTCTCTGGCTCCCTTCTTTTGTTTGTTCCTTCATTAAACCCCCCAGTAACCCCTTAAGGTCTTCAGAGAATGAAAATATTAACTCTAATATGCTTTCTGCTCAAAGAGTTTGTCATTATACTTATCTACCCCAGGACACAAAAATTACTTCCCCTGCTACATTGTGAAGGGCAAACCTCTTATTCTAGCTTTGTGCAGGACCTTGCATACTTATAACTCAAATTTGAGCCTTTTGGTATTATTGTTATGAATCCCAATCTGTTATCAGTAATTTATAACTGAGCAAATAGCAGATTCCTGAGTTGCTCAGAAAGTTTTGACTATGATATTCTCACAGCTTACAGATACCGTAGCCAAGAATTCTTAAGAATTCTGCCAAAAGTAATTTTGGTTCTTATAGCCTTGGTTCAAACTCTGTAGCCTTCAAATACCATTTGTGTCACAGCTTTACCTCCAGAGTCTACCTGGCCACAAAATGATTGTGGTTGTTTTAACTGAACACAAGGGATCGAGACCTTAAATGGAAGCAGTTCTATTGTCATGCTAAAAGTATTAAAACACTTCATTTTTGTAAGCTCAGCCAAGTTAACAAGCTCTCCAGTTACTTTGACAAAGTCTTCTTTTCTAATACCAATAAAGCTTTTTTCCTAATAGCTGGGAAATAATAATTAGAAGATTTTCATGAGCTTTCTTTGAAATAGGAATAATAATAGTCTTTAATAACCTGAGGTCTGTTATTATTAGGGTCAGTGCACATGAACAAATTAATTTGGATTTGCTGAGAAGAGTAATAGTCATGCATGTTAATTATTTAGCTTATATAGTAAGTAGTACAAAACTGACAAGATCTGATTTATAACAATTATTTATCAAAATCTTGGTCATATTTCAGTATTTTGAACTACAAATGTTACAAGTATTTGTTTTAGCAACATCCCTTGAGGGGGAAGTTTTCCATACATGGAAAAGAAAAAGGAAAAAATTGCAGAGATCCAAATAATATCTTTTCCTTGATTTTGGCTATTTCTGGTAGGAGCTCAGGTAAGAGAGTGTCATCTCACCTTCATCCATCACTCACCATTTTTTTCCATAAATTCAGTTACACCTTTAATTAAGCCAAATGTTAGTAATAATGTATGGCTGAAATAATGTAGAATCTGCAAGATAAAACTTTTCTCAGTTGTTGTTTTCAAAGGTAAGAGCTTTGTCTGCCAGTTTATTTTCAGCAGCTTGAACGTGGATTGTTTAGTAACAGGTGGACATGATTCCTGCAATAACCAAGGAAAATTAGCAGGAAATTCAAATAGCAGAAAATAATCCAAAAACTTGCAGCCACCTGTTAACAAAAACTACATCAAAACACTACTAGCAGCAATACTCTGCTTTTTGATCTCATGCATAATAAAAAGCTGTCCATAGGAATACTCAAGGCACAAAACAACTGTGGAAACTCAAAAAAAGAAGCTGACAGGCAGCCAAAAATGCTGTAATCTTGTGTGCATACACTAGTAGATATGTATTTACAGTAGGAGAACAAATCCATTCTTAATGCTTTGTCACCAAAATAAAGGACTGGCAGTAACATCAAGCAAATCTAACAAAGTCATCCTGATCTGAGTTCTAAAATATAACACACTTCAAATACAATTTAAGACAGTACTTAAAAATGTCAATTGAAGAATTCATAATTTTGCAATTAAAGAAGACAGTATTAAGTCAGGTATTTTGAAAAAGTTTACCAGGCATGAATACTTTTAAATTTGTTTTGTAGTCTCACCTCTACACTGCTGCTCTACACCTCTAAGCTGCTCTACTTGATAAACTGCTGGCGTGCCTTTTAAGACTTAAAAAATTTTTAATATATAAACCCAGCCTTCCTAAACCAATGAATACATTCCCACTATTAATAATGTCTCAATCCATATCCTTTGGGAGGAGACACAGAAATTCTCCCACTCATTTCTGTGACCTGATGACTTTTAGTCTAATTTTTATGGCTTAATACCAAATTCTTTAAAAAGGTAGTATGGGCTGATATATCTGCATATGATTCTTCCATGTGCTGCCTCTTTCCACTGATCCATTTCCACAGGGCACAGGTCATGATGAATCTAAAGGACTCCCAACAAATCATTCAAAGGTGTTGTAGCAGCCCTGTGCTCTGTTAAGTGTGAGACAGTCCACAGTGAATGCAGCACACTGAAATGGCTGACCAGCAGCAACAGTTGATTCTTCTTATGTTTCCAAAAGAAATGAGACTACTACTGACACCCCAGATGTACAATTTTTGGAAGCAAAATTTGTATGCAACCATTCTTATTTACACAGGACTTCACTTCTCTTTGCAAAAGCTGCACTGAGTTTGGGTTGCACAGGCAGGACCTAAGCATGAACAGCATCATCCCTCTCAGGCTTTGGGAGAAATATAGATACTGACTGAGTGTGCAAGGAGGGGTTTTGGAAAGGAAATTCTACACAGTGAGGTGCTCAATGCCTTCTTCACTTTGGTCTTTATAGATAAGATTTGCATTCAGGTGTCCCAGGTCACCAAGACAAGTGGAAAATTCTGTCTGAAGCAAGAAAAATCTACCAATGGTGGAGAAGGATCAATATCTAAATAAGTTGGGAAAATACACAGGTCAATCAAACCTGATTGGATGTACCCAGGAGTGCTGAGGAAGCTGGATCATGTCAGACTTGAGGCCAACCTCAATTGTCTCTGAAACGTCATGATGACTGAAAGAAGCTCCTCAGAAATGGAAGAAATCAAATATCCTTCATATCTTTGAAAAAGGCAAGGATCTGAGGAACTACAGATTAGTCAGCCTCACCTCCCCACATGAGAAGATGATGGTATCCTCTAAACAGATTAAGGACAAGAACGTAATTTGGAACAGTGAACACTGATTTATGAAGAGGAAATCATGCTTGACCAACCTGATAGCCTTCTAAAGATGACTAAGTTTGATGAACAGGAGAAGTGCCATGTATGTTGGTTATCTTAGTAAGGTTTTTGTTACTCACATAACATCCTGAGACTAAGCTAAAAAGTGCAGGCTAAATAAATGGACAGTGAGATAGACTGAAAACCTGCTGAGTGCCCAGCATCAGAGAGCTCTGATCAGCTATACAACATCCATTTGGAGATTATCAACATCCAATCAACATCCACCTGGGAAAACACCAGATACTGGGCCAGGACTGCTTAACATCTGGACAATAAGGCAGAGAACACCCTCAGTACGTTTTCAGATGATACAAAATTTGGAGGAGAAGTTGGTACACCAGATAGTTTTACTGAGGGTAAGAGAGAGTTTTTATTCAGAGGGATCTCAGCAGGCTGGAGAAACTGACCACCGGGAATATCTTCAAGTTCAGAGGGAAACGCAAAGTCCTACAAGTATTAAGAAACAGCCTCAGGCACCAGGAGAGCAGAGGAAAAGCTACTTGCCAGAAAACAATCTGGAGATGCTGGTGGACCTGGGCTGAACATGAAGCAGCATTGTGCACTTGTAGCAAAGCTGGCCAACAGCCTCCAGAGCTTCATTGGGAAGAGTATTGCCAGCAGGTCACAGGACGTGATAGTGCCCCCCTGTTTCATGCTGCTAGGATCCTCTCTGGAGCGCTGGATCTTGCACTGTACTCCCTAGTACAGATGACACATGGAGCAAATCCAGTGCAGTGCTATGAAGATGATTAATGGGGCAGAGCATCTGTCATACCAGGTGAGGCTAGTAGAGTTGAGATGTTCAGCCTGGAAATGAAAAGGCTGAGGGGAAACTTATCAATCTGTATAAATACCTAACAGCATTGAAGGAAGCTAGAAACTCTTAGTCGTGTCCAGAAAAGGGACTAGGGGAATAGCAAATTTAATGTGAACATAATGAAAAGAATTTGTTTGTACTCTGAGGATGATTGAACAATGGAAATAGTTGCCCAGAGAACTTGTGGAGTCTCCAACCCTGAAAACACTCCAACAGGGCACAGTCCTGTACGCGAGCTGTAGAAGCCATCTGTATCTGACCCTGCTCTGAGCAGAGGTATTAGACAAGATGGTCCCTTCCAACTTTATCCTCTCTTTTCTATGATTCTGAGAAATTATTTAAGCAGAATTCTTAAAACACTTTTTACAGAAGGAAACAGTAAGAACTGATTATTGCATTTTCTAGGTTATTGCTGGGTTATGGATTCAATCTCCTGCTAATTAATTCATAGGTTTAGCAGCTGCTGAAAATGTCTACATAACTATATATTTTAAGATAAAATCACAAGGTACTTCAATAAGCAGTTTTAAAATATGTGTAGCATAAACAGAAATAAGTGATGTACAATTTTAAAACAGATTTGACACCTTTACATCAATCCTCCTCCTTCTCTGTATGTGATCCAAATGGAAGATATCTGCCTAGAGAAGATTGCATCACCTTTGTAGATATAGAGACTGTTCAAAGGCAAGCTTCCAGCATAAATTATTTGTAGTACGAACATCTTGAAACATTTCAAGCCTAACGAGAACTACCTTCAGAAAACTCTGCTACATTCACTATGAGTGAATGTGTACTGTTTGAAGCCCCAGTTTTCTTTTATGGCTGTATACAGCACCATTTTTCTGACAGTGCACTCTCAGAAAAAAAATCAGCTTTTACCCTTTACCCACCAGACAGTTCTTCCATGCCACTCTGACCATATTTCATTCTGTATGTGTCAACTACATGCACAAGTAGATGACAATCCTACTCTGCATATCAGTCTCCACATGAGATGACCAGATCTGTGCTCCTGTGGGTGACCTCTAGCATTGTTTATTTCCACTATTTCCATAGGAAAAAAATATGTTCAACAGAAATTAAACAGAAGAGAGAGTCTTCTCAAAAAACTGAGCTATGAAATTGGTTTGGGGCTGGCAAATTGGCCCCACATCATATCAGCATTATTGCTAGCTATGTTGTATCAGGTCACCACCATACTAACCTGATGTTAAACATCAAGGTCAAGTATTCAGAAAGGCATAAGATGAGCTCCAAGCCTCTACCTGCCTCCCTATATGCTTTCTGAAGGGCAGGAAGGATGGGAAGATAGGCCAGCAGTTCAGATTCTTTTGAAGGACATTTGGGGCTGAATGCAGTTAATCTAACTAAAGTTAGCTTAAGGTACTCGAATTTACTGGATTGAGGACTGGGTGAGCCTGGATTGACCTATGAAGAAGGGAGCACAGACAGGACTTCCAGGGTCAATTCTGAAAAGCTAGTAAAACCTCTCTTTGATAGTGGCTATTAACTATAGAAGGAGACTAAAACAAATATGCTTTTAGTCTGCACATTTCAGAGAGGGGTATAAAGCTGCAAAAGATGATTATGCATTTTGAAACTATACATGTTGTATTTAGTTGAGAGCAGGAATAGTTCAAGGAGTGTGTAAGACAGCTGTTACTAAAAAAAAATAATTGTTTTAATACTTGAGCATTATCTTAGCATACAATCTATTCCAAACAGTGTGACAATGGAGAGACCTTGGTGCCCTGTACTATGGTATTTGCAAGATATGGGTATCTGTAAAATACATATAAGACACTAATACAATAAATAATGAGCAATATTTGAAAACTTGCTCTTTTAACATTGTTTTAGAAATAGATGAACAGTTAGGATGCTGCTTTTCACACAGCATCTTTCATGTGCTCTGTGGGAATATCTGCTCAAGTACAGAAGAACGAAAACAACCAACATTTCTCACCTCTCATATAGACTAGATAATACAGAATTCAGACTGGTCTGTGTTTTTCATTACACTCGATATGTTTACAAGTCAGATGAAAGCAATACTTGCTCAAATGACCTCCTTTCTACTGTTTGGAAGATTTATGAAATGCAATATAGAACAGCAACAATAGTCAATCATAGGTGGCAGACTGCCCTTTTATTAGGCATACTGAAGCCAATTAATCTAAGCAAGCTTTCTCTCTTTACCTCCTGGAGGCAAGTATGCTTAGAATGCATTTAAAAATTCTGCAGCAATAAATAAAGGTGCTGAAACTATTCATTTGAACTTTGAAAAATTATTTACGGGCACTTGAGATGCCAAGAATTAACATTCTACATCCTCTGCTGGGCAATATAATTTGATTAGATCCAAGACTTAAAAGATAAAGTTCTAAAACGAAGTCTTGTGGTACTGCCATCATCAGGAGTAGCAGGGGAAGATAAAGGAATGCTTGTGAAAGGAGGTAAAAGTGGTAGGAACACTGTTTCTACTGTAGCAGTAGGAACCTGCCCTAACAGAGTAAAGTAAGCTGGGTTAATCACAAGTCTTCAAATAACGTTGCAAATGAAGGTGGTTACTGAACCAGGAACACAGAAGTAATCAGTTACTTGAATTTATTTCCAGATGTCAGATTATCTGTTATTTATATGAGACACCAAAGGCCATTTGAGGTGAAAAGCAAGTCCATAATAATCTTATTAATTATGAAACATCAAAACCCAAGATGTCTTAATTCATGTTCTAATTTTTGCAGTCCATGTGGTTCTAATTAGAATTGCTGTAATATATTCTCTTGGGAAGCCTTTAAGAAGAGTGAGTAACGTTTTAGTGGCAGTTTTCTCTTTCAGGGCACAAACTTAAATTCTCCTTTATTCTTGGATTACTTCAAACATCCTCCATGGATTATCTTCATTGTAAATTAAATTATAATCTTACCAGTTTCACAGCTGGGTCCAGTGAAGCCTTGTGGACAGGCACACACATTGGAAGCAATACAGGCTCCTCCATTCCTACACCCGTCTTTGCAAAATGCTGCAAAATGCAAAATCACAGTATGTGGGTAAGAGGGTCACACTCAGCAATCCCGCAGGTGAACGCAGTCTCTGCTAGCAGGCTGGCACAGAGCGCCGTCCGTGCAGCGTGGAGTGCAGAGACTGCCTTCTCCTAAGGACAGAGGTCACAAAGAGATGGTTTATGGCCCCCCTGCCTCACTGCCAGATGGGCTGACAAAGCTACAGGAGGAGATTAGAGTAAATCATCTGAAGACAACAGCTCCCATATGTGCTCCTTCCCATGCACTGGGAAGCAGTGAAAGACAACATCTTCCCTTGGAACAGACTCTTCCTAGGGCAGTGCTGGTCTGCTCTGCTGCCCAAAGGCCTGAATATTACAGGCACAACTGAGTATTAAATTGTCTGGCTACCTCAGTTCTTTACTAAGTAATTTAATAGAAACAGTAAAAATACTAATTTTATCTCATGGCATTCTGAAGAACTTCAAAACTTTTAGCATTTACAGTTTAAAGTCAATCCTTAGGTTTGTTCTTTGGCATGCCATGCTTATATATTTTGGTGTAGTATTCTCCAGAAGAGTTTGCTTTAAAGAGCTGCTTTTTTGGATCAAGAAATGCAAACACCTCTGATTGAAAACACAGTAGCTGTTAGTTGCTCTGATTGCGTCTGCAATATGGAACTGGAAATTCTCTGGCCAGAAGAAACTGTAGGTGAAACTAGACAGATGGAAGTTACAACCAACACAAAGAGTTACTTCGGGGCACTGGTCTGGCCCTGCACTAGTAACCAGCCAGAGGTGCCAGGCTTTGGTTTGCAGCTGCTCTGTGTAACAGCACCACTGATGAGGCCTTATGGCTCATCTGAGAGAAAACTGTTACAGATTTGAGCTATCCAGCTCTCAGTTTTGAGACACCAGCCTTTGGTGTAAGACCACTGCCATTGAAACATCTAAGCTTCCTGCCCCAGGGGTGCATGGTGCACAGGACAGCAGCCGGAAGCACAGTGCATGAAAAGCTGGCAAAGGCATGGGGACAAGAGGTGCATCCAGGTCCCTTTGAAGGACACCGGCATCCAAGCCAGGGCTGAAAAGAAGTGCATTTCTCAGATTTCAATGCACAGGCTCGGAGCTTTCTCCTGCTTATTGTCTTCTCAATATTGAGGAGGGAGGGCAGGGATATACTTTTCTTTCACAGTGAGGCCAGGTGCACTCTGAATTGTCAGATCTGCAGCCAGAGCTCTTACTCGGAAGAGCTGACACAGTGCTGTAGGGTTATACACCTTCTCTTTGACCCAAAGAAATCTTTTGTAGCTGACTCACCTCCAGCAGAATAATTTGGGACTACTACAAAGCACAGCACAGGAATGAGTTGTGCTCTTCTGAAAGAATATGGCCTGGGTTTAAACCTCATCAGGATAAGACTTTCTTCTTATTCCCCAGAGAGCCCAGCACAAAAGGATATATTTGCTGACACGTCTCCCTCTACTCGTGTTTGACTGGAAGTGAACCAGGCTGCCATGTTTTACAAAGAGCTTGTCTTTGGAATATATAGAAAAATTGTACTGCTAACAGGTGATGGAATAACTAGTGCTAAGACCTTAATCAGACTTATCAATTAAAGAAATTCTGGGTTGCTTAGATTTGGCAACAGACAGCAGCAGAAGGGATCTATGTGATATTACCAGTGTTATCTCTGGACCCTTAGATTCTGACATCTAAGAGATCAAGATCACCGAGGCACAACCTCAAGGAGCACTGGGAATGATGCTGCATCTGTCCCACTTCTCATGTCTGAGCTCATTCCCCTACAGCTACACTACTTTTATTTTCAAGCATTCTCAATATATATCCTGTTCTCACAGCATGAGATCTTCCAAGGATTTGGGCCCAACTACAAAGTATAATTTCTTCTGATGTGAAATGCAACAGGAATAAAAGCAGCATTGTACCTCTGGGAAAGCATCCTTTTAAGACTAGAAATTTAAGTTCTAATGTTTAGCAATGAATGAGAATGTTAGAAAACATGACACCACCTCACTTGTAGTAAAGGTTTTGTGTGCCCATGTCTACTGCTTTTCTCATTTACAACAGGACATACCAAACAATTTTTAGTTCATCCAAGTAAAACAGCAAGTCATTGACCATGGACAATGTAAATCTGACAATGTTTTCACAGACATAACTTTCCTAACTGAAGGCTTCCTTGAATGGCGTACCATATATAGCAGCTGCTGACACAAAAAATTAAACATAACTACTTTGGATTTTAGAGCCTACTATCTATGTATGCATCACCATCAAATTACTGCAAACTGCCAAATGCAAAGCCAGTGTATATGCGCCTGTGAAGATCATACAGGTGCAGAACCCAAGTGTCTAGCCCGGCATTTTGTCTGTCTCGTCCAAGGCAAATGACCAGAATTGCATCAACTATGACAGAGCATCTCATTCAGGTTTCCAGCAGCTTACCTTTGCAGATGGTACCATTTCCTGTGTAGCCCGGCTTGCAGACGCAGTTGTGCCCACCCACGGTGTTGAAACAGAGCGCGTTTTCATCACAGTTGTGCTGGTTTGTTACACATTCGTCATGCTCTAAAAAGGGAAACAAGAATGGGATGATCCTGAATTTTTAAAACCTCAACAAAATAGGAGCTTTGTATAGGTTTCCAGATTAAAAAGAGAGAAACACAGTACTATTTTCTGGCAATAGGGCTAGCTACGTGAATAAGTAACCATGGGATAGCCAAGGTATCTATTTTTATCACATACTAGTATGTGATAACTGCACTGCAGCATAATTCCACTTTCATTAACAGGGAGCCACCATCATTACGCTTTCTATGTGGGCTACAGTATTCTCATAAACATTTGCTGAAGAGCTGGCTAGCATACTGAAAATCCATATGCAACTTGTACTGTATAATTTATTCATGCAGGTTTATCTTATGAGGGATTCTTAGGGTTTCCTTCAGAAAGCTGACTAATGGTGCCAGACACATGCTCCAAACTGCAAAAGGCATGGGTAGCAGAAGGCAGGTCTTCAAAGTGCAGCCCGTGTTTTCCCTCCCTTCAGCCCATACAAAGTGCTTTATTTAGACAAAACAAATAACCTGAAAACAGAGGTCTGCCTGCTTTAAAAGGGATTTCTAGCACGGTACGTCCTAGCACCAGAGTGTGATGGATGAGACTCCTCAGTCTGGTGAGTAGGACATACAAGGAAATATCCCTTTTGGGAATAAATTAACAGACTGGAGAATGTGATTTTGTGCTGACTTGTAATGCACTACTTAATCCATAAAAAAACAAAAACAACATTGCTTAAGTATTTAAGTTACAGAACATTTTAATATTTCAGTTTGTGATTTTTAAGAAATGGTATACGGAATCTTATTTTAAGATGTCCTAAAATATCATTTCAAAATGATACATGAAAGGCTCTATTATTTTCAAAATGCAGTATCTTAGTCTGTAGGCATCAAAATAAAATGCTTTCATCTTCTGGAAATACCTTGAATTTTTGTTAAATCAACAGTATTCATCTAGTACCCACATATAATTTCAGAGCCCTGAAATTTAGATCTCAGGAAAACCAGCTGTTTGGAGAACATAAAGACATCTAATTTTAATCAGCACATGTGGACTAAGCCACATGTGAAGCTTTCATAGCTATCATTCTGCTCAGATTTTAGTGAATTCTATTAGTACAGCTTAGACCAGTTCCAGCTATTTAGCACAAGTCTTAAATCTGGAATCAGATGCTCTTTCTTCCCCCATTTTGAGGGGGAAGACTGCTCTGAATCTTCCTCCATATAAATAATGTCTGCACATATCCCACTGACTTGTCAGGAAAATTAATTTCTTAACATTTGCAAATCACTATGGAAATTTTCAGCTTGCTATTTCAATAGTGGCCATAAACTGTAGGAGTATAAAACTGGCAGAATGGCACATGACCAATCCATCAGGAGAGGTAAATTTTCCTCCAGTAATGGCAAGGACTTGTTGTTGAAAAGGGGGAAACATTCCCCTCAATGTAACTAATAAATTTTAAATGCTACACAAGTTTAGTTTTATTTTTGTGGGTTTGCTGTTGTTGAGTGTTTATTTGTTTGGTTTTTAATAACATTAACCTAACATCCCTCTTCTAAACAAGGAGTTGTGTCTCTTGTATAACTAATCATGCTCTCTTCAACCCTCACTGGATTCAGCAGAGCACAGGCTGCAGGCCTCTACCCTCCAGCACGAGATTTAATTACTTTGCTCTCAGCATGAATAACTAAAATTGTTATTGTTCACCAAATGATCCAGCCCCTCTAAAATCCACTTAACAATATTTGACTCTGACCTCCTAACAGTGAAATCTCTTATGCTAGCTGAAACAGTACTTATATGAAACCACCCTATAATAGAAAAATAAAGTAAGGGTCGTGCAAATTAGGTAAAAAAAAAAGTATAATCTATATTGTAAAAGTATCCTGGCTTTCTTATTTTATGTTAACATTATGATATTATTTAAATATTTTTTTGTTTAAAAATATTAATTATTTTGTAATTTTAAAATAGCACACAAGAATAAAATAACTATGGGAATGCATGAAATGTATTCAGCAGGCCAAAATATCCTGCAAAACCATAATCTTGGTATCTCAGGAGGAAGAGTCCCTACAGCAATACATCACACTTGTAAACTCAGCTGAAATAACTACATTTGACAAATTAACTATCATGCTCAAAGAGGAAGCACAGTCATCCATCTTATGCCTTAGGAATGCAGAAGCACTCCTGCACCTACAGCAGCTCTTAACAAGGGAAAAGAGTATGTTGGAGGGCAGCAGGTGTTTGCAGACTGCCACAATAAGAGGAAGGGCTCTATGAGTGTGGCTGGAGCAGATCTGAAAGCCCACCAAGGTTTGCAGGACCAGAGCCTTGAAGATCATTTGCATAGATATATGTCCTTCATATAAAGAGATGACTGCCACATTTGAATATGCCTTCCTAACATTTACTTTCTTGGGGGTAAGAAAACCTTATATCTTTCAAGACAGATTTTTTTCCTTAAAGCATACTATATCAATGAAATTAATTTTCCATCAGCTAAATAACAGGACTTGGATGCAAAGGTAATATGCCTGGTATCCTACTTAAGCTTTGAGGTTTCTTATCCTCCTTTAAGAAAGTTCATGGAGGATGATTCTGTAAAAACTGTATTGAAACAGCCATCACTTCTGTGGTTGTCTGCTCAAACTTCAGGTCTATTTTTATTGAAATCACATATTACTGACTCATGAAAAATTCATGGTCTGATAAATGATTCCTGGATTGAAGTTTACATGTCACTTTTAGAAGGAAAATGTTTCCGAGTAAGGAGAAGATCTGTGATTCAATTAAAGGAGGTTTTTAGATGATTGGACTGCAAAAAAATCAGAAAAAAATGGATCAGTGTGTTTTACAATCCATCTAAATTTGTTTCTCTGTATCACCTGATCTTAGCTTCAATAATACACTTAAAACCATTTAAACACAGTGTTTCTTCATATTACTTTCTACCGTGACACCTAAGAGAGCAGACAGCTTGTACTTCAGAAGTGGCTCTTTTTTGGACTGATTACATGGTTAAACTACATCTGAATACATCCTGTACATAAACCATGTCACTACATCTTCTCTTTCAGCACTTGGCACACTATCCATACCAGTTCAAAGAGACCACCAGGAACAGGTTTATCACTAGTGATAGCAAGACAGATTGTTCAGCTTTGTTAAAACAGAAATACTTATTATTAATAAAAAGGGTAGTGTTCTGTTCATAATTCTTCATTAATTCATGCTTGTCACTTTGGTTTCTTTTTTAAACAAAACACTTGGAAAAGTGTTTAAAAGAAAAAGGAGAAAATTGCAGAGCCTGAGCTGAGCAATCTTAAATACCAAATCAGAAACTGCAGAAGCAGATAGGACCATGCATTACAAAGAAGCTAAAAATACAATTTATAAAAGAATCATTAAAAGAACCTGCAATATGTTTTTTAACTTCAAAAACCAGTTTAGAAACATTATTTGACTAATTCAGAAACGTTAAAATTTTATTTCTCAAGGCCATTTATTTAAAAAAATCTTTAGAAATCATGTGACACGTTTGATGAATGTTCCATACTTATTTCACTGCATACCATAATGAATATAGGAACAAGCCAGCTACAATAGTATTACAGATGCAAAGAAAAAAAATATTTTTCCAGAGAAATTTTAGTGATTTACCAACCTGAACTTGCATAAACATCTTGTACAAAGACCAACTGCATTGGTTTCAATGATGAATTCTAAAGCTTTATTATCTAACATATCTGAAATACATTTTGCACTGTCCAGGACTCATGTGTCAGGCTCAACAGTGTTAAAATTAATAATATCTCTGTTCTGGGAATCAAATGAAGCTTTAAATACTCTGCTTATATTGACTAAACTATCTCTGAAATGAGATCCTTCTAAACAGAGAAAAAATTTTAACTCCAAAATTCCCTATTGCCTCATAGTAATAACAACAGTAACAGTAAGTGCTCATGAATGTCTCATTAAGTAGTTCTTACAACACAGACAACTTCAAAAGGCAGAAATTATGTGATGATGCAACTGATTTACTTTTGCATATTTGTGTGTGCAAATACATTGTATACACAGACAAAAATATATATATATACATACATATCTATATATAGAGGCACATACAGTAAAAATCAAGAATTCTATTTTATTCTGATTTATTTTGAAATACTATTTCAGAATATTCCATATTGATTGATGGAGAAAAACTTTACTTCAGAAGGGTATCTAGGGTGAAGTATTGCATCCTACAAAGTGAGACTGACAAACTGAAACTGTCACAAAGTGAGGTGACAAACTGATCAGGACCCACTAGATGCTGTGATTCATCTCAATGCAATGACAGCTGGGGACATGTCTTACCAAATTTGTTATCTGTGCAGAGATTTTTGCTGAACTTAGTAAAATTTAACATGTTGTCCACAAGGTGTGGCACCTGTCTCCTCATCTGCACTATACAACATCAACCCCTAGCCTTCCTACCATGTATGTTATGATTAAAAATAAATGTCTGTATAGCATTTCCTACATGCATACTGCAAGCCTTCCCAATACTTGCTTTGTGTATCCAAGTTCTGCAGAGGTCTAAAAAAAATAAATAATCATAATCCAATCCAATAGCAATGATGACTGAGTTGCATCCCTTGCTTAGGGATGAATAATATGCCAGCAGTTTTCCTGAACCATCCACTAACAACACTGGAAAATAAGAGCTGAGGTAATCTTTAAGATGCAGAAATGCATGTAAGTTCCCAAAAATATAAATAGAATACATCCCTGCAACTGTAATCTTGTAACACCATGCAACAGATATTCATTGCTGAGTGAAGAACTTGTGAACCCAGAATAAATAAAAATCATTTAAACAAAGAGAATATATTAGGTATTTTCCCTTTTTCCACATTCAAGAATTGAAATTACTTTCGCCTTCTGTCTCCTTCTCATTGACTTGGTATAGAACTACAGAACAATGATGACCAGCTGGCCATCTGATGTGGCAGTGACAACAGATAAGATTTACTTGAATTATCAATAGCCAACACACTTAAATGCCCACTTGCAGCTTATCTTAATTACAAGGGGATTTTCCCCCACCTATAGTTCATGTACGAGACAAAAATTAGTAGCAATTATATGTGTAATATGGAAGACTTACTCCATCAGGATCATTTGAGAAGTGGCAGATGGTTAATCTCTTTAAGACTTCATATTAACTCATTTAAACTCTAATTGGCAGAGTTAATTTAAATCACAGTATATGCACACTCTTTTTAAAGAGCAAATGCTGTAAATTTATTGAACTATTTGCTGGAAAGTGTCCAAAGAAGGGCACTGAAACTGATAAAGGGACCAGAGAACAAATCTTATGAGGAGTGTCTGAGGGAACTGGGATTGTTTAGCCTGAAGGAGGCCCAGAAGGACCTTCTCTACAACCACCTGTCAGGAGATTGTACATAGGTGAGGGCTCAGTCTTGTCTCCAAAGCAGCAGGACAAGAGAAGTTGCCCTCAAGTTGTGCTTGGAGATTTAGATTGAATACTACAAAAATATTCTTCACTGTAAAGGCTGTCAAGCACTGGAATAGGCTGCCCAAGTGTTTGAGTAACCATCCCTGGAGGCACCTAAAGACGTATATGTGGCACTTAGGGACACAGTTCAGTGGTGGATTTGCCAGTGCTGGCTTGGACTTAAAGGCCTTTTCCAACCTACAGAAGTCTATGATTTTATATTTTCCATACATTTATGTTAAAATTTTTGATTGGTGTTCCTCAATTCATTTTTTTCTATATATATTCCTTAATTTAAAAAATTGAACCTGTGTTTTAATTACTCATAGAGTTACCATCACATAGTTTACCCTTAGTTAATGCTTGAGTCATTAATGATTAATGACCATTAGCAGCTTCAGTTCAAAGCCGGGGACACCAAAAGCCAGGTCTACAAGAGCATTTCCTGCTAATCCTGTTACTTAACTGATTTTTATATTCATCCACTCCCATATATCCATGCTGTTCTTGGTCCTCAATTTCTAATTCCTTCTTCAGTGCAGCCATAATGACAATTTCTGTAGAGCAGCTGCTTGTTCCCTCCCCAAGCAGGATCAGGGAGAGAATTGGAAGGGCAGAAGCCAGAAAACTCATTGTTTGAGATAAAGACAGTTTAATAGAGAAAGCAAAGGCTGCACATGTAAGCAAAGCAAAACCAGGGGTTAATTCCCTGCTTTGCAATGGCAGGCAGGTGCTCAGCCAGCTCCAGAAGAGCAGAGCCCCATCACATGTAATGGTTACTGGGGAAGACAAACCCCATCACTCCAAATGTTCCCCTCTCCCTCCTCCTTCCCCACACTGTATCCACTGAGCATGATGTCACACGGTCTGGAATCTCCCTGTGGTCAGTTTGGGTCACCTGTCCTGGCTGTGTCTCCTCCAAACCCCCCAGGCACCCCCAGTCTCCTCCCCAGAGTGGCAGTTCAAAGAGCAGGAAGGGCCTTGGCTCTGTGTAAGCCCTGCTCAGCAATAACAAAAACATCTCTATATTATCAACCCTGAGTTTAGCATAAATCTAAAACATAGCCCCACACCAGCTACTATAAAGAAAATTAGCTCAGCCCCAGCTGAACCCAGCACATCTATATTCAGAACTTTCCTACTTTTTTCTTTTAATTATGTATAAAATAAAAATAGCTCTGGCATGCACATGGTTCTAGTCTCAAGGTCTGTTTTAGAGATCATCCTGCTTTATGAGATGCTGTTTCTGTTGGCAATTGCTTAGTCCATTGTTGTTCTTCAGGGCAAACAGCTCTCATTAACTCATCCAGATCTCTTTTCTCTCTTCCAGCTATTAGCTTATTTACTTATTCTATATTTGGTGTTAACATAGTAAAAAAGGGAAAATAAGGCAACTGTAAGGAAACCTTAGGAAGAAAATCCCCTTGGGGATACACGTGAAATCCAGTGTTCCTTTTCATATCCATATGAAAATTTAAAAAAAGCTCCAGAACTGCATCCTAGTTATACTACTAAGAAAATATAAAAAGCAATCTATATTACTGGCAGTTACTGATGTGGGATTAAAAGTAACTGAAAAAACAACAGACTTTCATCTGAAGAAAATTATTTTGCACACCAAAGCCTACAAGAAGTGTATACTATTTTTCCTATCCTTTGACTTTGAGACTTTTTTCTTTGCAAAAATCTCTTTTCTTTACTTTTTGGTTATTCCTGTTCTGGATTTTCCTCCTAGACTTATGGAATACATGACTCCTAGTTTTAAGTCCTTTTGAATTCTCCATTAGTAATTCCAAATTCTATAGCTCTAATAATGAATTGTATGGCTCTAAACAAGATAAACTCTCATCTAGGACTCAACTTGAAAAGGTTAACACAACTTAAATGCTGACCAGTCCACATTTTGTGTGAGATCTGCACACCAAGAAGTCTGTGCCAAGATCTCTTGCAACACTGGGAAGACAAAGATATACTAAGTAATTTCAGACAAAAAAAACCAAGCTGATGGATAAAATACATATTTTGTGGCAGACCTATGCTTATTTCCTCTATCTTCTGTAGCTCTTGATCAAATCACTTAGACTTTGATAAAACCCACCTAAGATTCTTCTTCCTCAAAATGTGTTTTGTAATTTCCAATTTCATGGAATAATACATATTTTTACAAAATACACTCCTCTAATGGAGGTTTCTATTGCAATATTAATCAGTGTTACTCCATGTAACATCCTGTGAATTTTTATACTTTTTAACCAGTGAGGCAGAGTAAATATATTGAAGAATATTTTGCCCGACAGCTAACGTTAAAAAAGATTTAATTTCTCTCCACTTTCTTTCAACATCTGCCATTTTCTATATTCCATCTTGAACAGAAAAGTTTAGAGAAGGATTTTCTAAAGCATTTAGCAGAGACTCAACTGCTTCCCCTAAAGGAACGTCTGTAACTCCCACTGATTACAATGGCAGGACTGTAGCATAAATGAAAAATGATTTTGAAAATCCCACCTTAAGAGATTTCAGTCTAGACCTTGACAAGGACCTTGTCACCCACTTCTTTTTTGCCTTAATTCAAAATGATATCTTAATATCTTTTACCAGAGACATTTTAAAATAATGTTTCTATCTTTTAAAAGGTATTTCATTGTGTACACTTCCTAGACTTTCTCCACAAATTAATCTATTTTTTTCTCTTTTTTTTTCTTTAGCCAGATGCTCTACTTATTTCTAGATAAATCTTAATTTCAACTTTAATTGCATACAAAACCTCCCAGACATTTATAGATAAACTGAAGCTTTCAAAATCTTCTGTTATGTGGTTGAAAGTGATAACAATAGCAAATTCTGCATCTCTCATGGTGCTCCCTACCTTATTGCTAGTAGAACAACCAGACTAAAGCTGCAAATACAATTTCCTCAGCCAATGGAAAAATGTTTATTTTAGTTCTTCTAATTCCAAACCTTTTTATTTACTGCTTCCTTACTAAAAGGCTCCAAGTTATAACAAGTCTGCCACTAGTAATAGGTACCTGTTGGATGTTTGGCCTCCCTCCCACACATATTCGTGTTACACAAATAAAAGCTGTAAAGCAACCTGACTGCTGTTGAGGCTGCTAACTTGCTGCCTGTTCTCATATTTCATTAGTAGCAATGAACAGATTACCCACATGCCCAGAAGGCTCCATAAAAGTGCCCACCTCTGAACACTTTCTCAGCACAAAGTTAACAGAAGGTGGATATGCACAAAGTGGTAGAAAGAAAGAAAGAAAGGTGTCTCAGCAATCAAAACTGCCAGAGAACAGTAATGTTCTCAAAACCCTCTAGAAACAGCTGGTGCTGCTTTATTCTTTTTGACCAGGGATTGTCAACACCTTTCAGGGGTTTCTGGAAAGTCAGTTACCACATTACAGCACCATTACCTAAGTCAGCACTTGCCTGGCAAAGAAAATGAGAGGCACCACAGTGGTGGATGAAATGCTGCTGTTGCTTTGATCCTGCTTTTGTCTACAGGAATCTGGAGCAACTTGCCTATACCAGAAATGTTAGGAAACAAATGGGCTTTTTTTCTTTCTTCTCATGCAGCAGAGACATTCCTAATGCATGAAGTAGTTCCTCTCATTTTCCTGGCAGTGGTGTGACCAAGACATTCAGATCACTCACTGTATATCAAGGACAGCACTATTTTTGGTAATATAAGATGCTCTAGCTCTCTAGGGAGAGGAGGCCTTCTTTAAGTGTTGTTCACCTGATTTTTAAGAGAGTTCTCTACTAGGAGATGGGGACAAAATTACACTTCATTGGTGGTAAGGTAGAGCAATACTGCTGCTTTTCCCTTTAGTCAGCCTTGATGCCATCTCCAGTGATACACCAAATTTTCCCTAGCATACATCCCCTGCAATAGTTTACAAAGGCACACCAAAACAGCACAGAAAACACATCCTTGGTGAACACTGCAGGCCAGCTGCCTTCCCTGGAAACAAAAGCCCTTGAGAATGGGGGAATGGTACAGCCAGTCTTCATCACTGTGCAGTACCAGGGAGGAGCTAACACACACACCCAGCCTTGAAAGCCATGAAAGTGCTCCTGGCTGCTGCAGTTCAGATAGAGTCCCTGATGCCAGAAGATAACCTGCAGAGCTGTCTGAAGTGATTCTAACAATAAGCTGCACAGCACAGTAAAGGAGATGCAATGAAATGTGCTCTCGCCTTCCTTCCCCCACCTCTGTAATGGTATGGAACTTGACACTGGCTAGTTTGTTTCAGGGTAGATTTTCCAGACCACACCACGTTTTCATTGCCACAGCTCAAATGCTAGTGTCTATCAAGCTTACAAATAACTATTTCTGTACTTACATGCATCATAAAATCATTAAGATTGGAATAAGCTTTAAGATAGCTATGTGTATTTTATATTGATAAATAAATATTTGCATAGGCACATCTTAGCAAAATTTACATATCTGAAAAATTCTGCCGTCAAATTTGCTGTCTTGTATAAGAACACCATGACTTGTTCTAATAAGCAGAACCAAAGATATGAAGTCTACATTATTGTTCAGGTCCCAAAAAGTTAAAATATTAATTTAGAATCAATGCAGTTAAGAAGAAAGTAAACATTGACCAGATATTCCATTTTGCTACTATTACTATCATACCAGAATGCCTTCACCTCTGTAACCCTACTTCCTTCACAAGCCTGCTCTTTGGAAAAGTCAGGATTTAAGCAGAGATTCTGTGAACAACTCTGAAGCACTTCAAACTAAGATGAAGCCCATCCTATGGAAGATATATTAAGGTACACACAGGGTATTCAAAGCAGACTATAGTATCTGTTCAAACTACCACCACCACCAAACTTTATTTACTCTTCAAGCATTAAAATGATGCAGGCAGAATTTAAGTTCATCCAGTTTCACCTTCTGAAGTGTTAGGAACAAGGCAACAAACTTTTCTTTACAAGTATTTGCACTCTCCAAAATTTTGAAAACACTTGAACAAATTAGAACAGATAGTCTTGATGAATCCTCACCTTTCTAGAAATCAATCTTATCTTGAGTAAGACTGGCCATTTACCCCCACTTTGAGCAGCATGAAACCTTTAGCTTTGTTTCTTTAAATGTATTGTCATTAAAAGACTCTACTACAGGTTTCCAAATCCGAAACATCAAAGTTAACACTGTGTGACAGCTGCTGTGTTCCAAACTCATCACATTTACTGGTCTGTAACAGGGTAAATGACACAATTACCTGCTGTAATTACTGTTGCTGACAATATATTTTTCCTGGTGATTGGTCTGTGTGACTCAGAGCTGCTTATCTTTGTCAGTCCAGCCCAAATTTCCATTTCCATGTGACTTGGACATTAACTTACAAAGTATTTACAAATTAGTTCCAATATCTGCCAAGGCAGATACTTAGGATAGTTTCATCTTTTATTGCATGTTTAAGCAGTCGACCACTCTAATATTATTTTGCATTAGAAAATAACTATTAATTATTAAATTCTGTGCCCCATTCAAATTAAATGCACCTTTATTAGCATTGGGAGACACTTCAAACAGGTGAATATAATGAAGGAATAAAATCTAAATAAATAAGAACATTGAGCATTTTAAAAAAATATCATTCTTAAAGCAAAATTAATTTTAAAAAAAAGATAAAACATTTTGACACTTAATTCTAATTGTTTTCTTATGACAATTTTAAAGAACAGCTACAGAAGACAGCAGTGACTCGATTTTAAGTGGTGTGAGTTATGGTGTAATCAAGCTAGCTCACTGCATGTGTTTTCCCTGGAATACCTTTTACTTTAAAAATATGAAATAGATACAATTCTTTGCACCATTTCTCCAAATAATACGTTTTAGAGGATGTGAAAAGACTGCAGCATATAGCAGAAAGAAGCAGATACTCTCTTTTTGAGATAATTTGGAAGCTTGTCAGAATGAAAAAATACTCCCACAAAAACTCCTACTAACCATTTAGGTAGAGCAGCTTCCTCTTTTATTGCTAAGCTTGTTGATAGAGCTCTTGGTCCTTGATAGAAACAATGATATATTCAAAGTGGTTTTTTGTTATTTGATGAGGTGGGGTGTATGTCCATTTTTGCCCAACTGACTACAGGAAAAGTACATAATTTCAAGAAGGTAAATTGATATAATTTCTGAAATAATTTTGATTTTCAGTTTTCTAGTATAGTCTTCAAGATGCCACAAACCCACTAGAGTTTTCTTAAAAATAAACCTAGATAAAACAATTCTGTGAGTTCTGTGTACTGATAATGTCCTCAGGAAAAATATCAAGTGTCTTTTGTAGACTCAGTACTTTCAGAAACATTACCTCACACAATGCAACTTCACTAACAAAAGTGAAATTTCACCCAAACCCCCTAGGATTATACTGTACACCAGCACAACATAGACACCAATGCTTCCCTTTGTATCAATATGACTTTATGATTTCACCGGTCTTCCTTGGGGCATTAGCAGATCACAACCCTAAGCATGGCCAACATATTATCTCAGTAGGTAATATTTGTTTCTTGTTGATCTGCTCCTTTTGACTGCTGTAGAGAGGTTTTGCCAAAGACTCTGCTGCCTTTACTCATTTACATGAGCTGGGAAACACTGACAGAGCAAATTCAGGAACTGAAACTAGTTTTATACAAAATTAGGAGGGCAGCAGAAGTGAGTTTAACTTACACATTGTGCACTTGTGCATGACCAACCACAGCCTGGCTGCACAATCAGTGTGAATCAGAAGTTACATGCAAAGCTAAAAATATAAGCCCTTCTTTGGGACTAGACATAGGAACACAGACACTGGGTGAGTCAGTGAAGTGGAAAAATCCAGTATGTTTACTTTGTGCATTTCAAGGTAGATCAGCATAATTCTGTGTGCAAATAAGGACTAGGAAGGATGCAACTCCTGCTCTGGTCAAGGGGTCTGTACCACAAGAAAGCAGTTTGGTACGGTGAAGTACCAAATAGTTTGGTATGGTTTTGTTAGTTGAGAATCATCAGTCCAAAAGACTGACAAAAGGTAGCAATATTGATAGGGAACTATTGCAGAGACAAACTGTCAAAGAAGATGACATACTAAATTGCAATGACTGACAGTATAAAACAGGAGTTAAGGAAATAGTCTTGCATTATCATAAAGAAGATTAATCTCTCATAAACATTTCATGAAAAAGAAAGGACACTTTCAAGTTGTTTCAGGAGTCAGTGATTATAAGATACACCATGTGGCATGCAGTAGGAAAAAAATTGTAAAGAATTAAAGGTTTTCATGCCCACAGATTGTCTGAACAGAAATAATTCAGAAATTCCTATCTATCCAAACAGGAATCTTCCATTTTCATTCAAATAAAAAACTTGCAACTATAATATTGAAAGAAAAGGCTTCTGAAGCCCTGGACAATATTGAAAAGTAGTATATCTCCCCTTACCAGTCTTGGAAATTAGCTTTCTTACCTCCTGTCTTTTCTAAAAACTGTGTTGTCTTAGTTTAGAAATGTTTTTCAACATTAGAATGCCAAAAGACACATAAAAGATATCCATATACTGACAGCAGTACCCTTAAACCCCAGCTAAATGGTATCATGGCTATAGACAACTTGTGTTACTGTGAATGTGTAGAAAACCACTTCCAAATAGATTTCAATATAGCACATATATCACATAACCTTAAATAACTCCAATGTTCCTTTTTTAAAAACTGTCTTCCTTCATGCAAGTCTCTCAATGACCTTGGCTGGAGTCCCTCTGAGAACAGGCAACACTCTCCCGGCATGAGGCAATCACCAGCTGGCTCAGACATGATAGATGTGAGCTATCCAACTTCCCTCACTTCTGGCTCACTGAGTGAGACAGCAGCAGATTCCCATCTCCTGAGCCAGGAAGATCCTTATGACTTCAAACAAACTGTCCTCAAGGCTGCCTACTGTGTTTCCTGATCTTTGCAGTCTATCTGTCACAGCCTGTGATCATCCTCAGAAGGACAGGCCAGGGGAGGTCCAGCTGTGAAGGGATGTCAATGAATCAAGGTCTGGGGTTGGATCTGCTAATCCTATCGTGATCATTGCCTTGAATAAATAGACAGCTGAGTTGGGTCCAGCTGAATTCTTGACCCCTGTTGATTAGATTGTGAGCTTAGATGAAGAGATGTGCACTGGGGTGTCTTAATTGCAAACTAAATGCCACCTCCTGCGTCAACATCAGTAAAATTCTAACATAAAGAGCCAATGGAATTACCTTAGGAATTAATAATTAATTTAGTGCTGTATGATTTGTCAGATTTTCTATTTTTACAATATACTGTGTTAATTTTGCTATACTCCTACATCTCTACTTTCCAATCATATTGTAGACAGCACATAACTGCACTGTAGAAGCTAGTGAGGGATGCTGGATGATTGAAAAGCTGTAGAGGGCTTCAGAACACCAAGAAACAGGAGTTACACTGGATGTCTGTCATAATATTGTGATATAAATACCAAGCAATGGTTAATGCTTGGAAACATTGTAATTTCAAATTTTTTACATTAAAAAAAAGGTTTCGGTCTTTTCTGAGTTAGTTGTAAGCTGAGTATATTCTCAAGTTGATATCTGGAACTCCTTTAATATATTGAAAAATTCCTCATTGCACAAAGAATTCAAAATATATTCCTTGTAGAACAAAATAATCAATTCTGATGTCTGTTTCTGCAGAATGATAAATATTAAACAGAATACAGAAACTGTAGAAATGCAAAGTAGAGATTGCTTTTGATACAATACCTTTAACTAACCTTTGCTTCCAAGGCCAATAGGGAATCCATGCTATATGCTATGCAGTGATACATAAATAAGCACTAACACGCACACACACATATCAGATATATATATATTTAGTAAAATAATTATTTCTGTAAAAGAATTAAACATTTAGTACTGAAAATCATACATTCCCATCTTTGTCAAGGGAATACATTTTCTGTTTAACAACTCAAATCATGTTCTACCAAGGACCCTTTAAAAATGTGTTGGATTTTGATCAGCTGAGAAATCCATCCTGCTATAATTGCACAGTTGTCATGAACTGGGTCAGTAACCAAGGAGAAAATGGGACCTAAAAAGTATCCTCTAGGAAAAAAAAGTTCTCATTCCAAGTTGAAACAGACTCCAAACTACGTTGCCAAGGATAACCTGATCCAATCCAAATAAAGCATAATTGAGTTCAGTTGTATAAGATACAGAAGATATATAAAAATTACTTGTGTTGTTATCTTAGTAATGTGGTCGCATAGCAACAAGCTCAGTCTGAGCGATCACTCCTTTATTAGCTTTGTGAATTATCGTACCACCAGAAAGTGGATATTGGAGAGAATTTATCCTCAAAGAAGATTGAGAGCTTCGTGTAGGCTGACATACTATAAAGCAGAATGGAAACTGGGCCAAGTAATAGAAACCAAGATCAAATAGGCTTTGAGTTAAAAATGTTCCGTGCACACAAGCTGACTTCTACAGTGCTCATTAATAATAGCGAACCTGGCAGTATAGCTGGACAGCATCGCCCCTGAGGAGCTTGCATTGCTCTGTGCATTACTTCTAACATAACTGGGGTGGGGGTGTAGCCAAAATCAGAGATGCAGAGACAGATGGTTCATTTGCCCACATCATTATATTCTCTGGTGGTTTGCTGACTAAAACATTTCCTTACTCAAGCCGTGGTACGTCACTACAGTGATGTTACAACCAGCCCCTGTCAGCATTCTTGTTTATTGCTCTGTCCCTTGCACCATACTGAGCAATTATTCTGCTTTTATTTAAGCACCATCAATGAACTCAGCTCCTCTATACACTGCAGAACTTGAGGAAGACTTGAATGCTGTTGAATTAATCAAAAATAAGTCAAGAGAAATAAACAGGAAGAAATTAGCTTTTTTATTGTTATCATGTCTCACATTATGACATTTTCATGTAGCCAAGTTGGGACACTATAAGCCTATGACTCTGAGGCAACACTCTATTATTTTTAACTTCTTTGCACCAGTGAAAGGTAAAGGGCATATAGCAGGGCTGAATAAAGTTGCTTCTCAAGGCCATATTTAGTCACTTATTAAAATGTGGTCTCATTTACCAATGTACTAAGCACTATCAGTCCTTCATCAGGATGATTTGCGGATACACTTGTGTGTGAAAAAGCAGGCAAATTTTATGCTTTAATTAACTGAAGACAAGCATGCAGCTTTAAACAGAAGATAGATGACTTCATTCAACCCTGGATTACATCAGTCTTACAGTAGATTTTGTCCATGGAAACTCAGAAAACTACATTACTCTTAAAAGAGGCTAGTGTTGGTGCTAAAACAGAGCACACATGCCTCACATGTAAGCTAGATTTTATTTCTCATTTTAAATACATAAAAATATTCCTTTTCATATGTGTGGGATCTTAAATGTTCAGTTGGAAAAGAAAAACGAACTAGTAATACATGATATTGGAAAATACCCACACTTCACAGCTAGCTGAAATCCTACCAATTTACACTGGTAAACCATTTTCCAACCCACATCAGAACCCAGAAATGAACTTTTCCCGGACATGTGAATTGGTCTGTGCTCTAGGGAATAAAGATGGATTTTACCTTCAGCATTCTCACAAGAAATCCAACAAAACTTTTTCTCAAATATCCCTGCCATTAAACATCACTTCTACTGCACAGTATAGAAAAAAGTACGTGATTTCTCAGACTGTTTATGTCCCAAACAATTGATGGATTTATAAGTCAAAAATAAACCAATGAAATCTGAACAGAAGCCCAGAGGCAGATGCACTTTTATGAACTTGAGTTTCTAGATGCCAAGAGGAATCATTTTTCCAAAGTGTGCCAGAGTACTATGTTAATAAAAAACCCATGTGACAGGGACTGTATTTCCTCTCAAAAATAAATGTAGCTTCCAAGAAATAGAGAATAATAACTGGGCAAAAAGCTAAAGTCCTGATAATCTGGGCACCTGAATTAGAAATGGTATGAGCTGGAATTCCAACGAAATTGTAGGTCCTAACAACTGGTATTTTAAAATACTTCTAGATACCAGACTGCTGGTTCCCAAAGTGGAGGCATCTGCACTTGGGGGATAAGATTGGGCTGCATTTGCACTGCAAAGACTGCACCTCTGTTTTTTCATAAGCACCCTCAGAAGAGTTATATTTCAAACAAAGTATTAATGATGGAAAAGAAAGCCCAATCTTTGGGAAAAAAAAAAAAAAGGCGCAAAATACAAAATGAAAAGGGATCTTCTTAAGCAGGGACATCACTAGTGGCATTAGCTGAAAACCAAGCAGATGTGTAGGTTGTTTATAAGTCACAGATAGCTAGAAGAATAGAGCCAAACAGGAGAGCTTAGGAAAGTCAGTTTTGATTGCTGTGGTCAAAGCAAATGTAAAATGAATCCAAATGATGTAGCCAGCTGGAAAACATTACTGGCTGCATGGGGAAAACGGCAGAAAGGTGGACAAAAGAGTATCAGATGCGTGAGAGCTGAATGGGCTAAGCATGTCAATCAGTTCTTCTATGCATTATGTCGAGGTGAACTTTTCCAGTCATCCCACAGGATCATTAGAGAGTAAAGAATATGGGTCAGACTTGAAAAATCAATGTCAAGAGGTACTGGCCACTTATCTGCAGGCTGGTACTTTCCCCTACATTTTCCTTTTATATTGAAACCTCCCAAGTAATTATTAATTAGTATTGCTGTTATCATAATCCCTACTTTACACACATTCATCATCGTTATGCAGCTAAATATGTAGTTTTCCTCTTAAATCTTTTCCATACGTCAAATCAATCTCCCCAGACTCTTAATTATTTTAATGTTGATCTTGGAATTCCTTCCAATTTGCAACAGATTTGTGATTTAATTTGATTTGCAAAATACGCAGACCTGCCAGTATTCCCAAGAATTAACATTTCAGGTGTCACTCAACTTAGTATGACCATGTTTCTCAGTAATTTATGTGAAAACTATTATTAGACTTCAGTTTACTGTGAGAGGCTATCTCAGAAAAAAAAATTAAATTATGCTGAATGTATTGACACCATTTTCAGAAAAATGTTGTTAGGAAAATCAGAAAGGCACATGAGCTGGGGCAGAGGAGGAGGGAAGTCCAGCTGGATACAGCTAGTTATTGCCTGGTGAGTTCAACATAGTCCTCATTGCTTTGAGTAGGTTTTTCCATATGACCAAGTCAAAAAGGCCAAAGACCAAAGCTGTGGGCTTTGAGCAACCTCATCTAGTGGAAACTGTCCCTTCCCATGGCAAAAGGGTGGAATTAAATGGTCTTCAAAGTCACTTCCAACCTAAACCATTCTGTGAATCTGCGATTCTAAAGAACTACTTCATCTCTTCTATTTTGACTCTGAAGAAAAAAAACCAAAAGTACCCAACACAGTGATGAGATGTTATATAAAAATCCTTCACCATTTTCTTCAGAAAACCCAGGAGCACAACCATGAATGGTACCAGGCACAATAATGGCCTTACAGACTTAAAATCTCCACTTGGTTTGCCAAATCCTTTGGCTTCTAAGTTACTGTTTTCTAAAAGTAGTGGCAAAAAATCAGCATGACCTGGCTAAAGTGGAAATGAAAAGAAAATAAAAAATAATCTGAAATGCATTGACAAAAACAGTTATGAAAAAATTTTCTATGGTCTGCAGACACTTAAAACGTATGTCAGCATCCAGCTCCACATGTGGCAGTGGTCCCACACAGCTCAGATGGACATCATTGTTAATGTGGCCAGAGCATGCTTGGAAGCAGTAGTCCACAATTTGCAACATGCCTCGTGTGCTTTTAATAATTAATCAGTTAGGAATTCACGTGTATTTTCTGCCAAAGTATAGCACAATTGTAAAGTCTCACTGGTGTCTGGGTACAAAGCTGTAGATTACTCATTTATCTCAAAAAAAACCCAAAACCAAACCCTAGCAAACCACAAACAGAAAAAAAAAACACCAGAAATATGTAATACACAATTTCCTAACCCCCAGACGGCAGAATATACAAACATTAATTCAAAGATTCTGACTTATATACTAATACTTCATATTTCCTTCTTTCAGTCAGTCACTTACCATCTTGTCCACACCACACACACAGGGAGAACTGAATATACTGTCCTAAGGTATTCCTGGGAGCACCCACACCTGCCCGTGCAGTACCACCAAATGTGAAACATGAGACAGGGAGGAAGTCTCTAAGAGGATAACATCAGCTGCATTACCTCCCCCACATCATATCAGCAACTCCAAACCACAGGAGAGGCAAAGCACACCACCAGCACTTCCATCAGACCTATTTCCCCCTTTTATGCCAAATAGCAAAAAATAAATAAAAGGTGGCCCGTGATTTTGCACAGAAACAGAGCCTTAAAAGTCATCTAGGGCTCAGAAAATCCATTCCTTTATATCAGGGAATACACCTTCCTCTGCCTTAATACGGTCTATGGAGGATGCACAAAGTCTCCCAGGGACTTGTATCTCTTGTTCAATTCTTGTTGGGTTACTCAGACAGGTGAGTGGTCCCTATGCAGAAAACTAAAGACAATTGTTGAGACTAAACATGATTAACCATTCGCTGTTGCTGCTATGAACTGTTCATTATTAGAGCCAAGTGTGAAAAAGATATTTCATCTCTCGTTTCCTAACTGCTCCCATAATAAATTGTGGAGGAAAGGACATCCACCATGTTGCTTAGGGCAATGCTATCTGCTGCGAATTACAAAGCAGCCTGAGAGACTGGAGGTGACACTGGACTCTTCCTTGTTTCCAGAAGCAAAACTTTCATTTTTTAAAGCCAAGAAAACAGCCTGTGCACTTCTGTAATCCCATGCAAAGTAAAGACGTGAATGTTATTATTTCAGAAAATAATTAAAGCATTCTGATTTGATCCAAGCTAACAGTGATGGTGCAGCAGCATACTAGTGCACATATAAAACTACCCTAGCAGAGACTCATACCATTATCTACCTTCCTTCCCCTGGCACATCATTACATTCCAGGTTCTGGAAAGCAAAGTGGAAGGGGAATGAGACAATATCATTGTAGGATACCAAAGCATGGTAGCCCAGGGCATATTTTCATGCCTTTAATTTGCAGTTTGTGCATCCATTTGGCATATGGAAGTCATCTCTCCTTCTCATAGCTACGATTGATTTCTGAACATAAAAATCAGTCATGAACAACAGATTTCTGTGCAAATATGGTTGTGACTAACTCAGTCTAACCCTGAGAATCTTGGTTCCAATATGAATACAAATAACAATTTCTCAAATTGATGCCTTCATTACATCCTTTGTTGTGAAAATAAAAATGTAATTCAGATATATTGTAAAACTTATAATAAACATGCCAGGACAAAAGCAACTGGAGCTGTTTTGGAAGCAGCTATAGGCCATCTAAATCAGTCTTTTGTGTGCACGACTCTGACAGAGATAGATAGCACAGATTTCTTTTCAAATGTCTCGTGCAGGAGAAAAACTCTTCAATGTCACTGATTTTATGGCTCTTTTCTATTTTGATCAATGACTGCTAAATTATATGTATGTTCATGGGATGGAACAATAAGGTATGTTAGTCTGCCAGCAAGTTGTGGACATCACTTACATCATAATCTGTCTAATCAAGGTTCACATATAATCTTTCAACATCTTCCTGGATTTCAGCTATCCTGTGCAAACAATGACATATTAATACCAAGCTACAGAACATTTTTTTCCTGCTTAGTAATATTCCAGAGGATGTGCTACCAGAGCTTCCTCTCCAGTTTACAGTGTCAGCTATTTTGTGCACAACTACAATTCCATAAACAGATTAAATTACAAGAAACATTACATTACAAGAAGCATTACAAGAAATTGTGACCTGAAATACATTTTAAAAATTTAACACTTAGTAACACAAAGGGTCAATTGTTGCTTGTCTGCCCTATTCTTTTAATTCCTGAGCTGGATTAAGAAACAGCCTCCTCCTCAGTTTCCTTGATACTTCAGCTGGCAAGTTAAACCCAGAATTGCCAATATGGCAAATAGAGACGTGCTAAGAACTTTAAACTCTGCAGAGGGAAAAAGAGGGTTGAATGACTACATTTTTTGCAGATATTGACAAAATTCCAAGTGCACTGAACTCTGTATGTGAGTACTGAGAGATCTGGACAGAAGTGCATATTATACACCCCACCAACATAGTCCTGGATACATATTAATTAATGAACCAGTGTCTCCACTGGAGATGCTCACAAAATAGTTGTGGAACTAGAAAAAATAATGCAGTTTTTTTGTGACATATACAATTTATGGTATTAGGTTGCCATTCACTGAAATTCTGTTATCCAGCAGGGACTGAATCCTCATGGTTGCCTGTATACAAAATTCACTAAGATGTAACTCCAGAAAAACTCCAGGTCCCAAATAATAGTAAGTGGCATTGCTCATACATACAAAGTCTTTAACATGCATACACTGCATGACTTACAGTTCAGATGGCCTAGCAGGTCTTAAAATTTTAAATCTTACAAAACTTTTTCATCTAATTCCCTTTTTTTAGCACTGACTTTTCTCCGCTTGATCAAGACAAAGGTGGAAAAGAAATAGTTCATTTTGTCACCCAGCAGGCTGATTTCACAGGAAACTATGATTTACAAATGTGGAACCACATTCAGCTTGGAGTGTGAGATCTAAAATGGATTTCCAACACCTTTTACAGAAGTCTGACTGTCTAAAGCTCTTAACTACTCTGTATTTCATAACAGTATGTTTCAGCAAGTATGAAGAATGCAATGTGAGGAGTCTCAAGAACTACCTTTATTATATTTATAGGCACCCAGTGCCCCTGCAAAGTTGGTGATGGTTTACCATTTGCAAAGTTCAATCAGAACAGCAAGCTAAGGGAAGCCAAGCAGAAAAAGTATCACACGGATTTAGATACAGTCAGTCCTAAAATAATCCTAATATTCACACTCAGGTGGTAGTGAAACAATTTCTTTACTCAACAGAGAGTGTGAAAAATGTAAGAGAATGATCAGAAACATATTGGTTGCTTCAGAAAGGACCTGCTGTGGGCAGGCTTTATAACGTGGGCCTTCAAGAAGTGGATTTACTGCAGTAAAACAGTGCTTGCCAATGTATGAGAGGAATGACAATACAGGCAAGACAGTATTCACAAAAATCACATGTATATGATTTGAATTCCATGTCCCTGAGGGTTGTGCATGGTCAGCCAAGGAAAAGCATGCCAGTTCATGAAGAAGCTGTTTCTGTATCAAGACATATAATTTATGTTAAAAATGCCAAGATGCAATGGACAGAACAAAATTAGAAACGAACTTCACAATGCTACCTTCACATTTCAAATACTCTCATACATTTATAGCCAGTTTCTGTTAGATAATATGAATGAAAGAAAGCTTTACTGAAAAAATGTAGCCTTTTATAGAAAAAGCTAATTTTTTACCCTGTGCACACAAAATAGGGATACTACTTTGTTCACCGAGTAAATATGCCTCATCATTGATTCATATTTTATTTATCCAGGAAAAAATACAGAAATGCTTAGAGTCAGCCTGGGCCTGATACCAAAGGCTGTTTTTAGCATTCCATAACCCTAAATTACCTTGCAATAAAAGAAGAGTAGAAGACAAAGTCACTATGAACCAAACACATCCACTGGCAGTAGAGCAAAAAGGGAAGATACAGATGCAAGCCTGACCATGCTGTCCAGTGGTTCAAGGCAACTGGAACTGCTGCCCTCTGAACTTGGGAGAACTGAGCCTGGAGAGTTCAGAATGACACAGCCACTCTTAATATGGAGAAAATCTAACCCCACCCAAAGTTTGCAGAAGAGTAGCTATACTCCAAGAGAAGCTGTACTGGTATGGAGCATAAAAACCAAGTAAAACAGTACTATTTTTGCTCTCTTATTTTCATCCTCAGTCTCCTCCCTTTGCCTTTTTAATCAGCACCCAAAACAGACCATAAGACAATCCAGCCTACTTTACAGTTTCAGGCAAAGAATATGTCCTGCGCATAATCTGTAAAATGCATTAACTTTTCTTTACCAGATTTTGGTGTTTATTCTGTTCAACATTTCATTTAGATATTCTGCAGCTCCAACAAAGATTAGCTTCAGAAGAATCATTAGTACTCCTAAATACCAGCAGCCTGTTATTTCCTTCCAGAACACACAGCTCTTACCTGTACATGAATAATCATCAATGCGTATATATCCTGTTTTGCAGACACACATGAAGGATCCTGGTGTATTTACACACATGGTGTTCTCACGACAGTAGTGCCGCCCTTCAGCACACTCATCAATATCTGTGAACAAGGCAAAGAGGAGCACAAGTCAAATTCAGCAGTATTTCTTGCAATCTCTCAATATACTGCTGTTCACTTCCATCAGTAGTGGGCTAGACTAAAGAGTTATTTAAATACCAGTGCATTTTGGAAAGCTTTATGGCTTTGTCCGTTAAAAAAACTGTTTGAAATATTCAAACAAGAGAAGCACCACGAGTTTCTGTGAACAGCTGTTAGTGGAGTTACAAAGATTACACTGGCTTACATCTTTTTGATAGGCCTCTGATGTTATTCCTGTGATTTAAATAGAACAGAAAAAAAACAAACCAGGGTCCCAAACAACTGACCAACAGCCTCAGCACTGCAATGGCATCCATCACTGCACCCTGTGCAGTCACCTCAGTCATCAGTGCACATAACACACAACTATATACATAACACATGCCTTTGAGCTAACAGAAACTATTGGCTAGAAAGAAACTGTAAGGAACATGGTAAGATCTGAAAATACTCTGAAATTTAGTATCAATGTCTCTTAGAACAATAAAGTAGTCAATCAGTATTTTAAATATATATAAACACATGTATCTGTATCTGAAAACATCTACATACATATGTATATAGACACATATACACACTGTACCTGAAAGGAACCTGTAAGAATCTCATTCATATAAAGATCTGCTCTGACAGAACAAAATGCAACTTGATAAAATACTTGTTGGGGCAGAACACCTGTTGCAATATAAGGTCCAAGAGCAAACTCCCCACATAAATGACCGTAGGCATGGAATTTAAAACCTAGTTAGTTTTGGTATTCTCTTGGGCTTCAAAATTAGACATATTTCTTGTATCAGGTTCAATCTTGTATCATATTCAATGGGAAGACAGAGAAAGCACTACAGATAACAAAAGACCTTCTGTGTAATATTATTTTACTGCAAAAAACTGTATTAATTTGGAAGTGTTCAGTAGCACACTGTTCCTGTAATAGTAATGATAAAGACATCATTACTGAGATGCTCAGTACACCTATTTATATTGTCATGCAATGTGTCACTGAACCTTGATACCAAAGTAAGCTGAAAATCAAATGGGCGGATTGTTGGCTTGTTTTCTTTCCTGCTCATCAGTTTTGATTTCTTTCTTGTTTTCAATGATGTTTATGGCTTTCAGTGTTGAAAATAAAATTGCTGTGTGGAAAAGCATATTGTTGCAGAGGCTAATGATGGCTCAAGAAAAAAGATTGTATATATAAACTGAAATCAAAGTTAATTTCTTAATGCTGTGGTGCTAAACGTCAACATTCTTAACTCCTGTACTTTGCTCCTGCTTAGGTTGTATGCTTATACCTCATTTCTGTCTTCCCTGTATCTTTAAATGAAGAGGAATTTACTAACTGCATTCATTGACTGGTCCTTTTTTCCCCCTTTGCACTTTTAGAAGATAATTTGCCTTCCTGTATGAAACAGTTTGACACACTGAATATTAGTGATTCTGTCGTAAGTTCCTAATTCCATTCAGTTTTGAAAAAAAGAATTTTCCACAGGTCCTCTATGTATTGGATTCTGCTGGAGAAGCTGAGGGTAGTTGGCTACCAAACATGAAGGTGTCCACTGCAAAAGAATTTCATGGCTGATATATTTTGGCTGGCTTCCTTCCCTTTACCCTGTAAACTCTGCAGCCATGTAAACTCATGCAGGTGTATTAAGGTGCTAGCTTGGAAAAACTAATCTTGCAACTTCTATGTACGTGTACTTGCAGAAATGAGCGTGTATTTACAGTGAACACAGTGAGCACACTAAGGATCCAAACACCTTTTTGGAACTGCATCTAAGAGTGATGATCAAAAAAAGCTTAAACTATCATAAGACTACCACAGCTGGTTTTACAGAGAGAGTGAAATAGGGTACAGATCTCCTAACTTACAGATGTTCTGCAGAAACACAAGTATGCAGTTCACAAAAGCAGCCAGCAGTTACAACATATGACTCAGCCTCTACAACAAATGATGCAACTTGTGTCTTTCATAATGCCAGTTAACTACATATTAAATTAATTGTGTTGATTCATATTTAAGTAACAACATCAGTCTTCAAGTAATTAGAGATCCTATGTTCTCAGAATCAACAGACTGCCTAGAAGCCAGCTCTGGCACCCTCAGAAAATTCTACTTAAAAATCAGTGCTTCAGAACCATTAAATAGGACTTTCTGAAAACTATAATGATGATTGCTTTGGCAGGTAAATAGCCACAGGAGACCCAAAATGCCAGTGGTTTTCATTTTGCAGGGAAAAACTTAAAGCTCCTTTGATTCAAACCTCCTAATTTAGAAGTGCTCTAAATAAAAGCTTTCACTTTGCCAACATACCACATATTGAGATTTTGAAAAATGTTTTATTTATAATCGTCTTTTTTTTCGAAACCTTGCTTGTTCAACTGATACAAAAACTGTTCAGGTTAACTTTGCAGTGTTCATTTGGACAAATCTGATGTACTGTTTTTTTCAAGCCGATTTGCAAAGATATTGCTCACGTTTTTTAAATGTTCACTAGAAATTAAAACTCCCATCCAACTCTGTTATTGCTACTATCACAAGATTATATTACATGGGCACCTAAAGACCCTCTACACCATGGACACAGAGCAGATAAGAAGATGCTTTTAAAAACAATTTTCAACTTTAATACTAAATAAAGATAATTAATACAAACAAGGGCAAAAGATCAGTCAAATTACAACTAGTCACACAGGGATTGACCATACTAAAACCCTGCAATTCCATTCCCCCTTTGGCATTCCACATGTGAGCTTCATATACATTAGGTTAAGGTATTACAGATTAAGGAGCATTGAACTAGGGCAGGGAATGAGCCCAACATCTGTTGACTTTCGAAGCTACCAAAATAAAAGCCTTTTCAACCTGTTTACTGGTTGAAAACAGTAATGTAGCCTTTTATTCACTTGTCATGGTGTAAGCCCAGTCAGCAGCCAAGCCATAGGCAGCCACTTGCTCACTCTCCAACCAGTGGGATCAGGGAGAGAATCAGAAGGATAAAAGGTAGAAAAGTTGTGGATTGAGATAAGGGCACTTTAACAGGGAAAGCAAAGGCTGAGCACACACAAGCAAAGCAAAACCAGGGGTTAATTCCCTGCTTTGCAATGGCAGGCAGGTGCTCAGCCAGCTCCAGGAGAGCAGGGCCCCATCACATGTAATGGTTACTGGGGAAGACAAACCCCATCACTCCAAATGTTCCCCTCTCCCTCCTCCTTCCCCGCACTATATACACTGAGCATGATGTCACACGGTCTGGAATCTCCCTGTGGTCAGTTTGGGTCACCTGTCCTGGCTGTGTCTCCTCCAAACCTCCCAGGCACCCCCAGTCTCCTCCCCAGAGTGGCAGTTCAAAGAGCAGGAAGGGCCTTGGCTCTGTGTAAGCCCTGCTTAGCAAAAGCAAAATCATCTTTATTATCACCATGTTCAGCAAAAGTCCAGAACACAGGCCTGTACTAGCCACTGTGAAGAAAATTAACACTACCCCGGCCAAAACAAGCATGCCACCTTTAGACAGAAATGCACAACAGAAAATCTTGTGCATTTCCATATCTAAGAAATCCTACAACATTTATCCTTATTTCCTTCTGCCAAAAAGCCTAGTTAGCATATTAATGCATATTCAGGTCTTACTGTTCAGTCAGTAAGATATTGAAGTCAGTTCAATAGGATGAATGCACCACTCCAATGGCTCTACACATTCAACAATAAAGACTTGTGTGCTTGAAGTCTGTGATGTGATACTGAGCCACCAGCTGTGATGTACTGACAACAGTGTAGTCATGGAGATCATCAACCTGCTCTATTCCCAGTGGAACAGATAAAAGGGGCACCTCTGGGAAAACTGGTTAGTGCAACAGTGTTTGGAATCTGCACTTCAATGATTTATTTATACTTGCAAAAAAGATCAAAAACAAGAAAAAAAAAACCCTGAAAAACCTGCCATTCTTTATTCCCCCAAGCAGTCAAAATTTATGCAAAATACATAACTGAAGAAAATGTTCCCTGTATCCCTTCCTCCTGCACCCTAATGTGCTTGCTTCCCCAGAGTAAAATTCCCAGTTATGTTTCACAATCCCATTAATACGAGGAGAACTTGACCTGCAATCTATAAATCATTGATGACCAAAGCCTCACACTAACAAAGCCTCTCCTTAGGCCTCCCTATGCATCACTGCCCTTATCCACCACAAAAGCCTGCCAGAACAAATGAGTCTGCTACTAAGTCAGTAATTATCAGCTGTTAGGAGAAGAGGCTACTCCCAGAATTGAGGATCCTTTATGGATAGTGTCCACCACCAGAGATCTCCCTGGTCACACTTAGAGAGGTATGTGGTAGCCAGGCAGATCACTGGTGTTAGACACTATCGAGTTGTATGGGAAGTGCTGGAACTCTTGCAGGATTTTTTGCAACAAATAACATTAACTACCCAGGAAGAAAGGGAACAGGAACACAAAAAGCTTTGTTTATAAAAACACCTGTTTCATAAACACATTAAAAATTACCCTGAATAGAAGAGCAGAGTAGGTTAGACCTACAATTTAGAATAAAACAAATAAAACTCCCATGGGTTTTATGTTAATAAAATATGTCTCCACAGCCTATAAATATCAAGCACCACATTTACCTGCTCAAGAGGCTAATGTTTTTTCACCTCTCGCACAACTTCGTCAGCACACTTCCATCCTGATTCTGAGGGCTGCACTGGTAAGAGCAAGGGCATCACCACCCTCTATTCCTGTGAATCCTGAGCCTCTCCACTGAGAATCCCAAGGATGGATACCAGTAACAATGAGCACAACATAGGCCTTTCAGGCCCTTAGCTTTATCACTAGCAACCTGACTCATACAGAAAGAGAAGCAGGGAAAGATTGAGACTCTTCTCTGGGCCCTGACCTAGAAAAAGGGCATCACAAAATCGGCAGATGCAACAATTAAGGGATTATGAAAATGAACAGTGACCAATCACAGTAATCAATACCATTAAAAAGGTAAATGAGGATTTAAAACCTTTAGAACAAACATAACCTGTTCTGCATCTGGAACAGGATCACAAAGGAAAAGAAGTTCTGCCCATTTACTTTCTCTTGTCATCCCTCCACCAACAAGTCCTACTTTTTCACTTTCTACCTCTGTCATCAAGCTTCTCTGCTGTTTTCCTCCTGCAACCACTTTCTACCCAAGCTTAGTCCTGCCTTCAGATGTTGCTCAGTCCTCCTGTACTCAACCCATCCCTTCACTCATCAGCTCTTACTCCTTAAAAGAAAAAGAACAGAGCATAACTTTGAAGCAAGATCCCACCAGCTTACCCATCTGTAAAAGTATTGGGCTTTTTTATTTCCACCACAAAACACTACCTTCCCAGCTGCTCAAATGTTTAGTATGCTAAAACTTCCTGGCTCGTTGCTCTAATAAAAACATTCCCAGTAGGGTTGCTCACACTTCCTTGACTGTGTTTCCAAGCTCCTACTCTCTTCAGCTTCCCTTCATTTTCACCTACAGCCTGGTTTCAATATCTTGTGTGTTTTGGTTTCCATAACATCATCTTCTATGCATCTCTGTCTGTGTAAACCCTTTCTCACTTGCTGTCTAAGATGACAAAATATCTTGGGGCCCTGGCACAGCCCTTGCTCCTCCTCCTCCAACTACTATTTCTAGACTCTCCATCACCTGTCAAGCCTATGGTTTAACTACTGCTGCTACCTCCAGTCAGTCACAAAACAATCACTGCACTTTTGTTTGTTTTGTTCTATCAAATCCACTGCAGCAGTTTCTCCAGCTGACATATTCCACAAAGGATATAACCATCAACTTCAGTCAAAATTGTGTATTTTTTCACAGTGCCCCACATTATTTATTCCAGCTGACAGCACCACCATAGTTGTTATCACTCTTACCCTCTATAAATAATTTTCAACTTTTTCTTCTCTTTATAGCCTGTGCCTTTGGTGCTACCAACAGCCAGTAAAAAACCTGGCTCCAACAGCAAAATTATCAAGAGGTAACATGTATACAATCCATGTCCAGAATTGTTTTTTGCTCTTGGGGAGTTTTATTATTTTTATTTTCGTCTGTCTTTCTAGACCTGTGTGTCTCTCCTCCCCCAAAGAGAAAAGCACTACAATCTAAGGAGTCACAATTAATCTAGCCCTGTGAATCAACTATAAGAACATACCCCTCATACTGAATTAAAGCATACAAAAATTACCTCAAGCATACACAAAGACCAAGAAGAAAAGAGTAAAATAACTTTCCATTATCCCCACGATGCTGGTCCCAAAAAAGAACTTGGTCACTAGCAAGTCATATAGCAACACATAGGGAGGGTAAGAAGAATTGGGCAGTGTATATTGATTTTTACTGAATTATTCATAGACCTGTAGAGAAACTGGGTGAGTTGGATTATCACTGTCAGCTAACACTCTTGTAAATAAAGATGTTTTTATAATTTGACTAGACTGATAAAGCATTAATTAGACTAAAAATAAATTTGAACTGTTGGTTCTTCACACAGGGTGTGCTCTTTACTAGCCCATAACTAAACTGCACAGATAACACATATTGGACACATCTTGGTGCTTTTCCCTTCATTCTATTTGAAATCTCTGATCTTTGCTTAAGTTCATGATTTCTCTGTCCATCTTGTAGCCTGTGAAGAGGTCATCAGGACAAAAAATACTTGAAATAAAAGCCAAGCATTCAAGGTCTACATTCCTTCACGAAAGTTCTATATAGCTTTGCAAGGACAAAATTCAACATTACAGCATTTCAGAAATATCATTTTTAACAGTACAAAGAGTTGTTTTTATTTCAACTTGCCCCAGTTTTTGGAAAAGAAGACAGACTGTTGAGATAAAACTGTCCTTGTTAAAACATGCAGGAGGAGATATTGTTCAACAGCTACTTGTGAATGTGAGAGTCTTGGAAGAAATTGAAGTCTTTATCTCGGTCTTGTGAAAACATCACTGGACTCCACACACATGATGTAGATTTAAAAATACATATCACAGGACAATTTTTAAAACAAATACTGTCTGCCATCATGGAATATTTTACTTGGCAAACTGCTTCTTCTTACTCTTTAATATCTTATAATTAATTCATATAGTTGTGTATACGTGACAAAACAAGTAATTATACACAGTTATTTGTCAGACATGAAAGCATCCCAGGGGGCCGTTCCTTAGGCTCTAAATAACTAATCTGATACAGTTGCATACTGAGAATAAAAAGGATGTTGTATATGACTAATTAGTCAATTCTGAAAATCAGAACAACTTACTGGCACTCCAGCTCATGATCCAGCCCTCTTCAGCACTGCACTAAGTTAGAAATAGGTCTTTAAATCTGAATTGTAAAATAGTATTTTTCCTTTCTTATCTAAGTATGACAACTTCTCATAATTTTGAGCTGTTAATGTCAAGAATTTCAAATACTTGCCGCTCATCATGTTTTTGTTTTCCCCTATTTTAAAAGGGTAATAAGGAGCATTAATATGTTTATACAGTGATTACAAATATCTCTTGGGTTCTTCTCAAGAAGACACAGCACAGATTGTATTGCACCGGTGTATTTTAAAACTCCCTATTGGAAGACAGTAAAGACAGGACCTGTAAGCAGTGGTAAAGCTCCATGTGTGGGTTAGACTGTATTTGGGTCTAAACCATGCAGCATATTCCTGTGAGCTACCTGGTAGATTACTGCCTCTTTCACAGAAAAGTGCTGATATCACAACTCAAGTGTCTCTCAAACTGTGCCAAATGGTTATGAGTACCATAACAGACACAAACACTGTGGCTGCTATTGCTTTGCACTCCTCATGAAAGAATATTTATTTTAAATTCAGTTTGCCTTAATGCAAGGCATTTCTTTGTTACAATTCTTGGGAGTCCAGCCCTTATGCATTGTTAAGACGTGTCACACTTTTCAGTAGTCACCTCCCAGCTAACAGTGAAAACTGGACCAAAAGTAAAATAAGAACAAAACTAGGCCTTTATTTTCTTTTCTCTTTCACCTGCAGGTCTACTTAATTTATACAGAAACTTTCACCTCAGTTTCTTATCTGAAGACAAATTACATCCTATGTTTTTATTGCTAGTGGAAAAGGGCTGCTCTCTGTGCAATAAAACCTCTCCTTACCAGATACTAGTAGAAAAGTTTAAAAGCGTTTTCAAGAAGCTCCCTTTATATGATTAGTTTCAGCTGTTTGTTTTTTCTTAATTGTAGTAACATCATTTTCAGTTCTGGCTATGGCTGGATGATAGAATCATTCTGAACATAACAAATGCTGCAGTAAATAACATCAAGTAACACTGAATCTCATTCTACAATTTGTACACATACAAACTATGCCACTGCTAAAAGTAGTGGCAAAATCTGTATCTCAGGGTGAACTACAATTTATGAACTGATGTCAGGGATACTGTTTGTGCACTTTAAGTTAGAAATAAACTTCATTATTTTCTTCAATTAAAGCTATGCCAGACAAGGAGGATTGGTCCTACTCCAACACACACATTAAAACTGCTTTTCTAATTCTTCATATTAAGATTTCTTACTAGCATAACAATGGAAATAAGATGTCACTTAGTGCTTTTGATGATAAAAAATTAATAATTGATAATATATTAATACTATTTAATATTTTCTTTTCCTATTAATACAATTTAATTAGTTTTTAATAGAAATTTGGAAATAACATTCTGCCCTCCTGGAGTGAAAATTTTTCTTCCTCTTTTATTGGTTTCCCAATCCAGCTCCAAATAACTATATACTGACTCAAACACTGCCAGCTGATGGAGATGGAAATCTTTATTTCTTAGCTATATGTGATACTATTGACACTTTTCACTTCCAAAAAATACTTTTTCTTTGAAGAGGGATGTGTGAGTAGCCTTCCCAGGTTCACAAAGCTGACAGTACTGTACAGCTTTTAAGTAGGACTCTTACACAAAAAAAAATGGTGCATGCCATGAGGACAGCAAAGCTAGCAAATAGCCCAGTACTGTCTATTAAAAACCCAGAGGGCTTAATAGAATATATTCTAATATTCTGAGGTTTATTTCCATTATGGAAGTCTCTTACTTACACTCTCTCAATATTACGCTTAAGAAAAAAATATGTTGTTGATAACTGTACTTGGCCAGTACAATTTAACACGTATCCCACTGCAATTTGATTATCACTATTTATCCTTTATAGGATTTCTTCTCCTCATTACAATCCATGGAAGTCAGATTAATTTTAAAAATGTACTTAATTTGTAATCCAGTAGTTCAAACCAGCAAGATTAACAAGAAGATTAACAACAGATTGTACTAATTAGGTATGTGAAAAAGCGCAATAATGATATTGTTGGGGAAGAGGGTTAAATAATGCATTAGTATTTTTAAGCATACACAGGGATAAATTAGTAAATCTTTCCAAACAGAATAATAACACAACTGTGAGCTAAAGGACACCGGATAAGATGTAACCAAGTGTCATTTCTGACATGCTTCAGAAATCTCTGGCAATTTTTTGTCTAAGACTGCTTACTTCCCCCTCCACTGACAATGATTCCAAATCAAGCCAGCTTATTCAAAAGCAGATTTCTCAACTGAAAACCTTCTCCCCTCGAGGGACAATCATCAGTGAAGCTGATGTAATTCTCAAATCCAGACAAAGTCATTCAGTCTTTGGTCTAATTTCATGTGCTACACTTGAAACTGGGACAAACATGACAACAGCAGAGAAACTAGAAGAGTTACTGAGGAAAAAGAATGAATTAGAATATAAATGGAAAATTGTTTCACAAAAAAAATTGTTCTAAGTTAACTATGTTGTATACTGTGTAAATAGCACAACTAAATTTCCAAATATCAAAAAACAAACATTACTACACACACACCCATAACATAAATTTGTGATGTGTAGAGGGCTGAACCTGGTCAGCAATTTAGCACCCAGCAACTACTTTCTTGCTCAACCCTTCAATGGGATGGAGGGATTAATGAAAAGAGAAAAAGTGAGAAAAAACACTCATGAGTTGATATAAAGACCATTTAATAAGTGAAGGGAGATAGGGAAAAAAAAGAACTCAAAACACTTTCCAGCAGACTGATGTCCAATCAATCTCTGAGAAACAGCCACACTGTCCTCCTGTTTTCACTACTGAGAATAACATCATAAACCTAAACCACAGCACCACATAGGCTGCTACAAAGAAATTTACAAAAGAAATTATCACAGCCAAGATAGATATGTGATGTAGAATAGTCTCTGCACCAGGCAAAATCCTCTTGATAAAGAAGTAAATAACAGTTTTCTCAGGTCATGTTCTTTTTTGATCTCCACAAAAATTACTGTATTCTCCTGTCTTTTTTTCTTAAGCTTCCTCTGCTGTCTATTTAATCAGCAATCCTTGGCAGTACTTCTGAACTGGAATCAGATTTTGCACAGAGATAGTTAAAATATGCTCCTCTAGATGCATCAGATTACCTCAGTAGCCAAGAGTCACAACCTTTATCCTGAAAAGCCTTTTCAGCATAACTCCACCATCATAAAAGCACTGGGTATTGAACACTCTTTGAAATATATTCCAGAGGGTAATCTTCAATTTGAGAGTACTGCAGATGTGGCCTTGGGAAAAACTAATTCCACATCACCAGAACACCTGTTTTAGTAAGCTGTTGATGTTAGGTAGGATGCTGTATTAAAAGCACCTACACCACTTGGGCAGCACAGCATAATCCATACACAACCTGCCCACAAAGTATCTCAATCTGCATAATAGCCTGAGGCAGAAAACAGATTTAAAAGTATTTGGAATATGTTCCATGGAAGGCTTCCATGTATAGCATGTAAATTAAGAAATACCAGTTCTCTAAGTATTGCTTTACACAGTACTCTGAGGGAAAGCTAAATGTGATGTAAATATTAACAAATATTATTATAATATAGCAGGAAGTTAGCCACCATAAAAGTATCTAGAGACATCACATAGCTTTGGAAAAACAGCGGTGCATTCTAGGACAGAAGCCAAACTCTTCCATCATTCAGGTAAAATTTATGCAGCTTTTCCAGACCCACACTGAAACCAAATTTAAGTGATTTTATTTTTGTTCTTCTCCTTAAGGAGAAGTTCTGCAAATGGGAGCATCATTACTTCTGTTTATTCTTTCAATTTTGATAGTGCTAGAGTACAAATCAGGATTGTGTTTAGTGAAACTTGGCTCTAACACAGAGCCAATGACATCCAATTTTGCAGTATATCTGAAGTTTGTGCATTGCAAACACACAAACAGCTCTCATATCTATGTCTCTAGCCATTACAAAAAGCCTTCTCTGAAAGGCTTTGTGTTAACATTTCTATGCCTGGCATTGCTTGCAATTAAAGACAGAATAATAGCGGAGTGAAGAAAGGGCATCCACTGAGAAAGGGAGGTTGGGACCATTCCAGCCTTTCAAGATGAGGCACAGGACTCTGAAAAGACTTGGTGTTACGCAATTGCTATTGTGCCCTTTGCTGTTAGTTTAGTATATAAAGGAAGAGTTTCTTTCCAGAAATAAAAACCTCTGCTCAAAGAGACATTTGAACTGGAAAAGGGATAAAGTAATAAAAGTAAACTCCAAAGAAACATGGGTATTTTAGTCCCCTGTCCCTTCCACAAAAACAATCTTAATGTTTTAATCTGTAGCCTTACTTCCCATCCTTCCAGCACATGACCCTCACACTCAGTCAGGGATGGACAGCCAGGACCAGGTCTGGACCTGTGCTCAAACGTGGTGCCAGCACTGCAGCTACACCATGGCACCAGCAGCAAAGCCAGGCTGGTTTGCCTGTTGAGGCAGCTTCACCTCTGGCAGGGAGAATCTCTTGGGAAATGACCCAATCTCCTGAGCTTTGCTCATGTGGGCACATCTTCCTGGTGTAACTTGCTCCCATGACCTTCAACATGAGCAAATGTTCCTGTATCAGGAACACCAAGTAACAATTCAAAGTCTTCAAATGTAATAAGCAAAATTAATATTTTTATGTAAATAACATGTCCCAATCTTTTATTCACTTATGCATGTTCTCTGAAAAAAGTTAAGCAGATTCATAATTACCACCCAGAACCAATGTAATTTGCCCATACAGAAACAATTGGGCCAAGAAATCTGCTCCAAAAATTGTCATATTGAAATCAGGTACTGCACGAACTGGTAAATCCTCTTATAATAGGAATGCATTGGCTTCACATATGATAATCTACTGTGTCCTCATTAAACATTTCCCCCACAATGCTGATAATAAAGCTTTTCCTTTTTTTGCTTATGGCATGCCTGAAAAATTACACATAAAGCAACAGACTCTAATGTGAGAGACATGGAGATCACTAAGAAGGTGTAATTTTTTTATTTGCTTTCATTTGGCAGAGTGACAATAGAGCTGCAGAAAAAAAAAAACCAAAAACAACAAACTCTTAAAGCCCCTAAATTAATGATAACTCCATTTCTCCAGTGACTCCCTCAGATAGGGAATGGCTGATGAGTTCCCAGAAACACAGATCCACATCCTAAGCCACAGCAGTCTCCAGGGACTGTGGGATAAAAAGTGGTTGATGCTACAAGTTTCACAGCAGGTCCTGATGTCAGATACCTCCTGGAACATGATGAAGGGCAGGGGATTTGCTTCTGTAAGATTTTTAGTTCTTCTCAAAATCAGCTTACATCAGAGGGCTTACCATAAAAATTAAGTAGAGATGTATATAAAGCTGAATTAATTATATGCTCCTTTCCTGAAAACAGCCACAAATTCTCAAAGGCAAGTCTACAGATGAGCATTCCCACCAATGCTAATGCAGCTACTAACTCAAGCAAGCTGCAGGCATTAACTTTGGCAGAGTTCAGCCAAAGGAACAATCTTAAAAGGCCTCAATTTATCCCATTTATTGTGTCACCAGGGAATAATGCAGGTATTAGGTGGGACTGCAGAGTACCTTAAACTACATCTACTCCCAGATGCTTGGCTTTCAATGTAATCTGAACAGAACTGCTTATTAGTCAAAGCCCATCCTGCTGCCAACACTTAAGCTTTATGGTAAGAATGGCCTGACAGCAAACTCGTGTCTTGTGTTGACAGAATCAGGGTTTTCATGAGGCAGAGCAACAGTTAGCACAAACACTGAGACTGCAGTGGCTTTCACTGCTGGAGCTAGTTCCTTTCACCTGGTGATGCTAGATTGTACAGATGATTCTCTTCTGATTAAGTATCTTGTCGTACCAATAGAGCAACTCAAATAATGAATCTTTACTCAGTGTGATTAACAATACTAAAATCTAGTCTGTAGCATTTCCTACTTCCTGGAGAGAGAGAATAGGAACATGCAGCAGTGAAAAGAGAAACTAGATGTTACACTAATATATTTTTCAAATGGTTGAATTTAGATTGCCTAAGTATCTGAATATCAGGAAAAAAAAGGCAAATTTTCCTATGCAAGCCTGCTTCTAATTCAAGACCTCAGCCATATTAACTGGTCACCTCCATACTGATCAGATTTTTTTAAAATTTTCTTTTAAAGAACTTAATTGGAGTTATTATTTTAGTTGATCAACATGCTGCACATTGTACTGATTCATAAACGGATAGACATTCAATACAATGAACTCACTCATCCCACAGGTGATATACGTAATAAACAATTTATACAGAAGTGCTAAGCCTGTGCACAAGGCATCACCTTCACAGTAGGCATTGTCCTCTCGAAGGGCTCGGAAGCCATCCCGGCAGCTACAGACTGCTCTGTCCTCTAGGTTTCGGCAGACAGAATGCTCCATACAGTTATGTCCTTCAGTGCAAAAGTCATGGCCTGTACAGAAACAAGCATGATTGAGGGTTAAAAAGAATCCAGGGATTACAAAACATACCTGTCAAAGACAGTCCTATCTTTTTCTCAGTTAGGTCAAAGAATACCTTTCTATTGTCTGTGAGATACAGAAAAATAAATTGTACCAAGCATGAAATGGATGAGAGGAGTAGTAAAGGCCACCAGAACAGACTGTCTTTGGGTCTTCAATTCAATTACAGGTTATAGCACTGATCTGAAGCAGCTGGATAGGAGGCTTGCTTAAATCCCCTTACTGTCTCCTTGTCATTGTTAATTACTTTTACAGGACATGTCTTAATTATATAGTTCTTGTCATTTTCTTTTTTGTTTGTTTGTACATTTATAAAAGAGCTTAACAGCTTAGACATTCAGCATCTCATTTACTAGTGATATTACTTTTAGCACTTTTTGTTCCCAGGTGTATTTATAAAATCCTTCTATATTTAACCAAAAGTCTTTGATTAACATTAACTTGTTTTCCTTTACTCTCCCCTTATCTCATCCCTTCCTCCACTAACTGAATACTCTTCCCTTATTGCATCATTCTTTCCGTTACAGAGAATTTTATTTTTAAATCTCACCTGTTAGCATCCAAATTTCCTAATTTTTTCTTTTCCATTTTTCCTGAGTGTGGCCATTTTGCACCCTAATTATAAATTTTTAAGGTAATGAAGTTCTTTTCCAGGCTGGAAAATTTAGATTGAACCTTTCAACTCTGTGGGTTTCTATTTAATTTTTTTTCTGTTTGCTCTCATGAAATGTAATGATTTGACATTGTTGAACAACATTGGCTGGTTCTAGCAACTGACGAAGCTTCCACAGTTCCCAGATCTGTATGTAAAGGTGTGGAGCTTGTCTCCTTCCCCGTTTTCTCATTAATTCTGTTCATTTCAAGTTTCCTTCTTTCACTGAAGTATTAATTGATCAAGCAGCAGTAGTGCTTTCCAATAATTACTTTCTTCTCTCAAAACCACAGGAGACCTTGGGGACATGGGCCAGGCTCAGGGAGCCAGGACTGGTGTAACAGCAACAGCTCCAGAATGCAAGCTGGCATCAGGCTGCAACACAAGGCTTTTGCAAAATAGCAAAAAAGTATTTTTTAGCAGTAAAAATTATTAATTTCATCATTCCACCTGGTTTCCGCTTCATATTTTGCCATGCAAGAGCTTCTAACCCTAACCTCACAGAAGCTTAGTTAAACAAGGACCCCGAGCAGGACAGTGGCAGCAGAGATGCTTGGAAGTCAGGTCAAAGTATTTTGCACCTAGACAGCTCAGGAATAGTATGAAGCAACAGGAATGAAGCAAAAGACAAGGAAGCACAATATTCCATAAAGACAAAATGTTTTAGTACTGAGACCCAGTGACACGGTTATGATAGAAACATCACAGACCTGTTGTGATATGACAGACTAATGTTTTTCTTCCTCCTGCTGTGGGTCGTTTCTCTTACCTGAAGATATTCTTAGGTAATGTTACTTAGATATTACCATTCACCACAGCTACCACAGTGATGACATCTAACACAGGACATTATGGAGCAAAACTTTCTACACTTTAACTGTGCTAGAGGGTCTTCAACACTCCTTGATGACAGCAGAACCATGTGCATCAAGAGCAACCTCTGGCCATGGCAACATCTACTTTTTGCCTTTTTGCTGCCCTCCTCATTGAATCCTGAGTTCATAGAAAAGCAAGAGGTTTATTCCTGGATTAACTGGCCTGTATTGGATTGCATCAGATTTTGACATTAACAACTAAAATACATGTCATCCAGAAGGCACGAGGGTTTTCATACTGATTATTATTGTTAAGATTGCAACACTCATACAGCAGCTGTATTAGTAAACAAAACACATGCTGCTGGATAATAGCCTACAGCAGCTTCTTGTTTAAAGAATAAGCTCCTCACCTCATGAGAAGCCAAGCTAGCATAGTTCAGGGAAAATTGAAAATATTCAGAAAGCAATCAACTGACATATATTAAAATCTTCTAGGTATAACAGGCATGAGAAACATAGAATCCTTTTCTCTAAGCTAGTAAAGATTTTATAGAAAATTATCATTAAAAAATCCTTTTGGGCTGTGACAGACTTGAAGACCTGTTTTAAGTTCTTCTACTTTCTTATCGCTCTGCTTGATGCCATTAATCATATCCTTCATGTTTGTGCTGAGCAGCACAGAAATAGCCATAGCTGCAATCATTGCTGATGTCTACCTAAAATCAGTCCAAGAGCCTAACACATTCCTTCATGCCAAATATCAACACATTCCTTTATGCCAAGTATTAATTTATCTTATTTAGCTGTAGAAGAAACAGATGTAGCTGCTTGAAGATGCAAATGTTAATAACTTTGAAGGTACCAGTTAGTCCAGATCAAAAGGGTGGGCCAAGGACCCAGAGCACTTCCTACATCTCTCTCCTTTGGCAAGGATCAGACTGGGTGCAACATGCAAAGGTGCACAGCATACAAAAATACTATGTTCAACTCCAGAAAGGTGAACAAGTTACCCAAGTACTTGAACAACTGCACAGTACAAACAGTTCTCTGAAAGAGATTTCTCAAAGCATCCCAGAAAGATGCTGGCAAACATTAATATTTCTCCAGTCTATTTAATCTGGACACTGGAGAGAGTGCAGGGCAGAAAAATCACTATATATATATATATATATATATATATATATATATATAATTTCTTAGACTTTCCACCCATTTTTGGCTGGAATAAAACACAAAATATTGTTTTACAGAATTTACATTACTAAACATTTTACAAACAATTTTCAGATGTCACAGTGCAGTTGTTACTTATTCAGCTTCCAAAGATCTACAGTGATGATTGTGCATAGGACTGTCATATTCAAAATTATCAGAAAAAAAAAAGTCTATTTGTAATCTATAAGAATGAAAGATTACACTGAGCTTATACATATATCCTGCTATTACCTTACCTTTACAGACTTTGCAGCAACTGTGAGATAAGGGGATCTGTTGAGATTCTGGGCAGTTCAAAGCTGTACAGCTGTCTTTTGGAATTCTCTGCATTTTGTGGTCCTGTTAAATTGAGGTAATTGATTAATACAGTGAGATAGGAAATAAAGCAAGCTTTAACTTTAGTGGAGTTTCAGCATTATAATGTACAAAAAACCCATGCGTAGGCCAAAATCCAGGTAGCCTCAAAAACCATTTGAGAGGACAACAGAGCACAATAGAAGCATCAGGAACTCTCCTATACCCAAACCTTTTTAAGCAAGCAGAAGTATGGCAAAAGTTCTCATTCTTCTCTTATCCTAGCTGTCAAGTAATTTGCCTTAGAAGTTTCTCTTAGCATTATGCCTGAAAGTGTTACAATTATTTCTCAAAAACTAAGGCAGCAGATTCCAGAGTCAAGGGTCCCCATAATGAATACCCTAAAGAAGCTTGTTATATATACAGAAAGTAAAATAAAACGACCATCTCTGGTCTCACTGCTGTGGCAGTAACATTGAAAGCAACTGGCACTGAGTCCCTGTGAGGAAAGAGAGGGTTTCTCAGCTAAGTTTGGATCAGGCATCAGGAAGGGTACAATACTATGAGATGATATCTAAGTATCTTCAGCACTCAGTGCAGGTCACGTTAAGGCGCACAAAATGCTTGCCTTAGAACCTGGCTACCATGGGTACAGCACCTTTAGGCTTCCTAGGCCATAAATAATCTATCTTGCAGTGCTCTAGTCATGATAGGGCACAGAAAGAAAACAAGGCAAACAGCAGCATGTCCCTCAGAGGCATCTGCCATAAAATAAGCAATGTGGTTCAAATAAGACCTCAATGAACTCAGGACCCTTGCAATTCTGCATGCAAGAAAAGTGACTAAAACAATGCATATACCATTGCATGTATGTGTGTACTACTATTATTATTCATCTTGCATTTAATTTTAAATCCTCTTTAAGCATGAAATATAAAGATGAACGTGTACACAACAGCCAATATCAAAATTACTGCTCAAAGTTTACCTTAAACAATCTTGAGAGAGGAACCAGATTTAATCTTATAATACAATAAAGCAAATCAGACAGAGATGTGCTGAACACCAGAACAAACAAAACCAAACAATCCCATAAGCTAAATTAACCTTTGATAGAAATAACATCAATTAGGGTAGTCACTTTAAATTCACTTTAATCTTTTATCACCAAAATTTCACTTTAATCTTTTATAAATTCTAATTTGGAAGATAATTTTTCATTCACTTATTTATAATATTCAGAGAAGTGCATGCCTATAGCATGCACAACTGCAGCAGACAATAAAACAAAGCATGGCACTTTTAATTATATCCATACAAAATGAAAAAATTCCACACATTGCCTTGATAACATCATTGCAAGCCTTCAAGCATGAAACCAGTACCTGTGCCATTCCTATTAATTCCTCTTGACTTGAAGTCATTAATTATATCCTTTTATGAGAACTCTGGTAATAATAATAAAAATAATGCCCATCTATGAATTCCTAACTGACCAACAAAGTTGACAGTATATGGATTTCATGCTCTGAATTATCATTCACGAGGCTGTTCAGAAGAAACCGTGTATTTCAGTCCTTGAAAAAGCAACACTTCAGTCAGCCAAAGCTGCTGCTTACTATTTCTACCAAGACAGTGAGGCAGCCTACCAGAAAACAAGTCAAATCAACAAAACACAGACTAGCCCAGCCAACAGAGACTTTTTTTTTTAACAGTATCACAATTGCCAGCAGCAAGGAACACAAGGCAGCATCACGTAACTTTTGATCCTTGTTAATTATATCCATTGACTACTCGTGGAATTCATGTCCTGGGTGCCATGTTGAAAATAAAAGCTCATAGCCCTAAAAAGCCCCTACAGCTGAATCAAAAATTATTTCTGATAAGCTTCTCCTTTCCATTCTCAAAAGGGTTTCAAAGCCCCTACTGCAGGGATTAGGCTCATAAAGATTAAAAACAACAGCAGTTAGACAAGAGTTCCAGTTCTTCTTTGTAAGATACACTTTTTAACAACTGTATGAAAATATCTGGGATTTCCAGAAACAGGTCTGATGGACAGCTGCATGGCGAGAGGAGTTGCTCATATTTTTCTCTGCCCTAGAAAAGTGTGTTCAGGTTTTGAACTCCAGCCCACAGCCTGCAGCTCTAACCAGACAGGTTTTTTTCCCCCATCCCTCCCCTGAAGAGACACCACACAACTCTCTGCATCAGTTTGTGTAATTCTTAACCCACAGCTGTCCCTGGGATATATTTTGCCCTTAAAGTGTATTTGTGTCCTGAAGAGCAGCTCTATTCATGCAGCAGGGCAAGACTGACTCAGCATCAGGTATGTTCTGTTTACAAATAAAAACCCCAATCCTACCCCATTTGTACCCCTAGAAATACCAGATACCAGTGTACCAGCTTTTTTCCTTCTTTTTCCTCTAAGAATGATCCAGAATTCCAAACTATGTCCCCATCACATTCGTGTATCTCTTACACCTGAACACATAATTTTGAACAATAACACTGCAGATGGAAACATAAGGTAATCTGCTGCTGTTTCATTACTGATGGTGGGGATGACACCTAGGGAAGAAAGAATGCTGCTTGATTGTCAAGCTGTATCATCAAAGCTTGCAGCTATGCAAAGTAAATTTATTTGCAAAAATTTGATGTGGAACTCAGACAAAATAAAAACGGGACCTATTAGATGCATTTTCTGTCACTTCCTAAGGAACATCTGTCTGTATTTCAAAAGTTTCTTTCAGCATGACTTTGATATTTCTAACATGCAAGAATTTTTATTCCATCAAGAGTATTCTTACCTTGCACTCAAACAGAACACAGTCCCCTGAGCTTGAATATACAGTTTCTCTTTGTCCTTCAAAGTAGGTTCTGCCTTCAAATACACACACCGCTTCAGAGGGAAAAAACAAAACAAAACAACAAAACACAGTGATTTTGTATAAATGTGTTGGCACACTGCTTATAGAATTGATATGTTTTCTTAAAGAGAACACCATTTCAAAATTAAAATACTGATTCAGTATAGAGAATACTGCAAGAATATTCTAAACCCATCTACGGGACTCTTGGATATCATAAGAAAATAAATTAGAGGAGAAAAAAACCCACAAAGTACCCAAAAAAGCACACGCAAGTAGAAAGGTGAAGCACGTTGAAGCAATATGAGGTACAGATAACTACTGAGATGGCAGAAGAGTGTAGAAGAGTTACACCAAGAAAGGTGACTGCCTGCATCACACTTCAGGGGTGCACAGGAAAATGGAGCTGTGAGAGCACCACCAGTGGCATTAATACATAATTAGTTTCTTGAAGAGGAATGTTGCATGATGAAGGGTGATCACTGAAGCCACATGTTTATTTGTTATCACAGCCTTTTGATGTTTTGTCACCTCACACGGTTATTTAAACATTATGGATTTGTTTAATCTTGATTATCCCAGTTCTTTATCATTACTGCTGCAACATATTCAAGTATATGAATTTTATTGTACTGACATTTAAGTAACTGACTTTTCATGACTGTATATTTTTTAACCCCCAACAAAAACAGGATTGAGTCTCCAATGATCAAATGACAGACGGATGTCACTAGGATCGGTGTTTGTCGTACCATGGCCTTGGTGCCATTCCTACCCCCTGGCAGCACCAGGTTTTACAACAGCATGCTGACACAGCTCGTACTGGATTGCTCACTAAAGCTCCTATTCAGTGTTTAAGACTTACATAAAATGTCTTCACAGCAAATTGTCCTGCCTTTTTTTTTTTTAATTTAATGGTTCCATTACTGCAATTACATTATGCAAAGTATAAAGGCTGAGTAACATAACTGCTAGGTACAGAAAATCAGATGTCTGTCTCTGTTGCTTAGGACACAGTCAAGGCTCATCAAGTAAGCATAATCATGAAATAACAAGAGTAGGTTACAACTTTCAAGTTCCAGATTACATGTTAGAGGTCTAATTTTCTAATCATTGATTTAGAGATGCAAATCAGTTATCCTTTCACAGAGAGATTTATCTATTCTGTTTAAATAGACTGTAATTTGTAGACAATATAAAAATATCTAAAAGTACAAGACTTTTCATTTTATTTATTTTTTAGTTTGAATGACCTATATGAATTATTCCTTTTATTTTCATTTCTACTTTACTTTTCATTTTTAACTTGTAGCTCCTTCTTATTACTTGGTCAGCATGTAAAAAGTCTTGGAACTGATGATGAAAAATAAGTAATGGGTATAGCAACAAAAATGGGGTTTTTGAAATTCAGAAATATTAGTTACCATTATGTTATAAAATATAAACTATCTTGTGTGATACAAGCATCCAAAGTGCTCTCCCAGTCCTTATCTCAACTCACATATCCCTTTGTTACATTTTCTCTTCCCTGTACAGCTGTGGAGGGGAGTGAGAGAGCAGCTTTGGGGGGTGCCTGGAGTTCAGCCAGGGTCATCCCACTACACCCAGAGTGTGTGACTCACAAAGAGTCATAAAAGCTCAACTGTGTCTCTTTCCTCTCCCCAAAACAAACCCTTCTAGAAGGAAGTACATGAAATAATTCTATGTACTTCTTTACCAGGGACTAGCAGATCTTGGATCTAGGCAAGACAAGTCAATCATCCAGTCATATATATCACCTCCTGTGCATTACAGGCCATGACACAAAACTGAAATATTCAAATATTCAGCCCTTCCCTTGCCCCATATATTTCAAGTTTCTAAGAACTACACGTGACAGGAAAAAATACAGTATAGCAATGCCTGAGGATCACACAATGGCAATGAACTGTTAACACATCCTCATGTTCCCAACAGGCAGACTATGACTGTTCACAGAAATGGCAAAAGACATCAAAATCGCTGTCATTCTATCTTAGAAGAAAATATGTCCACTGAATCCAGTCTCCTTACTAATGGCAACAAAATTGATTCTTCAAAGAAACATAGAAAATAACATACACAGAAGCAGCATCAAAAGAACACACCAATCTAGTGTGAAATCACAAAGCCAGTTTTTAATTTCACCAACAGACTTTGGAAGTCTTTGCATATGAAACCATTCTAATCAGTGACACTATCACAAATACTTGCTTTCAACAAGAAAATCAGCTCTTCTCCATAAAGTCTTGGAAACAAGAAAAACTTAGAAATTCTGGGTCTATGAGAGATGGCTCTGCCCAGATGGCCCTTGACCCTTTCCCATGTATCTTCACACACCCAAAGATTGTTCCTCAAAGGTTAGAACATGGCAGCAGAGTGTATGTTTAAAGCCTGTGTGGGTGCCAGAAATTTCAAGCACAGTTCACATGCCCACCTCCACAACCACAACACTTGGCCATCATGCAGCTAAGAAAATTCTCTCATCCATAGAGCTCCCCTAAATAGACAATCCAAGCATTTTGCTGTAGCCTTGTCAGCAAGGTTATAATGCCTCCAGGTGTCAGGGACCTGTCTATATAGAATGATCAAACTATGAGAAAAGAGAGAAAATCCAACAAATAACTGCCCAATCAAAAAGAATTAATTGAAACTGAATTGAAAACCTGTTAAACTGAATAATCTAAGCACAAGCTTAAGCATGTCTTTTAATGGACTGCTGCTCTCACTGACAACATTCAAAAGGGATATTTCTTCTTAAAATCATCAAACAGTAATACTTTCCTACTAGTGTTCTCTAATACATGAAGGATCCTGTCATATTTGGGCATCTCCTTCCAAAGGATGCACTGAAGCTCTAATTTGGAGTACTACCACTTGGTTTTTTCTTCTCAACCATGCCAAAAAACACACAGGCACTTCATCCACACCAGTAGCACTGGCTCCGTGTTTACTTACCATGACAGACACTGGTGGGTTCAGCAATGTTGTAAGTTTGCCAGTGCACACTGTCTTTTCTTCTCCCAATGCTGCCACAAATGCCTCTTTTTCCCACTCTCTTGCCAGCCCACTCCCCTTCCACTGCCCACTGAGGAGGCATCCTGACAAACAGTAAAGGGCAGATCTGCACCAGGCTACCTGGAGGCTTCTAAAAACTTTGTCTGGTTAGGTGAATATTAAGCACACTTGGAAAGATTTCTAGAAAGACGAATCTACTAACTTTTTTCTGCACGCCTTTCATCCTAAGACATTGGCACCCAGATCCCAGGCAGTGTGGAACAGAATGTTCCTCCTGCCTCCTGACAGCAACTGTCACAGCCAGTAAACATCCCATGATGCTGGTGATTCCTGTCTTTAATTTCCTTCAGAAATAAAAATGTTTCAGCAACATGAACATCTGGACTAGTAGTGTGTAATTGGAAAAGTCCAGTGAAGATTTAATTTCTGCTTGGCTAGATGCTTCCCAGGATATTTTGATTAGTTTGTGATTGGTATCTCTCTGGGGAAGTGTATCATCCTTCATCTTCTTAAATCCTTTCATTCAATTCACAGTCAAGACATTACCCGATGATTAGCTGTTCCAGATCTTGATAGTTATTGCCTATGTAGGATTTCATCTACAGCTGAATTACATCAACCACTTCCTCTTCCCATCAAAATTCCACATTCCCCCAGTATCTAAAATAATATATATTGTTCAGAACACAGGTTTCTAAGAAGATGAAATGGGAAGCCTACAAAGCCACTTACAAGTTTGACTACTCTTGATGTATTTGTATGCATAAAGTGATCAAATATTACATTGGTAAGCATCTGTGAAAAAAAATTATTAGCAAGGCCTGCTTATATTTACATAGCTGTATTAATAATACAACTACCCTTGAGTATTATTTAACACATTGTGATGTCATGGAATCTTCTCCATGTTCCTCTAGCAGAAGTAATCTTTCAGGAGCCCACTTGCTGTTGAGTTTGTTCAATGAATTATCAACAGTTTGTTAAACTATCCCTTCTCTTCCACAATTCAGTCTTCTTCCCATTGGCCTCCAATGATACTTTCCTTTTGTATTATTATAACTGTCGATGCAAAATCCATGACTCAGTGAACTCCTGCCTTCCATTCACTGAGTTCTCAGGACGCCAAGTAGTACATTTTCTCATTTCTGCATTTATCACCTTCACTGTCTAGATTGCACATGCCTTCCCCTGAGGAATGTACACTTGCATGTACACTTCCCTGTGGTATCTCAGCTAGTTTGGATTCAGACTTATCACCAAGCAAAAGCAGAAAGTTTAGCACATTTGTCAACTCCTCTAACCACTTTAATTTCTTGTATTCATGGCTGCACAATGAGATGGAATTTGCAGTTTTGTGATATTTGTCAGTAATTATGAGTGGACAACCCAAAAACTGGTAATTAAGCCTACGTTGCCTCATTATTTGTTCACTTATGTTGGTCAGTTGGCAGGGAGGAAACTCACCCAAAATTATCTCACACAAAAAAAACCTCAAACCTGTCTCATTCATTTAGTTTTCCAACCTCCTCTTTGGAATCTCTTTGATTACATTTTCTACTGTTCAGAGATTAAGGCCTAGGCATTGTGTAAATCCCATTAATCCTACTTTGCAAGCATATATAGTGCAAAACCACAGTGTGGCTTTATCCTTAGAAGTACACACAGAGATAATCATCACCTTCCCTGAATTTCTTTCTTTTGACAGCCACGTCATTACTAGGCATGGCTCTCACCCCTTTCTCATTTATCTTTGCAGGGATTTGAACATTATTTCTCCTTTGCTCATTTTCTGGAAAGCTCAGACTCCTCTGTTACTGCAGTCAGTGAGGCTGCAGACTTACTTCATTTCATGCCATCTCCCTCAACAATTCAAAATTATTCCAAATTTCAAGCTGAAAAATATATTGCAATTTTTTCCAGTCAATCACTGCTGAAAAGCTGCATATATCTGCTTCTGCTTCCTCAGCTAAAAAAAAAAAAAGAAAAATGCATTTGAAATTTTATCATGACAAGGAATCAATTACTATTTGTGTCTTACTTCTCATTAGCTGGAAAAGCTAAATGTTTCTATTACATTTAAAACACAAAGTCATTTTTCTACACTAGTCTTAGAATAACTTAAGAGTATAGTGTGAAACACCTCCAACAACACTAACAGGCTGTTTAGTCACACTGGCAAGAAGTCAATCTGAAATCCTAAATTCCTTCCCCTACCTCTTGTGTTTCTTATATTTCCATCAACTGCTACCAGGAAATTGCATAATTCATCTAACCTATGTGGTGGTGTTGAGAAGTGTTCTATAGAATTCATCTGAATCCTGGAATACAGGCTCCTTGAGTCATCCTTAAAGACTAAAGAGGTAATCTGAGCACTGAAAAAGCAGTGAAAACATGACTAAAAACTCTATTGACAGCCATTCAGCTGAGACAAATAGACCTAACAGATGAGTAAAACTTTTAAGCAGGCTGTCAGACAGGGGAGTCTGGGAAAGAGCCTACAGCCAGTCAAAGACAAGGCACACTAATTGCACAAATCGAGGTATCTCTTGGTAAGCAAAGATCCAGACTGGACAATGTGTTTGATGCCAGCTTCCCCTAAAAAGGGCATTACTGCTATTCACAATGCAACTTCGGCTTGGTTAAACAGAGCAGCCAAAACAGTTCTACTGAATGACATGCAAAATTTTTGCTTTAGTGCAATGGACCATATTCTTTCTGCTTGTTAAAGAGAACTGAAATATTTTGGCCTACAAACATAGTATTTTAAAAGCTTGGGCTTGCCTAATGTGAACAAAATGCCCACCCATTTTATGAAAAATTCACTGTGTGGACAATCCAATAGTCAAATAATTTTCACAGCAAAACATCAAACTATAAAATCAAACACCTTAGACAAAAGCCTTAGAGGGTGTCAAGAGAAGAAAAGCAATTGAGGTTAATATTAATTAAATTACAATTGTATTAAAGTTATATTAAAGGTTTAGAAATAGGATAACAGTCTGACAGACCAAGAGACCTCCAATGCAAATATTACAGGTCTGCTTAATCCCCATAAAGATGGGATTAGACATTATCTGATAGATTCCTTATGTCAGCTATCTGCAACACCAGTGACATAGCTATATTTAGTGAAGGTGCAAATAGATATTTTATCAAATGCTGACAGGGAAATTTGTACTTTGTTCCATCTTTTCTCAGCTGGACTGCTGGGCAAGTTGTAAAAGATATTTTTCTGAAAACTTTGTTAAGAGAAAAATAGCAGAGCTGGAAAACTGAACACCTCCCTAGAGCACCTTATGCTTCAAGACATGCTTAAACTCACCCATACACCCATCAGAATGCTTCAAGTCACAGGCATTCACATGCAAGATGAAATTAAATTAACTGATTCAGAATGAGTATTAAGAATTTATGAAATTAATGAAAAACTGCTAAAGACTTGCACACTTTTGAGTCAGTATTTTGAAATCTGTGAGAGCTAAACAGATATCACCATGCAGCATTAATTTACTACATAAAAAGAGGCTTGTGTTCTCCATTGCCATAAGTTGAAACCATCCATGGACATGACATGGATAGGAAGATACACACCTACTGCTGCTGCTGTGCTTACAGGGTGTTACTGCTACTCTGCTCCCCAGGGACTTCAAATGGGCAACAGAAGGGAAATAAATACATTTTATTCATTAGGATATTTTGCCCAGATTTTCCATAAAGAAAAAGAGAGGGCACAAATTATGCATAATTTTAAAAGACACATTTTTTTGCACATGACTGCTGAGACTGTGGCTTTCTGCATCTTTGTAGACACAGATCACATGAACATGTTCAGTAAAAGGCAAGTGCCTCTGAGCAGCAGAATTTTCCCAGATTAAGACCGTTTCATTTGACAGCATTAAAAAACATCCTATGCAAATACAAGCTCCACCACCATATATTCAGGCATTTATTAGGGTAGAAAAAACTTGGAAGTGATGTTTAGTTTCCACGCTCCCAAGTCAAAGGTTCCACACAGCTTGTTCCAGAAATTCACTGCTACCTCCAACAGTTTGGAGGTTTCTTACCAACAGCTTGCCATATCAAGTACTCACAGACTAAAGTCATATTTAAGCAACTATCAGGGACCCTACAGATGCTTCCACTCTCAATCAGAATCTCCTTGATCCAGAACAGTTTCCACAGATGTTTTAGCTAGAAATTCTGCACTGTGACTTCACTGCACACACCTCCCTAGTGAAGGCACAGACTCTTGTGACCTGGCATCCATCTCACCGTATCTACTTTCCTCTCAGATCCATGTGCTTTCCCTTCTCCTGTGAACAGCAGCCCCCGGTTAAGTTGGCTGTTTCAGCAATACTCACGTTTGCCTTCTTGGCGCAGGTCAGTCTAATGTGCTCAGACATTCCCAGGAGTGGAGCACCACATCCATTGCTGTTGTTAGATCTCACTTCTTTCAAAGGACCTGCATCTAGCTCTGTACAGCAACTGACAGGGTTTCATGCTCCCAACTCTTCTTCCATACACTTCTGTTCCCACATAAGGAATCTGCCAATCCTTCCATCCCTCCCTTCAGCCAGAATGACAGGATTAGTTGGCATAATCACAAACACTCCAGATAACTGTATTTAACATTAAGCTAAGTCCTTCGCATTAGTTCAGCAAAAGGTTTTTAACACAGACAGCAGTGTAAACACATTTTTGGAAATCTTGATTAAAATTGGCTACATGAACTGGCTTTCTAATTATTTTATATACTCACTCCCAATGTTCATTATCTAATAATATTTAACCAAAAACTAACATTAAAAAAAAAAAAATCAGCTATTACCAATAATTTTGGAAATTTTCAAAAGACAACTTTTAAAAGAAACCTATGTACATCTAACATGCTGTTACTCAAGGCTAGAAATTACTATTATCCATTGTACATTCCCAAACAATACAATACTTCATGCCTAAAGTCAGTTCAGGATTTGAAATAATTAAAAATTTAAAAGCAGCTGGAGCAGATGTTCAGAGATTCTGCAATGTCACAGGTAATTTCTCCCAAATGTATCTATTGATATGCTGATCCATCACGGAAAACCGGTAAACTGGAGTTCATAACAACTATTAATGTAACTATTCCTTTTTTCCTTTGGGAACTACATTAGTGAAAGAAAGCTTTACAGTCACTGATAATTTAAAAAAAGGAATCATATATATTAATACTCCTATTGTCCTTAGAAGGACCTTTCCAGACATTAGACAGACTTCACACACTGTGCAATTAAGTCTGCTTATCTGTATGGAGCTGTATTCAACTCCAGCTGAACTTCAGTTGCAGCAACTTTCTCCCTGCAGTGGCAAGCAGCATCTCTGTATTCCTCCCATGTCAGCTGACCTTGCTTCCACTGGGCATATACCCTCCTTCTTGGCCTTAGCTTCATCCAAAAGAAGATCCCTTTTCAGTCAAGCTGAACTTCTGCCTCATCTACTTGACTTCCAACATTTTGCTCCTGTGCTCTTGAAAGAGTGTGTTTAAAAAGTGACTAGCACTGATAGAACCAGTGATTCCCCAAGGATGTGATTCCCTTATTAATTTGTATGTCTATTTTAACTTTCTACTTCTAAAATGTATTCATTTATTCCCATGTTTCTTCACAGCAACTCACCAGCAGAATACTGCAAAATTAGTAAAATGAAAAACATGCGGTTACAGGCTTACATTGTACTACCAACTCTATTCATCAAGAGTCACAGAAGACAATGGACAACATTTGAGCATCCTGAAGTCATACACTACTGCTATTAAGAAGCCTGCCCAAGAAATTCACAACAACCATATGCAAGACTGTTATCTCCTCTATGCTATGCTCAGATTTGATTGCTCTTTTAGATGCCTTGAGGATCTACAAGGTTTCTAGATAAAGCAAGATGAACACATCTACAAAGTCCCTCTTTACAAGCTTATGAAATTTGCCTAGAGAAAAATACCACACTTTAGTCAATACAAATATAAACTAAAGAGACATCTTAAGGAAACAATACCTAAATTTACATGTCTTTGTCAAAGTAATAACAACATAAAGAGAAGCATGGCTGTTCATCTTCCCAACCTTCAAAGTATTCAAAGTGCTCACTTACTAGAAAAAACAGGCTATGTGCCTATTTTCCAGACGAGTCAAGCATATTTACTTGCTTTGATTTCAGGATGGGGGGGCAGGAAAAAAAATTTTCCAACTGAAACCAGGTGTTTTCTGAACCAATTTATTGTGTCAAACACTAATGGCACTAATTCTAACACTAATTTGAATTCTAACACTACTATATTCGTATACACTGGACATAAGAAAAAAACCTAACCTAATAATAACTTCAATTTTTTTCATCTGTTCAAAAAAAAAAGTTCTAGATGTAAAATAATGTCAAGGGATTTTTAAGCAAATGTCACAAATTAAAATGAAATTGAGAAAACAGTCAAAATTATACTTGAAAATAATTTAAAGCAAGAAGGGGAAAACCAGAATTTTCATTTACAATCAGAAACTTACACAAATAATTTCAGTGAGTAGAAGATGAAAATAAACTGGTCAGCCACCCTGCAGAAAAAGGCTTAGGACAGTCAACCACCCTCACAAACAAATGAACAAGGTTTTCCTCTTAGTGGAAACTGATAACAAATAAAAACCCCCAAAAAGGCAAAAATTAGTAAAAAAATCTCTGTAGTGGCAGAGAGGCAGAACAGAGTTACAGAAACACCACTGACACAGTCCTGGGACAGTGACAAAAGCAAATTGCAGAAATTCTTCAAATAACAAGAACTGCAATGGTGTGTTTGAAGGCAACAGAAGAGGAGAGCAGGATAAAGGTCTGTTACACCATATCAGCCAAGATTTTCATTTTAAAGTTGTGTTTCACATGGGACTAAGTGACCATTATTTGAAGCTGAATGTATTTTACGAGCTGACAGATGTAGAAACAGTGATCAATAACAGCCTGGAGGTCTGTACATCACACTTCAGATATCTGCAAGCAGTAGCTAAGAGAAGTAAACCAAGAAGTAGATGCTTTAATTCACTACATGTTTCCACTGAAAAAATGTCAAACTTCTGCAGTCCAAGAGACTGAAAGCCATGGGTTTCATTATCTTCATAAAAAGACAAATAAAGGATAACAGTGTGCATCATTTTATATTAATCTCACTGAATCAACTTCATTCATATTTTACCATCCCTTCCAGGGGAAATAAGATCACATTTATTGACAGTTTTGTGGTGGATTTTCTTCCAATAATTTATTTATTGAGTTTCAGCTTTCACAACCTTCCTGTTTTTTTCATTTCACAGACATAGGCACTGTCAAAAAACTGTATGTGTGCCTTCTTGAACACTCCCATATCCCCTGCCAGTATCTCCCAGGCCAGCTTTCCATCCATACAATCCTTGTCTATGTGGCAACCCTGTTCTGAACACAAGTATGTCAAGTGCAAACTGGTCTTTGCAAAATTGTACAAGCCAGGAATCTCATTTAGTTGGTTGGCTGGATTTTGTAGAGCCTTGACTCCATCAGTGCTCTCTGCCTCCCACTTCTTACATTTCTATGACCTTGTCCAAAACCTGCAGTTCTAGGGTTTTCAGCTAAGGCAAATTTATTCTTTTTTCCACAGCACATACCCACTGAAGATGCTTGCTACTGATAATACTGATAAATATAAAAATAATACCTATTTTGATAGGTATTAACAAGATTTACAGAATAAAGGGCTCAGGCAAAAACTAGAATAACAGCTACAAGCTGCTCATTTGGCAATGTGCTTCTGGTTATGGGACAAAAAAAACCAAACCCCAACAACTCCCTCCCACAAAAAACCTGAAACAAAGAAAAAAAAACCCCACCACAGCCCCCCAAAAAGCAAATCAAACAACAAAGAACCTCGTATACCAACGATGCATATACAGTGACATAAGCACATCACTGCTGAGAACAAACATTGAAATCAGCACACAGCCATGTGAATGCTTACATATTCTAGGTGATTTTTGTAATTATAAATAGAACCAGATGTTTATAAATTATTATTTCATAGCTACCTAAGTAAATTCTGGTGAAATCAGCATTACTAAAGCTAGGGTACCGACTTATTAGGAGCTGGAACATAGCCAATCTGTCCACTCCCAGCTTCCTGAAAGCAAATATATTCATATCTAGCATATGTTAATGTTTTATTTGCACCGGAGATAAACTAAAATAATAATATGCTGCAGGTATTTTGTACTTTATGAACTCTCTGGTAAGAATATAATGAAAATGGAATGGAAAAGATTAGCTCTTTTCCCACATAACCTCGACAAAATAGGTTATAAGGAGAGCAGAGCATGGCCTACAGCAAAATTCTCCATGTAAAAAAATATTTTTAATTCTCTACCAATAAAATTACCAATATTATGTTTCTAATTTCTTCTTTAGTGCAGATTGCTGTATATCCAGTGTAATGTATTTTAATGAATAAGGATTTTCTTAAGCATACTTTATTTTAGCATTCACTCCTCAGGCACACAGTAAGACTAAAACTAGATAATTTTACCATTAACTGGAGATCTCCTCGTCTACTGATACATTGCCTCGACATCTAGAGTCTTCTAGTGGAGCTCCCTAATGCATGGGGTCCAGAACAGCTAAAATGCCACTCAGCTTGGAGGAAGCCACACTTTGAGGCCTGAAAATCTGAGACAGGCACAGGCACTGACTGCTCCAGTTCTCCTTTGCTAACAAGGAACAACAAAATTCAAAGCACACGGGGAAGTGGGAAAGGAAACAAAATAGGAACAAAATATTTCGAGAAGTCCAAATACTGTAAGCTGTATTTCAATTTACTGTAAGCTATATTTTAATTTATAGAGAACAAAAGACATACAAGGAATGGGTTTCCTGCTCAGAGAGGAATTGCAAGTCGAAAGATTCAGTTTTCCTTCTGATGAGAAATACTGGCCAGCTTAGAAATTAGAAAAGTCATGCGAGACTACATGCTCAGCAGCAAAAATCCCCTAACAATTCTGTCAATGGCTATTTAACAGAGATAAACCAAATATTGCTGTGGTGTAAGAATAATTTGAGAATTTCTATAGCTTTACAATGGAAAACAGAGCAGAGACTGAGCACCTTGGATCTGGGGTCAGACTGGCCCTGACTACCAAAGCCAAGGGAATCCTTCCATTGTCTTTAGCTGTCTTTGAGTTCTGCACAGGAAAGGCCCCAAAACATTCTTAGAGTGTCTCAGCTTCCTGAGATGTTACACATCCTGGAAGTGAAGTCTCTGAGGAGATCTTCCCAAAGTGTGTGTACTCCTGAAGGAAGGGAATGAAGAAGAGAAAGACAGGCTCCTCTCAGTGGTGCCCAGTAACAGGACAAGAGGCACCGGGCACAGATCAGAACACATAAGAAACCATTTGGACTAAAGAAAATACTTTGTCACTGTGAGGGTGACTGAGCACTGGCACAGGTTGCCCAGGGAGGTTGTGGAATCCCACATATCCCAAATATCTGTGTAGATATTCAAAAGCCATCTAGCCACAGTCCTGGGCAGCCTGCTCGAGATGGCCTTGCTTGAGCAGGAGGGCTGGACCAGATCTCCAGAGGTCCCTTCCAACCTCAGCCCTTTTGTGAGACTGACATTCTAGGATCTATGCCGGATTCACAAATGACAGGTGCATCAAGTATGTTTTCCTATTACAGCTTTGTAAATCTAAAATGTCTCCACTGATTTTACTGACTTACATGAGCTCAAGGATATGGTTTTTCCTCTTGTAAAATTATTTAAATAGAAAAATTACTTATGTCCTATTTCTAAATTAATATGAATACTGACTTTCTTTTGAAGTCATAAGAAGTAATAAAATGGTTTAAACAGTTGGTAAAGTACAATGTAATTCATCTCAGTAGTACAAGTGGGTCTATAATGCTTTTTATCTGTCATCCCAATGTGTTACTGTCATTATATGCAATTCAAAAACCTGAAAAATAAGGTTGATGTGAGACATTTCAGCACAGAAAATCCAAAAAGTAGAGGCTGAATGTACACTATTCTGCTAAATAACATTCAGAAGTTCTGCATGCTGACTACATGAGGTTATAGTAAATAACACAGCTCTATGAAACAATCCAGTGTTGGCTATATTCAAGACATCTTTTAATACTGTTCTGAAGTAGGCTAATTTATCTGAATTTTCATATTAAAAAGAAACCTCAGAAGAACAAAATTAATGCTCTATTTGCACTTACGTTCTTTCAAAAGCCACACAAGTATTTAAAATCAAAAAGCAACTATTTTTTTGTATTAACCAGAATGTTGCTTTTCCTCTATATTCTAAAGTGTGCATTTTTTAAAAGAACTATGATAAATAAGAAATCTTTGTTTTACTGCTAAAAACTGCTTCTTCTTCCTCCAGTACTGCTGCCTGCTCTGACACCCCAAGCCTGCTGGCTGCCCTCAGCCCTCAGATTCATGCCGTGTTCCAGCCAGCCTGCTGGAGATGCTCTTCCATTTCCCTTCTTCTGATTTACTGCAAGGATAAGATGACCTGTTCAGGCAGTGACTAATCACTTTTCCAAGCTGCAGCCTCTTCTCTGTGCCACACTGAATGCAGAAGCTTCTCCAGCCCTTGGCTGAACAAGGCAGGGGGCTGGCATCCCACTTTGCTGCTGATGGAAGTCACCTAAGGCTAGAGGATAAAAGCCCAGGGGAGAAAGTGGCAATTTTGTAAAAATATGGAACTCAATAAACAGCACAGGCTTAAGTCCACAATGCTTCAAAGCACCTGGATTAATTATGAGTTTCAGAGTAAGTTTAACCGATATTCCTTAAGTTTCTAGATAAAAATTTTACGCTCTTGCTGATGGTCAGTTGCTGCCACAAAGGAGCAGGTGGGCGTTCACAGCTCCTTCTCTCTGTGTCAGTAGACTACAAGTGCTGGAGTTGGCAGAAGTGTCTAGCTTTAGAGGAAAAAATATGGGTGAATTATGACAAGCAAGAGGGTAGGTAAATCCCTTTAATTTTAATCATAACATTAAAAGTTTCTACAATATATCAAGACAGATCACTGCATCAGAAACCCACACATGTTAATAAGAGCCACAATATCCATATTTGTGTTTTAATTATTTGGTTAAAAAATGCTTCCCAAGTTATAAATCCCCCTTTACACACTCTCTCTCCACACCTGCTAGCACCAGAACTGTGAGCTGATCCAGTACAACCCTACGCTTCTCACAGTTGCTTAAAATACTTGTGTTAGACTGTAGATTTGGCTAAGATGCACCAGAAACCCATCAAATATCCTGTCTCACAAGAAAAACAAACAAACAGGTATATGGAAAAATCACAGCCTGCAGATTTGACCATAATGGCTCAGATTTTAACCTATACTGGAATCTGTTGGGATGGATTTTAATAGTTTGCTATTAGGCCAGTAAGTATCTGCAGCATCACTGGCAGGAAGAGAGTGATGAGAAGAGAGCACTTGCTTCCTGGAAATCAGTTCTGGTGATGGGAATTATTACTGCACCAGATACTGGCACAAATATCACTTCTGGTCTTGTAAAAAGAAATAAAAATCAGTCAGTTTTTTTTATTGTATTTGAAACAAAGAGTGCATGTAGCTTTTGGAGGTGATGCCTTGGTGTTAATGCATTGACTAATAAAAACATTACCATAATAAGAGCTGCTGACTATGCATCAATTCTCTCAGCTGCCAAGACATTGGCAGTCCTTCCACAATTCACTTAAAATAAATGAACTCGTCCTTGGTACTTCTTAAGCCAAGGCTGTGGTCTAAAGCAATATTTATATGGTCAGTAGGCAACCTTAATCTCTCCACAATTTATATTGGTGCCTATCACCACACAAAGCAATTGCCTCTGCAGAGAAAAAGAAAAAAAATAATGATCTTTTGCACATTCCTTCTCAGAATTCTTCTAAATTGCATTAAGCATAGAAAGAAGTAGTCTTTGGCTTCCAGCTCCAAACAGTTCTCCACAGGAAGCTCCCACTGAGCTGAGATGTATGCTAGGGTAGCTGGACTGAATTTTACATTGTCTACAGCTGAAACGTATATCCAACACACTGGCCCATTCATCTGCCTTGGAAGATTACTGCTTCTTTTAGCCCATTTCAGCTAACAGAAAACACAGTGATAATTTGCATTCATTGCCATTCCTCGTGCTACCAGCATCGACCTTCACACAAGACAAAACAGTACAAGTTGTCTGAATGGCCTGAAACAAAGGTATGGAGTTAGGAGAGAAGGTCAGGGTTTCGTTTTTGTTTGGTTTGTGGCTTTTTTTCTTTTGGCTCACAAAAAGAACCAAAGTCAAAGCAATATTAGTTTAAAAAAAAATATCTAAACCATTCCTCTCTAAGTGTTCTTCCCTGAACAAAACAGTTAAGAAAAACATGAAGAATCAGTTGTGCTGAAATTCCCAAAGTGTTGAAAATGTCATCGAACAAGACAAAACAAAGCTTCACTGTCCAAAATGTAAATGCTGGGCTGGGCTGAAATTTAATTCCTAGGATTTGGTAGCGTGGGAAAGTCTGTTAGCATAACAGTTTAATGCCAGAATCAGGCTTAAAAATCCAGCACTTTACATTCCTATCTTACACACCCAATATGCATCGCAGTAACTGATGTAAGATTAGTCTCACAACTTCAGCTGTCTGAAAAAAAGTTCAGTGTCTGATCTAATCACCTGGGCTCTGTACACAAGCTATGGAAGGAGATGTCCACTTCCAGAAGACAACTAATCACACCCCTTCCAGCTCCTCTCTGCACCAAGTGCCTTCTGGAGGTGCCAGTCTCTGCAGCTGGTTATGAAGAGAGCCAAACTGGTGATGCCCACAACTAGTAAATGAAACACAACAGGTAAATGAAACAGCAAATGACAGCAGGCTTGAAAATATTTGGTTACAGCGTGTAACTCCCTGCAGTCTGAATGTTAGCACACATCACGGCACCATGTCAGCTGTACCAGCCAAGATGCTCTGAAGCAGTGCCAGGCACAAGCTGAGGGCACAGGGCTGATCAGAGGCCATTCTCAGTCAACCATTTGGATGCAGATAATCTGCTGGGGGTGGGAAAGGGGAAGAGGCTTTAGCCATGTGAGCCACAAGTGCCCCAGGACTGTGCCTGCCCTATTTTATTTACTAGTATAAAGTGAAGCCACTTCAGATTGTATTCCCAAGTTCTACATGCCTAAAGCCATGCAGAATCACTCCACCCTCAGTCACTGAGGGGTAAAAAAAAAAACCAAAAAAAAAACCCAACCAAGAAAAAAAATAAAAAAATAAAAATCCCAAAAAGCCCGCTTGCTGGTCACTGAAAGAGCTGTGCTCTTAACTGTTCTCTGCCAGCTGTCATTAAATCCAGTCTCACTCTTTTGATTTTTGGTGGCATTGTTTTAACACCAGCAGAAGAAAGGAAGAAGTGTGGAGGGAAGCACTCAGCCCTGGGGGAGTGAGACACAGCCACAAGGTTCCAGCAGCTGTCACTGCCAGGGCACTTCTACTCAAACAACAGTCTGGCAGAACTACCCATCATCTGGTATGAGAAAACATAAATACCAGAAAGGAAACATCAATATCCATACATGCTCTATCTTGAAACAGATACTAAATCCAGCTAAAGAATAGTCTATCAGGCATCATTTTTTCTCAGCACTTATGATTGCTTGTCCAAAACCAAGGATATGGCTCCATGAGCAAGACCCCTGATTAGCTGTTTTCCCAATTATAAGCCATCTGTGTTTGCTCTATATTATCTAGTCAGAAGCTATATCCCTTGCTGTTGTCCTGAGCACTGAGAACAATTAAGTTATTCTCAGAACCTGTCCAGATGGAGCAGCTCAGCTTTGAACCCCTCCAGCAAGAACTAAGTTCAGCAAACACACTGACCTCAATCAGCTCAGACCGTGACCCAGAGACACCAAGACAGAATACAGCTGGCACGTGTGTATGAACTCAGAGACAACTTGGCATTTCCACCAAAGTGGCCTGGAGAATAAGTGAGAGTCTTGTAGCCTCCATTGCCTCTAACTTCTACTCTTTCACTGGAATTTAACTACCCTGTCAATGAGACTCCAATTTACATTCTCTGTCCTTTGGTTCCCAGAATTTAGCCACTTAAAAATAGCATGATTTATTTTAAAAGTCACTTTAAATAACCTAGACGGAAGTAGGAAAAAAAAATCAAAAGCTACTTTAATTTATATTTCCTGATCTAATTATTTTCTCTGATAGTTTGTCAAGAAAGTAGCATGTGTGCATGTTAGTTATAAATTGAATTATGTACTGGCATCAAATTAGCAACACTGAAACCAAGACACTTTGATAGTATTAAGAATATCAAACAGGAACTATCAGAGTAAACATCAGTGAGCTGTACCAGAACTGCATTTTAATTCAAAGTAGTATCAATGCTCTACAACAAGGTCAATGTCCATATGCTCATTCACATTTCTTAACTTTTGTCAAGACTCCCAATAAAAACAACTTTGGAAGAAGTCATATGATGTGAGTGCTTCCTCACTGACACCTGGATAGAGAATTCCCAACTCAATTTACAGGCAGAACATTACAAAAACATACTTCAGAGGATCAGGTTTTCAAATTCTGCCAACATGGTCAGAGATTCAAATGGCCTCTAACAGAGAGTTGAATGCCACACATCCCACATTCCTGAATTACCAATTACCCTAAGTCATCTAATATGCATGGAAATTCTGTATAGCTGGTTAAAAAAATTATTTGAATTCTTATTTCCTCTTAATTAGAATTAATCTACTTGAGTAAGTTAATAAGGTTTCATAAAAAGGGATGGTTTGTGTAACTTCTAACACAATTAAATATTAATAAACTCCGGTGGGAGCCAGATCAAAGAGTACAAAACGTCTTCCTGAGTTTTATCTTACAACATGTCACTTTAACCAGTTATGTATTTCCCTGTACTCTGTAAGAGGTTTCATACAGCAGTAGAACAGTGATGAAACCACACAGAAAAATTTCAACATCTACAGAATAAAGAAGCATGTACATCTCATGCTCAATTTGAAGAATGGATTCTACCATAGTCTGAAATAACTAACCATCACATATGGAATACAGATACATAATCCATCTGAAATACTAAATATAGTCCATCTAGATAGTGATTAACCTGAAACTCCCCTTCTCTGGCCTCTGGCTACAACAAAACCAGAATACTATAAACCCTAAAGTTAATCATGTATCCAATCCTAAATGACAATAGTAAATCACCTTTTTCCATTTTTCCTTTAATTCTTTTATGACCTCTTGTGGAATAACATTTCTAGGTGTCTGGGTTTTGCAGGTTTCTCATTTTCTTTTCTCATAACTAAGAAGAATCAAGAACCTCCATTTCTAAGCTCAGTAACATGAGGTTGGTAGTACACTCTTCGTGTGATAAAGGTGCTGGAAACACTGGTCAAACACCAGGAAATTGTTCTTGAATTTCCAGCAGTTTGGTCTAAAACATAGATAATGGAAGTCTGTAGAAAGCCTTATAAGTAACTTTTTTTCTTTTTAAATTTTGATAATATATATATCTGTGCTAAATTTAAAAAAAAATTAACCAAAATGAAACAAAATATCCCATGTGAAATATTAAAATCTGGTTATCAGTTTCCCAGAACACTTCAGAGAAGTCTAAGTTCTCTGATTCCCCAACCCAGCTATTTAATGACCAGTTCTTTAACTGACATACTTACAGAAAGGTTGATATTATTTAAGATTTCAAAGCATTCATTAGCAAGAGGCACAAGAGTAGAACTTACATTGACATTCCTTGCAGCACTTGCCATCCACATAGGCCAGGGCAGAGTTAAGTGGGCAGTCAGCAAGGGGGCAAATCAAAGCCTCGCACTGCACAGTACCGTTCTAGGAGAATAAAAGGTGCTTAACTGGTGGTTTTATTTAGCAATAGCAGAGATGTTCTCAAACACAGGAACTTGAAAATCTATTTTTAAATGCAGTGAACTTTCTAACATCCAAAAAAGACAGTTTAACGCAGGTCTTTTAATAACTACAGGAACAGAAACCATACCTTCAGAATGTCAAACATACAATCTTTTAACATGAATGATGTGCTCTTTCAGATGATAATGATCAATTTTTTTTTAGAGGCAAATCTATTTGGAGGCAAAACATTCTGCCAATCAGCAAAAAAAACCTGACAGATTATTGTGAAATGACAATAGCACAGAACAATACTCTACCTTCTGATTTCATTTAGAGACAATACATTTCTAAAAGGTAGCAATATTATAGTTGTGAGAAAAATCCAAGACAAAAATATGTAATGTATTTAATTCTAAATTCAAAGAATTTTAAATATTTATCAGCCAGGTTTGATGCCATAAAATACTAAAAGAAAAACTAATAACCCTCCAGATATACAAAGAGAAAAAAATACTAAGCTTAAAGTGACCCATTTAGCCAATTATAGATAGCAGCAATTCAATCTAAGGCGTAGTACAGACAACAACAGCCTTTTCACTGGTTTCTAATGTCCTTTGGATTAAGCATTTAATGAGCTCAAATGGAATGAAAGAGTTTTATATGAATGGGCAATAATACAGACGCCCTAGTTTGGCACCTGAAAGGATACTTGCAATCACATCTGGACTTGTGATACTTTTGGGAATCTTCCATCCACCAAATCTTTTCCATTTCTAATATAACAAAGCTGGCATATGACCCTGACATTTTACTTTTTATTACTTATTGAGATGTAATGAAAGGCAACCAAAGGAAATCGGTCACAAGGGAGATACTAAATCATTTGCTAAGAAAAAGGCTGTGTTTATAGTGACAAAAATCAAAGAATCAGAATTCCAGAGGAAATGTTCACAACTCAGTGGAAGGGAATAACATGCTAGCTAAGTATATTGTCTAGCACCTGCATATGGTGACAAAATACAGGAGCTACACATGCTAGTAATGCTGAAAATATAGGAAAACATATTTATTGGTACTATTCCTTAGATTCGGAACAGATTTTGAAGTTCTTTGTTGTCAGTACCTAGCATACATCTGGAAGTTCTCACTATTTGCCTCAATAAAACTAGTCAGAGGAAACACTGGAGTTCCTGACTCTCCACTCAACCCATAGCCATACCATGCAAGTGCAGTTCTTACAGCCATCCGTCCAGGATTCAAACTCTCTGTAGGTTGTGCCCTTCATTGTGCAGGTTCTCTCACAGTAGCACTGATCCAACTTGTTCATCCTCTGCTCAGCTTGAGACAACTGTATTCACAGTTCACAAAAACATTTTGAATTTTCTAGTGGTCTCTACTCTAGTTAAAACACAACTCAAACTGTCCCCCTTTATCAAGTACACAAATGAAAGAATACATTTAGAAAAACACAGTCAGGGACAATAAAACAATTATTATTAAATACAACATGATTAAACCACCAGTCATTCAGAGATGGAAACTGAGAAGCAAGACAGAATGCATTTCATCTTTCTTATCATCATGACATCAGGGACATCATGAAACTAAATAAGCAGGCCAAGATGAGTACAGCTCTTGATTTCTCATCTTTGTATGTGGAAACTGATCAAGAATCTTGCTCCACATAAAACACTCAGAGAGAGGCCAAATGAATGTAAAGCTCAGAACCAACATCAGCAATTTTTTCTGCACTTCAGCCGAGGCATTTTTAACATTAGTGTATCAAATCAGCTAGGTAACAGCATTCCTGCAGATATCTAAAGAATAGTCTATTTTCACCAGCAGGCATGAATGTTTTTGGTGCAATATTCTAAAGGAAAAAAAGAAGAAAGTCCTGGTTTGGATTCTTAGTTCCTTGTCTTGCATGTATTTTGTCTGAACATGCCTTTGGCAGCTCAGGTCTTCCAAAGTCTTGGTAAGTCTTGCTGCAATAAGCACTATAAGCATAGTTCCATTCTAAGCCTTATAGATAGAGTGGATATCTATAAGCCCTTTCCTTGCTCAGGGATTTGGATGCTCTTTACTATTAAAATACATGTTTCTATAAAAGTATCTAAACAATAAAATTCTCTGAACTGAGAATTTGTATATATAAATCAGGGACAGGTATATAAAGATGTAAACATACCATGAAGGGATGTTCTGCACACAGCCACGTGCACAGCCCCATACAAGCATGAAAAAGCTAAATACACACCAAATGAAGACTGACAGTCCTCATTTCTCCTATGACTAGAGCCCTAGTAAACGTTACCTTAGCTGATGTTTTTGCTAAAATGTCTTGCAGTTCCATAATTTTCTGCACAAGTCCATGGAAGTCATTACAAGTTGGGCATGCTGGAATAATAAAATATCTGTTAACAAATTAATTCACAATAGGTTCAATCATGCCAAGTTGACAAACAATATACTCAAATTCAAGGTTTTATAGAGCTCGTAGGACAGCAAGAAGGTAAAAAGCACGCCTTTCATTTTATGATATAAGAATTAATAGACTTACTGCGATTAAGATCTGGGCACTGAGAAATAAATCCTTGAGGCATGACAAGCAATTGCACATCTTGCATTATGCCCTATGTGTAAGTGGAGAGAAAACAAAAGGATACATTATTTTTACCTGTCAAAATCATGTTTTCCATTCACCATACAAAACATTAAAGCCCATACAGGAAAAACTACCTGATAAAAAGAACAGTTATGAGTAAACAGCTTCTTGCCTGGACTGAATTCAGTGATAGAAGAACAAACAGAAAAAAAATAGATAGATGTACAGGCATACTGAATAATTTTTAAGGACTGAAGATTAAATGTCAAGATATAATTATGTGGCAAGAGTTTGGTGGTTTTGAATTCATTGTTATTTTTAGTTAGTCACTGCAGAAAAGCTTGGAAATGACCTTTAAAAAGTAATTTGAAAACAGCTGCAGTTTCAGTTACTTAGAAATACTCTTTTAAATAAAATGCAAATTTTTTTACAAGATATAACTCTTAAATAGACTTGAAGAATAAAGAAACTAGATTAAAAAACTACATTAATGCAAACCCTTAATGAGTTTCTTCTGGTTTTGGCTGGAGTAGAGTTAATATGCTTCACAGAAAAGTAGCTGGCATGAGGCTGTGTTTAGGATTTCTGCTGGAAACAGTGCTGATAACACAGGGATGTTACAGAAATTACAGCAGCAAGGCCTTTTCTGCTCATCCTACCACCCCAACAGTGTGGAGACCGGGGGTGCACAAGGAGTTGGGAGAGACACAGCCAGGACCCCTGACCCCAAGTGACCAAAGAAGGGGTCATATCAGGGACCACAGGGCATCACGCACAGCATTTAAAGCTGGGGCAAGAAGAACAAGAAACATTTGGAGTAGTGCCATTTGTCTTCCCAAGTAACCCTTACAGGTGACAGAGCCATGCCTTTCTGGGGATGGCTGAACACCTGCCTGCCCATGGAAAGTGGTGAATTAATTTCTTGTTTTGTTTTGCTTGTGTGTCTTTGCTTTACCTATTAAACTATTTCAAACCATACGTTTTCTAGCTTTTACCCTTCCAATTGTCTCCCCATCCCACCATGGAGGGCAGTGAGTAAGTGGCTAGGTGGTGCCAGCTGAGGTTAAAGCACAACAATTTCTGATGGGGATCCTTCCATAAAGCTTGCAAAATGCTGAGAAGCTACGTCTGTTACACAGCTGCAGAGTTGCCTGTAGCTAAGAACTTGGGGAAATTTCAGCATGAAATTCAACTATGATGTCTGGAAAGGGATGGTTTCACCCAGAAGAAGAGATCCCATGCTTGCAGGCAGATTCTACATGCTTAGTTAAGATATTAATTAGTACTCAGTGTCCTACTGTCCAATAGCAAAGGCCAAAGGGCAATTTCAAAGCAGTCCAAGAGCTGTTTTATGATTACGGAAGCTCAAACTGATTGAGGTTGGGAGGCAGCTCCTGAGATCCCTGCTCAAGTAGGACCAGCCACAGCAGAAAAGACTGTGTCCAAACAGCTTTTGTCTATCTCCATAGTCATCTTTCTCTGACAAACTTCAAAGTAGCATTGTTTTCTTATGTTCAGATGGAATTTCAGGTTTTACCCATTGCTTCTTGCCTGTCAGTGGACACTAGTGAGAAAAGTCTGGATACCTCATCTTCATTCCTCTCACAATTCAGGTATTTATCCACATTGATGAGATCCTCCCAATACCTCCTGAGCCTTCTCTTCTCCAGGCTGAACAATTCCAAATCTCTCAGCCTTTCATCATAAGAAAGATGATTCAATCCCTTAATCAATTCACTCTTTATCTTTCAGGGAATGCAAACCTTAAAATAACCGTGCGCAGTATTCCTCTGTCCCAGCCAAAAGGTTGTACCCAAAGGTAAGTCCATGAAAGGCTTCTCCACAACTCTTTCATAAATTCTGAAAAGGAAGTGGAAAATAGAATCCCAAGTTGTTATCATTTAATTTACTCAGAGCTCAAATATTCCAAATGTGACAAATTCTCATAAAACAACACTCTTTACTTACTTATTGCAGTCCACATGTAAAATCAAGTGAGAGGCACTGATTGCTAAGGAAAGTCTGTGCCATTTATCATCTGCCAAAATGTATGGGAACACTTCTGTGTGGGAGCGATGACTGCCTGAACGATAATGCAACCTGATTTCATTTCGATGACCGCTGCTTTCCAGCTCCAGGTACCTGTACCATAAATGCATCATCGTGTCATGAACCATTCTTATCAGCACAGCAACATTTTACATAAGACATCTTCTCATCATCATGCAAGAACTATTTAAAAGAGAAAAAAAAAACCCAAGCAGATACAAAGTCAAAAGTAGACCCTTCTCAGATTTCCAGTGTCTCTCTTCTCAGTGGCAAATAATAGCAGGTTCCAACTTTCATGTAACTACACAAGATTTCAAGCCAAATATGTTTTCCTCTAACAAAACAATTTTCCGTAACATGATCTGAATTGCACTATTATAAATAATTGCCTTATACAAGTAAAGCACGATAGGGATACTCTGAAGGCATGAATGCAAAAAAGACAACCCCGAATATTGCAATAAGGATATCATTAGTAATTACCAAGGGAAGTAAGGACTGAGACTGAACACTGCTTTGTTTGCTTTTATATGTACTGTTACATCTTCTTTCATTTTCTGCAATAAAATTTCTCCAAAAATATATATATATAATCAAGAAATGCCAGCTCTTCAGAACAATTTATATATGTGTACATATTCGCTTTGTTAAATTAGTATGTGCATTTGCAGGCTGGGTGTATGCACACATATACACATTTATATGTGTATGGACATATATATGTAAATGTGGATATATCTATATAGCAAAAACCCAGAAGTGCAGCTGTGCTAAGTGAACCTAGCAGATTGCAAACACAAGCTTTGATAGTGAAATTCCAGATGTTCAATTTAAAAAGCACTCCATAACCAAACTCGGTTCTTAGACAGGCTGTCTCTCACATGTTGGACATCTTCTGGGAAAAAGCCTGACTAACCATTTGTCTTTTTAAAGTACCAAGTTTCTTATTTTTAAATTCCCCACGAAAATTTTTTTTACAGAGGAAAAAGGAGCAGAAATAGAAATTCTTTAATAATCATATGCAATCTAAAGAGCAAGGAAAATAACAGATGGGGCAAGATACACAAACTGGGAGAATGGACAATTCACTTTTTTTCTAATTCTTTTGCTACATCTGCAATCAGACATAACAGTGGCTTATAACCTGAGTGCACAATGTGTTCCTGGGTGATGTCATTTGCTTTAACGGGCTATCTACATTAAGGAATAGAAAAGACAATGATTGTGGTTTTGAAGAGTAAAAATGAGACCAAATCAAAATCTGGTACAATCATCATCTCTAGGAGAAGGCTGGGCTTACTGCACACCAGTGTTTCATTCAGGGTGTTCCACAGTGGAACGTGCCTAGTACAGCACAAAAACCACTAGTTTTTTGCAAAACCAGCAAAGGACAATTTCTTCTTCCTCCCCATTATTAAGAAAGCAGTTAACTAGAGTCAGACATCAATTTTGTAATCAATTTACCTCCTCATGGCCCAAAAATAATTTTTACATTGGCAAGAAGTGGAAACTAATTGAAGACCTGGCTGGAAAAATTGTACAATAGTGGCAGGATATCAGTCAACTTAATAACCTCCTTCCTAACTCAAGCTTCAAGAATAAAAATAAGGTTACTCTCAACCCAAATGAGAAGGAAAACACTAGAGATCTTGACTCCTCCAGCAACTTTCAAGTGTCTCCACCCAGCTGCAGAAAATAAATGGAAAACAAAAGGCATGAATATGTTGAAGCTTTACATCCTGGTAGAACTAAGAGCTCTCCTTCATTCCAAGTCAATAGCAGAACTGATGGCAGCACACAAAGACGCAGGCAGGCAGGGAACAAATTGCACTATTAGACATACAGTCACTACAGAAGGTATAAAACAAACACTTGTGTTGCCCTTATGCATGTAAGATAATGAAACCTTTTCAGATGAATCATGGATTTGCCAATAACAAGAAGACATTGCTGTACAAATTTCATGAATTAAGAACTGCTGAGAGAGGATGCAGACAATCAATGACGCTGTAATAAGCAAGGAAATTTTCCTACACAAAGCTGAACAGAAACTGTGGACACTTGTGGTTTTGTTTTAATGGTGATTAACACACTGTTTTGACATTCATTGACAATATCTTTTGTTCTTTCATTTGGTAAACTAACAAATATAACTACCTTTGAAATGAGAAAACATGCATCAAAATGAAAAAGAAAATAGCAGCCATTAGGAGAATTATTAGGAAAATCATTTATGGTTTTTTAATAATCTACAGAGGCAGCAGCAAAACAATTAGAAAAGCAAGTGAAATGACAGCCAAAGCAATATTGCTTTCAGCTTGAGCAAATGCCATGATACTGAAACACAGAAGTGAAAGTAAATCATTTCCACTCCATTTTTTACAAAATGCTGTGCTTGCTATTCCCCCTTTGTACATTTGTTTAACTGCCTGGATTTACATGGCTCTCTCTCAGCCTCATGAGTTTCAGGAGTTAGGACAAGACTCAGCACTGACAAACACATATGGGTGAAAATGCAAAGTCTGCCCACAGTGAGGCTTCTCATAACACCTGTGAGGCTGTGACACTTGGGTGCATGGTTTCCAAAGCTTTGGAAGAGTCCTTCAGAAAATATGCTAAGCATTAACAAACAGACCTGCATTTTAGAAATTCATGTCTGATGACAAAACCACTCTATAATTCTCTGTATGTTCAGGATTACTAATCATTTTAGAGAAAAAGGAGGGTGCTTTTAACTCCTGAAGGGCTTTCTCCCAAAGGAAAGAGTAACTGCATTGTACTGCAGTCTTGTCCTAGCCAAGAATCTCATTAATGAAAAGCTCCAGGAACCTCATCAGCTGAGTCACCAGTTCCTTGTCCACATCAGCCTAGCCTAGCCCACTCATTGCAGGGAGTACAGCAGCCAAAGATATCCCATTTTAAACATCACTAATGCTTCAAGCTCCAAGGTCTTCTGTGCTGCAGAAGGCAGCAGAAGGCAAATGACTATTAGAGTGAAAAATAAACCACAATGAGAAACCCAGTGCAACAGCAGAAGAGGCACCTCTCTTTCTAACATCCATAGTCTCTGTGGTTGTTTAATCAATACCAGCCTACTTGATCTTAACCCCAAAAAAAACCACACCCACCTTGGGTTAAACTTGGATTTAACTTCACAGGAAGATGATCTGTACTTAGGTTTTTCTATGTTCGACATGTGGAGAAGAAAATGCTAACCTGGAATAAAAGGCCACTACATCTCTGCAGACCACCCTGTGCGTGCACAATCATTGCAAAGGCAACAGCCAAAGCCACAGATCAGCTGCTCTGCTTGGAAACCAGCCAGACAGCGATCCCTAATGCACTGACTAAGGATGAGCCTGTCTTTGTAACAGGAAGAAATTTGTTTCAAATGCCCTGGAGGAATCTGAGACAGAAAACAGTGATGTTTGCTCTGCTGCTCAGCACTGGTCTGTTGTAACTTCTAGGTAAGAGATGGGAGTCAGCAGATCTGCTCCCTGTGGAGCTCTAATGACCATCCTGGCAAAGGGCATGTGGTCACGCCAGCCTGGGCAGGACCTGCTCTTTGGGAGGTGACAGACTAGCACAAGAGAGACTGGCAGTAGAAGTCAGGATGTACAGCAAAAAGTTAGAGATTTAGGAGGTGAAACACCAGATGATCCCAGTGCACACACTTTGTCTTTGAGAAGAGGGAGGTATGGCCACTCCAGCTAACAGGCAGTGCTGGCAACTCCAGGTCTTTGATGGCTCACTTGTCCATTTGGCATCCTTTCCCACACAACAAATGCACACACTTACTCCAAGCAGCTAATAATTTCAACTTCAATTTACAGCATGTAGACAAGTATTTCAGAAGCTGCTTATGAATTTAAGGGTGGTGGAGTTTTTTAACTTTTCCTACTCACATTTACAGGTATAATGCTAAAGTATTTCCTCATGGCTCTTTGATCTACACTGAAAAAAATGCAAATCAATAAAATTAAAGAGCATTATGTACTTAAAAAAATCCTTATCTCTGTTACTTATAAAAAAAACCTTTATCTGAAGATTTTTGCTATCTGAGTTCTGCCTTTTTGTTAGCTTTAATTACAAGAAACATTAAAAAAAAGGGGGTCCTACTTAGTAGACCTTATTCATTTCACAATAGCAGCAAGCAATTCTGCTAGGTGTAGATTATGAAGGTATAAAAGCAAATCATGCAGCACCACTTCCACATTCAGCAATGCATTATTTGCTATTTTCCATGGTATCATGACTGGGTGGCTAGAAGCGTGAGCTTTATTTTTCTATGTTTCAGAAGACTTCATTTGGAAGTAACACTAAGTGTTCTGAAACATTAACAAAACCTCACAGCAAAGCTTGTGGGGTCTAGGATGACATGCTTGCTAAAATGGGAGAGAGAGAGACCGAGATCAAATATAAGATTCTCTGAAATATCTTTCTCAAATATCTTTAATGCCATGATTATTACCTATATGAAAGCAGAGATCCCAGGTGAAGAGAACTCAAAAATTAGAAGAGGGTGTTACCCATATCAACACAGAGTGTATAAACAGCAGGACAGCAAAACCATCCTCTCAAATTTATATTATACCACTGGTGCCCCACTCCAACTCCTAGACATCTTGGTGATCTCTCACACTTTTTCCATGAAACTGGTGGGCTTTTCCACACTGACTGGTGGGAACAGGCCTGCGCCAATGCTGCTTCACAGACTGCCCTGACATCATCTGCAAGGGTACTAACTGCAGGAGACAAATGCTTGCCAAGAAGATGCTAACAACTATGCAAAATGGACAACAGCAGGCCAGTGCTCCAGCCTGAGCACTGTTTGGTTTACTAGCAAGCCCTTGCCTGGCACTGCCAACAAATCTGCATCACCACTGCATCAAGTGTAGGGGGAAAAAAAAAAGAGAATGACATTCCTCAGGGCACTTGTCCCAGGTGGGAAAAAAAAAACCACAAGTTCAGCTTCCTGACCCAAATCAGGCAGAGTAGAAATTAACTGTGAGGGGAAAATGCCTCTGAAGCACCCCAGTCAGATGCCTACTGATCATACTGGCATTTACACTTCTCTTGTTTATTTTCTTCCACCACAAAAACAGTCAACCACTGCAGCTTTGTTTCACCACAGCACTGCTCCTTGCACCGCATAACTATAGAGAACAGCTGTGGAGGAGGAAGGTGCATTCATCATGTGCTCAGGTGATGGAGCCCAGTGCTGGGACACACATGGAGGAACATCCGTGTTGGGATGCTCATGGGACAGAATAGCCAGGCAAGAGACAACTGGCAGAGCAGAGAGGCATCATCCACACACATTCACCTGCACAAACTACTACTGCACAGCTTCTCTAGACAGAAAGAAGCCACAGCACAAGGTAGCTGCTAGGACAGTGAGTTTGCAATACCCAGATGTGGAAGTGGAGGTTAGGAAACAAACAAGTGAGGCTGCTTAAATCCTTTCCATCACTGTGCCACTCAGTGTCTGTACCCAATTCAAACTAATAAAGCAGGTGGGGGAAAAAAATGTATGTCAATAGGATATTGTTCTTATCAACTCCTTGCAGCCCATCATCTGATTTCAGTGGGACTGCTGAGGTCTGGAAGCCTTTGCTTTGGAAGGCTTTGAAATCAAGTCCTTGCCTCTTGCCTGAGAGACCTCTCTGCTTACCTCCCAAAATGTGAGGTCAACCAAATCAGGGAGGCAAAATCTTGCCTTACCCTCACTGCAGTCTACACAGCTTCTGCTGGGTTTAGTGCTATGATCCAAGAGCCCATGGCCATCACAAGAGCAAGACACTCCAGCCCATCCAGTGTTAGTACTGGTGACAAGGCAAGGCTCCCAGATAGCCTTTCCATAACGCTTATGGGAGCTTCGAAGGAGCCAGAAGCAGGAACTGAGGTCTCACCAAGATCTTCAAAGCACTCCAAGGAAAGCTATTCTTGCAAAATGATGTTGGCTTCATCTTGGAAAAATTCAACCCCAATATTACAGCACATTGCCCATGCCATTCTTATGTGAGCCATGGATATGAAATCAAATTCACAAATTTTGAAATAATTTTGAAACGCTAACTCATGTCTTTGAGCAATTGCTCTTATTCCCCTCATCTCTCTCACTAACCCCATTTATCACTATATTTATTTCCATTTTGTTCTCAGTAACACACAGTCCCAGGAATATCAATCTCATCTGCCTGAAGCTTCCTATTCTACTAAAAATCAACAAGGGAAGAACTTCCTCAACTCAAACACTGTAAAAACAAATGGCATAAACCATGCCTCATTCCCTTTTCTTGACAGAGTTTCTCCAAGGAGAGCAAGAGGACTGCAAATACAATAAACAACTTTCTAGTAGATGTATTAGTAAAAGAAAAAGGCAGTTTCAACATAACTGTTTCCATTTCCTACCCCAAAAGAATACAGATTTCTTTGTTATTTGTTTACTCATAGAAAGTCTTATAAACAACATTGGAAGAATAACAAAATCTGTCAAAACTCACATATCATCTATTTCAGTGGGGGTTTTCAACGTCATAGAAAGGAAAAAAATCTTCTGTCTCTTATTCAAGAAGGCTTGTCACTAGTCTCAATTCAATAGGTTCCAGGTTCATATAAGCTTTCTGTGAGATGTGCTCACACAATTCACCCTGGATTAGCTGGTACTGCAATGATTTTCACTGGACAGGCTGGCCTCACTTGATTTAACAAAAGTTATGGAATAGTAAGGTACATGAACTATAGGAACTTACATCCTACTCCCTTTTTTTTTCTTTTTGGTCACAGAGTATAAACTAACTGAAGTAAAAAAAAAATACAAAAAAACAAATCCAAGCAAGAGTGACATGGTGTCAATCAATTTTATGATAACCTTTATAGCCAACACTTAAAGAAACAGGTGATTCCTAACACCACAAAGGCATAAAACAGAGTATAACACAAAACGGCTGCTTTACAAATATTTCCATCCAATCCTATACTGAGGGATAGACATTAAATCTCCCAAACCAATATAAACAAGGAACTTTTTTCTTTTGGGATAAAGAGCCTGGTCAAGCTGTCAGTGTTTACACAGAGAATTCTTTGTCCCACAGAATCTTCTCACGCACTGGAAAAGCAGTGAATGAATGAATGAATATATCTTTTTTTTTTACACCTTTGATGAAACATGCAAACTGCATCAAAAGAATAGAAAGCTGACACCAGAGAAGGTTAAAATCACTAGAGGAATTCAAAAGTGCTGTTATGAACAAATTGTAGAGGGTTAATAATTATTATCAGACTAGTAAGGAACAAAAACTAAGATTTAATACCAAAAAAACCAAATACAGAACAATATAACCATCCACTCTTCCAACAAAAAAATCATGGACTGTTCTAAACAGAAGAAGTAAGCTACTACCTCTTTTGGCACAGGGAACAGCCATATACAGCTTTATATACATATAAAGCTATGTATTTATGTATACACATATACATTCATATACAGCTTTGAAAATTAATCCCATATTACCTAACACCTGCTCTGCAAATATTGGTTTCAGTGGTAAATACTGGAAGCTGTTCTCAGTGTAAGAGTTTTGCAGCAGATTTTGTGGTGTCAGAGAGGACACTTCACACTGCAGTCCAGAAACACTGGCACTCATACATCAAAAGCAGGGAACGTACAGTTCCACCTCTATTTTAATACAATGGTCAAATGAGAGAACAAAATTCATGCATCGGGAATTCACCTCTGGTAACTTATCTCCTGGTAGCATAAATCAGTATGAGAGAAAATGTCATAGATAACTTCCTCCTACATTACTAAAAGAGGTTTGAAACTGTAGTGCAGTACAGCCCATTTGACGGCAGATAATCACAAGACACCAACTGCTGTGAAAACAAATACTAAGGAAGGCAGAAATTGAATAAATTAGTAGAGATACAAATTAAGGGTAGGAAATGCCTGTCTATAATATACTACTGATTTCAGTTCTCTGCTCCAGGATATAAAAAGCACTCACCAAAGGAAGAATCGTTAAACTACAACCTAGCAGTTTCATCCTTTAAGGGCCTAATATGCAGTATCTCAAGAGATATGAATGTAAGATTAGTTACTTAAAGCCACAAAACCACAAAAGGAGGAAAAAGCTTTATTATCATCAGTTCCTCTGCTGATGATTAAATGAAAATATATGATGGAATAGCAAGACCAAATATATATTACAACCCCATCAGAGAGCAAAATCCTCTCTCTGCTGACTCTTCCATCAAGAAGAAAGTGAGACAAATTCAGAAGTGAGGAGGATAATACAGCTTAAACAGAGATGAAACAAACAGCAGTGTTTAACAGTGTTTCTACTCAGACTTAAGGTAGCCCTTCATTAACACAATTAAAAATATTTACCTTGTTACCATGAAGTACAACACATTTTAGGCAAGGCACTGTCTGTGGTCAAGGTAAAGCCCTGGAGTTAAGAAGACATTTATAACTTCTGTCTTTCAGACATATGCCATATAAATCTGCCATATTTAAAAGATGTGTTTGCCTGCTTGAAATTCATCTGAACAATTACTGATGTGTGATTTGAATTCCCTGACAACACAAGAATTTTTTCTGAAATTATCACCACACTTTACCCAAAACTTCCACTGCCTGAACTCCTTGGCTGCTCTAATCAGTGGGGGGAAAAAGTGATGTCTGTGGAAATGTATGGGTAAGTTAGGAAAGGACAGTTACAGGTATTGTTTCAGACACTTCCACTTTAAGATTAATTTAAAAATATTTTAATATACTTAATACTAGAGAAATGCATAATCATTATAAGAGGGGACATCAACTTTCATATTCAATCAGGAAAAGATAAAAGCAATTAAGTAAGCATGAAAAGATGACTGTATTTTCAGTAGATAATTTCTGTGAGCATTTTTTTGTGGTGACAGCAACAGCCCAGCCTCAGCAAATGCCCAGGCCTGAGACTTATGTGGAGAATCTCTCTGATAGACCAAGCACAGCATTCAACACATGACATGAAATTGTGAGACCAGACCTGTCAACTTCTTAAGACCCAAAGCCTTAAATAGTTACATGACCATGTCTCGGTGCAAGTATTCATTTTTTATGATTCTCAAAAGGGAGCCAGCAAAAAGGAACAAAAACAACAATTACATAAAACTAGACAACACAGACTGAATCAGTAAACTCTGAATCACATAAACTATTTTAAGTTTATAAACAAAATTATAAAATTTTAAAAATCCTACCATTTTGAAAATGCCCTTGATGTAAATTCACATATTTGCACCAATGTCCCTAGACCCATGCAAAGACAGGATGAGTTTTTACATTGATTTATTTCCAAAAGCACAAAGTATGAATAAATGCACCTTTTCCCACTTTTTAAACATTTTTATTTTCTTGTACCATAGAAATGGTTTTACCCTAGAACCATTAGTTGCCTTGAAAGCTCTGTAAAATAAAGCACATGAAAAAGTACTTGTGTGATATTAATTACATCCTTCAATTACTGCCACCTTCTGCCTTCCTCATCACCGTTCAGCTCCTCACTGCAGAAACATAAGAGCTAATACTGACCTCTGTAAATTAGGAATATAGCTGCAAGGCAGCAGTTCAATGCTAGTGCAAAGTTTTTTGACATCGGTGTGATAAAAGGCTAAAGCTAGTGCAAAGGAGTGGAGTCAGGTCTGGCATTGCTCCTTTTCCCACTAACTAGGATGACTGCTGTGACAGAAATTTCCCAAGAAGTTGTTTAAGAACTGGAAGAACTGTTACAGCCAAGTCCCTGGTCAGAAGTGGGCAAGGTCAGAGATGGAGATCCCGCACTGAAGAAGCAACTATTTAATATAAGCCATCCAAATGCCTCCTTTTAACATCTACTTTCTGTTGTCTTTACTGTCATTCATCATAAAACATCAAAACCATAGGAGAAACTACACAAGATGCTTGTCTGGTTGCAGTATTACCCACACCTAGGTCAGCCCTCATTTTAGCACTGTTAAACTGAACAAACACTACTCTGGCACACAGACACCTTCCCATATATTCTAGCACAGAAGAGACCGGAATGTGCTTATTAAAAGCTTAAGGGCACCTCTAATGCCATCCAGGAGACATTCAGCTACCCCATGACAAGTTTGAAAATCCTTTTATAAACTTGGCATAATGATCCTTGGGAATGCTCTCCCTCTTCTTGTTTTGTGGTTTGTGTTTTGGTTGGTCTTTCTGTTTGTTTTTTTACAAGCAGCTAAATTGCAGAAGATGGGGCCTCTGAGAAACAGAATAGAGATTGACTTGGAGCATCTTCCAGCACAAAATAATTGTCACCATGCTTGCTAATGAAAATTTGTACACTCATGTAAAAGGAACAGACATTTTGCTGTGCTTGAAATGTCTTTTTTTTTTTTTTTTTTGTTATTTTGCAGTGAGACTGTCAAGAAAGAATTATGGGACTGTACACAAGAAAATAAAAATAACTAGGAACCTAAAGCAGAGATCACCTGTTTCTCATGCTAATGACAGTTTAGAAAGTGCACATTTGAAAACTCCTTTTTATTCTGTCAGAGAATCATAGGGCAGTTATCTTTAATAGCTATTACTCAAACAGCTGTATAAAAAGTATCTTATATCTCTAGCAGTCTTTATTCTATCAAAAGGATAATCCTTCAATGCTATGTGTCATTCACTTTAATTTTTCAAGGCTGACAACATTCTGAGTAGAGTGCTCTGCCATTCATGGGAAGATGTAAACTCATAACTGGAGGATTTATTTTCTTTTTAAGACTGCTTATATTGTTAAAAACAATGAAGAGCTGGATTTACAGGGCCAGGCTTTGTCAATCAGTGTAACTATAGTGACATGACAGTTTTACACTAGCTGAGAATCTGGTCCTTGTGCTTATGAACAATAGAGAACTGGCTTTCCATGCCCTTGGTGGTAAGAGATGTGTAAAGAAAAACCCTTCTTGCCCTTCCCTTGTGACTTTTTATGAACGTGCACAATGTGCCTATCCAAACACTGCAAATATTTAAGAATCATCCACTACACAACAATTTTGTTCTAATTTATGTTCAAATTTTTAATGCATGAATTCATATACTTTCATTAGCCAGCAGACAGGTATCAGTACTTACCTGTGATCTAAATGGTGAATAGAGAGAATAACCCCTGAATTCAAATGGGCTTGTTTTAAGGTCACCAGAATTGTGAATTCACCTTTATTTCTTAACTTCTGAAAAAATATTTCAGCTGTTTCTGGAGATGCCTTCACATTTCTTGAAGTATCTAAAATAAACATAAGAAAAAACACTCAGTATAAAATCCTATGTTACTTTACATCCTTATTCAAAATAACAGGCTATTTCTGAGAAGCACAACTGAACAGACAGGCAAAAGCAAGGACCAAAGTATTTAAAACATTAGTTTTGCATGCAATGGGAGACATTTCAATGAAAGAGAACACATTTTCTAGGACACCTATTCTATTCTGGGAGCAATGGTGTTTTGTTTTGATCCAGGGTCATAACTCTTACTTTCCTCAGGGATGGCCAGATGGTACCTTTAATATCTCATCCAAAGTTTGGGCTCACTAGCAGTGAAGCACAGTGACAACACTAGACATAAGCCTAAATCCGGACACGTGACCTGAGCAACTTTTTAATGACTTCTAAAATATCTTATGCCTAATAGCATAAATACACAAATAAATATACTAATTTGAAAAAAAAAAACAACAAACAATTTACTCAGCTTTAAGTAATAGTTTAAAAATCCATGAAATTTCAAAATATTTTATCACTATTTCATTGCTCTATACTCCAGTTGGGTGGAGTTTTCCTGCTGCTTCTTGCACAGTATGTCATGAACATTTGTTAGAGTAGTGGCAAACATGCAATAAAGATTTTACTTTTAGAAACCAACACAATGCCTAGACTGATGAAATATTTCTACTGAATTTGCACATAACATGCATAGAAAATAAAAAAGGCCCAAGCTTAAGATGTCTAGAGAGATAATTTACAAAATAATATGTCAAATGCTGGAAAAGTAATTCCCAATCTTCAGAATACATTATACAAGAAAAAAATTAATATACATTTTTAATGCACAAAATCAATTCATTAGCATGTGTAATCAGCTGTGTAAGAATTAAATCAATTCACAAGCTTCTTGTCACAGCAATTTGACCATTCTGCTCTACTTGGGAACACTAGCTCAGGAGCAGCAGTAGAGAGCTAAGAGCAATAGAACTGGTGATTTTCTTTCGGCAACACTGGAGCTGAGCTCTCAAGTAAATCACTCTCAGCTTACACCACTGTTCTTGAAACAGTTTTATTCCTTAAATTGGAACTATGAAAATGCTGCTCTCTATTAATAACAACAGTTTATTTTGGCTTTCTGATCAGGATTTTTTTAATATCTGTTTAGGAAATGCAACAACCTGTGCAAATGTGAAGTCCTAACCAAGTTCCTGAACAGTGTCGCACCTGGTTGAATTCCATCTGTTTTTCACAAAGGGAAACCCAAAAGGGAAAAAAAGGAAAAGTTAATTTCTACCAAATTTCTGTGATGCCTTCATAAGCAACTGATGAAAGAAAGCATATGTTTAATACCCCCACCCTTAAAGAAGGCCAGCCCATAAGTTTATAACTATCCCCATCTTCTACAGGCCCTTTTATTCCAACTAGAGCTATTGGGATGCAAACACTGCGCTACAGATGGCCTGTGCTTTCACAAGGAAACAAGCCCTCACCATCACATGGAGCTCTCCAGGGCCACCCCAGTCATCACCACTGTGTGACAGGCAGGGGAAACACAGAGCTGCCACAACACCCACAAGGCAGGAATAATTGATGAGGTCTCTTCATGTCACCAGAAACATTACCTGATCACTACACTAGATGAGAATTTTCCATCCTTTATTCTATAAAACCTTACCTGGGTACCCTATAATCATTCATTGTTGCCTCAGATAACCTTATACACAGACAATAGCATCAAGACCTGATTGCACCATGCTGGCAGCCTATATACTAAGATTACCATCACACTAACCTCTGGAATGTTACATTGCCAAAACACACAGCCATTGTTTTGGTATTGCCAATAGGTCAGATCATATTTGCTGCTCTAAAAAGCTACACAGCCTTTTGAATTATTACTACTCTTATGATGCACAACACTCTTTGCTCAGGGCAGGCACCAGGTGAATCTTTTAAAAGCAAGATGACTGAAAGGTCCTTGATCTGTCAGATCCATTCTTTTCACACTAACACAAGAGTGCAAATCCCTCCTTCCAATTGCCTTTGAAAACTAACAGTAGGTGCTTGATAGATCACCAGCTGTGCTCAATAAATATTGCTTCAGGCTGCTTCTTGATATTTGGCTCCTAGTAATCAGTTTAAGACCCAACAAAAATACTTTACTGGAACTGGAGTTCTTCCATAATAGCCTGGAAAAATCAAACTGGTATATCTCAAACAATAATTTGCAGTTTCTCAATAGTTACATAAAAACCCCATACTGTGAACATTTCTAATACACAAAACCAAAGGCATAAATCTTTTCAACTTAGAGTGCAGAAATAAGGAGAGAATTAATAGTTTGAATGAGAAATTTATCTCTAACCATGATGTTTTGGGTTTATTTTCCTAGAATATTCCATGTGTTTGGTTTGACCACACCACAACAAATCACAAATCCATAGTGTCATCACTCCATCTTTAACTTACAAAAACATGAAAGTGACAATTAAAGAATCAAAAATCCAAACTCAAATCATGTCTCAGTCCTTGTTCAGGCTAGATCCTTTAATATCTAACATTGTAAAGCAGCCTGGAAGCCCAGTGAAGAAAACCACTGACCCTAAGACCTGCAGGAACAGAGCCCTTCAGAAGACAAGCTTAGAGGCTGCCTGTGCTCCCAAAAACCCTCACTATTAGGAGACATTTTCCCCTCTCAGAGACAATCTGCAGTCAGAGCTCTGCAGCAAACACCAATACCACACCAGTGTTTCCTGGAGATGTCAAGAGCAGACAGACACTGTCATTTCAGTCATGCACATGAGATAATAACTGCACTTTATCAAAGATAGCAAGTAACTATCACCAAGACTCACTCCAAAAGTCCAAAGGACTACCAGTCCAAATGGGTATTGGAGAAAGAAGCAGTTTTATCCTTTGTCATCACCAGCATTTGACTGGTCTCATCAACCTTGTGGTGATAACTGCATTCATAAAAACAGAAGAGGAACTATTGGAGGCAACTGATCCACTCTTAACTAGTCCAGCCATGCCTCCTCACAAAAAAAAAAAAAAGTGTTGGAAGAAGCCACAAACAAGTTATGAGAAGTAAGCAGGAAAATTTCCATACACAGCACCAGCAGCATACCAAACCACACAGTGGAGAGACTTAGGACAATCCATTCATTACCATTCCTTTCCAGTCCACAATAAAAGAAAACAGTTATTAAATAGAATGCATACATTTTCCTAGCAAAGGATGGTCTCAAATTCTTGAAGAGCATATCAAAGTAAACATACAGTACAACTGAATTATAAAACAATTCCTGCAGAATAGTCTTTGAAGGAGGCATTCTAACTAATTGAGCTCCACAGTTTGTTTCATGGGCACATAATCAGCTTTTAATAGCAGGATCTATAAATCAATTCTGCATCTGACTGTAGCTCTGCTGAACTCTCCAAATTAAATTCTAGTGCTTTGCGAGAAGAAAGAGGGCTGAAGGCTAAAATGTGGCTGAAAAATATAATTGGCTCAATTTTTGTTTCGGTTTCCTACACTAGTAGGGATGAGTGTCACAGGCACATATTCACATCCTGTCACTTTCCCATATTCAAGTTTTCGGTTAATATTTTCATAACTAGGGATTTCACACAGCCTTCAAAGGGCAACTGTTTACTTTATATGGTTCTTTCATTTAGGTAACAAATAAAAACTAAACTGCACCCAGCCAATGGGGCAGCATGCAAAGCCACTCGAAAAGCAGAATCTTTACAGGGCTGACAGACCACAGCAGGATTTTAAGTGGAGCACAGTGCATTCAAATTTAGGAGCTGCATTCCTCTAATGAAAAATGAAGATATAAAGTAAAATAACCTTTATTAGACCAAAGCCTTGCTAGACGTGGTATGAATTAAATCCTTCAGTAGAAAGGCTGGTTGTTTTGCTATTTAAACTGATACATAAGATCTGCTCATAAAACATTTTCAGCTACTTTATCTATAAATTTTTCTATTCCCACCTCAAAGATTCCCAGTTGTTTCACAGAGAAGTGCAAAAAAAGCAGCTGTAGTTTTCCAAACCCAAGTGAACCTTTTTTGGATTCCCCAAGGTTGTCGGAAGGGGCTCTGCAAGGGTTTGGGGGAAGGTGCTGCAGCTCTACCTGAATTTTAAAAGATTGCAGTGGGGTAAACACTAGCCCTGTAAGATTCCCACTGGGGCCATTCCCAAGGGCTCAGGAGCACTGCCCAATTCCCAAGCCTGGGTGAGTTCCAGGACTACAATTGAAATGTAGTCAGGATACCACCCGGTAATCCAGAGCTCTGTGCACACAAGCACCCCCCGTAAACTGGATCCAACCTGGTGTCCCCAGCACAAACACTCACAAATGTCAGAAACAAGGACTCTAGTAATTAATTTCCCAAGTGGCATGATGAGGATCTTGGGATACCTCACAGGCTTTTTAGGGACATAGCCCACAAACAGCCCTTGCAGTTTTGACACCCCCATGGTGTGGTGTGTCTGCCTTATTTCCACTAAAACGCTTCAACAAAGAAGCATGCAGATAGAAATGCAGTGGATGAGAAGGAGAAAAGGAAGAGGGCAAAATGCTCTTCAGCTGAAACTAAACAATTGAAACAAAAACTGACTTGAAGCCAAATCATTAAATCAAATAAAAACAAGGGGGAAAATGTCACAGTTTGTTCTCGAAGCATTTGGGGAGGTTCCAACTGCCTTTGCTTTGTAGCTTCCTCTGTTCTGAATGTCAGCTACCTTGGTGTGTCATCCAGCAAGGGCTTTCCTCCAGCTCAAACCATATGCAATGTCCCCCAAGTCACAATGGACTAACACAAAAGACTAGAAGACCTCCTTCTGTACACATTTTTCCCCATTATATTGGTTGTTCATTCTTATATCTTTAAAAAACAGTAACCATATCACTACTGGCCAAAACTGTCTCACCTATATGCTACATACTTGGATGTTTAAAGTCATTTTGGCACAGCTGAGAACATAAATCCACTGTGGGAGAAGAGGAGGGAAGGCTACTGAGAGTCTGGACAGCTAGGCTTGAATAGGGACAGTTAGGATAGACTTTGAAAATCCATGACTATCTGTGGAAAACGACAGCTCTAATATAACACACGTTCCCTGTGAACTGACTATAATAGCACTGAAATCTGCCTAGAAGCATTCTGCAAGAGATGATACAAAACAAGTTTGGCGGTGATTATTCTAGTGGCTGGGTTAAGCCTCTGAGCTTATACACTAACCAGATGCTTCTAGAAACCGAGGCAAGTCAGATGTGACTGAATCGTTCCGCCATGGACTCGGTACCACGGCTCTCTCAATCTCAGTCTTAACCTGCCAGAGCACAATGCTGAGACATTTACACATCTTTCATCTTTCCTTGGGCTGTTGTCCCTTCAGCAAGGAGGGAATTTGCACCAGGACTACAAGAGGGAAGAATTTCCTGTAATGTAAAGCAGTCCAGCTGCACTGCAAAAAGTCAGGCATGCTCCTCAAAAATGTCAGGTCCATGAAGAAGAATTCCATGACTATTGGACACAGTAAGCAAAAAAATAAATAAAAGATAAATAGTTATAGAAAAGGTTCTAGTGACTGCTAGTGTAATAGCATATTTCTGACAATTTTCCCAACCTTTTGCAAATGACAGGATAAGAAACTTAGGTTTCTTATCACAGGCAAACCTGAACTTTGAACATGTAGGATTCCAGATTAGAAATCTGTATTCCCAGCACAGGAGGCTGAAATAGCTGATTTACTAATAAGCAATACAGATCCTGCCACACTAGATTGTTAATAAAACAACTCCTACTGAACTGCCACAGAAAATGAAAATGTGCTCTCCTGAACATCTCTGAAAGGAATTTTACAAATGTATAGATCAACACACAGGGAAGTGCCATACATACAAAAGTACTATCAGGGATTTTTAAAGGCATACATGATACAGAAAACTTCTGTCCCGTGTACCCCAGAAATACTATCCCTTTCAGAGAAGTTGTCATCATGCTAGATACTATCATCAGGAGAGAGGGTGCTACTCACTGGGGACCTATTACATGACAGCAAAGTAATGAAGATAAAAGATTTCTGTTCTAGTTACTGAAATTCCACTGCTAGGAAATTAAAATGTGTGCTGCATGGTATGCTCCACACCATGTATTTATTATTGTGATGCTTTCTGGTGATTTATAGGTTCCAGATTATCAATTATATGATGCAATAGGCCTTTTGATTACCAGTTTTTCCTAGCCTATACTCCAACACTATTCTTAAATCCTTTTTAAGTTTTAAAGATGCTTTTTTGATTTGATTTTTTTGTATGTGTTCCCTCATAGGTAGAATCACATACTGCTACTTAGAATTATGTTGTTTAGGTTTTTCCCAGCCAAGACTGCTATAAAACCTATTATGTTTGAACAAGGACACTGATGGAGCACAGAGTGGGACTTCTTTTGTTTCTTCATTTCAATATCTAAAAGGTTACAGGCTATAGCTTTATAAATATATATGTGTATATAAATATGAACTCCCTTTGGGCACAAAACAGCTTTTTAGAAGCTGTTTTGAGAACACCTTGAAACCTGTGGAGAAAATCAAGCCTGCCTTGTTTTCCTTGCAGCTGCCATCTGTGGCATATGCACCTAGTTATGCTTGGTTGCCTACTGTCACATGAGCACTTTGTGTCAAACTGACCTAACAACAAACAGAAATATCACACCAAGAAATGCTGTTAACACTGGGACATTGAAGAGCAGAAGAAAAACAATGCAATATCTTCCAGCCCTACCAGTACTGTAATAAGGGCATGACACACATGAGAACTGCTAAAACACTGATTTTATTTTCAGTTCCTCATTGTATATAGCATGGCCAGGATTTTAACAGTTATTCAATTCAAGGCAAAAGGGGAGGACAGGAAGAGGAGGAGGAGGAGATAGTGTTGCCAGCCTTTTCCAAATTAAAAGGCAGGCTACCAAAGGTAAACAAAGCCCAATCAATTAAAAACAATCAAGTATAAACTTAATGGCAGTAATAAATCATGGAAGCAGATTATTCTAGATAAAGATCAAGCTGCATTACATACCCTACTCCTCTCTCTGAAGATGTGACAACTCAAATTCTCAAAAATATCATATTCCAGTGGTGAACTATCATACAATGGCAGACTGTATAAGATCAGCACCCACCATGGCATCCCTGAATTAGGATCATGCTTGGTGTAGGCAATCCAACACCCTCTCAGCAGCACACCACGTCTCCCCCTCACTTGGTTCTCACTGTGCAAGTGTCAGTAAGACTTACTCATGCTCTCTGCTCAGTCATTTTCTCTCAAAAACTCCTTTTGCTGTGACAAGTATGCAGCTCCTGAGGACCTAACTCCTACAGCCTGTGTTCCACAGATTCATTTAGGCTGGAAAGGACTTCTTGAGATCATCTAGCCCGACTGTAATCATTTGTGGGTGACCTAGAAGGTTTTTCTCTATAAAGAATCTGTTTCTCCCTCTTGGTAGTGATTTGGATCTCTCATCCTAGCTTTCCTTCATCTCTGGCTTTCTAGGGTATAACTGGTTTTGCCCATATTAGGGTTAATTGCCTTCAGCTAACCAAAACCCTGTGTATCAAGAATTTAAATGCTGATTTCTTTTCACACAACACAATGGTGAGCTTAAGAAAGCTTACCATATGAGATCATTTTGCAGATGACCACAACCATGCAGTTTGCATGAAAGATTAACTTCTGACCCAAGAGAATAGCCAACAGTCACTGACACAGATAGAAAGTGCCAGAAAAATTTGTTTCCTAACAGCAAAAATAGGGCAGGCCAGGGGGAGGGAGGCAACCACTGCAAAAAATTGTATCTGAATACGGACACATTCAACACCTCTGTTGCTAGCCACAGGCCTCCAGCAGCAGGCTGAGCAAACAGCAGCAGATGGGGGGAGAAGGCAGGAGACTGAACTGTAAATAGAATTCAAGCAGAAACAGGAAGCGGCAGAGAGACCACACCTGAGGGTAGAAGTAGGATGCCAATAACACCAACCATACTGGCATAGTTGGAAAAATCTCCACTCACAGGATATTGGTTCTGATGCCAGAAAAAGGAAAGATTAGGGTTTTGAATTGGGAACATCAAAGAGGAGAGATACCAAGGAATACCATATACACAGCTCAGCTGAGAGCAGGGCAGACAGGTAGAAAATACATGAAAGACTTAAACCAACCATTACCAGAGATTTCAAGAAAGCTGGGAAAGACCAGAGTTCAGATTCTCCAAAAGTTCTTATTTAAGTCAGGTATTAGTGGAGTCCATGCTTCTATGAATGTGCCCACTACCCCTGATGAATCAGCTACAGATTTAAACTCATGCCCAATTTATAAGCTTGGATGGGTTAAAATTATAAAATGTTTCCAGGCTTTATTTTTCTCTTCTAGGTTTATTTGAGTCAGGCATCATCAAAACACATGTAAGTGCACCAAAGAACAAGTTTCAGGAGAAGACAAAGGCACTGTTCTGATAATTGTGTACCAGGTATTTGATGCTACTTTCTGTCTTTGCAAAACTCTCCCTGTACTAGATCAGTTTCACCAACATCCCCACTCTCCAGAGTACAGAAAGACTTAAAGGGTCATCCACCCATTCCTTAGCCTATTACCTGAACAATTATGTACAATGACTACAACACAGCTAATGTTTCCTAGATATTTTATTTCATACTATCGTCTAAAAAAAAGTCAAAACTATGGAGATTTCCACCACTTCTCTTCAGCAGCTATTCCTCAACCTAAACTAGTTCTGTGTAAAAGTCTCCTTTTATCTTAAATCCTCTCAATTTGTAGTATCATTACATTACTCTTACCTCTAGCTCTTTGAATAATAAATAATTCCTTCATTTTAAACCTCTAAGAATCTTCTAATACTAAACACTTATCATGCAACACTTTTGTCATTTCTTGGACAAGTTGTACGTGCTCAAGTTCTTTCAAAAGCTTTCTTACTAAGCCAGCCCTTTTGTTACTGTATAATCAGGTTTGCTGTTTTTCTCTTCAGTCCCTGCAATTCATTGATATTTTTCTGAAATGCAGAAACCCAGAGTGAATGCAATAACCCAGATGCAGTATTTTTTTAAAATTCAACCTCCCAGATCTCTTACTGCCTTATGCTTTCCTTAGGCTAATTGTGTATGCAGGGATTCCTAATCAGAGCAACACTGAACAGGGTACACAAGGTTTTCCCCAAGTCTGCCCTCTTCCTTGAATGAGAGCTGAGAAAATCTAGGGACTTTCAATTTTGAGGCATATTACTTAATGTTACAGAAAATCTTAAGAGTGCCTTTGGAACAGCTGGGGCACAATATGCAAATGTATGCTTAGGGAGCTATTAAAACACAGATTATTGACCTCAAAACTAGAAAAGATCCTTTGGAACCCTTCTGGATCATTACACAGCTGTATCTAGAGACTGGTGGACTTTCAGACAGACTCAAGGCTGGTACATGTCATCTTCTCTTTTAGGATAAACACTACAGATGTTACCACAATCTAATTATACTTAAATAAGCATTTATGCTGGGGAAATTGTATAAACATTGCTCTAACTCTACAATTGGAGGTCTTTTTCTTATTATACTCCCTGTTTTAAAAGAAGGAAATAGCCACTCAAATTTCACTAAAAGAGTTCTCAGTTATGGATCGCTAGCAATATTGATTGTAATGGCTCCCTTGGAAACATTACAGTCTATCATAGCAAAGTTGGTGCTGCAGCAAATATGTTAATCTGCTAAAAGCCTTTTGGACATTGTGTCTTTGGAAGTCTCTTTTCGGTCTGCTGGTCCTTTTAGAACATTTATGCCCATTGCTTTAACACCTTGCAACAGCCCAGAGCTGCGAGCAGCAGTTCATGAGATGACTCAAGCTAAAAGTCAATTTTCTAAGTTTGTGTGTCTCTCTGAAGTCATCAGCATCACACACACCCCCAAAAACAAAGTATGCACCAAAAAAGAAAAGCAACTAACAAGTTAACAATAAGAAATATTTTGCTGTAAAATTCTTCCATGTTGAAAATGGCTACAAGAAATTATTTTTTCTATCTAAAATATCTAAGTGAACATTCATAGAAGGTGTTTATTGTGGAAAACATGTCCAGGCAAAAAAATTTAAAAACTAAAATACCCTTTCTTATATTTCTCCTCAGATTTTCCTGAGAGGAAATCATTTGGACAATGCCAAGATGAAAAAAAATATAATTTCTTAAACATTGAGACAAAATATAGAGGAATTTAGGCAAAATACACGGACGGAAAAAAAAGAAAATCTAACTGTGAAAAATCCTTTTTCACCCTTCATTCAGCTGTAACTTAGCAATACAGGTAGGAGAATACAGCTGCTTAGTGGATCTGCACCTTGGCACAAAACCAAACAGGATGAAATATAGGGAAGAGTCACTACAAAGAAGTAGAGTGTTCCATGACAGCTATATAAAATTTCCAGCCCCTATCCAACCCTTTTGAATAACTTACGAACTCAGTCCTGTACCTCCCTTAAGTCTCAGTGGAAACAGTGAAGTTAACCATACTTGGAGTTATTTTTCCAAGGTAGCACCTGTATACCCTGGAGGATACAGACTAGAAGAACATAAGCTGGGGAGGAAGGGAGAGTAGAAAACCTATTTCCCACATCTTATAAGCAAGAAGTAGGGGAAAAACAGACACTGAAATTGATCTAAAAGGGATGCGTAGGAAATGCTGCTGTCCTTTGTGACATCTCACTGGAGAATGAGCCATGCTGCAGTGGGGGAAGAAACCATAAAAAAAAGATTAACCTAGCAAGTGTCAGGCACACTTTGTGACTACAGAACTATGCCACAGCAAAAGTAATTACATAAGGGTAGAGAGACCTCATTTTCCCCAGTCACTTCCTCTTGCTAATTCAATCCTCCCCCAGCAATACTGAAAGATGCACTTGACAGCTATCTAGAAGGGTCACTGTCCTCTCTCTCAGGGCACATGTGCTGGGTGTGCTGGGTTCTCTCTGGCACACAGGACAGATGCTGTCCCGCTGTCAACATCACATCTTTTAACTTCAGCCAACACCATTGCCCCCTGCCACACCACCAGGAGAGGCTGCCAGGTGAGCAGCCATCTGCACCTGCCTGCTCTTGATGGGGACATCAACATGGAGAGAGGCTCTTTGGCCCCACTCCTCCAACCATCAGGTCTCTTCTCACCCACCAGGGTTCTGCCCCACATGCCCACACCAACACCATCTTAATGTATTCCCCTTTCATACAGCCTTAGAGTTGATGTGCATCATACTCATCTTCAGATTTCCAACAAAAATGCCAGGCTGAGCACTGAGATAATACAAGCCTTAACAAGGATTTTGTAGTTGCAATATTCTAGAAGAGGTCTCATTGTAAAGGCAGAAAGAAGCAAGTACAGTTCTGTCTGCTGTTAATCAGTATGAATTCTTTGGGGCAATATTGAATGTATAAACAATTCATGGTTATTTGCATTAACCTGAACAACCAGACACTCATTAAAAAAAAATTTAGAGATTCATCATTGTCACAGGGACTTAAATTTGTTCCAGGTATCAGCTACAACCTGGCTATGAAAAGCACAGGTTCAAATCCACAAGAACACAGTAAAACACAACATTGCTTTAAATGGAGTCGCACCCCGCTGATAAATAAATTCAGGTATTAATTCACTCCAAAGGCTGAAGTATCAGAGACTGGACATGTTAACTGTCCTACAAAGCCCAGGCAAAGCCACCAAAGTCATGCTAGAATTTAACAGACTGAAAAGTGACAAGAGCCCATATCAAGACACATGGAAAGAGATGCAAGAAAAAAGACAAAACCAAACAAAACCCCAACAAAACAAAACCTAATAAATAACTAAATAAATAAATAAAAAACCAACAACAACTAAAGGCTCTAAAGGGAATATTTAATCTCTGAGATTATTACCTTTCCCTCCTCAGAAAAAACCCACTGCAGAAAATCAAAAGAAAACAAAACAAAATTTAAAAAAGGGCAACAAAAGAACACTTTGTGTAAAGTAACTTTCCTCGGGATCAATAATGACAACTTTTAGAGCAGAATGTAAAACAACCTTGTTGCTTGCCACTTATACTTCTGTGATACTAATGCCTCATACACACTCCCAGCCACAGTATTTATTAGAAACTTTCAGCATAAGACAGTTGCAAATCCCAAATGCCACAGGCCAAGTTTTATGTAATTCCTTAACATTACTTTGTATCAGCTCTGCAGTAATGACTACATTCAGGGATTACAAATTTTTCTTCTCTCAGTTTCTGTATCTGCCATACATTATGTTCCCATTCATTTCCCATTTCTCAGTCTACCCTCCACTGTACAATTACAAGCATCAATCAGAAGCTCAAGATATTTAAGTCTTTTTCCCATAACTTTTCCCCCTTTATTTTACAGATAAACCAGCACAACCAGTTAGCAAGGAACACAATCTCCAGTTCTGGGCATATTCATGAATATTCAGTAGGGGTAAATGCATCCTAGATCTCCATGCATTAAAATTCATGGTTTAGGATGGAAAATTGATGCAGGATCTTTACATCCCATCTCCTTTTTTGGGCAGGGTCCTCAAGCAGCAGACACTTCACAAACACCACCTCTTGCTACAACTACTCTTTCCCAGAAGAGGTTGCTGAATATTAAGTTCTTCTGGAGCAAGGGTATGTCTCAGAGGAGCAGCTGGACCAGCAAAAGCAGTCCAGCTTTTCAGGGCTCTCCTGCTCTCCTTCAGCACCCAGCCTGGCTCCCCAGCAGCATAAATCACAATCCTGGCAGTGCCCTGCCACAGTGGTTACTGTTTGCACAGGTGCAGAGGCAACTTCAGAAAGTTTCAGAAGTGGAAGGCGGCAAAGGGAAAGCTTATCCTGTTATTCCAGATATACCAAAACCTTTCTGGCTACCACATTGTCTTAGAGCAATTGCTTACATTAGGCATTTCTAACATCAAAAAAACATGCTAGTGCCTACTGAAATTAAACTTGGATTAAAACTTTTGTTATCCAGACAACCTCTATGATGGAGGTCTCACATTTTGAGGATTCAGTGCTTTTGAGAGAAACCAGTTTGCATTCAAGACAAAAGAAAAGTTGCAGATAGGTGTTCACTCTGCAGTCAGCTAAGCCAGTTGGCAACATTAACATCCTCATTCCCAGCTGTTACCACTCCTCCGGGAGATGGGTACAGCTGGAGAAAGGGGATTTTACAGGACTCTCTAATCCATGTCACTGCAGTCAGCCAGGTTCGCTCCTGAAGCTGGCTGGTTTTGCCATCAGCAGACATGGGAACACTCATATAATCTCTTGCTTTAGAAGAGTTGTGGGGACAGTAACCTCTAGCTTCTGGGCAGTGCTGAGCAGCTGGGAACTGTAATATTTTCAGCAAGCTCAGCTGGAACCTGGAGAAAACATCTGTCCATAATTTCAATGACAGGTGGCAAGGAAAAAGCAGTGTGTGTGAAATGCATAGGCAATGTAAATACTGTTTCTTTGACAAAAAGTTCACTCACTTCTGCTTTTAAGGCTTTATTTTTAGCTTCTTTATTTAGCAAATGCCCAGAGATGACATCATGAGATAGAGTGAACTTTCCAAAGGGATACAAGATAGAGTAATATTGTCTTGCTAGTATTTTAATATAACACACTAATGATCCATTCATACAACAACAGGTAACACACCACTTTTACCAAGAAGCCTGTTTTAGGGGACTTTTTTCTGCCTGCATTTTGGATCAGCCAGCACCAATTCAAAGGACAGTACTTCCAAGTCCTTTCATTCATCCCACTGACAGATTAAATTATTTTTTATTATTTTTTAAAATATTATAGCACATCTTGATCCCCATCAGAATATTTTATATCCCCACCATATTTTGCCTCTAAAATTGTCCTTCCTATGAATAAATTCCAAATTCTGTATTCAGAGACATAAGCTCTCGCATTTTCATAATTGATATGTCCTTTTTTACCTTTTCCTTAAATACATGTTTCTGTGTTTGTAACCATCTGACTGCACTCTTCTGTCCACCTTTTAGCCTTCCCTTTGAGCAGAATATACATCTTTTGATGGGCATATATTGTCCTTACACATCACCTGGCTTTCATTTTTGTAGCCTCTCCTTCCTTGATTTACAGTGTACTTTCCACTCTCCACTGGTGCTGGAGGCAGTTGGAAGGTGTCTCAATTACTACACACACACACTCTCTCTTTGGACAGTCTGATGAATAGTACCTGCTCTCAACAAGAGAGACCCAGGAAGACTGTCAAAATGCTCTAACTATGAAGTACATATAATACAGAATTTAAAGGGAGGGTGACAAAATGTTATTGCCTAGTGAAATGCCAGAGGAGACCAGGTTACTCTTGCAGTCCTTCTTTAGACTGTCACACCTCAGAACACCATTTCCAGCTGAAAAACCTGGCTTCACTGGGACCTTTCATGAGCTTAGTGTTGTATCTCCTAGCACAGACTTGAGTCAGTCATCCAAAACCCTCATCATCCTTCAGCATCCCTTGCTGTGGTTTTGTCTACTTCTTCAAACTCTCCTGCAGTTACATATGCAACATGTCCTCTTGAAGCAATATGATTTCCATATTTTCATAGGAAAATAGATACATTGGACTTTTATCGTCACCCATCTCCTTAAATCGCATTAATGCGGTATACTTAAAAAAAAAAACTATAAAAATGACAATGTGTATTTCTCCAAAAGCTTTCTTTAACTACATTAATTACACTTCAGTCCACCCATCTGGTTTGGGCTTTATCCAAGTGTCATCCCTGTTTTACAAAGGGAATAACAAAGAAAATTTCACTGACTTATGTCAACAGTTGCCAACAGAGAGATATTTGGGACATAGATATTCTGACTTCTGTTCTCCTGCTCTGACCAGCAGAGGAATAATTTTCCTCTCAACATATTTTGACATAATACTATCTGCTGTTGGCTAGAAAGTGCAGGCAGATGTTCACATACAGCAACACTAACGTTTTTGAAGACTTCCTCCTGTTTTCTATTCATAATTGTATCTTCCCACAAGCTACACTGGAACATTTCATAATTACTTTGCAAATCACATTTCCAGAAAAAGAAGTCCCTGCAACTAACTAGATTCAGGTTACAGTGGCATTCTATTGCTACCACTCATGACAACCAAGGAGCATCAGACACCTAAAAAGTTTTAGAATCAAGCACCTGAATCTCCTGAAGGCAAAAACACACACACACAAAAAAAAGAAATTAAAAAAAAATTAAAAAAAAAACGTCCAAGTAACAGCAAATTTCAAATGGCTAACATTATTTCTAAATCAGGAACTGTATAAGGAGTATAATCTAAATTATCTTGACTGGACAGTGCCAGACTAAAACTACCTTTCGAGAGTGACTGCTTGTTGTTCTATATGGCCTAGGAATACAAGTACCTTTGAAAAGTCAATTACACAAGAGAGAATTTGCCAGAACAGCCAATCAGATGCTAAATCCCTATACTGAAAATTGATGCTACATCTAATTAAGCAGTCAAAACTGACTTTTTTGCCTAGAAACTGAAGTAAAGAGACTATTCTGCTTTAACTACATGTATAATTTTCCCATCATATATCTTCTAATTGTCTATTACCTGTTAGCAGTTCAACATGCCACATTCATAATTTTCTTCTAAAATAAAGAACAGCATTTGGGACTTCTGAATGGCTTAAGCTTACGTAAAGTAAGGCTTTACATCAGTTGAGAATATGGTCTATCAAAAAGGCAACATACTTAAGTGTTGTAAATATGTGTATGATACAAGAAAAGATTCACTATCTGAAGAAATAGAGAGGCAAAGGATCATAAGTTTGAGCTCTCAGAGTAAGTTCACAGATCAATTAAAGTAATTTGCATCATTCTCACAAAATCTTTTCTGTCTAGGACTAAGGCTTTAGCTGGAATAAGGAAAGCCAAATTTCAAGGCAACACACACACACGTATTTGAAATTCACACACTGCAAATACATACATTAAGAGGCACACAGTGCAGAAGTGTTCCCAAAGTGTGAGTTCTAAGAGCAGAACAAAAATGACTAAGTGGACCCAGCAGGCTGATCAAGGAAGGAAATTTCTCTATTTCTAAATGCAAGTTCAGAAATTAAAATCTCTCTGCTCAGTAAGGACCCCATTTACTATAAGAAAATCAGTAGTCCTCTTATGCAGTAGCAGGGAAAATTATCTCCAGTCCTGCAGGGCATGAAAGACTTCCTAAGGGACACAGAGACTTCAACCATCATTTAGACACAAGTGTTTTCATCCTTGTTTTTCCTCCAATTGTTTCCAACAAAATAAAAAGGCTGCTGTGAAAAATTAAAACTCCTGTCTTCTTTTGCTACAAATAAACTGCAAACCCATGTGGGGACAATGTACACTCATAATTGCAAAGAAAGAGGGAAAAACTTGAAAAAAAAACAATTCTTTAGTAACTCAGTAATTTTTTTGTCCTGACACTGGGAAAATATACCAGAGAGTCTTATTCTTCCAAACCTTGAATCCTGTTACCAGTGAAAGCAGTGAGTTTTACCTTTCTCCCACTTGCTCACCCCAATCCCCTATAGCACAATGGGGCTTCAACTCAGAACCATACCTTAAAAATTACACCTATTTTAGGACACCAATCCCACTGACACACAAATGCATTGCCACTCGAAGCAGTCACCCCCTTCACGGAGGTCTCTGCCCTGCAGCCACAAGCCCACCACAGATGTTTAAAGCCAACGTGTGCCAGTGTTGCTGAATGCATATGCCCATGTGCCTCCACATTTATGTCCATAGTGACACATGCTGGCCGTTCCAGGGAAGAACACTGCTACAGAGGTCACCTTAAAAAAATAAAAAAAAAAGAAGAAGCCTTTGGCAACTATTAGCTTCCTGATAAATTCTCTCATTAATGTAAACATGAAAAAGAAATTCCCTTTCCAGATCTTATCTCCTTTGAATCATAACTCTTCAGTACGTGAAACACAGCCTCTTGCCTGTTGCACTACAAATCTGCTCGGATCCAAGCTAAACTCCTGGAATGACACAAGAAGCCAACAATCAAGTTCTCCTATCTTATAAGTGGAAGCTGATGTGGAGATTTGCTTGTTTTTTATCAGATGGTGAGCCACATTCCTTCTTCTTGTTTAGTCATAGATTATCAGGAGCATTTAATAGTCTTTCAGATAAGAGACTTGCTTCTAAAGGCCAGTTTTAAGCGCTTTTTTTTTTTTTTTTTGTTAAGATAGACTGGGTGGTTTTTTCCTAAAAATATTGTTGATTTAAGCTTCATTTAACATATCAGTATTTTATTAAAGTTTAATTCAAAAACGCATTGATAATAAGCAAATGTATGGAATGTAACCAATGCCAACATATTCAATGAGTTATCAAGAGTTATTTTACAGTCTTTTATGAATTACAATATAAGAAATTTTAATAATCTTTATTAAAACTCCTAAATGTATTTTTGGAAGACAGAAGACTACTATTTTATTTCTATTCCAAATATTAAGAAAGAAACAATCACAAGTACTGAAGAGACCAAAACTCATTCATTGTTTCTCAGGAGGGTTATGTCACAAAAGCTCCAAAAGGCCACTTCCCTCTGGCAAAAAGAAGGGTGTTCTTATTTCCAGCCATCTGCCTCCCTCCTCCGGGGCACTTCATTTCACCATTTTGCTCGATTCACATAAAACTTTCAGTGAGGTTTTCCTTAGCTGGAACTGGGATATGTTTAGCGTTTCCCAAGTAAAGCAGTAGAGTGGGTGGTGCTATTATTCATCACCGCACCCCACGACTCACAAAACATGCCATCTGCCATCCCCATTCCTGCTGTACTTTAATTAAGCGTCTACCAGTCAAAGAAAAAAAAATGGGGTGAGAGAGGAAAAAAATTATAAAATAATGGGAGGGGAGCTTTAAAGAAGAGTGGAAGAAAAGCGAGCAGGAAGGGAAGGGACGGGATGCCGAGGTCTCAGAGCGAGCACACCTCTCGCGTTGGGGTGACTTGGTGGGGACGCGCCCGTGCGCAGCGCCGGGGCCCCACGGCCACGGCCGGAGTTGCGTGGCCGGGGCGGCCGTACCTGGGAAGAGGAAGGCTTTGCTCCCGTTGTGCAGCCCCGGCACCTGGCGCACGCCCTCCGTGGAGCCTCCCAGCTGTAGCTCGGACAGCACGTCGATCTGCAGCGAGGGGTCCACGCCAAAGCCTGAAACTGACCCAAAAAGTGCCGTCACCCACCCGCCGACGCCGCAACTTGCCGAGCCCCCACCCAGCTCCTCCGCCGCTCTCCGCACCTGCGGCTGCCCGGCGGCCAGAGCATCGCGGCTGCGAAGCTCCAGCGGCCCCGCTGCCTCGCACTCCCCCGGCGGGTCCGGCATCCGCCTACCTGGTCCCAGGCACAGGAGAAGGCAGAGCGTGCTCAAGCGGATGCCCGACTCCATGGTAGAGCGATGCGCTCAGTCCATAGTCCCCCTCCTCCGGCTGCTGCGGGCGAAAAGCCTCCGGGGCACGGGCTGGGTCCCTCCCCGCCTCTCAGCGAGCGGCACGGACCCTGCGCCGCCCCGCAGCGCGCATCACGGCGGGCGCCGCGCCGCCCCGCCGCCGGCCGGAGCACACAAAGGCGAGGGCGGGGGGCGTGCGGGCAGCGCAGCTCTCCGCCCGCGGTCAGACAATGGGGAAGCCCGGCGGAGCCTCCCGCCGCTGCCGCCGTGCGAGCGAGGCCGCGGCAGCCGGAGGCGGCGCGCCCGTGCCCCGCAGCTCCCGGCCCGCCGCCGCTCCGCTGGAGAGCAGCAGCCGCCGCAGCCTCCGCCCGGATGGCAGGAGAGCGCCTCTCCTCCCCGCCGTCCAGCGGGGACAGCGGCACCGGCGGGAGGGGCCGCCGGTTTATGCCACGGCCACAGGAGCCGCCCACCGCCTCCGCCGGGCCGGGCAGGGCTGGGCAGGGCTGGGCAGGGCTGGGCAGGGCTGGGCAGGGCCGGGGGAGGCGCCCCGGCCGCCGGGGAGCGACGGGGAGCGGGTCCGCTGTACGGGGGCCGCTGTACGGGGGCCGCTGGGAACTCCGCGGGGAAGCGGCGGGGACAGCCGGGGTGCCCCCGGAGGCCGCGGCTGGCAGCGGGCGATCGGTGCTGGCAGTGACCCTCGGGGTGCTCTGCCTGTCGGCAGCTCTCCTCTGCCTGTGCTGAAGTCACCGCTTGGTTCCCTTCCCGAGGTGATGCCGTCCAGGGTCTGGCACAACCTCCGCCTGATCTTTGAGCGTGAATAAAAAGAATTTGGGAACGCGGGGGGGAAGGGAAGAAATCAGGACTTTTGCAGTAGCTGACTGAGATGGGAACGTGCAGAGCTGGCGCGGGGCTGAAAACGGCAGGTTCGTTTGCCCTGTCGTAAAGAAGGATTCTACAGAGCGATCCTGTCCTCTTTAACAAACCCTCCTCCCGCCCCAGCAAGTGACATTTCTGTGCCGTACTTTGTGTGCCTATAAAGGGGGCTAAGAATAGCCTTATTCTTCCCTTCCCTTTCATAGACTCCCAATGTGCAGGGCAGAAATGTCTTGTTGCCAGTTTGTCAAATTCTGCAGGATAAAGGATTGGGAGGTTAATTTATTTTTTTTTTCCCTAATTTCACATGCATGTCAGTAAGACCCTGATGTCACCTGGTGATTCCAGTATTGTTTGTTGACCTCTCCCAAGTTCATCTTCACTGGTGTTTTCAAATAATAGAATCTTTAAAAGTAACCTTTCACATATTTCTCAACAATAACTATGAAGACTGAAAGGGAAAGCAGTTTTTTCCTTCACTTTTTTTTCTCCCCCAAGACAACCATGGGAGTCCACGGTAAATCTCCTTTCTGGACTATATTAACCCATTGAGATACTAAGCACCATACAAAGCAAACATCCACTTTCTTATAAGAAAGAAAAAAAATATAATATGAGAGAGAGAGACAGAGAGAGAGAGAGAGAGAGAAGAATGTCTATATGTGGAAGTGGAAAATGCAATCCATCCCTCAACCCAAATCCAGAGCACAGGTGTTAGGTTCAATTCCAGTGTGCATGTCACCCTCAGAACAGCTACAGACTTCTCCAGTTGGTGGAGCCAGTACAGCCACTTCACATTGTAACTGGTCTGAAAACAAACAAAAATTAAAGGAACCCTGCTGCTGGTACCACCCGTGTAACTGGTCACACAGCATCCCTGATGCTGTACCTTGCACAGTCATAGTCGTCAGGAACATCCCACCCCTATGCCAATCAGCCTAGCACCTCTTCTGCCCCAAATCTTTGTCTCCAGCCTCTTGCTGACATGGCACTGTGCTTCCGAACTCATGGAATACATTGGCTGCCAAAGCAGCCCTAAAGGTTTCCTTGGGAGAGTTCACAGGCGACGGCCACATATCACTGATTGTTTTCATGCTATTGAAATCACATTGGTTACAGATAAGTCAGCCAGAAGCAATTAATTTGAAAAGAAATAGGTTCAATATCTAAAACAATAATGGTGCATGATGAGCCCGCTGCCAGTTGGGTCAGGCATACAAGTGGACAAACCAAAAGAGGCAAACATCTGCCCTAAGTCCTTTGCAGCTGCCAGCAGACAGTGACATTTTCCATTTGCTGAGGCTGCCAAAGCAACATAAGCATGTAAATTGGGCAAGTCCATCCCTTTAATAATCTACTTCTTTCTCAAAAGATCTCCAAGGAGTGGCCACTCATATGCACATACATGAAAAACCACTCAAAACACCATCCAACCTGCTTTATCTATTCCCCCAGTCTATGTGGAGCCCAGGGCAGACATTATACACATTACATGGAGCTGTGTTTCTGCTATGTGATAATAGTGACAGTATTCAGCTAACCAAGAAGTAAGTGAACAAAAATAATGTTGTGATTTCTCACAACACAAGGAATATTATATTGATGATTAAATGTTTCAAATACTTGTGTAACCATGGAATCACTTTTTGAGCACTCTGAAAACATACAGTTTCACAGCCTTTTTGGGGCATGTCCCTTCTTAAATTTGAATGTTACGGAAATACCTGAAAGAAAATGGCTTTTATTCTTTCAGATGGCTGGAATGCTGTTATTTTTGATAGAAACTATGTGTTTTAGCCAAGAGAACTGCAACCACTACATCCCGAGGCTCTCATAATCTACTTCAAGCAGCACATCTCTCTAATAACCACGCATCAATGAAAGTGTTTTCTGTGTTAAGCAAAGTTTTTGTCTAAAGAAGCCCATTTCAAATACTAACCTTTACATGTCTCAGCAATTTTCAAGGCTCTCCAGAGACTAGATGTCTCAGAGGTAGTTTGGGTTTTGTTTGGTCTGGGGAGATTTTTGGTTGGTTGGTTGGTTGGTTGGTTGGTTGGTTGGTTGATGAGGGGGTTTTTGCGTTGGTTTGGGTTTTTTGGTTGGTTTGGTTGGTTTGGTTTTTACCCCTACAAATGCAAGAGGTGAGATTACTCAAGGAAACATCTGTAGAAGACATGAGTAATCTTTTGCACTTGCTATTCTTCTCCTGGGGCTTTCTTTGAAATACCACCTGGTCACAGGTACTACTATTGCTAATAGCATTGTAGATACTATTACACCTACAGTAAAACCACCTTCTCTTTACAAAACCTCTTGGATGAAATGGCATCCTGTAGTCCCATAGTGATGGACATGTCAACAATAACACAAACATCTTTTGTCTAAGTATAAGCAAAAAGGCTTCTTGAGGAGACAGTTCTGGAATCAGTCACCAGATCTAATATTCACAACAATTCTCATATCAAATGAAGAAATTAAGGATGTGTAACTATTCCCAAATTCATTATTGATTTCATTGCAAAGGGAATTTCATATTTATTATGCACATACTAATTACAGTCATATTAATTACAGTCGTATTAATTACACTTATATTAATTACACTCATATTAATTACACATATTAATTATATGGCAATAAACTGAACCCAGTAAAGCCCTTAAAGCATTCAGAAGACAATCCTGCACCAGGAAAGCATTACCTCTCTTACTGCAGCTTATGTGGGTCTATTTATTTTTAAAGAAAAACATCAATATTTTATTCACAGTAGTTTTATCCATGTATTTCTGTGCTGGAATCTGCATAGTCCATGTGAGTTTAAGAAATACATAAGGAATTGTCACTGACCTACTTATAAAACACTGATGCAACTTTTTTCTGAGAGTACATTGCAAATCACACAAAGTTGTTTACTCAACACTATAATAGTGCTTTAATGCAGCTTTTATATAAAAAAAAATATTTGTAAAACATGATGTTCCCTAATTAATACTTTTTGAAGTGGAACAAGAAGAATAGTCTGTTGTCACAGAGAAGCAGCTTTTCAATTTGAGTAAATTTGATACTGCTGGGGATGAGGACATTTTATTAGTTACAGTCAGGGAAAATGCAGGAGGCAAATTATATTGCAGCACTTTCTGTTAGTACCCTTCAATGTGGACTTCTGTCTTCACCATTGTATCATTTTGATCCATATTTTCTGTCTATGAAAACAGACATATGTAAAAAACTGTATAGTTGATGGGTGATATGTAAAATGCCATGAAGGACTAAAGTGAGGCCACCATACCCATTTTCACTCATTTTCTAAATGATGGCTTCAAGACTGAAGAACAAAGCTTAGATGCTGTTCTTGAATAATCCCCAGTTGTTTATCAGATAGTTTTATCTTGCCAACTTCCTGACCAGATCTGTGAACTTTCTTTGTGGTACCCTCTCCCTTCAGCACATATGCCCCTATATTTGTATCTGCAAAGCATAGAATACTGCGCACAGTCTTCTGTTCACAATTCCCCAGATGCTTTCTGCCCTTTAGCAAAGTCCTCTCACACAGGTGCTCTCTTTCCCTCCTTCTCACACACAAACTTGCATGCACAGCAACTCCTTTGCTCATCTCCTCCCTGTAATTTGTTAGTCTTGCAGCCTCCCTGAGGTAAGAGCTGGTAGCAGTATTAGCATCCTGCACATTGCAGGCTACACTCTGCCTTTCTGACCAGGAGAATTTGGGATTTAAATCCGGCACTTGGCAAAGCCCCAGCAGAGACTGACAAACTGAGTAAGCTACACACCCAACGATGACAGTATCAGCTCTGTTAAAAAGCTTTGGCATCAAAGACATCCCTCTCAAGCATGCATCAGCTGAGGAGACATCACCCAATTTTAGCTACATTTATGAATGTTTCATACTGATTTGATATTGCCCCACTTGTAATTGCAAAATTTACTTGCTATCAGAAAATAGAGCTGTGAAACAAAGACTACAGCTATTTAAGGAACACACCTTAAGTCTCTGAATGCTTCATGTCTTCCTGGGGTTTTATACCATCTTCACTTGATTATGCTTCACATCTTGAGCCTAAGTTTGCAGCTTTGGCAAGCGGACTGGTGCAGACAGCAGTGGAGAAGCAGCACTAAGCATGGTGGAAATCACAAGGTTGTTGTACAGCTGCATTCTTTTGAGCGCAAAAAGAGAAATGGAGGCAATCACATTAATGACAGGTAGGGATGAAGGTATTTTCCAGAGTTTTCCCAAAGATTCTCATTTGATTCAAGGGCAAGGAAGAAAATCTGAAAGTGCTGGTTGTGCTGTCTTTTTCCCAAATTTGAACTTAGAATCTTCCAAGTTGCGAGGTCCCCACATTAACCTTCCTTGCTAAAGTCTTGTTTTTTGTGCTAGCTTTATTTTCTTCCTCCAAGAGAGTGCACATCCCTTTGATGTAAGGTAGAAGTGATAGACTGCCCTGCTGGCAGCCTTCACACATTATGATGCCTAAAAATGTCTTTTCACAGAAAATGTCAGATAAGATTGCTGGCATTGTATTTGGTGCATGGAACCATATGAAATAAGAAGAGGATAGCTCATGATCAAAATTTAATTATTTCGGTTCTGTCTGTCCAGATCACAATGACAATTAGGCAAGATTAGAGTTAAATTACCTTGACCTAACTGTGCTCTGTGTTTTGATCATTTTCTCATCTGAAGTATTATCCCGTATTAAAAAATGAATCAGCATATCCATCAGAGATATTTTTGATAACAAAGCTGGCATGAAAATACTTTATTCTTGTATGTTTTATTCCTGTAATAGAGAAAAAAATCTATGCAGCCCTCACTACAGCCAGACACTGGTTGGAGTACAAGTCCCTAAAAGAAGGTGGGTGTAATTTTATTCCACCACCTAATAAGATAATTCCATCTACAAGTACTAAAATAGAGACAGAATTCCTGGTAATAGAAGACTTTCTGTAGAAAACAAAGGGGAAACACTATATAGTATCTGAGAATCAAATTAGAACAAATTCATACTTGACAGAAGAATTTTTAATGACTGCAGCAAGAGGCTCAAGTAATTCTCCAGGTTTATTGCCATTAAAAGAAAATGCCATTTTACAGAACACAGGTTTGTGTTTGATACATACCCACTGGGGGATTTTTTTACACCATTCCATGGTCAGAGTAGTGGAGAGATTTCAGGCAACTTTGAATCAGGGACCAAATCCAGACCCTGTCCCAAGACTCCAACCCCATCACCAGACCCCTTACTCACTCAGAAAGAACAACAGACACTTGTCATGCTGGGCTCCCCTTTCCGTATCTCAAGCTGCCATAACAACAAATTTGCCAAATCTAACACTGATAGTTTAAAAAAACCCAGTCTGCCTGGTGTGTCTTGGATGAGACTGTCATGGAACAGTCATGATCCATTTAGTTTCCAGTTAAGCTGAGCTAGATTTTGGCTCTTGCATGTAGAGAGAGGGAAAAAATAGTTTAAAACATGGTTGTGACCTTAAAGTTACAAATTTTACTTCTCCTAGTATAGTCTAATTGCTTCTGGAGAGAAAGTATCACAGGATCTCTTAAACTGCCTGACAAATAATAGTCTTGTCAAACTTGATCTATACAGTTTTCACACCCAAAGTTACATATATATCAGGCAAATGGGAATAGTTTCAATGCTTCTACCAGTCTATCAAATAATTAAGTCTTCAAATGGTGCGGTATTGTGTAGTAGCAGTAACATTATTGAACTCCAATTCTGAGAGGACTTTGTATTTCTCCTGCCTAAAGACAAAAATGTAGAAGAGAGGGAGCAAGCTGTGTAGTGAGGGATGTGTTTTCGCTCTGGTGCAGACACCTGAGCCACATCTGGCTCTCCTGCTAGGAGACCTCTCAAGCCACGTCAGCTCAGGTCCTGCAGTGCTGGGACTTGCTGGGTGGCTGCCAGGCAGCGGGAGGTACTTTAGAAGAGCACAGCACTCTGGCAGTGCCTGGAGATTTCTGGGCCCTGTGTCACTGCAGAGACTAAACACGCCCAGTCCCAGACTCACCAAATCTCCCTGCAGCCCTGACTTGCATCGTTAGGAAGAACAAATGCACGCTGTACCTCAGCCCACGCTTCCTGGGTTAGTCCTACAGGGATAAAAGAAACCCCAATTCCAAAGAGCCAGAACAGCCTGGTAATGAATTTGATACAAAATTCTACAGTGTAAATATTACATTATTTTGGCATTGCTTTTTAAGCCACAAAATTGAAATTCTTTATTCATATAGCAAAATCATTACTGAATATGATACTAAATAAATTCCATTATTTACATTTTTGAAGAAACAAAAGGAAAAGATTTGTGCCTGCATGTTTTTTAAAAACATATGTCCATAGACACATTTTAGATCCTACTCCTTGTCCCCTTAATAGCAAAAGTGCATGTAGGGCTAGGATGACCACATTCAAGTACCTTCTTCATCTAATTACAACTTATTCTTCATCCTGGCTTGTGTCTATTGCTATGAGCACCTAACTCTTGAGTTACTTCTAGCAGAAAATAATTTCACAGTAAAACACTTGATTAGTCCTAACCTAAGTGGTCTGTTTTTCAAAAGCCTGAGCACTAGGCATTTCTCATGAACATCAGTTGTAGTTTTACGCATTACTTATTCAAGCAAATACAAATCTAGAGATCATGTATTTTAACAGGTTTGGGTAGGGCAGGCAGACTGTTAATTGGGACAGCTGGTGGTCAATGTCTTCAGTAAACAACCACTGATGGAAAAACAACTTTAGAAGCTGGAAATTCCTTGCCTTCTTGGATTTGAGTTCTAACAATCATGTGATCTTGAGAAATAAATTAGACATGTAAAATAACATCTTCTTGGATGAGGGGAGTAGTATTTACAGGTGTGTAAATAACAAAAGAGATACAGAGATACAGAAGGGGAGGGTTACTGATGGTAGAGAAACCAGTACTAAGTTGGGAAGAAATGAAGCAGCTGTGAATAAGAAACTCTTGTTAGAAGGGAACATCAAAAGATGTTCAATGATTAGTTTGTTTAGAGGAAGATAAACACAAGAGTTAAAATGTGCTACCTAAACCATGGAAAAGAATTCAATGTGTGTACAAGAAACTGACTCTTAACACACAAATTCTAGATCTGAAAAAAACAAATCCAGTGCTGTAAACACAGCACATACCATGAATCAAAATGATTAAGCATGAAGTACTATGTGTAATGGAGTTCATTAGCTACTGGATTTGTTTCAGAGAGTATGGTCCCAAGTACAATAATCATGATGAGAATAATTATGATTTATTTACATGAATGTTTACCTTGAAACTGATAGAATTACAAGTCTGGGTGAATAAACTCATATTCAAGATCAATAACTTGAGTAAAATATCAACATTTTAAGATAAAATATCAGCATTTAAACCCGAACTTTTTCTTCCAGAGAAATAATTATTTTTTAAAAACATTATTCATAACTTTGGAGGGGAAGTTATTTATAACCTGTGCTTTAGCAGATCTCCACAGTTCAGAACAAAGAAACAAGGGAAGGCATAGGATAACTAAATGGTAAAATTCCAGGATTAATTTTTATCCCCAAAGCATCCTTCAGGAAAAGATACTCAGTTAAAGCTTAGCAAATAAAATGGAAGATTTGACAGGCAAGATACAACTCACACAGCAAGCTGAACCTCAGGAAGAGTACACAAAACCAGTCAAAGGCATGATGACAAAGAAGCAACGCAAGCAAATCACATATGGAAACTGTGTAGGATTACTGGACTGCTAAGTGTAAAGAATTAAATCACAGGGTGAGGAAATATTGCAGTGAAGGTAAATGATTCATTTGGGTGTCAGAAAAGAAGGGCTGAGAGGGAATCTTTACTCCGAAGTTACATGTAATGGTGTGAAAACCCTGTTGGGTAAAAGATATTTAAATTATCACTGGTGTAACGTCAGAAATATATGTTCCAATAACTCGTAGTACCAAATGGAATTCAGTGGAGACTCTGAGGAAATCCTAAGAATGGAGCACAGTTTCAGCCTACCATAATTTATCATTAAAGGTATGTAATTCATCATTAAAACAGCCACTCTTCTGGGTAACTGGAAAATGGCCAACACAGTAGCAATCTTTAAAATAGCTCTTAAGAATGACCCTCATATCAGAAATCTAAAAAAGCCTAATTCATTAATTGGCAAAATAGCTGAGAAAATAATTTAAAATACTTATAAAACAGCTACAGGTGATATGTAGGAGAGAGAAAGAAAATCAGGATGAATAAATTGCAAGTCAGCACTGCTCAGCAGAGATAAATTGATATACTTATCAGTGAGGATAAACTGTGCTTTTCTAACATGTTCAAATGTTACAAAGTAGTAGCAAAATATTGACTAAAAGAGAATCACAAGATATACATTTACAGAGACATTTGATAGTATCATTCACTATAAGGCTTTTAAGGAAACTCAGTAGCCCTGGGGTAGGAGATAAGGGTTTTTTATGGGTTAAAAGAGAGAAAAGGATGGTGATAAATGCAGATAACTGGGATGAAAAGATGGTAAGAGTGTGATGCCACAGGGACTGTGCCAGAGGATCACTGCTGGAATTAATTCCAGTCTTTCTCCAGCCCCATCTATTTATTAATGACCAGGATGAGAGGGAATACATTGAGATGGCAAAACTGCTGACAACACAAAGCTGTTAAATTAGATAAAACTAAGGTGTCTGTAAATAACTCCTGTGACTTGTTACAAAGCTTGCAACAGGAAAGGAAATTATGTTCAGCATAAGCAACTGCAGAGATATGGCTATTAAACAAACTGCTAAAACTGTTTATACTCATTAATGGGGTCTGAACGAATTATGGGAGAGCATTCCTGAATTGCATGTAAGAGAGAACTACTATATTTTCTTTCTTATTTACAACTACGGGGACTATTTTACAATAGAAAATAATGCAAAACATCTCCTGTTTGTCTCTTTAAATAGTATTGATTTAATTTTATCTGAATCTTTCCTACTCTTGAGTGGTACTCCATACTCACAGTGACATACCACCGCTGAGAAGGGCAGTATCTGCCTCTCTTCATAGCTGAGAAACCTTGGCAAGCAGATGGTTCTGAACAGTGAGGCCAGCTAAGCAGTCTGTCATAGCCTCCTTCCATCACCCAGTCTCAGAGCCAGAGGACTCCTGCTGTGGGAGTTTTTATATCTCTTCATAAAAAACACCAACGACATGCTAAAGATAGCCTCTGCTAACGTGGGGCAAGCCAAACTGTGCACAGAGGGAAAAAAATGAACAGCCTTTCCATATGGCAAGATATTTTTCACAGATTACGGTGCTGTTGGAAGGGGCTTTGCTGGGAGCTCCTCTTGGCCAACACACTGAAGAATTTCCTTCCCATTTTCTGACCCCGAGTGACTCTGGAAAACATGAAAGGAAGAAGAGGAAGAAAATTCCAGAGGTGCACTTGCACTGAAAACCTTTTGCTAGGTTCAAGCCTCTTTTCCTTTCCCTATTGTAAACATGGAGTCACACCACAAACTCCAGCAGTGCAGGGCTGGGAGAGAGAGCAGCACGGGGAAGGACCAGCACTTGGGTCCTGTCATTGCCAGCACCCAGCCCCTCAACATGGGTGCTGCTGGCATGTCCATCTGTCCTGCTCAAACCTGTTCAGTCCTGAGCAGAAGGAGGATACAGCTGACAGGCATGGTCTGATTTCCCAGGACTATAAGACTCTACATTCTTGCCTTAATATCCTACTGTCGCCATGCTTTAACAAATGAAATAAAGGTAAACATTTTCTCATCCCCATCATGAAGTTATACATCAGTGGAAAAGGTAATTCATTTCTTTGCCTGTTGACTGAAATATTCCTTAGGGATGGGAATAACTCAATAGGGAAAACATTAACCCAGAGCAGCAAACCTTTTACGAGAGCTTGAGGGGAGGGAGGAAAATAAAGGGCACACAACACAGAAATGGTAATCACTGCTACCCCACTGACCTTTCTTGCTTGTACATACCTGCATATCCCTGCATTTATTATAGTTTAAAGTATCTTTTGAACACAGATGAGCAGAAATGCATATGATCTGAGCTCAATACCTTTTACCCTGATACTAATTCCTTTACTACCCTGATGCATATTCTCACCAGGTATATGTTGGAGCATCATCTTTAGTTGTTTTCATCTCCATATAGCACAGGGGATCTTATAGCCATCCTATGGTCAATCAGCTTGTTCATCTCTCCTTCCTCCAGTTCAGGAACCCCTTTCCTGCAGCAGAAGTTCTGGTGATTAGTCTTCAAGGGCATGATTTTGCACTTTGGATTATTAAATTTCATGCTGTTTCTGTTCTGCTGTTCCACAAGGTCATCTAATTTTTCCTGCATAATAATCAAGTCTTCCTCTGGACTGTATTAGCTGTACATACCAGCTTTGTGTCATCGGCAGATTTTGTGAGCGCTTGTCTAGTTCTTAGACCAAGGTCACGAAGGAAAACAATGAGCCAGACTGGGCCCAAGGCTGCCCTCACATGCAACATAACTATTGCTCTGCACTCCTGTTATCCAGCAGCCTCCTCCACTCTACAAGGTCAGAATTAATCCCCTGTCACTTCTTACACAAATATTAGTTCCTGTGAAGCACAACCAGTCTCAATGCTCTACTTAAGGCTACAGAGATTCACTCCACTTTTTATTTGCTTTTATCTTCCATATTTTTTCCCTAACATCTTCTCTGGTGTTCAAATAGGATTTGTTATTATCTCCTTGAAACACTCCTTTCTTTTTTCATTTGCTCTTGTCATGAAACAGCATGTTTGTCTCTAGGGATGGCACCAGCAGAGGACAAGAACTCTGCCACCATCTCCTGGGGAGTAAAGAAGCTACTGATCAGGTGAAGTGTCAGGACAGATAGAAGTAATGCTTGGGCCATCACCTTTTGTGTTGTTGTTTTTCTCTTTTTCACTAAATCTTTAATAGGTTTAACAAACATTCAAGTTCAATATTATTGGGGGTATTTCTTTCAAAGAACCTGAGACCCTTCCTGAAGGAAAAGAGCATTCAGGAAAAGTTCCCTGTACTGGCAAGGACTCCATATAGATCCTTGCAGCTTTTCTGAAGTGAAAGAATGCTGGAGCATAGAGGAGAAGATGCTTGGGAAAGGCAGGGCTGAAGGCCAAGCCATGCTGAAAGCAGGATGAAACTGCAGCCTGAGAGGGAAGCAAGGACAGGACTGCTGAGCAATGACAACAGATAGCTTGTCCCCCCAAAAAAGAGCAGGAGAAGCTCAAAGGGACCAGTTCCCACATCCACCAGTTCTTCAGCTGGATGTGGGAGTCAACTGGGTTGCCTTTCAGATGCACGTGCAGGGTTCTGACAGCTCAGGACTAGTTGAGTTTTTTATGTATATAGAGCTGCCTTAGTTTGTATAGGTTAGAGCAGTATCAACTCTCCAAGCCTCTCACTGCCCCAATATAATTATCAACCTGGCAGCCAGCAAACACTTCTCACCTCACCTGGCACAGCAGTGGAGAAGATGTAGTCAAGATGAATGCCAGCAAATTATTTTAAATATTTGCCCTGCCCATGGCAGATTGCTCAGGTTTACCCTTTCAATATGTTCAAACCCTACAATAAAGTTTCTGTTTGCTCAAGGCCATCTGCCTAACTTAGAGCTTGGGGGTGGGGAAGTGTCACTTGCTGCTTGCCTGGTCTGGAACTAAGATTCCCACATTTCCAAGTGGGTGGTGAAGCCAGCCTTGCTTCAGGTTTTCACCAAGGATGCCTCAAAATTGGGTGGAGCCTCTCCAGCTGCCAGGCAGTGCTGGGTGAAGGTCTGCATGAGATTAAGGTTTACTCTTCTGCAGCCTCACTGGTGCACCCCAGCAGAGCCCACTTCACAGCTGCCTTCCACCTGGCCAAGCCACAGCAGCATATTCTCACCTGATGGCAGCATATTGTGTGAACGTGCCCTCTGTTGACTTTGCCTTGGGAAGGGATTACTGCCATCACCCTGCCATCCTCATTCACATCCCAGTGCTACCTCTATCCCAGACCCTGGGAATGGGATTCTTTTACTATTTGGCCATACCTGGGATTAACCTTTCATTTCTATCTGTCAGTCAGCAGCTCTTCTTTTTCTCTTTCTATTTAACAAGCTATAGTATCTCCTGCTATTTTTTTTTCTTTAGTTTTCATCATAAGGTGCAGCTCAGCAAAGCTTTTGAATGTTTTTTGGTTTACCTCTGCATTCTCTGACCTTTGAGACCCAGCTATCCCAACTTTTCGTTCCTTTTCCATTAGAGGCAGGTTTTTTCCCCTTAAATACTTTTGGAGGGTGCTTATTTTTGCCAGGCAGGTCAACTTTCCTTTCCTACCATTTTCCCCTTGTGCCTGCAATATACAAGAAAACTCTTAAATAATACACTGACTTAATTTAACTCCACTGAGCCTTCACATTAAAATTTTGGAGCTCTGAACTCTACTGAGCCTTATTTCACATGCACACAAAAATTGCCATTCTGAATTCAAAACCTTAGTTGCTGACCTGTTTCAACTGTATTACAATCACCTGATCAAAGATGATTTTTGACAGCCAGTGCCTTTACAATTCTGTAAGATTCTGAGTTTAAAGCAGGATCACCTCTGCTTGATATAGTGACCTTATAGCAGAACATGCAGACCTTATCATCCAAAAATATCAGGACTTTACAATTTCTGGTATCATAACTTCCCAGACTAGATGTATAAGTTAAAAACTCCCACCAACAGATAATTCTTCCATCATCTTACAGAGATCTCCACCCATATCCACAGCTGAGCCTGGGGAGATCCACAACAGATGGCTCTGACAGAAACATATTTTCTTCTCTGTGCCTTCTGTTCATCACAAAGCTTCTGTTCCTGTACCTTATTCCCACCATAAAGCCCTGCACGACTTAGTAGCACCTTTTCTTGCCCTTCATGATTATACAGTTCCCCCATTAAAAAAAAAAAAAGTTTAAAAAGCAGAGACGTGTTGATGGCTATCTCAGCAGCACTCATATTTTACTTTGACTCTTGGGATGTTTGCTGTTTTTCTGAAGGCCACAGCTAACAGCAAGCAATTGCATAAGACTATTAGCTTTCATTAAAGAAAAAGTTCTTAAAAAAGAAAACAAAAAATGAGTTTGTCACTTATATTTGTAGATAAAAGCTTGAAAATATGACTCAGATGCAGCTGAAAACTCTGAAGCATCTTTGTCTGAAGAAATGAAATGAGGAGATACCTGAAATTATTTTTTTCTTAAAGGCCAGCATGAGCGCTATCAAGAGATTTGGAGTCTGAGCCATGGTTTTAAAGAGTTGAACCTGGGGGCAATACCATGATAGATGGAGGGAGAGACAACTGATGCCAGCTCAATGCCTGTGTGCACTGTGGAAAGGGAGAGGTGAACCTGTGCACAGAAGTGACCTGAATGATCACAATCCTTGTATTAAAATTACAAATTATCTTCTATCATTAACACCAGAAACCATGAGGTGAAGCAGGTTTCATGACCTGAAAGTCTTTTAAAGAAGCCAGGAAAGTGGTACAGAACACAGTTTCACATGTAATAGACTTTGAAATATTTTATTACGGGTGCAGTGATGTAGAAAATGGTTCAATCAACTACTGTGTGCTCCTTATTTAGGGAAAGTTTACCATACTGTTAAGATACCTCAAATAAGAAACACATCATCCTAATGGTGCAAATGCTGGAACACCCCAATATATGAAGAAAATACATAGAAGCAAAAGCTCTCTTCCCTTGATCTCAAAGCTCTCTGTGATACACTGTGCTTGGAGCCAATAAAGGCAATACGCATTTTGCAGTGTTCATTTTTGTGTGTATTAAGTGTCTGAACAAAATCAACTGGAAAAGGCAGATTAGCATAAAACAGGTGTTACAAGCAAAGTCCATAAACTTATGATAATTGCATTAATTACACAACTAGATTTTAAAACTGGACAACTAAGAAAGAGCTCATCTGAAAAAAAAAATAGTAATAATAGACTTCCTTTCATTTCTCACCTAAAACATACTTTCTCCCACTTTTTATTGGTTTCCCCATCCCTGGATGTTAATGATACACTTGTGTCATTTTTCAGCTGGATGTAAAGACCATGTGGATGCTATCTTACCATAATATTCACAAGGCTATCGTAAATAAAAGAACACAGAACATTAATAAATGGCAGAATAACATGTAATGCCATTTTGAAGAACTCACACTACTGTTATTCATCTTCTGTGACCATTTAATAGAGGAAGTGTCTGAAAGGACAGATGGAAATTGAAAGCAATGTGCTTGTAAGAAAATGGAGATTACAACTATGCTTCCAATAATTTGAAACTGATTCTCAAGCTTCTTCAAAAACAAATGCAGAGCTCAAGGTCAGAAAATGCATTACTTAGAATCAACCATTAGAATGTAGAACAGCCCCGCAGCAGATTTTGTTGTCTGAAGATATCCTACATTTGTCTTCATCAGCAGTGAAGTACAAGTTACTGCAAGTGTCTTGGAGTACTGGGATCAAGTACTTTATTGATTTCAATATACATGATATGAAATAGTAGTAAAACTGCAGATACTCAGCTAGACCCCAAAGTCACAGACTAAACGAACTCAACAAACTCTAATAGGGATGATCTCTTCCTAAGGGAATATTGTCTGTATGTATATATATATATGTATGTGTGTGGTTTGTGTAAATATATATATATGTCTCAAAGGACTGGAAGTGTGATGATGTTAGCTCCAACAAATTGTAAAGCCTGGTACCTGGCATGACAAAGATATTATGGAATAACAGCTGCATACTGTTCTGGTTACTGTTCTGGCTGGGATAGAGCTAATTTTCTCCTGAGTAGCTGGTACAGTGCTGTGGTTTGGATTTAGTATGAGAATAATATTGATAACACATTGATGCTTTAACTTTTCCTAATCAGTGCCTAGCCCAAGTCAAAGACTTTTCTGTTTTCCATGTTCTGCCAGTGAGGAGGTGCACAAGAAGCCATGAGGGAGCATGGCCAGGCCAAAGGGATATTCCATACCATAGTCTATAAACTAGGGGGGAGTTTGCTGTTAGCTGCCAATCACTGCTTGGGATGGGCTGGGCACTGGTCACTGAGTAGTGAGCACTTATATTGCACATCACTTGTTTTTCTTGGGTTTTATTCCCTCCTCTCTTTCTTTCTCTCTCTGTCTGTCTCATCCCCTGCCCCTTTCCATTACTGATATTATTACAGGATTCACTATATTATATTATATTTTACTTTATTTCAGTTATAAAACCATTTTTATTTCAACCCATGAATTTTAACTTTTTTCCAGTTCTCCTCCCTGTTGCATCAAGGTGGGTAGTTGGGGAGCAGCTGCATGGTACCTAGCTCCTGTCTGGGGTTAAACCATAACATTGGGTCACACATGCCAGTGCTGATGGATTCTGCCACTATTTGGTAAGCCACATCTGTCAGTGCTGGGCAACAATACAGCGGAGAAATGTTTCCATGACAATAGGTATTACTTCTTTCTCTCCCCTCCCCTCCTACTTCTTCCTACCTTCTCCTGACTGGCATTCATAACTGCTCTGCAAAAACTCAGTAGCTTGCTGTAGATGCTTTTGGAAACCAGCCTATGAGAAATGGTAACTCTGCTCTCTGGGTGACATGCTCTAGGTGGCCTGGACAGTCCCTAGTCCTGTTGGAGCAGGTGGCCAAGATGAAGCTACTGTAATGACTGAGCTCAGAAAAGTGAGGAATAACTTCTAGTTCTCCAACTCATAATTATCCCATACTTCAATATCATTCAAAATATAATTTTTGAACAACTTACTACACAGTCTTGACTTCTTCAGACTCATTATCGCAATCTGGTTTTAGGAAAGAAATTCGTGTTCCTTCGCATCACACAGCACATTTCTGTCTTGTACTGGTCTGTCTCCTCTGGTTTTGACCTGCAGTAGTCTACTTCTTGCAGCTCTGTGAAGCAGATGGCAAATCTAAAATTTTACCTACCCTCAAATTGTATCACTTCCTGTGGAAGAGGCATAAACTGGGAAAGACTTTACATTCCCACTGCTGCTGGTTTTATAGTACTGGTGTGGACCAGTAAAGCTAGCAGTTGCTCCCTTAGTCGAGGGTCTCACTTGAGATAACACCAAATGTAGAAATGGAGATAGGCAGCAACAGCAGCTTTTCTAGCCCTACTGCTGCCTTTTAACAAGATGCAACACTGTGTGTCTTGACCAGGTGCATTAGGAAAAGGTGTAGGTCAGTGCCTTTTGCTCAGTGTCTCTCCCCACACACTCTGGACCAGCTGTGCTGAATCCCTCTCTCCTCCCACCCCTGCTGGGCCACTGCCTTGAAGCCCAGACCTCTTGCTGTTGACTGTGCTGGAGGTACAGGGAGGCAGCATCAGTACTGGGACACTTAGCACAGCAGCTCCAGTAAAGCACAAAGGGAAGGGAGGGAGAGAAAGCATTGGGTGACTGATTGTACCCTGTGTCTCCAGTAAGGAGAGAAGACAGGTCCTGTATGGGCTCTGTAAGTAAATCAGAGAACCACTCCCCTGTGATTAAGCAAAGCAACCAGATGGTTTGCCAAGACACTCTGCTGTTGTTTGATCCAGAGTACTTCTCTGCCCAGAGCCTTCTCTCATGCCCTGGGAAGTAGCTTCCTTTACTATTCAGACTATACTTTTGAAGGGAAAGATGGCCAGATTTAATGTCAAGGACATCACTACTTCCAATGCTGCCAGTCGCAATCACATCTGTAGTGGTCTGCTGAGCCACCAAGGTGCAGAAGAACCTCTAGATTAGTAGAGTAGACAAAGAGTTTGGGGTCCAATAAAAAGACTGTAAGAGGATTCCAAGCTGCTACAGGGGCATTTAAATCACTTTATGGTTCTTGTCCCATCTTTCTTCTGTGTAATCAAGGACTCACTTCCTGAACTCTGGTAGGATAAATGCCAAAGGATACAACTGAGCTCCAGCCCCTCCATGGGTATCCAGCTCCAACTGATGTGCAGCAGCTTCTCTGACTGTGAAGGATTCTTCTTCCTTTCCTTCTTTGTCTTCCTCATTCTTATTCTTATTTAGCTTCTTTTTGGTCATAGTTGCTCACCTTCTGAATGAGCTGTAAAATTTCAGTCTTGAGTCACTGGTACTTCATCAGAGTAGCTCTGTCAATCTTTCTAAACATGGGCTATTGCAAGACCTCTAGGAAGGAGTCAAATTAGATCAGGCAAGTAAAAGTCAAAAGGAGAAAAAGAGAGCCCCAGGAGGTACTGAGCAGAATAGCAGCGGACCATAATACCAAGGAAAACAAATATTGAGTTGGGTTTGGAAGACATGCCCAATTTACACATTTCTTACAACTTTACTAAATAGTCCATGCTGTCAGAAACAAAAATCCAGTTGTTCTCCTAGAAACTACTGGGTGTGAGGAGCAGAGCCCTACTGTCATTCGGTGTAGCAGTTACACTGAAGAAATCAGCTACTGAAATAAATATGGGGCCATATCCTGCTGCTCTTATTTATTTTGGCAGTTTCGTGGAAGTTGGTGGTTCATGTGAATAAATGGGAAGGATTTAGCTTGAGGTGACAGCAGATGGGCCCTCAAGCAATGAGGGAATGGAAGTGAGACTGTCCAAGATTAGAAATCTAATGCTCTCCCTAGATTAAATTAATAGGGAAGACTGAAGTTGTGTGGTATTCATCCTACTGTACAGCAATTCATCATTAAAAATGGAAGGGGCAGAGAAGAAAAATGACCAAAAAAAAGTAAGATTTCTCTGCAGATAGATAGTTTTCTAAAAGGTACATCTCTCAAAAAAAAAAGGCTGCAATGCTTGTATCTGCATATTTAATCCCTGCTTTTTAAAGATCTTTTCACTTCTTTGAAATTTCAAAGAATAAGGAATTTATTAGTAAAATGTCATTTTGTATTGAATTTGAATATATTATAGCTTAGATGATAACCTTTATACAACAAGAAATATTTTTATGTAGTCTCATGTAAAATTGATAGAAATATATTCTGTGCAGCCAAATGTTTAATTTGCTACAAGTGCTGCCACCATTTTTATTTCTTGTAAAAGGTCTTCAGAACTGTGCAGACACAGCATGGCCACCTTTGTTAATCTTTTCATAAACAAGCAGTCTTCTTTCATGTAAATTTGTTAAAGGAAATTTGCTTTTGTGCTATGAGTGTTTGAGGAAAGAAGTGGAATTTCGAAAAGACTTGAATTCACTGGTCCACACCAGTACTTTTATAATACATGTAAAAATCTGTAAAGATACATGTGATTTTACTGTAATCAGTTCACTGCATTGCAAGTACAATATTTAGGGATGCTGTTCTATAAAAGGCACAGGAACTAGTTTTAGATACCTTCTGGTACCTTTACATGAGCCACCTTGTAGCCTGTCAGGTTCATTTCAAATGTATATAGTGTAAATCATACTTTTCCCTTTTGCACACCATTCCCTGTAGTTATGGCAGGAACAGCTTGCACCAAAACTGTCAGTTTCATAGCAAAAATCTCTCAACATGCAATTCATATCCTGTGCAAAAATGTCAGGGTACATTTTCCTGATGTGCACGTCATGCATTGTTTTCATCAATCTTTTAAGAGAGCAGGGGGAAAAAAGCTCTATTTTCCTTTGCAGACAAGAAAACAAAAAAAAGAAAGAAAAATAATTTAGTTAACTTTCTACATGAGTTCTATTTTCTTCAGCAAGATGGATCTGTATTTCACCATCTAGTATATATTCTACATGCTGCACACTTGTTTCTAAAAATATTAAGAAAACCACATCACAGTATCAACTGAATGTCCAGAGTTTTGCATTTTAGATCTCCTGCCTGACATCTAAGTGTCTCTGCAATTATCCATTGTTTATGCCAGCTTTCTACCTGCTTAGACTTCTGTGTCATACAAATGCTGCTGTGAGAAAAGAGAATAAGTGCGTGCCTTGGAACATGACACAGAACTGATTAAAAACCTGGGGGGAAAGTTAGTATTTTTGTGGAAGATCAAAATATTTCATATCAGATTATAATCACTGCATGCAGTGGGGTGTCAGGTAGTGGAGTGCTACAGTGGAACATTTTGGAAGATGAGACAGGTAGATTGACACTTCATTTGTATGAGTTTGGGGTGAATAGGTTATATATAAGGGCCAGTGGGTGGTAGACATTGTGCCTTCCCCAAAAGAAGGAGTATTTCCCCCAGTGCAACTGATGAACAGCGCACTGTGTTTTTATACCAGCTCTCATTGGCATGGACTTTCCATTGATGAGCATAAAGCAGGTACAGATTTATTAGATGGAAAGAAGGGCAAGTTCAGAGGGGCTGTAACCACCCTATTTCAACATCACCATGACCTGCTACAGCACTTATGTCTCTCATCCTAGGGCATGAGACCTTGTGATATAACACAACCTTCCTGTTTGCATTTGATTGGGTTGCAGCCTTATCTTTCTTTGGAGGAAAACATTCAAATTTGTTTTCAATATTCTCTTGTCACAGAAGAGCTGATAAAGTGAATAATTTTTTGTTAACATGGATCAACATTAGGAATGCAACAAAACATTGTTCAAGATAAACTGTATCATGATCACTGAAGAAAATAATTTGATATAACTGGGATTTGAGCACTCTAGGGAATTCAGATCTTATTCACAACCATCTATCTCAGCCAGACAGTTTAGGAAACATGGTCCAATAGTACTAAATAAATTAGAAAGAAATTAAGGATTGAATTCTAGAGAAAACTTCTTTGTCTTCTGCAAAATAACCCAGGAAAAAACGTAGATAGGTATATATCACCTAATCTGAGACATTTGCAATACAAGTGCTTCCATCTGAGCTTATCACACTAAGTTCCCTTCCTCTGGAGGAGTCACTTCTAGGTTTTGAGTCATCTGTCCCACTTTAGATGTTGGCTTCAGGGTGAGATGATAATAGCACAGAAGACCCAATTTCTCTTTATAAAAGAAGTCTAGATGACCAGCTGTGCTAGGTTTGGCTGGGGACGAATGAATTGTCTTCACAGTGTCTGCTGTGGGGCTGTGTTTTGGCTTTGTGCTAAAATCAGGGTTGATAATATAGAGATGTTTTTGTTATTGCTGAGCAGGGCTTACACAGAGCCAAGGCCCTTCCTGCTCTTTGAACTGTCACTCTGGGGAGGAGACTGGGGGTGCCTGGGAGGTTTGGAGGAGACACAGCCAGGACAGGTGACCCAAACTGACCACAGGGAGATTCCAGACCGTGTGACATCATGCTCAGTGGATACAGTGCGGGGAAGGAGGAGGGAGAGGGGAACATTTGGAGTGATGGGGTTTGTCTTCCCCAGTAACCATTACATGTGATGGGGCTTTGCTCTCCTGGAGCTGGCTGAGCACCTGCCTGCCCATGGGAAGTAGTGAATTAATCCCTTGCTTTGTTTTGCTTATGTGCAGCTTTTGTTTTTCTTATTCTTTATCTCAACCCAAGAGTTTCTACCTTTTATCCTTCCAGTTCTCTCCCTGATCCTGCTGGTGGGGAAGTGAGCAAGCAGCTGTGTGGTGCTTGGCTGATGGCTGGGCTTACACCACAACACCAGCTCAGGCCTAGATGTGTCCCAATCCATCATCAGGCAGAGCAACTTTTCACGGCAGAGAACAAATTATAAAATGGATCCAAGTTCTACCACCACTTTTTCCTTATTCAATGAGACATCTGTACTTGCCAGAGATGTATGGGTCTCTTCTGAAAGACTGAATAATTTTAAAGGTCTTAACCTCATCAATAACCAATAACCTTTCCAACCACACTGCATTATCTTAAGAAATGGTGTCTCCTTAAACTGAGGTGAACATGAAGTCTATAGTACTAAGTCCAGTTTCTAAGTATCAACTTTGTGTCTCTCTCTGAAGTTTGACTATAAAGCAATAGTTCAAAAAGACACTGTAGGAGAACTTACTCTGTTCAATTATGCCCCATGATATGGACAGTCAGCTTCTGCAGGACAATTACGTTGGTGAAACCATTATTTTTTGCTTTCTTACTATAAATTTTCCCAGGTTTTCCAGGAAAACTAAGTGATTTAAGTACCTAAAGCTCTGGAGAGGATAAAGCAAAAATAGATTTCTCTTACTAGACACTGATAAATCTCCAAAAGCTCAACATTTCCAAAATCCTCTAAGAAAAAAATAAGAAATTGTAGATGGCAAAGGGTGTGTCAGAGATGGAATCACGGAAGAGGAGGTGAGAAAATTGAATGTTGAGTACACTCAAGATTCACACCACATTTTAGAAAAAGGTCATTTGGACACCTCACTTTCCTCCAACCCAGCCTGCTGAAGCCTCAAACAGAGCCTGCAGCTTTTTTAAATCCCAGGTGGTAGTTCACTGATGAGCCTTTTGGGCCACAGACCAACAAGGAGGTTGTGCACTCTGCTGCTGATAGGGAAGGGGGTTGCTAAAGCTTCTTTTAATGTGATTTATAAACAACCTCCCACAAACTGTTTGCTTTTTTTGAGGCTGCACAGCATATGTTCACCTTGGAAGGAGGTTGCTGCAGCAGAGAGAGCAACTTCTCCAACAGTCCTTTAGGCTTACACCCACTAGCCATTGCTTTTTGCCACTCTCCATGATCCCTTCCCCCACACCAGCTATTTTTATTCTAGTGAAAATATCAGCTGTGAACTAACTAAACTTATTTTCAGACCTCCTTTCCTTTAGAAATGGTGTACCCAAACACTTAGAATTCATTCTATGAAGGGCTTTCAGTTGCAATGGTGAAATGTCCCAAATGACAAATTACATGTCAGCTGAATTCATGTCATTATTTCTAATATGCTCTTTGAATTTTTTCTTTATGGTGTATTTACTTTGACTGTTTTCTCCTCTTGCAGCTGCCTTTTCTTTCTATACTTGTGCTCATTTCAGTAATTTTGTGTTTTATGGGGGTTTTTTATGTCTTTCCCAATATATCCCAAATGGAGATGAAGGAAGAGAGTGGCTGAAGAAAAGAAACTGTAAAGTGGTACAGAAAAGGAAAAGTGAAGTGATCAGCTTTTGGCTTAAATCATTCCAATGGTTAATCATGAACCTAGTTTTGTTCTGCTGCCCTGATGTAGGGGGAGGGCTCATAGATTTGGGTTTGTTTTTTTTTTTCCACTAGCTTCAGCAAAACAGCAGAACTCAGTATGTGTTTCTCTGTTATGCTGGTGAATATGGTCAATACACCTTCTCTACAATTCCCTCCTATTAAAAAAAATATTGTATAATCAACAGGGATTTTGTGGCTTTGTTTTCCAGGCTTTTATTACCATGAGAGACTAGAGCCAGTGGAGCAGCAGCATAATTACTCTCGTTCAGAAAGGAAAAATGCAATTCCTCAGAATTTAATTGGCTACGCTGAATTAATGACCTTCCTGGTCCTAATCAGAAACAATACAAGGAAAAATTAAACCAAGACTTATCCATTTCCTGCAAAATCTCTCCAAATTATGTCAATGCAGCCATTAATTGCTGAAGCCATTTTATGACTGGATGCACAAGAAAACAATCTAGCAATTTCAGAAACCTTTACTAACTCTCTGCAAGTTTATATCATAGCACCAGAAGTTCCTGCAAAAAAAGTTCATCAGCTAGTGTGGAACATGCTCACAGGTGAGAGAAACAATAACAACCCAAGTCACTAAATGTGAAGTTTTAGCCTCTAGACAGAATAACCTTGTTTAACGTAGGCTTAGGGTTTAGAAACTATGGGTTGTTTTGTTTTTTTAAATAGATGTTGACAAAAACCAAAATGGAATGAGAGATTTGCAGATGCCTCTTAACCTGCATGGCCTGGGTGGCACAGAACCTTGTTGAAAGAGGATGTTGTTTAACAGGTGGCATCATACTGGGTTGGCCAGTGAAGGCGAAGGCAAAAACCCAGTAAAGAGTAAAGATCATCATAGCAGGTGAGTGGTGGTGGTCTGGGTCCTGGTGAATTTACCATTATTGCTTAATAAGCATTCACTAGAAGCATAAGGGAAGTCATTAGTGGAAACAAATGCACATAATTTATATCTAATGCCCTTCTCTGTGGGTGTTTTCATGCACAGTAAACAGGTATTTTCAAATCTCAGTGCATTTCTGAATATGACAGCTCTTTACACCTACTTAGACTTGATCCTCTGCATACAACATATATACACAGGGGGTTTCTTGAAAAATCACAGAGCAACCTGAGGAGAGGTATATTTGGAATGCTTGGATGTTTATTCAAGTGCCTGTCAAGGAACTCTGGGTTAGTTGAGGGGGTGAGAGGTCCAGCCAAACATCCATGGGCAGTTCGTTTGCATCCTGCACTGCTCCGTGCATCTGACAAATCCTGCAGAAGAAAATGTTGGAAAGGGGAAACAACACTGAGGAAACACAGGAAACACCATCTTGCACTGATTTGTATCAACCAATACTTCAGGAGCAGAAAAGTCAGAGTACCTGTAGAGAGTTACAAATATGAGGGAGAAAACAACATGAACAACCTCATACCTTTGGGTCGGACTCTTGGAGCTTGGATCCAATATTTTTCTCTTCTGTCAGGTATGATGATGAGTGGGGTCACTAAAGAATAAAGTTGCTAGTTCTGATAGGGCCAGGATGTGTTCCATGAAGTAAGCTAGATAAAAGTTAGGGCTATTAGAGAACTTCTTTATGCCCCAGCCAAAACATAAGGCAGATTCTGGAGTGGAAGCTGCTGGTCAGAGTGCTATGAAAAGAGCTTTTGCTCTGAAAACCAGTTCCTAAACTGTTCAGAACCAGTGGGTACTTTTTCATCACATTTTCAAGCTTATAGTCTTCATCTGAGGAATAGTATCCTGATTAACCCATGTCCCATCCCATCTCATGGGACTTTTGTGAAGATTGTTTTGCATATATGAGATGTTTTAATGTGTTAATAAAAATCAAGATGGAAATGAAAATTTATTGTCTAAGAGGATTCAGAGTGTGTAGGAAATTAGACCCATCTTCATGTATATATTTCTCTCTCCCTGATTAATTCCTTCAATAATCTCAAAAACCTTTCCTTTGGAGTCTGGTAGATATGTTCCTCTTTTAAGAAAAGCACAAGAGGGAAATAAACATTGTGCAATGAAGTTTTGTACATTATAAAATTGGTAACAAGTTTTGGGTGACATACTAAAGATCTTTGCTGTCAGTCTTAGAATTCTCTTTCCAGTAGAGGGCTATTCCTTGACCATTTCCTCCAAACTTGCTTCTTATTGCTGACCTGTCCTTGCCCTGGGGCTATTTCTTCACCTGCTCTTGACTAACAAGTGCTTTTGCTACTTCTGTAGCTCTAGTTTTCTCTCAAATTTGCCAGTCTCTTTTCTCTCCATTCAGTACAACTGTGTTTTCTTTTACAGAAAATCTCTATTTCCATATCTCAAGTTTCTTATCTCAGTGCTTTCTTTTACTCGGTTTTACTTACAGAAGAATTTATTCCTTTCTTCAATCTCTCTCCAGTCTGTCTCTTCCTGCAAAGAAATACCTAGTCTCAGTATTCATATTAGAATTATCCAAACTTTTCGTCATGTCCTTGCTTACTCTCTATTCTCCTTCCCCATACTGGTGGGCAAAACAATCTCTTTCTCAGTGCTTGGCTAGGCTGCTTTAGCCAAAACTGTTAAAATAATTTTGATGAGAGGCTATAATCTCAGGATGGAAAACTTCAAACAGGACAGTCTTTAACTTGGTCATAAAAATTGGTTAAAATGGTCTTTCACAATCAGACAGGTTTTGTGCTCCAGGCCCCAGGTATACTGAAGAGTCACTTCTCTAAGATTACTGAAGCAAAGCAATCTATTGAAAGTGATATACTGTGCCAGATACACTTATTCCAATTTATAAAACAGAAAGTTTCATGGCCAATATTAATTTTCTTTTGCTGCAATACATGGTTTTATTTCATGCTCCATTAACAAGTGTAGGTGTACTTGACACTAACTCAGCTCTTTCTAATTAGGTCTCATGCATTCATGCTCTTCCTCCTACAGTGCAAAAAAGGGGGACAAGGTAATGTTAAGAAAAAAAGAGACATGACTCATTACTCATAGGCCTGAGAACTTTTTGTTTCTATTTACAAACCATTCCCAATTTAGCAATTTCCTTAAGATGGAGGTGGTCAGCCTGCAACCAACCAAACAACTAACCCAGAATGTCCTGGGCTGTCCTGGTTACAGGAGGAAGAGTGCCAATACAGGAGTAACCAAACTATGTCTTCTACACCCATCTACATTATTCCTGGTGAAGTGTTAATGGTGGGTAATTTGCAACAGCTGCCCAGAGAACAGCCCACCTCTCAGGCTATGAGCTGGGTTTTGCATCAAGGAAAAAGAGGCAACCCTTCAAGGCAGGGTAATGTTTCTTTTTCTTCACACCAATGACTCAGCCCCATTGTGAAACTCCTGGGGGAGGTAGTGAACATTCCTGCCTGGATTTGAGGAGATATAATCTGTGGGCTGGGTCCACTACCACCACTGGACATCCAGAGAAGGACAGGAGCTTCCATAGAAGGACCAGACCTTCCACAGACTGCTGCTTTTGGCAGGACTGCAACCACCACTTTAACAGGACTACAAACACAGTTTAACCGCACCATGACCACCACCCTGACTGACAGGGGCCAGGCTGTAGTCTGACTTTGTGTATTTAAGCTAGTTTTTCTGTATTATTGAAATTATTGTAATCTTTATATTAAATTGTCATATCTGTCTTGAAATCTCTTGCAAGGTATTGGTGTGGAGTTAATTTCTCCTGCTGATTTCAAACCCCCAGAACCCACATCCCTCCTTCTTCCAGACCCTTCTTGAGTGCTCCCCAGCAACAGTCCCAGAGTAAACACTTCATTCTGAGGTGGCACTGGGTCACTGTCTCTCCTGAGGTTTGGCAGCTCCATATCTCGTCCATCTCCTGTTGTGGAATGGGGTCCCCAGGAAGGTGCAGCTGAACCATCCAGTGGCCCTGACCTGCCCAAACTAGTGGGCTGGGAAGGAACTCTGATTATTTTGTAACTAACAGGCCACTGCTGTCTGCCTGGGTCAGCCTCATGGCAGCAGCTAGGGTTTATCTGCACGCACCCACAGGGGATGCAGGAGCAGTGAGTGCTGCACAGCTGTAGATTATCCTGTGGAATATGGCTCAGTGCTATGGTCTAGTTGACCATATCACGTTGACAGTGGTGATCAGCCGAAGGCTGGACTCAATGATCTTGGAGACCTTTTCCAGCCTAAATGATTCTGTATGTCCAGGAGATGGAGGCAGGGAATGGGGCAGGGACTGTGCTATCTGACCCTTGCCAGCCACTAAAGGAAGTTTTGTGACCTGCTTACCTAGAAAGGTTTAAACTAGAAAATAAACATGCTTCTCATGCATCAACAGTGTGTTGTTTTTATGAACAAGGATAAACTTTATGAAAGCAATTCCCAAAAGATGGAACTTTACCAATCATAGGGCAAGTAGTAGACAGTAATCCTCTGTGCAGGTCATTGTGTCTCCTGTTAACCTCACTTACACCTGTCCTGACTGTCTATAATTCAGCTAAATAAGAGACCCGTTTGTAACATTTTATACTGCCAGAAAAATGTGCTGTTGTTAGAAGAAAATGGCGAACTGAAGACTTCTGAGTTAAAAAAAATTCCCCAATCCAGCAAGCACCTAAAGACAGCGTGTAACACTGAACAGGTATAATAAATACATGAGAAAGTGCCTTCTCTAAACCAAGATTGCTAAGTCACATCCAAGTTTAATTCTTACAATGACAGTGCATTTAATTACAACGTTAGCAGTATTGTCATACTGGTGGAAGATGCAATTTAGCTGAGTTAATTTTGCAAAAGTACAGAAACAACAGCATTTAAAGCACTTATGTTCAAAATAGATGAGATATCCAAATGAGAAAGTAGGGATGAACTGTAATTCTCCTTTCAGAGATGAAGACTGACACACTGAGAGAAAAACCACTCTCCCTGTTTTTCTCTTCATCTCCTTGACACCAAGGTCGTGTGGAATCATGCCAGTGAACAGAATTACACTCAGCTGCTTCAGAGTGCTAAGCCCAAGCTTCAACCATACCCTACCTAAAGAAGCTTTTACAAATCAATGCAACAACAAAATTAGACATTTTGACATATCTTATTATACTTAATTAGATAGAATTGCGTCTGCCTAATTGCCTTTATTATATGCCGATTATATGCTGATGACAGGCATTGTGTTTTAAATTCTTAACAAGAAAGCAGGTTTTTAAGTTCACCTTTCAAACTATCTTTTGTGTCTTTGGTTGTATTTAAAAAGTATGGAAAGCTCCTTCAAGGAACTTTAAATTCATATAGCTTACCAGAGCTCTATGAAGGTGGTCCTGGACTCATTTTGTTACCATGCTGCTTTTAGATTATTTCCAGAGGTGTGATTTTTTTTTTATTTTTTTTCTTTCCGCCCCCCCCCCCCCCCCCCCCCCCCCCCAAGCTGATCCCAGCTGGTATCTAGATGGAAACTTCGGGGCCATTGACAAAAGAAAAATAAAACCCAACAATGGTCTTGCAGTTATTTTTACATTTCAGCAGGGAGCTTGGGGAAGCCAAGGAAGTGCCAGATGTCAAGCTTTAAAGTGGTCTTGTATCTTGATTCCACAAAGCAGTTAGGCATACTCTGAGATCCAACTTTCTTCCAGGCAGCAGGAGATTGCATTTTGGTACATGCAAAAGAAATGTACTAAAATAAGCCATCCATATATTGCAGCCATCTGGGATGCATAAAAAGTGTATCACCACAAAATCCTCCTTTTGCTGTACAAATCTATTGAATGGAACTAGTTTTCTTTGTCCAATAATTAAACAGCAGTGGTGCCTGTTCAGACATCAGGTGAATTATTTTGGCCAGAATTAGGAATAACAGCAGTTAAAACAACTATCATGCCCTTTTTCCTTAAACTATAAAATCTCCTGGAAACTGTTTCCTCAAAGTGGTGTTTTGTTCTGAAAGTTTGTCTTTACAAAGTTTGCTGCCGGCCCGTGTTGTTATCTAAAGGATTGCACTGCCATCTTGTGGCAAGAAAAGCCATTTAAATCGAGTATTGATTGTGGTTGAGACAGAAATTAAGCAAAAAGCCTAAAAAATTAAACAAATTTAATTCATTATGGAATAAATATCCCGTAGTAGAGGCTTTATTAATAAGTGGTAGAAGATAATAATTTTCTCAACCCTTCATCACATTTCCTGCAAGGGTTTCCCAACTGGTTAAAGGTGGTCTCTTCTTGGCAAGAGTTTCTTCCATTGAGTTGTGATGTCAAGCCCATCTATAAAAGGTCTTCAATACTTTAAACAGTGGAAACACACAAACTTCTTGACAATATTGGCAGCTTGAGGTACCATCGTCTAAACAAATAGCCCCAGATTCACATCTTCAGGGTGCTTTTGGCATCCACTGCACTCTTGGAAAGCCTGGCTACTTTCAGAGACCCATTAGCAGTGCTACGTGTCCAACACTTGATACCTTTCCTTCACATCAGCCCAGAAATTCCACAGCATCCTTTTCTGTGTGGAGATCCTGACACCATTCTCTTCACACCGTGACCCCATCCTTTCCACATCTTTCTTTTTCACACAGATGCAGATACATGCAATGGCTTCACAGAATCACAAAGTAAGCTGATTTGAAAAGGACCCACAAGGATCATCAACTCCTGGTCATGCACAGGGCACCCCAAGAGTCACACTATGGTGCCTGAGAGCAATATCCAAATTCTTGAACTGTCAGACTTGGTGCTATGACCACTTCCCTGAGGAGCCTGTTCCAGTGCCCAACCACCCTCTGATACCAGAAAACAAAATGGAAAAAAAGGAAGAAGAAACAGAGGTGTAAAATGTGAAAAATGTAAAAATTAAATGTAACATTGCAGGATTAGAGTACTATGGACTGGGAGAGGATAAAATTGCTGATACCTTATGACAGTCATAACCATTTTCTTGGGAGACATAGGACATATCATCTGGTCATGGAATAGAAGTACAGTATTATTAATGAATGCTTTGAGTACATATAATTAAAAGATCATAATTAAAAGATCAGCAATACAGGAAACCTTTTAGAGACAAAAACAGTTTTAAAAAGAAAAAAATAGAAAAAAAACCAAAAAAACAGTAAAACTGAATTTTTTTGAAAGAACAGGTGTATAAGCAAAGTAATAACAAGGCTGAGAGTTCTCCCAAGAAGTTTTCTTTCACTGTATATTTTTTCATAATCAACACTTGTCTAAAGAATTGTGCTTTTATATCTAGTGGCTCCAAAAGAAATCAAAGACAATAAGTATAGTTCCAGCCATTTAAGTATTTATGTATATCCCTAATACTTTGCATGATTCAAGGAGACAACTATCAGACCAAAGTATATAAAACTGAATATCTCAATGCAAATGCAACTTTTTTTAGGAAAAAAAAATAAAACACTTCTGCTCTAAATTTTCTGGAATTATTCTTTTAAATTTAAGAATAACCTTTCCCCCTTTTTTTTTGTGGTTTTTTTTAGGGGAGGAAGGAGAGAAAATGGAAATGAAGTTCAAACTCTTCAGTACCAATCTTGGCAAAAAAAAAAGATGCAACATTTTTTTTTTTAAAAGTGTTTTCCTGTTCAGGAGACTGGAATTTTTTTCTTTATTCTGAATTACATTGTACTTTTGCCAATCCTCTGTTAACTATCTACCTGTATTTACAGACAGGGGGTGTAAATTTTGCAGTGAAGCAACTGCTGAAGCCATGACCCTTTTCCCATCAACCATTTTGCATTAACTGCTGTAGGTGGGTCTGAATCTCAATTTCTCCTTTGGCTTTCTGTGTTTAAAAATCTATCATCAGTAACACACTAGACATGTAGGTCAATATCTGAAGAGCCCTCACCAGCACCTCTGAATTCATGTCTGAATAAAAAGCAGTATGCTGACATTTAGCTCCTTGATTGCAAACACAAGTGTTGCCTGTCACCACAATGCAGAGTTAGATACCAAAATGCTCTTCCTTTTGCCATTTGGCTGAAAGAAAAAAAGACAGTGGAACTGTTTAAGATTTTTTTTTCTCTAAAAATATTTCACACAATTTCCAGCTTGTAATAACAATGTGTGGAAAAGCTTTAATGTGTTTCTTGTTATTTTCCATATTAAATACTCTGCTGGAAAAGCTACCACCCAAAACCTAATATTTTCTAGTAAATGACAGATGATGTAATTGATCAGGGAAGAAAGTGTGGACTCTGGTGAAGTTTTTAGGAAGCTGCAAAATGTCTTCCTCTGTTATGGCCTTATGGCTGTAAATATGATTTTATATATTTTTTCATAATTGAATAAATGCTAAACTCTTCTAACAGTGAAAGTGTTTGTTTATAAGTGATTCTTCCCTTTGTACCTTTTACATTTCTGTGTAAGAAAAGGGAATACATATATACATTAAATCAAAACATCTCCAAGTATCACAGAGCCTTGACATGTTTGTATTCAATTGAGGAAATGTTGTTTGAATGGCTTTTTGCTTCAGCCAGATGAATATTTGGTTGTGTAGACATCATACTGACTATGTCTTTCCTTTGCACCTGGAAACTACCACTTTCATTCGGGTTTGAGTTACTCTTCCCAGAAGGACTGAAAAATTAATCTGCTTTCAGCTTTTGAATTCCATGTAATTTCAGCTACCTTTTCACTTGTGCTAAAATGTTATGCAACTTTTATCAGAGCAGGTGGCCTATTGACTTCAGCAAGCCAAAACAAACGTTATCTGTCCACCTCCAGTAATTCTGCCACCACCAGTGACCTACTTTGCTCATAAGTGAGATAACTCTCCACTTCTCCATTTAATTGTGCTCTTCTCTCCAACTTGGTCAACAAATATCCTAATAAATTGACTGAATGGCCTCATCTTTCCCCTCTGAGTTTCCATTTTATTGTGTCATTTCCATCTGCTTCCCAGAGGCTCTGCTGAGGATGTCTGTATTCCTGCCTGTGTCAGGGTATCCTGATATTTGACAATGCCACAGGGCAGACAGTCACACTGTTCCTCAGGGCTGGTTACACTTGGCCATCCCCTCTTCACAATCCCACTACAGTTTTTTCCATCTCCTTATTCTTGTTCCTCTTGAAGCTGTGTTTCATCAGCTTCGGTGTCACTGTATTCATGATGTCGCTCAGTACTAGTTCCTGATTCACCAGAGACACTTTGCCATCACCTCCAGACTTGACATCCTTGTCATTGATCCTCCTTAAGGTCTTCAAATTGAGTGTAAAATGCTATGCCATCACACTTTGACTTGAGTCCAGGGCTGACTAGGGTGTGGGTAAAGGTGGCTGTAAAGGATCACAGCTAAAGAATAGCTGCTATCTAATATCCAGCCTTGCTCTGCTTCTGCTGTCCAACACCCAGCTCTCAGTTTGCTGGTCTCCTCGATTTTCTCTCTTCAGAAGTGGTTTGGAGTAGTTATCTCTAGGCAAGAAAACGAAGCTGTAATCCACAAGGCAAATTATCAAATCTTCCTGTCAGAGTTGGAAGATCCACTGCTATTAAGCAGACACAGCCCCTTGGTATTGTGTCAAATAACAATGATAAAAACTGGACAGTAAAGGCAACACATTCCATGTGCAATAGATAAGAAACATGTTTGCTGTTGGAAAAAAAATCTAGTTACAAAATAAACCACTACTGCTGTACCATCTTTAGATTTATTGCTTATGATTGACTTGAGTTTAGTGGCCTTTGGTAGCCTTTAGTTCATATTAACTTCACTTTGTCATGTAACTGACAAATACCACAAATTACAGCAAAAAAAAAAAGTGAGGCGAGCATCCAATGACAAAATATGACTAAAAATTAATTAAGTATAAAACCAAAATTCCCCATTGCCTAACTAGAGGCTACTTCTGCAGGTCAAAATTAAGGTAAATGTATAGAATAATGGAGAAAAACCTGTACTGTGACCTCCTCCCCTTCAAGACAATATAAGCTCTGGTCAAGATCATCCTCATTTGACCTTGCATTATGAAGTGACTCATTCAATGTCTCCTAATCATTGAAAATCTACCACATGATAAGGACACCAGACAAAAATTAGTTCCACACGTGCTCATGCTTGAAGCACACTTTTAATGATTTGAATTGTATGAGTCAAATATTTGCTAATGGGCAAAGACAAAATATTAACTTGTTAAACAATAGACTGAGCTTCTCAGACAATATTTATATATTACCTAAAAAACACTAAATTAAAGATAACACTTTATAAGACCCTGACTTGAGCTTGCACTGACTTTCCCATCTCTTTGCTGTTCTCTTTTTTAGTGCCTTTGAAAAAACACCTGATAAGTGTCAGACTACTTAGATAACAATGTGACTCCAAAGCACAGTTCTCTCACACTAAATGACATACAATGCACATTACAGGGAAGATTGGAAATCAACCTATTCACTATCACTGCAGACTTCAAAAATCCTCATTGTAATTTATATAAATTGTCACATCACTGGGATTATTAATAGTCTTTATTTCAAATGAAGAGTTTATTTAAAATCTTGCCTGGAGTTACTTTTGCATTAGTGCTGGATGTGAATGCGAATCCCAACTACAATGGCAAATGGCAACTGAGACAATTTAATTTCAGCTACCATCTTCAAAAATATCAGAGGTTGTCCTAGTTTAGGGCAAATTAGGAAGGAAAACTCCAAATGGGGATTTCCCCAGGGAAATGCCCCTCCCCACCAACTGGTCCGGGAAAAGGGAAAAAAAAAATTCCTTGGAGAGAAGTGGAAAAAGCTGTTTATTTAACAGAAATTGAATAATATTAAATAATAAAACCTCTTGCTGTTCGATGGGATGGCAAATCTAGGAAGAAAAGTCCTTTTCATGTGGTGTAGCTCAGCTCGCTCAGGTTCTTATCAGTCCCTCCGGCGCTGGGAAGTGCCGAGGCCCAGGCCCCGGTGGGCCACAGGCTTGTGAGCTCCCGGGGTTTGGCTGGGTGTTCAGTCCAGAGCAGGCTTGCACAGATTCAAGAAAATTGGAAAAAAAACAAAGGTCCAGGGAACTCCTCTGCCTCAGCTAGCTAAAACTAACTAAAAGCCAGAGAGAAGCTCTGTCCCGCTGTCTGTCCGTGCTGCAGACACCACAGTCCAGGAGCGGGATGTGTGGGAGTGATGTTTTTCTTTAACACAAACTGCGGCTTCTTCTTCCCCCTCTCTTGCTCTCAGAGCCAGTCTTAAAGGTGCAGAACTTAATATATAACATAAACCAGACGATTGGGGATACCAGTATCATAAAGTCACCCCAGGACAGAGGTGGTTTTTCAGGACTTCCTTGCTGCTGTCAGTTCCTCAGACCACCCTACTGGGCCTGGATTCTCCACAGATGCAGAAGTTCTTATCTGGATATAATCCTTAAGATTTAAGGCTTGAACTCCAAGAGGTACTCAGGGGTAACTTCAAGTATCCTGCAGCTATCAGACTGCTGAGTCCAGCTAGCAGACATTTATAGCCACACATATATCTTCATACTCTGCAGAGCCAATGTCTATACACTCATTTTCTCTGACAGATTTTTCCTTCTAAAGACATACTCTGCCACTGACAAAGAAATAGACAACCATGACATTTTAATTACATTATTTCAGGCTTATATTGCTATTCAAGCAAATAGTTACTATAACTTCGTATGGCTACTTGATGTCCTACTTAGTGACTTGTATATTTACATGTATTTATACAATAAGTTTGACAGTGGGAGACAGAGAGGAAAATATTACTGTCACATCAGGAGAGAAGAATGAGGAAATAGCTATAGCTCAAAATCTATACACATTAAAAAACCCACCAGAACTGTTCTCACTAAGCCTTAGGTTTGTAGCATGATTAATGGCCCCAAATAAACAAGAAAGATGATGTGACAACATATTTGGTTCAGTAATTCTAAATCAAATAAATTCTTGGCAATTAAGTTTCACTGTCAACATATTCTGTCTGTAGTTTAAAGAAAGAAGAATTTGCCGATGAGTCTGCCTGTAATGGTTCCTTCAGGGTTCACATGGTCCACTACAAAGCCTAGGACAAGTTTTCACTGATAGCAATTGTCATTTCCTAAAGATCATTGATAGTTGGTGATGCACAATTATAATTCAATTCTTAATGCTAGGTACAGTTTTTCATTTAACCATGTGATGGTTCATTCATTTTTGTACAAATATCAACTAAAACACCTGCATACCTAAGAACAGCTGAAAGGACCAATAACACATCCATAAGATAAGTACAGTGTTAGATTTTATCATTCTATTTCCTACAGATTTTTTTCTACTGACATTCAAAAAAATCCCCAACACAACTATACTGTTGTCTTTTGTCAAGTAAATGGGAAACTTAAATCAGAATGGATGGGAACACAAGGGTTTCTCTAGCCTGTGTCAGAGGTGAGGAAAAGTTTGCTCATCCTTCTCATTTGCTGAGTGATAGACCAGTCCAGGGAGTGAGCTTGAGATGATGAACATTTTTGGCCATCTGGGATATTCCTCCTTTCATCAGGTTTTCTAGCCTCAAACTGCCTTCCCTTACTATTTTTCATTCTTTCCAAGCTTCACTGAATTGGTCATTGCAGGGAAAAGCAATCAGATATGTTTTTTGCAGGAACAGTTGTTAGTTACTTCTGGCTGGGCTTATGTTTTTTGTAACACTCTTTACTTTTTCCTTCTCAGATTTTCTCTTAGCACAAGCCTATTTTTTCCAGAAATTTTGTTCTATTTTTTTTTCCTTTTTTCAATACCATAGACTTTACCTTGTTGGATTTGCCAATAAGAGCTGAATGTTGTTAGGATATGTCTTAGGGCTAGTGAACAGCCAGTCACCTACACATACAGATTTATGTCTGTCTAATCCCAGGGAAAGGTATAAAGTTGAATGGAGGAGTTTGACCTCATGCCACACCACAAGACTGGTTAGGCTTGGAGTCTTAAAACATTATGGATTTAATCAGAAACACAAATCCTTTTGTCCCATAGCAGGCCTTTCCATGGTCCCTTTTTCTTTACTCATGTTTTTTCTTCTATTCCATCTTATGGTCAGGGAGATCAGACAGGAGTCAGGGGGAGCAGAAGTCTCTGTAAGAGCGGTGCACTTGGCTTTGGTCTGCTTAAGGATTCAATTTCCCTTTCTTCTGTCAGGCTCTCCCCTGCCTACTTGCAGCTGGAACAACGTATCCTTGGCAGCAGATGCATACGAAGAGGTGATGGGGTGTCTGGTATATAAGTCAGGAACATCATCAGGCATTTTCAGAAACACTGTCAGGGTAAGGACTCTTCCCATCACTTCTGATTTAAACCCTGCCATTCAACTAGCACTGTTCCCTGACAAGCTGAGCACACTGATAAGCACAGAGCCACAGCACCCATGGAACATGAGGACCAGTGCACAAGAAAGAGCAGTGCTTGGCCTCCAGCTTCCCTTGCTCCTGGGCTTGGCTGAAGCAAGAAGTGCTGCTCCCAGGAGCTGTGGAGACTTCAGCAAGTGACACACTGCAGCACAGTCCAGCAGAACCCTGCAGATCCATGGGTGTTTCGGTTCCAGTATGGAGTGTAAGTCTTTATTTTCTCAGAAAGATGAGAAGATGAGGAGAGCACACTGGAGGGGTCTTGTACTCCTGGCTGCTTATGCCTGGTTCAGAGTAGGAGGATTTTTACTTCTCTGCACTTCTTTCACACAAAGATCAGTTAGAGAATATATGCAGGGGAAAGTAAATTTGAATTTGCATGACTGCTTCTCCCTTTCGAAAGGATATTCTGGCCACCCATTTTAAATAATTCCTGTCCTGGGAACAATAGGGATTAGAAAATGCTGGAATAAAGCCTTAAGTTACATTACAGTAATTTGTTATTTAATTATTTCCTTTGGCAAGAGTTAGATGTCAACATATGAGCATGATAATTATATATATATACACATTACTCATTCCAATTAGTTTTATTATAAGTATGTCATATTTCATCCTTGTCAACTATAACACACAACAAGACCAGTGGGCTCTTTACATTTGGTAGTAGATTTATTTTTTCTAAGGAGTTTGACAGAGACACGTGAAAGACAGACACACATTCCATGTGACAGTAAACAAATTTAGAGACAGCAGCCTCTATAAATAATCTATGTTCATCATCTTACATAAGAAAGTGGAAGGTTAGCCACTTATTCCAATCTATTAAATGGTTTGCAGCAGTTTAGTAAGAAAACCTGCAGGGTTTCTCCCTATCGCTAGGCTGTCACATGGCCACAGTCAGGGGATGACACAAGAATAAAGTCTATAAGCATGTGAATATAAATGGAAGTAAAAGTCAGTGATTTGGAAAGACACACACACACAAAACAAAACTCTGGGGAACAAGAAGGAACCATTTTTCTCTCCTGATTCTGAATAATTTGTCACTTTATACAATATTTATTGTAACGTAAATGTCAAAAGCATATGCACTAGTCTTTCCTCAGCATGGAGCACCTAGCCTGTCCAGGGAAGGATTCCTGAGGTTAGAGCACAGAACTGAAAGACATGGGGGTTTTTCCCAGCCAGGAGGACTCCTTGCACCATCTTGGAAGAGTCACTTTTCCACTCAGGTGCTTCTTCCATCTGTAAAAGATTGAAACACACCTCCAAACCTGAAAGTGGGATAGTGCACACCATTAGTACTTCCTGGGAGTGAGATCTGGTTCACTGCCTGCCCACCCCCTGAGTGCTGTGGGTGGGGTGGGCAGGAACTAGAGAAGTGTTTAGGTTCAGGAGACAGGATTTGTTCCACAAAAGCCAGGTAGAGCTCAACTATAAACTATAAGCTCGGATAGGTATTTTCTATCCTTGTACAAATTCACCCTCTTATTGTCAATTTGTTGCCTTATGGAAAAGGAAAACACTCTGTATACATGCCACATAACCTTCTTGGTATTAGCTGGAAACTTTCTAAGCAATCCCCACTCCACTCAACATCCTTCATCCCAGGGATGATGCAGTTCTAAACTACCAGGGGATAAAAGATCTTGGCCATGACACTTAATTCAGAGTACGCACCATCTCATCTGCATTGCCTGTTTCCATGCTGTGCTCTGAAACCCTGAAAGAAGAATTTTCCCAATTCAAATACAGAGAGGATGTGCACCAGTCTCACATAAAGCAGTTTGGAAAGCACAGGTAGAGGAGCCAGGACTTGAATTTTCCTTCTGAACTGCGGGTATGTTCTCTCAAGCTTCAGGCCTGACTAGCGAGAAAGCAAATAGAAGGGGGCAAAAGAGTCTGGTGCAAGGAAGAGAATGAAGATTAGGTATTAATGAGGCAGATAGGATAACTAGAAGCTAAGTGTGAAGAGAAAGACTTCAAAAGACATAGGAAAAAGTTTGCAACAGGTTGAATAGGTATCTCAAAACAAGAAGGCAGGGGAGAACAGGAGAAAATATCCATATACTAGGAAGATCTGGTGAAGGGAATACCTGCCATGTATCAGTGTCTCAGTACTGGAGACGAGAATGACAGTTCTGTCTAACTACAGCACAGCCCCTTTACAGCTTGAGATGGAACAAAATGTTCCCAGGTCTCACTCAGTGCAACCTTAGTGTCAGCAAAATTCCCCCTTTCCCCAGGGATGAATAATTATTTACCACTGCTATCTACTTCTTGCCTTAAAAGAAAAAAATGAAAATAGGCCTCAGGGTTCCAAGCAGAGCTGGGTGAAATTACCTATTTTTATCCTGTGGCTGTGGTGAGGTAAGTATCTTCAGAAGAGTAGAGCTAGGACCTAAACAAAAGACTTTTATATCTAAGTTCAGTAAAGAAATTACTTATAAATTAAGCTTTCCATAATCTGATGTGAGGCTTTTCTTCAAGTACTATTCATATCCTTTGACTGGCAAACTGACTATCCAAATGAGTATGTAATTTCACTGTACATCTTCACTTATCCTCAAAATGGGCACGATAGCATCCATCCACCTCAGGAATATGCTGGGATAATAAATTAACTAATGTGTGTGAACAGACATGTATTTGAGAGCAATAGAGAGATTCCAAAAGGAAGGTGATTATGTATTCAGAATGGGTTGGAACAGTGGGTGGTAAAGGAGGCATGAGAGCATACAGTGAAAAACAGGAGAAAACCAAAATTCAATGGCCACTTACTCAGTTGAATAAGCCAAAGTAGAAACCATGAGAAAAAATACCATTCAGTCACATCATTAAACATATTACCTTTAATGCTAATAGGGTAAAGGAAGATTCCATTGCCCAGTTAGTATTTCCAGCTTCAGCAAGGAGCATTTCATAATAACAAATGCCTTGATAATATTTGAGAATATGAAAAGAATATAGCAGAAATTATATAGTATTTTTAAAAATGGAGGATTTATATATTTATGTCATTTTTCCTGTTAGTCCTGCTATGAAAAAAGCGAATCTTGAGATATTGCCAACTGGTCTATCCTGTAAAATATTATTATATCAGTGAGGAAGGCACATCTTGGCAACACCTGAAACTAGCCAGATGTTAAATTAACTGCAGTTAGGTTACGTCCATACTACCCTCATAAAGAACTTGGACCTTTGGTACCTCTGACAAGATTAGGAATATCTTTTTAGCATGGCAATATTCTGCTCAGGCACTCCACATAGACTGCAATCCATCTTTACCCAATTGATTCCACCACTTTAGCAGGATGTAAAATAACACATTATAATAATAATGAAGGATTCCAGAACTTGAATTACCTGCATTTGTAACTGGATCTGTATCTTCAGTTTTACATAATCTTTGTGTGCATACAGGTCTTGCCTAAAATAGCACAGAAATTAATTCTCATGAGTAGCCAGCACACAAGGTAAGGAACTATCCTTCTCCAGAGGTTGGAATAGAGCAGATGTTTCCAAAACATGTTTCTCTCTACTAGTGTGCCACAATCAGTCACAAACAGTACACATCTCTATAGCCCCAAGGGAGGCAAAAATGCAATGTCTGTACAAGGCTGTCCGGCAGAGGAGTAGAAAAAGAAGCGGCACACCTGCTCCATTTGATGTGTCAAGCATGTGCTCCCTCAGCTCCTGGACTACATTTGAAAACAGAAAATGAGATTTCTCTGCCCTACCTCGGTCTATAGTCAGGCAAAACCATGCACCACCATGCAGAGATTAGTGAATTAGTGTATGGAAGCAACTTCTCAGTGAATGAAGTTATTTAATGAGACGGAGGATAGGGAAGGATTTTGCCCAGAGTGACAACTGGAGACAAGAACCAGTTGCTTTAAGATGAGTGGACTAAAAATTGTTTATAATGTGTAGAGTGAGAGGAAGAAGTAGAAAGATATAAAGGCAAGAAATATACATCCCAGAGCAAGATGAAGTTTGCAAACAATTGATTTTTTAAAACATGGATAGTTGATCAAGCAAACAATTTTTCAGCTTCACTCTGAAAAAGTTCACATTGCCTAAAAATATTGTTTCCATTTTCCCAGCTATATCAATAGATCTAAAGAAAAATACTGTATGTTTTTACTTACCTCGTATTGTTTATGTCTTTGAAGTCTCAAGATTGCAACAATCAAGAGCAACACAAATCAAGACAAAATCAGCAAGTTCAGTGATTACTGTACAAAAGCATGGAGACATGAATTGGACAGCTGTTTCCATAGAGAAGAGAGAGAAGAGAAAAAAGTAAGAAAAGTCAAACACTTCTACACTAATTGATTCCGCTTACAGAACTCAGAAAAAACACAGATCTGGGATCCAGCTTTCAGAAAGTGGTTTACTCCTTTAAGCGGGTAGCCAACCCTTTTCATTTCCCTTTTAAGATCTGGGTTACATAATTTTCATCCTGTTTTTAAAAGGGCTTGTATTATCAACTTTCAGAGCAGAAGCGTGTGACATTCCCATCTTGAGCTGTAAAACGTATCTGTTGTTATAGGAAAACTTTCAAATCAATAGTGGACGGTATTTGGTTGAAACACACCTTTTCATTCCAGCTTTTACTCCTTCATGACATAAATTCAGGAGTGATGCTTGAATACATAATGGACTCCAGTTGATCTTGCACTACAGATTTTTGGCAAGCTGGAAGGGGCAGAGTTGCTGTTCAAGTAATTTACATTTTCCACAGTTAAAGTTCATTGCTCCTTCAGAACTTAAAAATTGAATATTTTAAGGAAACTTTTAAAGATATGCATATATCAGGATTTCTTCAAGAACAGGAAAAATAAAAGAAAATGGCTATTGGCCAATAAAAATAAGTCATTGATCCATGTGTTTCCTATATGCAGTTTGTCTGATGTTTTTCAGATCCTGTAATATGCATGATTGCTTGTCTTCTGATGATTATTGGAATTAATTAGTATTAATATTCCAAGCCTTCAGGTGGACCTCAAGCCATTAAGCAGTTTATCAGCTAGCAAAGAGCTCAGAGCTATTGCCATACTGGTATGGTCCCTATTAAGAACTGGCTCAGCAGCACTAAACACTGAAATTTACTGCAGTTTTATTCATTAGAGACACTGCAGAGGTAAGAGAATGAGAACTCCTGGATGTTGTAGATCATTAGGCACATCTTAGTAAACTGTTTTTAAAATTAATTTTAGAAGTTATAAAAAGTAAGGGGTTAAAACTATCCTATAGACCCATTGGTCTATCAAGCTTTCAAAATGTGAGTCCTTAGGAAATGCCTCTTGACTTTCTGCAGAAGCAGTGGCAGACAATTTCTTCTAAGATCTGGCTAGAGAATAAGCTACCTCTACTTGTTTTTTATCAGTTTTTTAAGTATCCACACAGAGTATAGGTGACAGAGTTCCACTTCACCTAGGCCAAGAACTAGTCAAACTCATGTCTTCTGCCTCCAGAATGAGTTCTGGTCACCCAGCTGCCCTTAAAAGGTGGGGAGAGGGATGATGATCATCATTCTGGCAGAGGTATATTCCTTTCATTTTCCATAAGTGAAATCAGGATTCAGGGGCTAGAAAACAGATACATAACTCTGGCATAATGGCTGAGGAGAAAAGGTAACAATTTCATTTCACATGTATCCTCCTTTCTAAGTAGACTATTCCCTTTGCAGAGAAAAGCCCCAGAAGAAGGGCAGAGTCAACTAATTTTCCTCATGACCAGCATCTCAACTTTGGTTGCATGTCCTGGGGTCAGTCAGGATCTCATGCTCCAAAACAGAGGACACCAACCAAGTCCACAGGACTTGCACCCCTTTAGGGATCCTGATCCAAGTCCTTTGCTGCGCTGCTCCTTGAGCATTTGGCCTCATGGGACCAGTCACCCTGAGGTATATTTGCACCACCAAACATGCAGTCACCAGCTCTTACGTCTTCGGCAGTCTTCACCCTCATCACCTGTAATGGAGCAGGAAAAGCAGATATGATCTTAACAGCGTGATTTGAAGAGATGGCTGAAAGATTAATGTCATCAGACCAGGCTTCTCTCCTGCCCCTCATTTTGCCCTTTCCTGCCCTTTTGTAAACCCCTTTACCACGGATATAAGCAATTTATTCTCCTGGTCTCCTTTCTCCCACCCTTACCCCCTCGGACGGCCGTGGGCGTGCTGGGACGGACCTGAGCACGCCGCTTCTGTGCGGGGGCCGGAGCCGCGCCCCGCTCTGCCCACGGGAGGGCTGTGACGGGCGGGCGGCTGTGGGGGTCGGTAGCAGCCCCAGCACCGAGCCCGGGTGACCCATTTCTGCCGGGCTGCCGAGCGCACTCGGTCCCGCCGGTGCGAGGGACGCTCCGGGCGGGCTGGCTCACGGTGGCCTCGGGCTGCGCACGTCAGGGGAGACACCCGTCATCACCGTGAGATGCCGGCATATATAGGAGATGTGGGGGCATCGCCGGCCGATCGCCGCCGCTCCGTGCCGGGCACGGGCTCCGCAGCGCCATGGCCGTGGCCCTCAGCCGGGCTGGGGAGCGAGCAGGTGAGGGGCGGGCGGCGGGGGCACAGCGGGCGGGGGCACAGCGGGCGGGGACACAGCAGGCGGGGACACAGCAGGCGAGGGCTCACCGGGCCGGGACACACCGGGCGGGGGCACAGCAGGCGGGGGCACAGCGAGAGAGAGCACACTCCGACATTCCGCGCCCCGACGCCGCCGCCCTCTCCGCAGGTGCGGTTGCGGCGCTGGCGCTGCTGTGGTTGCTGGTCTGCGCTCCGGGGGACGGCGGCTGTCACCCCCTGACGGTGGCCGATCTCTTCGACCGGGTGATCCGGCACTCGGGCAGGATCCACAGCCTCTCCACGGCGCTCTACGCCGAGCTGGTGAGTGCCGGACCGGCCCCGCCGCCGCGGAGCTGGGCTGCGCCGCCCTGGGAGCGGCTGCCGACGGGCGGGATAGGAAAAAAAGTGGGAGGATGTAGGGGAGTGGTGATGCTCTCGGTCTACGTTTAGGTGTTATTCCCCCGTAGGAAAAACACTTTCCTCCCCGTGACAACGAGCTGGGAAGGCCCGCTCGGAAGTGCCACACGTCGGGGATGCTGACCCCTAACGGCAAAGAATACGCCCAAAAAATCCCGGTAAGAGCAACAGCGGCGGGCAGAGACAGGACAGAAGGGGGTACCGCGATGTTTGGGGGATGGGAAGGAGACTCTTAGGATCACATCGCCTTCTTCTTCCCCCCGGCAAAAGGGAAATGTACCTCCTTTCCTGTCAGAACTCCAAAATGTCTCATCATGCTGTAATGGTCCCCCACTCCAGGCGGGCTGGACATAGGCAGAGAGGTTTTTATGCTTCCATAGCTTCAACAATCTAGATGAAAGAGGCTTCTAAGTTTTTAACCCAAAGAGGTGCACATCAGAGGTATTGCATATGAATTTTAAATCAGTTTAATTTTAAATCTGTATGCAGTTACCTATACTTGGATTGTATATACTGGTTATAATAAGGATACTGCAGTAGTACTTTGTCAGAATGACTGACAGACACCCTTTGATTTTGTTGTGGCAAACTCTGTGGAACAGAAACTTAGAAACTTATGTGTGTGGCAAAGAAGTTAGATCAATCAGTATCACTGCAAAGTACAAAAAGCAATCGGGAGAAAGAAATAACAGTCATCTCTGAATCAGTAGTTAGGTAAGACGGGAAAACAGCAAATTTGTTTAAACAGTTGTGATGGCAAAGAGAAAAAATCATTATTAGTTCAGAGAAGAGTAGGAAGAGTTTGTTCACACAGAGAAAAAGCAAATTGTGATGTTGGGGATACACTAGTGAGAGAAACTTTTGTCTCTAGGAGACAGACAAAGACAAATGTTACCATTTTGGTTTTTGGTTGTGATGGAGTAAGGAGCTTCCCCCAGGACATCCTTCTAGAAGGTCCCCTGGAAGGGTAATGGGAGATGAGGCCCTGCTTGTGTTAGCTGAAAACACAACAAATACAACTTCTGGGTGTTATTATATATATAAAAATAATCAGAGTGGTGTTCAAGTAGTGAATTGCAGATATAAATCTTAATCCCACTGAGATTTCATGAGACTAAGAGTATTCATATGATCTGCTGCAAAGCAACAGAGACATTCTCTGCTATTTCAATTTACAAGAGAGAAGAACTAACTCATGTGATACTGAAACTTTTGCAAGCCTGGAAAGAACCACTTTCCCACTTTAACCAGCATATTGAGCACCATCAACAGTTACCTGATGACAGCCTTAGCAAAGCTAAGCAAATCAGCAATATGGTACATGAGCTGAAGACTGGAGTTGAGAAAGTAACAGAAAAGGTAAGACTTTTGATGTAGCTTTTATTTATACCAGTTATGTTGTATGGGTGACTTTAGGGAGGGGGCAATGTCTGCTCCCATTTGGGCTTGGAGGCTCTTATTCAGCAAAATGCAGGATTTTGTTACAGATACAGCAATCTTTCTGTCAGAGGATGTGACTTAGTTATAGATTGGCAGATATGTAGATGGCATTATAGGAGTCCATACCTGTGAGGCAGTATTTTATTAATATGAAATATATGAACAACATGCACGAGTACAAAGACTAGAGCCTTTCATAGCTTCATAGACGGGGAATAACTTGAATTTTCTAGGCCAGTAGAAAAGATGTGGGTAGACCATGATAAATACCTAATAATTGTGTTGTTTAATTTGGATTTACAGTCTAAGTAATTCAAGTATCACTGCTGTCTGATGCAAAGAGCTCCTTCCTAAGGCAATTTTCTGCTGGGATAAGTTCTTGAAGACAACAGTGGCATTCCTTAAGTCTGGTGTCAGTCAAAAAAATATTTCAAAACTCCATTAGAAATTATGCCACATCATATACAAATCATTAAATGAAATTATTTGTTATTTCCATTTCTGTCTTCTCGGTACTAGCTGAAAGTCCTGACCCTTGCATTTTTTTGCATTTATATCTAAAATTAACTGTGGTTTTGGAAGAAATGAAATCTGTGAGCCCATTCTCTAAAATGGCTACGCTGCCAGGGTGTCCGTGTCACTAAAAAAGTGATTAATGAACTAGTATCTTCTTACACCAGTAGATCACCTTTCAACTTTATGAACACAGCTGGGAAATACAAGTTTTAAAATGGTAAGCAGCTCATCAATAGAATAGGATGAACTGTACCCTACAATAAAACGTAGCCCTGGTTAGGGTGACTCAGAGTTACAAATGGAAAATCCATCATCCAAATGCAGCCACAGTTCTGGGTTAAAATGGCCTTAAAGTTCAGAAGTGTTCAACTTCAAAGCTTGACCTTTGTTTCATTTTGTAGCTGAAGCAAACTCTGAACTAGCTACACACTTTTGGTATATTCACCTGCTTTATTTTTTCTAAAACACCTTTGAAAGTATTACTAAGAGGGAAATCTTTGAAGTATTTACTTCTCTGTACCATGGATATCCTACCACAGGGTAGAAATATAATTGCAAAAATTAATGCATTCCATATTTTGCATCTCTGTTTTTCTGTTAAAACAGGGAAATTCTAAACTTGCTTTTGTTGTGAAACACCTACTCTGAGAGGGGATCACAGTCTTCAGAATTCACCAGGTTAAATAAACAGCACTGGTGAATACTCGTGTTAGGAGCTTCCCTTCACAGAAGACATTAAAACAAATGGCTAAAAAAGTCTCAAGACTGATTTGTTATAATACTTCAAGAGGAAATAAGGATTACAAAACAGGGGTTCATCCACTTAGATGAAGCATTCATTACTAGTGTATCAAAAAATTTCAGTCCAGTTTAAAAGTTGCAGTGATACCATAAGGATAAAAAAGACAATGTTATTCTATGTAAGGAACTTCACATGTAACTTCCTAAGTAGGTGAAAGATCTGGAGTAGCATAGCCCAATGTAGTTACATCTCAGTTGTCTTTTGCAGTAGTATTTTCAAGATTTGTTGTATGTGTAGTTACAAGTTGTACTTCTCTTGTTTTCAATACAGATGCAGTCAATGGGGATCATCAGCAATTCATTAAATGGAATAGCATCATCTGAAGGCACTGGTTTATCAATTAGTAACGAAGCAAACATGATGAGTGACTCTGACTTCATTCACTGTTTTAGGAGAGATTCTAATAAAGTACAAAGCTACTTAAAAATTCTCAAATGTAGGATTATGCCAGAAAATAGTTGCTAAATTGTAATCCCTTGACAAGTAGTCTTCAGCATGTTGCTTATAAAGATTTTAAAAATAGAACTTCTTAATTATAACTTTCACAGTAATTTTAATAGGAAAATGTTTTTGAAGTCCTTTGGAAGCTGACACAGTTGAGCAATGCAGATGAAATAAAGCCTCATGTGTGTATGTCAGTTAACGCACCAATAAAAAGGAGTGGTCTAGCATTAGATAAATAAATCTTCTTGCATGTTACACTGTGGCAGACTATACTATGGCTGATTCACACAGTTTAGGTATATATGTATATACAGAATTACAGAATGTCTTGGGTTGAAAGGGACCTTAATGATCATCAGGTTCCAGCCCCCATTCCACCATTGGCAGGGATGCCATCCAGGTTGGTGAGGGACCATGCTCTTGAATAAAGAACTTCTTCCTGACATCTAATTTAAATCTCTCCTATTTTGGTTTAAAATAATTTCCCCTTATCCTATCACTCTTTATCCATGTACAAAGCTGCTGTCCCCCTTTTTTATGATTGCTTTGACAATCTTTAAGTCTTGTAGGGCTGCAAGGAGATTTCCCTGGTGCCTTCTCTTCTATAGGCTAAACAATGCCAATTCTCTCAGACTGCCTTCGTGAGGTTCTTATGGGCTCATTTCTTAAGCTTGTCCAGGTTCCCCTGGCTGACATCCCCTCCTTCTGTTTTGTCAGCTGCATTGCTCAGCTTCGTATCTGCAAACTTGCTGAGGATGCTCTCCATGCCACTCTAGGTGTCACTGAGGAAGCTCTGAAGAGCACCAGTCCCAAGACAGAACCTTGAGGGACAACATTTGTCACTGGCCTCCCCCTGGACCTAAGAGCCACTGCTCACAATTCCCTGGCTGCATCCAACTAGCCAATTCCTTAACCACCAGTCCAGCCTTCAAACCCACATCTCTCCAATTTGGAGATAAGGGTGTCAAGTGGGACCCTGTGGAAAGCCTTAGAGAAGTTGAAATGTAACATAGTTACAACATAGTTGAAAGTAAGATTCAATTTGTTAAACCCTGCTAAATCTGTATACTATCAATAAAGTGTATTTTTACATAAAGAAAATGTTTCCCCCCATTTCTACATGCATACCTACCTGAAGAGTATTGCTTAACACTGAAGAGTGGCATTGATGTTGATTAGCTCATTTAACTGCAGGGCCTATACCAGACTTTTACGTTCATGTCGTACTTTTTACTGATTTCTGAGGGCTTTCATATGTGTCCCATAAAATGTAGTATTTTTATTCATTTTGAATGCTCTTTTCTATCTGTAATGGCTTCACTGATTTCAGTAGAAACTCCTAAAGAAAAAGTTTGTGAAAAGTAAGTCAGAATTCTGGTCCAAATAGCATTTCAGTCTAAGGGCTGAGCAGGGAGTAGCAGTAAGTCTCTTTCCCATTCCACATGCTGACATAGGACAGGACTTGGGTTTTACAGTAATGATGACAAACTCCATTGCAAATAAAAATATGAAAGTTGTCAGTTATTTTATGGAAATCACATTTTCCTAGCAGCAGGGTGGTGCTGCTGGCTGTGCATACAACAAAACTTCCTTGCATTCAGAGCCTGAGACATTTGAACAAGTAGATTTAACAACATGGATTTATCTTTAATATTCCTGACTCTTTTACCACTAAATGCTCTTTTCTGGCCTTCCATGATCTTGATGGTTGCTGACAGTAGCAGGAGGTCAGCCAGGCAAGAACAAAGAGTAAAATATTGATGATTATTTAATAATGATACTGAATTTGGGCTTGAGAAACTTAGCAGAGAAAGATGTCAAAGAAACATTTATGCAGACCAGAGAAACAACAATGTAAGTTTCATCCCCATAACTGAAAATATCCTCAGATATCTCCTGTCTGGTAGATGGATGCCATACTTTTGCAGCTAGAAGCTGTGAGTGATCACAATTCATGTCTGGTCCCTGCTATGCCAGGTGCAGTAGAAAGGCAATGGGTTACACTGTGCTTGCTCTGGAGTTACTAGCTGCAGTTCCTTATGCACTAACATACCACAAACACATAACGAAATAGAAGCATTCAGGGCAGATTTTGAGGAAATTCTGAGGAAAGAAAACACATCTCCAAAGAGAGCAAAGGAAGACTCCTCTGAGCAAGCAGACACAACCAGAGGGGGATGCCCACACTGTCTGCATCTACCTGCGACCATAGAAGATGTAGTAGCAATTAACAGCTGTAGCATTGCGGCCATCTGTGCAGCCTCAGTCCCGGAGTACAGCAGCCCGCTGGCGGTGTGTGCCTCCCGTGCCAGCGAGGGGTCACTGCTGGCTCCCAAACGCTGCAGCGGGGCCACCGCGCCCTCACTGAGGAGACAGCGGTGCCAGGGTAGTGCCACCGCGTACCGGCAAAGGCACGGCAGCCACTCTGCGTCAGAGGCGAGGGGTCGCACACACGGGCGGGGTCCAGGAGGAAGCTCCCTCCGGACTGGCTGTGGCCCCGCGCCGCCACAGGGTGAGGGGTGGCCGTGTTCCCATGGGAGGTGGCCGTGACCCCCATGGTCTTGCTTGGTGACAAGTAACTGCAGGGTGACTCAGAAATCAGCCGTACCCGCGGCACCTCCCGAGGGGTGCAGCTCAGGGTCAGGAGGGAAACGTCGCAAGGGGAGCAGGTCATACAAAAAACTCTCATCTCCGCCAAAGTGCTAAACCCTGGGAACTGCTGTACAGAAATGTGAAAACAGAGAAAATGAGATAGTGGGTGGCACTCGAGGAACAACAGTGTACTGATGCGTTATGCACAGTCATTCATACTCATTAGTGTTATATTTCAGTTTTGCCTTTGGCTGAAGCGAGGCACGTTGGTAAAACAAAAGCCTTCCTATATTGCTAGCATTGCCTTGCCTCCTCTTGTGACTGAGGAAACAACTGGGTAGTGGGCTGAAAAGGCCGTGCTTTTCTCTGTGGCCACCGATGCCTCAAACAGAAATACAGTGATGGTTGCTTTCTGCACAGGGGAATACTTCATCTCCTGCATGATTTCCTCCAAGACAGCAGCATAACCGGTTAGCAGAATTTAATAATGTAAAATCGCGTGCTACTAGCAAATGCTTCGGAGTTTGAGAATTCATCGCTTTTATATCAGAATATTACAATTAACAATTCTGTAAATTAATGGAAAATCAGAAAATCAGGATCGCTTCCAGTTAAGCACTGGCATCATGTGCAACAAAATAGGTAAGCAATGGTATAATTTTCATTTGTGAAATGGAAACAATTGAGAAACAATCTGTTTCCATTAAACTTTCTTGTCAACCAAATAAATTTAAGAATTAAAAGCATCTCCATTGTTCTTCAGACCTTATTCCATGAAGCACTGCAGGATAATCCCAGAACACTGCCATTTTGTACAGTCAAATTATTTTTTTTCAATTATTAGATATTTCCCATTTATTCAGAATGATGAAGGATGCAACAGAGACACTCCCAGTGACTGAAAATTAATTTTGTTCCTTTCATAATGTGCTAAATGGTTTTGATGGCGCATCTTAAATTTAGACTGAATCTTGTATATGCTGATGTTTCCATGGTAGATTAAGTGGCTAATGTCGCTCGTAGTTTAGCTCTTATCTAAACCCATATGACAGCAAAACAGAAACAAATTGAAATAGTCTTCTTTACACAATACATCCATGTTCAGCTACCCACATTCAAATATTGACCTGTAAATAAAATTTATTTGGAAAAATTGAAGAATTCCAGAAGGATTGGATGCTTATAAAAAGTGGCATTTCTGTGTGCTTTAGCAAGCACTGGAAGATCACTATAGAGATGTTAGCTGCTGACATCCCTGCTCACCATGCCCAGCTTCAGCCCTCAGAATTACAACCAATATAAAAACAAGGAGTTGCCATTTTCTGGCCATGAATTTTGGTGCAAGTCTGTATGGGAGCATTTCAGACTCAGGTTTAACTATCCCAGTTTACCTAACAGTAAAGGTGAGCAGCAGTTATCAGGTACATGGCTTAGAAGCACGCTCATTTAAAGACTTCTTCAGTCCATGACAATTTCATTCATTGTGAACCTTTCTCTTTAGGGATTTTTTGGTCTCCCCTGGTTCAAAGCTGAGTCTCAAGTTCATTGAACTCTCTCTGTTCCTTTCTAAAGGCACTGAATTTACAGCTATCATCATGAAATTGGTTTGTCTTTCCTTCTAGTATGTGAAAATCAGGAAGAGTCTAGATGGTAGAGGGTGCTGAAGCATGTGAATGTATTTAATTTATGTCAGTCTTTTGACTGCAGAACACACATTCGTCAGAGGAGCTGTGTGGCTACAGTGATGGCAACTGGTATTTAAAACCCAGTACTAGTAAATCACAGCAGATAAAACAAATCTGATGTATTACTGCAGCTCAGGAGTGACATTTGACCTTTGTACTACTGTTCTGACACTGAAGCTAATAATGCAGTTTTGTGCCTTAAAGCAACCCTATTCTCCTCAGAAGATCATAACACTTACTTCCTGTTTGGCAAAGGATCAATAAAAACAAGATAACTTTCAGAAAATCATTATATACTGTAAATCTGTACAACCAAAGTTGAAATGCTGACATAGCTGCGGTCAGCAAATCCAGCTTTTAACAAGGTTCTATGAGGTCCATGGAGGAGCTTGCTGTCCTCTCATGTTCACAGGTTCTCAGTCATCACATACAGTAAAATATGACTGTGGCTGTGCCTGATACAGACTGCAAAAATCTGCATTATGATACATTTTTAAAGTTCAACAGCCAGGTCTAAAAGGAAATCACCTTCTTAGGTATCATGGAAGCTCCTCTGCCTGATGTTAAGAACATACTTTCAAGATGCACTTTCAGACCCATACGGAGGATCTTCAATAGGTGGGAGAAAAGCCTCTTCTGTTCCTGAGGCTTTTGGTTTGGGCAGAGAGATCTCTGTGTCAGCAGTGCAGCCTGAGAACATGGCTGTCTGCAGCTCAGTTAACAAAGCAAGTACTGAGTCTCAGCCTTTCCTCCCTTTCCATGTTGTATTCTGTATTACATTAGCATTGATAAGCTGCCAGAACAAACAGAGAAGTGCCCAGCAAGTATAAGTATCTGCTTTGTTTGTGGCCTCTGAAGAGATGAGGTTTTTAACTGTGGTTTGCAATTTGAGGTACCCAGACTTTCCTCAGTCCCAGGATCCCAATAAATGTCCTTCATAATACTCCACAGCCAGTAACTATAGTCTCAAAATGCTACACACAGGAAATACCTCTGATAGCCTAAAACCAAGATCATCTATCAGGTAAAATCTTTGAAGTCCAAGTATCACACTGCTGGTTTTAACCTAGGTGTCACTCGTATCTATTATGTCACTCCCTTATGCCAGCTGCACTACACCTTTCACCTCTGCACTGTGTCTGTTATGAAGCAGTTCAAATATCTGCTCGGCATTTCACATACTTGTGCCCTCTCTGTTCTTTTTAAAACTAGTATGCATGCCGTATTTGAACAAATCCAATACTACTTGTTCCTTCACAAAGAAAAGATTGGCCCCCTAAATATATTATTTGTACAGGATGCTTCTTCTCATTTACCAAGTTTTCATAGTATAGGCTGAAGGGAAACATATCCTTCATGTAGCACAAAATCAGAGGAATCAAGGTTGTATGTCTCATGGGCCTAAATCTTAATTTAATCAGACTATTTCAGATATAATTCAAGAATTGCACGTATGCATTTAGGGTTTTTTTAAAAAGCTTGATCAGCATTTTCAGGTAAAGAATGTTTTATCTGGCATACTGAAACTACAGTGAAGCTGTAACTTGTTGAATTTAAAATACCTGTAATACTACAACTGTGAAACCAATTCTGAATGAGCCTTGCTTGATCTTTGCCTCTGTGAGATAGCCTTCAGATGAATTCTGTTCATCAGCTCACAGTTTTGACAGTAGCTCACATTTTGTGCTTGCAACACCATGAACTGGAAGAATTTCCCAAGGAGCATTCTGAATTGCATCTCCCATCTCCAAAAGTGTTGCCTGTAACACTGATGCTTCATTGGCTTGTAGTAAAAGAGTATGAGCAGCTGGGAAGGCTCCCTTTCCATTAAAGGTGAGATTAAAAAAACCCACCACCTCTACCATACAGATTTCCTCCAAAACAGGAAGCACTGATGAATACATGTTATCTGGGCTACTAACCCTTGCTGGTCCTTCAGGCAAGAGCTGGTCAAACATGGCAGGACTTCAACACAAAATTCATGCCCATGTGTACACAATCTGTCTGTTCCCACCCACCCCCAAAGGCTTCTCACAGAATCCTAGCTGGTTCCAGGATTTCATTTGCAAGACAGGAATAAACTCCTCTCATTACTGACCAGTATATAACACATGTTCAAGTACTTTCTGAGGGTAGGTATTGAGGCAGCTTACACAAATGAAGATTTGTAAATGCAGGAAAATATAATGTCTTAATTCTTCTGTAATTTGTTTTTTTCTTTAAATCAAGCAGATGAAATCACATGCAAGGGATGCCACACAATGCAAGACTAGGACTGCTTATTTGGCCACTGAGAAGGCAAGATATGCACAAGGCAAGATACAAAACTCACCTGATTGTGCATAAATATTATGATACAAGCATCACCATTGCAATCTCAAGTTTTTTAGCTGCAAATATATCTAAACTTCACCTCCCAGATAATACAATGTAACAAGGGGAACAGTAGATCCTCTATCAGAAGGTAAAACATTAAATAACAATTTACTCCACAACAATTGCACTGCTTTTTCAAAGCTGTACAATACAATTCAAAAGATTTGGAGCTCTAGGCAAGAATAATCAGAAACATTCAAGGCATATATGGTAAGAAAAACCAGACTAGATTATCATAATCTTTCGCCTATAAAATGTATGAATGCCAGATAGAAAATAGTCCCTATAAAATCATAATGTTCTCCAAAAGGTTTTGCCTGTAACATAAAATATCTTTAGTCTCTCTTCTCAACAAAGGCATCCATAAATGTATGAAAATGAATGTTATGCTCCCATTTTAAACTATAAAGATTTGCAAATAAAACAAAGAAAGATACACCTAAATTCACAGATTCCTTCATTAAGATCTTCTTAAATCAGATTAAGCAAGCAAATAATTTTAAGTAGCTTTAATAATATTCAAAGCTACTTGTATTACACAGAATACTGTTCTGTCTTTGATACAGATATATGCTAATGTGTCCTTACTGGCACAAGTTTAAACAGCAGTAAGTCAAGAATAATGTTACTATGGTATGTCATCTCCATAAGTACTTTTCTGAACTAGCTGTAGTAGCAATTTTTCCAGTTATGGGTCTGTTGCTTAGTGCATTTTTACTACAATTCTGCACACTGTCATTACAGTTTTGAAATACAAAAGATTGTACCAACACCCCAAAAAAAGAAACTGCAGTGTCAACAATGCTAGGAGATTCATGCATGGGCAAAAAGACAGAAGTCAGTGAATTGCACTTCCCAATACACACTCTCATCTGAGTTCCTTAAACACAGAGTATTTATAGAGTAGGTTGATTGCCTTTTAATATTGCATACTTTACCAAAGTTATCAGTTGACCTGTGATCATAATAAAGCTAATTGAATACTGACATAGGTGAGGACAGATGGAGAAAACACACCAAAAATGCTTATATTTGTCCATATGAATCTATTGTGTTAATGAATTTCTAAAAGAACCCAAAATCACTTACTGTCTTGAGAGAAACAGAACTCTTCTTATCTCATGCACAGAAGAAATTAATTGGTCTGACTACAATGAGAAATAAAACTGACTCTCTATTACTGTGTGTTTTAATGAGCATCACATACAGTGCAGATGTATAAATCAGAGCACAAATTCAGCTTCATGCTCTTCACTTCATTTTACTTACCATCAGTTCCTATTTTACTTAAAGGTCAGTATAACACTGGAAAAGACACAAGAAAAGATTGAATATTGACGAATACTTCTTAAATCATTAGTTGTTTGCAATTTTAATGTGTTAGACTTTAGCATGTTTTTGAAGCATAAACTAGTTAACTTTACAATGTTCAAATATTGTTAATCTTAAAAGACTGCTCATTTGAAGCCTGCACTCTCCCACTCCATTTACAAACTGCCCCTACTCCCTTACATTTGATGATGCCTTGTTTGCAGTGTCTTGGTCAGGATACAAATAGAGTGGGCTCTGCAATGAATTTGCTCTTGGAGGTGGTCGGGTACTAGTCAGTCTTTCAGAATTTCCTGGAGAATGCTCTCTCCACCTTGGACTTGCCCGCTCTTCAGACATTTCCCACACAGATGGGCATGGGGAGGTAAAATTCATGGTGGATCGTGAGAGGTAGTTCTCCTGAAGACCTTCTTCTTGGAGGCACCTGTTAGAAAGCACTTCTTTTTCTTTGGAGTTTCGCCATTTCATCCTTCGATTCTGAAACCAAATTTTCACCTGTTTGCAAGTTAATGAGAGTTAATTATCATTCTTTGCTCTAAGCAACTTTGCCCTAACAAGTGCTTTTTCTCTTTCCATCCTCTCAGTTTCATATATTCATTTCCTTATTCGTTGTTACAGTAGCGATTCAGTGAAGCCAGCTGACTGACATTATCTGAGGATTTTCCCATCACTATTTATTACACCTGGAACAAATATTCTCCTTGACTTTCATGCTCTACAACAGGTGATTACTTAGCTTAGACTGGAAAATGGACAGCCCAATAGCTAGGGATAGAAGAGCTTCCTATAGCAACATCCTTCTAGACAGAAGAGAACTCCCAGAGAAAATCAGTATCACCATTAAGAAAACTAAGTGATATTACTGGTGGTGTGAAGGCCTCTATTAAACACAGGCTGTACGAAGCAGCACGACTGTACCTTCCACAAACATAGCTAAAATCAGCTTGGCCATACAGCTTTGAAAAATGTGTTGTAGGACACAGGACTGAGGATTTAAAGACATTTTGTCTGCCTGACTACAGTTTTTAAGGAGTTGTCTAGAACCCATGTGATTTTGAGATAAAATCAACTTTTCAAAAACTTTAAGCTGCAACTCTTAAACACAAGCATTCAAAGGCATTTATGAAATGCTGGGGAAAGCTTGAGGGAATATACAACCAGGAACTGGTTTTACATGAAGAGACGAAAGGTGAGAGTGATCAATCAAATTATTCAGACTGTGTTCTCTTTTCCCTTGAACATTTGCTTTTAGGTCTAGTATTCAGATACTTGATATGAAGACAAAGGGGCTATGGTTTCAAAGGTTTGAGAATCATTGTCTTAGATGACAGGTATTGTTCCTCCAGCACAACTGGTCAGAAAATTTAAGAAGTAATCTTCACAGCAACTTCTCTTCCTCTCATGAGGAGAATAAAAAAAAGAGACAAATATCATCTGGTCTGTCACTGTCATGAAATCATATTCTTGGAGTAGTAGTTGTGTTCTGTGTATCATTACACTATTTTTTACAACCCCAAGCTCTCTCGAATAACATGAGCACAGTAAATAATCTCAAGGAAATAACTGTAATATTAAGAATTTGACTACAATTGGGGAAATTTTTTAGGCAGCACACTGGTGAATGCAATTACACATTTCCATTGAAATAGTTTTCCTGCAGAGATTACAGTTCTGTACATCACACTGAGAAACACCACACTGCTTATTTTTGTTTATTGTTGCAGTGCTTGCAATGGTGTCAGTCATCAGGTTGCAAGGAACCACCACAGACCAGCAGATTTAAACTGTGCAAACTGGAGCCAACTGCAAAGTTTGATCAAATTGTTGAGAGCCTTTTCAAGTTCTGAAAATCTCCAAGATAAAGATGATGAGAGCTCTCACCACCATTCCCAGACTTTTCTGTCCCCTAGACAGCTTCTGCACTCATATCTTAAGCACTTTCACTCCTACTGCATGCAAAGAAACAAAATTGTACTGTGACCTCTCAGTATTTTCAGCTGCAATCTAGAGGGCTGCATCTACTCCAGCTCCTTCAGAATCCTACCTGTCAGCAACTACCGTGTTAATTTTCTGCTGTAACATGCCCTCATAAACTTTTTTTTTTCACAGTTTCTTTCAGATTTTGTGCTCTTCAAGCCAGGCTCTTTTCCTTTGTTTTTATCTGCAGTTAGATGAGCCCCCCAAGATTCCAGACTGGGCTACTGCTGTTCAGCACCACTATTAATGTAGTTGTTCAATCAGAAAAGCTCACTGGAGGTATTAGATCTTCAGCTAAACTCTAAATCCTGCAGTAGACCAACTCAGATTCATGCAAAAAATCCTATAAAATGTGAATTGGTAAGTAAAATGGGAGTGTTTTAGAAGGTCATCCTGCAAGGTTTTTCTCCTTAAGGTATCTCTCAGCTTGAAAATCTCTTTGTGCAGTCAAGTGTCTCTCCATAGGAATGGCTGCCTGTCTCTTGGGGCAGAACCATTCCAAAGGAACTGCTGTTGACTGCCTTATCCCTAGTCGCTCATCTGTGAGTGCAAAGGGTGCTCAGTGGAATGAAGGAATGGTCTATGCTCTCATGTTTTTTTCCACTGCCTTTAGAGTAGTGGGATGGAGCATAGTTCCCAACACCAAACCTTCCACAGGGGCTCTGTCAGACAGCAAAAAAAAGGAGTTGGAAATGAAACGCACAGGTCATGTCTCTTTGTGTAAAAATGGAGTGATCAATTTTTGAATGTATACATACAGGAAACTGTTAAAGTATTCCCTGGTTTAAACTACCACTGATTTACTGAGGTCTTTGCAAGTAAAAGAGCTCAGGGCTCCCCCTGAACTGTTCATTTTTCCTCCTTCAAAGCTATTTTAAATATTTTTCCCCAAAAGGGAAAAATTCCTTACCTGAGACTCCTTTAGACCCAGGTTAAGGGCCAGTTTCTTCCTGTCTGTTTTACTAATATACTTCTGCTTCTGGAACATTTTCTCCAAAGCTTTCCTCTGGTCCTCAGAAAAGACAGCTCTTCTTAATATGCCTCTCCGGGATTTGGAGTTAGATTCCTGGGTCAGAAGAGGCAGCACACTTTCCTCCCCTAGTGGAAAGAGATGAGAGTTTCCCATAACATCTAGCACATACCAGAGAATATTAAGTGCTGTTCAATGCTTGCAGACTCTTGTCCCACTTTGGATTTGTTGGTGTTATAAGTGTGTTGTAATGCTCAGTTATGTTCATTAAGGATTAAATTCTCACTTGGATCTAGAGGTGCTGTCACTAGTCAAGAGTCTCCCCCTGACATGGTATAAAGTAAATCAGATGAGTTCAAAGAGGAATATTAGGACAGAGCCCATTCTACTGCAAAATTCAAATACAGTCATGGAGGAACGTCACTATTCTTTGCCTGTGCTCTCCACTGAATAAACTGCAACAAGTTTTCCTATGAGTTTACTTATTCCCTGTGTGGAATGTAAAATTAGATAAAAGTGGTCAGTAATATTGATTCAAAGAAACTAAGTAGGCTTTCCTTTTTTTCTTTTTTTTTTTTTTTCCTAAGGAAAGACTTTCAGAGTGAACTATTTCTCAGAAAATCCCTGGTCATTCACTTAGTTAGTCTGGAAACTGCAGCAATTTCTTTATTAGAGGATTTGGAGAGTACTTGGACTTACTTCTTTCAGCCTGTTTCTAATCCTTTGACATCTCATAGCAAATCCTGGGAGGACAGTTTTCAGTGAATCCAATGACATCCCCTTAATGTATGCTAGAGGGAGCCCTACCCTGGAAAACAGCCTCAAAACTGGGGGACAGAGTTGCAGTGAAGTAGAAGTGGTCACACAAAGAGCACAGAACCCCAAGATAAATCTCTCGTGCTCCTCACACCCAATAAAACCTAAAGCCTTAGAGCTCTGCCATGCTCCCTCTCCCCTAGAAAGATATGGTGTAGGAGAAACAGTCCTTGGTGAAGTTTCATATGCTTCCAGTGCTCCCAGCTTCCTCAAATACTCATACAGGAAAAGCAGGAGCAGGGACCAGATGAATAGGGCCCATCATCAAGGAGGCATGTGATAACTAGGGAGATGCAAGCAGGCCAGGAAACAGCTGCACTTTGGCTCAGAGACCTGTGCCATGGCTGTACAGCCACTGAAACCTACAGTCTTGCTGTAGGAGATGCAAGCTGTCCTCCTGCTGTCCACCTTCTCACATCCACAGCCTAGATTGCCCTCCCAGTTTATAGTTACAGCAGCAGCAAAGGTATGCTGCTGCTCAATTCCTACAATCGATCTGATCATTTTCATATCGAAGCCAAAGGCAAATTCCCGCTGAAAAGCAGTTTCTCTAAAATACTAAACATTTTTTTTGGTGAAAAAGGCTATCAATTCTATTCAGCTGTAATGGGCTGGGGGGGAAATGAAATATTTTTTTTCAATCGATATAGTGCTCTTGAAAATATTAATGAAATCCAGATGCAGTTTCCACAAACTGTTCCTTGGGGCTACATCACATTTCAACTTCTGAATACTATATATATATATATATACACATGGGTATATGTATCTTTAAACACCCACAGAAAAACAAACACACATATACTGAGGATATTGTAGTAAAATGATGTGAAACTGAAGTATGTATCTGTATGTCTTGCAGAGTTGACTAAATACTTTTGTAGCTATGTGTTACCAGTTTGATATTACATACATTCCCCTGCATCCTGCTTCCAGCTCTGACCAGAGTATCAGAAGCTGAGCAAGTGTACAATAATTATTCCCTAAAATAAGACTACCCCTGTGAAACATTACTGATTTGTAGGCCACTGCATTCTGCCAATTCTTTTCTTGTACTTTTTCTTGTACTTTTCAAGATCTTTATATTTGTCCCTCATAACAGTGTGTGGTAAAAAAGAATTATTATGATTCACAATGTTACAGTATAAATAACCTTTAGTTTACACAGATGTATTTCAATTTTCAAAATTATATCTAAGACCAGATACAAAAATCATACTACTGGTTAATTTCCTGATATTTATTACTCTGTGATACACAGTCAGACTTCATCCAAAACCATACAAACAAAAACAAAATAAAAATAAAATAAAAAACCAAACAAAAGTCAAAATATCACAATGGAGGTTTCCACAAGGGGCAAGCCAGGTTGATATCTCTCTGGGGACTGCAGAATCTCTTCATAACCCCCACTGCATATTCCAATCGTGGCCAAAACTGGGGGCAAGCTGGGAGCCTTCCTTCCTCAGGCATGTTTTCTCTCTTTCTAGCTCAAACTCAGTGAATTTAGGTACCTTTTTCCAGGTAGCCTCTTAGTAGTTTCAGCTGAATTGTCAGCTATTCTGAGGTTTACTGGAAGGTACAGTCCAGCAGCAGCAGAACTGGTACCTTCTCTCATCCCCACTGGGGGATGAGAGACACCAGCAAGGGAAGAGGCGTAACAGGGCTGGTCCTTGCCTCCCTGCCTCCATTCCACAATGGAGTTGTCAGCCAAGGACAGAGGACGCCAAATTATGTGACCCCTTAAAATTTGTCTTGCCTGGCTGGTTGTTAACAGTCAATCAGCAAGGAAACAACCTCCTGCTAGTGCCCTGAGGCACCAATTAATTCCTGTACAAGGCAGTATGTAGGGTCCAGTTTAACACCTATATTAGACCAACTTAATAGTGAGGCATCTTTACACTCTAAGGCACAATATGTGATGGATTTTAAAAGATTAACTAAACAAACTTTAATGTTGAGCAGAATGTTCAGAAGCATTAACAAGCAGCACATGGGTCAAAAAAATCTGAGACCTACCACCAAATGAGTAGCCTAAAGAATTTTTTTAGAAATAAGCCATTTTCTAGAATGCATTCCAACTGTTATATAAAAACTAAATTTCAGTTTGTGGATTATAGGATTTTTCAGTGCAGTGGGATAGGCAGTTATTTATACATTTCAACAATTCCAGCAAAATTAAATATGTCAGCTTGCAGCTCATCATTCTGAACATGCAACAGAAGGTTTAGTGTGCTGCTGAGATAAATTTCCTATGTTGCTGGTTTGATTTTTGTTAAGTCTTCCCTTTGTATCCTAATATATAGTGATAAATGTCCTCTTAATCTGTGGAACAATCTTCATTTGCCTTCATGGCAAAGACCACCTTGAAGGAGCAAGTAAAAGCTTTAGTCATGGTTTCCATTTTTTCATTAGAATTCAATACATTCTAGTTAAATGGACAATTAATAGGTCACTTCCAAAATAGTAGTGTATCGGTCCTGGTTAATAAACAATCCCCACAGTTGATAATGGGCCTATGTATTCAGCAAGTCCCTGTATACACTCAGCTCATCCACTAAATCCCTTTTCAGGTAGACAGGGTTATATGGGAAGATGAGCTAGAATGAGTCTATAAAAGTCAGTTTCATTCACTGCTTTATTTTTCAGTCAAGTGCTTTAAATGGTGTCCAGAAAATCTCTTGGAATGTGAGACAGGAGAAAAGACTGGCACATAGAGTATTGCTTTATGGCCATACAAAAGGGCAACTGACCCTTGCCCAGGCCTTTTCAATGTGAAATGGTTCCTAAAGTTCATCTGCACAGTGAAAAATTGTGGTGAGGTCGCGTGTGGATGAGTAAAGTGAAAGTGGTGATTGGTCATGGTGCTGTCAGCCATTGTGGGAGAGCCTAGGCCATGTAAAACGCTCTGTGGGAAAGTGTCAGCCCCCTAAAGAGGTGCTCAGAAACTTGCAGCTCATTAAACTGCCAGCATTTGCTGCCTCACTTGTCAAGAATCATTCAACTTAGCAACTGCCCTTCTGAAACATTCATAAAAAGCATGCACTTTAGTCAGGAATGGTTTGAATGCAACCGTGATAAAAAAGTATATGCCAGAGCATACATAAGCTCCAATTTTCATTTGGATTTGACAAGCAATTTGTGCTTTTTTCTGTTTTGAAGAAAAATGAAATGCTCCTTCTGTTTGCATTCCTGAGCCATAAATACAAAATCATGAATGACTGTCCATTCTTAAACTATTTCATGCAATCTTCCCAATCAAGGTTAAATTTAGTTTTGGATTAAATGGAAGTTTGTTACAGTTCTTAATCCTGAATAGAACATGCACACTGGACAAAATTCTCTTCAACATACTTCTTCAATTTTTTTACATTATGATTAAAAAAAGTAAAACAAATTAAACATGTGCACACATTTGACTGCTACAAAAAGAATGACTGTTATATTTAAATAATCCTAAGGCTTCCTGAATCATAATTCACCCCTAACAAACATTAAAATGCAGCACACATTTTACAATCCTCCAGCTATTTCATTTGCAAATGTTTATTGACACTGATTTTTAAGAGTTACTGATTTTAAAGAATTGTTTCTACCAAACTGAAAACAAGGCACTTTCCTAGGTTAGCTCTGTCTGGGTGTCTCAATGCCATTAGGAACCTCTCACAATTGCTCAGTGTACTTAAGTTTGATAAATCTTTGGAAACCCTCTGAATAGGATTGCTGTGATTTTACTAAGGAATTAGCTGCTGCCATTGCATCACCAATTAGTTTTCCAGAACACATTAAATCCTGCTGCTTTGGTTTACAGAATAACTCAAGCATTACTGATGAAGCATAAAAACTTACTTGGAAAAGCAGTGGGGGATGCAGGGTGCTGACAGGACCCACCGCAGCATGCCGAGTAGAATGGCGGGGCTCGGAGAAAAAAGTGTTTGGAAAGAGCTGCAAAGAAAGCATAGATCTAATTGATTATCCATTGAGCTTAGGTGATATTCATAACAACAGTCCTCCAAAAAGTCAGTGTGTAAAGTCCTGCCCCACAAGTTCTTTTTCCTTTTTTCAAGATGGTGATATTTTTAAGACAAACAATGATAAACCAAGTAATTGCTCCTTAATTCAGCAAGGTTCTTTTACATGTGTAGCTTAGCTATAATGTGTAAAACTCTCCCTATATGTACGAGAATGAAGCTCTGCAGACTCGAACTTTCCCTTTGTAATTGCCGTAATTATAGGGTTTTCCCTAAATACTGGCATTGAACACATTGTTTCAATAATATGTTGTTGAAATAATGAGTATAAAGAATCTGAAACTTATTTGAAATAACTCCAGTAAGCATGTAATCTTAGAAAAAAAAAATCAGCTAGTACTCCAGTGCTGTTAACAGCACTCAAACCGTAACATCCTCAACAAGAAACCTTTATTAATAAACTTTATAAAATGCCATGAGATGAAACAGCTGAGCTCTAACAGCACATACTAAACGACCTGATTCTGTTATTCTGTCAACTTAAGTCTTCCTGGAAAAGTGCTGTAAATTTAAATAAACCACTTGCTGAAGGTTCTGCTTGATAAAAAAAAAAAAAAGAATCTTTAAAATCAACTCACAGAATTAGGTAATATTTGGTAAATTTTCTACAGATTTTTTTTTTAATCTAAGTCTCTCATATCTAAAAAGTGCTTCCAAATCATGGAAAGGTCTTAATTATCTAGTTATCCCTTATTTTTTTTTTTTCTATAAGGCTCATGGGCTTTTCCATTAATCTTAATTACCTATCAATTTCTGCTTGTACTAGTGAACTATGAAACCTGGAATACTTTCTGGTTTTGAAAAAAGATACATCATGCTTGCTAGAACAAGTACACTTGTAAAATGTGATCAGCATCAAAACATCTCTGTCACTTTCTTGTTTTGGTTTAGGCAGAAAGTAAGTGCTTCTAGAGCCAGTACTGTAGTTGTACAAATATCCAGAAAAAAAAATAAGTAAAAAAAAAAAAAAAAACAACCAAAAACAAAAAAAAAAAGTAACTGCACACTTAGGTTAAAAAAAAAAAAAAATCAATAATCACAATGGAAGTTAAATAGATAAATGTATCTAAGCCATGCTGTTAATTTTTAAAAGCTTTTCAACTGGAATTAAAAATAAAGATCACTCAAAATTAGGTTGTTCAATATGTATTAGCACCTCAAAGTAAGTTTTCTGAGCCTTACATTTGCTGTTATCCCAGAGAAAAAATACTATTGTTGTGCAGGTCTAACTCAAAACATTTTTTTAAGTATTAACTTGCAATTGCTGATTGATAATAATTTTGCTGGAACAGCTTTCTATTGAAATGTTGATGTTTCTAATGAAATACAAATTAATTGCCTGGTTTTGAGGCATATACTTGAAAAACTTTACAAAAAAAAATTATGTACACTAGGCATTAGTATTCTAAAGCTTCTTTACCACACAAGACCATCAAATGTGGAACCACATCCTTAGAAACTTAGAATAGTACAGAACATGCAGGCAAATACTACCTATCCCATATATCCAAAGGGTTTCAATGCAACTGAGGAAGTGTGTAAGCTGGAAAGGATTTGACTAACTCAAGAAGCACAGGAGCTGTAGAAGATAAATATCAGCCAAGCTCCTGGACATGAGAGCTCGTCACTGACAGTATGTTTTATGCTCTGCAATTCCCAGAATCCCAGGTGAAGGGGCTTTTCCTCCCTTCCTTAGGAGGCACATTCCTCATGCTTTTATCAAATTTCCCTTACAGTCAGGTAAAACTCTCCACTTCTGAAAATATAACTTGGAATACAGAAGATACCACACTCCATTCCCTTGCTTTCTTCTTAAATGTCTTTAATGTCTTGACAGCCATAATGTCCTATTCCCTCCAACCATTGCTCCAGCACCTTATTCAGACAGGCAATTTTGGTCAGACATGTTGTTCTGTCCTTGATATTCCCTCTTGTAGTTTCTTAACTCTGTCCAGTTCCTCGCTCTGTTTTGATAATGTGGGGTTCATAATGATACGTGATAAAAGCAGAGACACCTGGATAAATCAGAATGGAACAGCAATGGATTTAGATAGACAGCATGCTCCTGCAAGTAATGACAGGAATAGGAAAGGACAGTTTCCTCCATTCACTACATCTCTCAACAAGTAAGCTGCATACATAAAGGTCTGAAGATGGATCCGTGTGAAAACTTATGCAAACTCTTTGTTTAAGCAAACTCCAAAGAAGAAATACATTTTCATGGAAGTTGCTGACAATGATTTAATACACTAGCACAGTACCACAATGCAAACAGAAGAGATCTTGACCCTAATTCTGCTCAAGTTGATGGAAATCTTGAGCCTGGCTTTCCCGGGTATTTTATTTAATTCTTTCAACCAACTGCTGCTTTTTCTGCCTGCAGGGCACATATCTCTCTGAAGCAGAATATTTGCTTAAGAAATAAGATGCACGTGACATCCTCACATAACTCTGAACAAAAAGGTTCCTGAGCTCACTTCTCAAGATTTAGTCTAGATCCTGGGGAATAAACAATGCCATGATGTCTCTACACCTGTAGCCAACATGTATGTCCATAGCCTTTTTTAAAGGCTATTATGTATAAAAATAGCCTTTTTTAATGTGCTGCAGCTATACTGACGCACAGATGAATTTTACATTATGTACATGAAAGTACATCCCTACATCTACTGAAGCTGTTGCACTCAAACCAAAATGCAGCAGTTTTGCAGAGTTACATCTGTTAAAAAAAATGTGATACTCAAGGGATACTCAACTCTGTCATAGGAGCTCTACATAGAGAAAAATGTTAATGCTTCAACATAATGTATCCAAGTATATTTTTTATCTTTGATAAAAACAACACAGTTCATCACAATAAATGGCTTCCACTAGCTGCATGCAACTCCATTAACAGAATTAAAATTGTCCAGAGAAAAATATTTGTTATAACTGTATTTCAGAATTATACTGAAATTGTACCTGTAGAAATGACATAATACCTATCAGTTTTGAGAACAATATAGAGGAAGCACTACCTATTATTTTCTTTTCACATATATCACAGCAACTCTATCAATATCTGTTGATCAAGAGACCTAAAGCAAACACTCCTTGCTGTTCACATAAGGATGAAAATTACTGAGAAGTGAGAATATGTGCCAATTTTTGTCCAGAATGAGGTACACAGTAACTAAAAAGGCAGCCATTGCTCCCAAATATGTATAGGAACTTAAAGCAGGGGCCAAATCCTAATAACTTATATTCAGGACACTTAAGTCTTTTTCTGCTTTATATCTTCATTTCATAAAAACTGAGACTGTGTGGAACTAAGTGTTTCACAAAAGCCAGTCTTTACAAGTTTAGCTTCACACATGCATGAAAAGCATTGAAGTATGATGTAAGTGCTTTTTGACACTCCAAAAACTGTACTATATGCCTTAAAAGAAAATGTATTGGATCATACATATGAAAGTATTAAATACCTAGGTGTTGTGGTTTTGTTTTTTGGTTTTTTTTCACAAAACAAATTCTTTTGACACTGGTGCTGTATGCAAAATTTTAATAATAATGTGCACTACATTTACCTTTGTGAATAGAAATCATTTTACAGACAATAAAATAATACTAAACATGTATTATACTAAACCTCAAGCTTATCTAGTGCTAAAATTCAAAAAGCAGTTCAGATACTAGTATTTTAAAATACACTGCCTGCTCTGAAAATATTCTAAATTCAAAAGCCCTTCCATTATAAAGTCATACTGACAATGGGATCAGAAGTTTTCCCTCCAACTATCCATCATTTTGAGAGTAAGGTTCCCAAATACAGTCCAGTTCAGTTATTAAGTTATTATAAGTTATTAAGGACACTGTTTACTCTCCCTAATTCTACTGTTGTGAAATAGCTCAGTAAAGAATGTATGTAGGCTATCAGCCATTGGGAAAGCGGGAAGGAGTGAAAGAAAAATGGCTATTGAGGGAAAGTGAAACTGATGGTAAACTTCTGGACTTCTGGTATTATACAGGCTCCTTCACTGCACATGCTGCTAGTTTGTTGTGGAGCTTTAAAGATAACTGATAAATATGTGGTATCAACGTGTGAAGAGAGCTGGAACACCTCCAAAAAAATCATTCAGAAAACTGCCCAGAGCCAGATAACAAAACTAAGAACAGGACCAGAGAGACCTCAAGCTGCATGAACACTTAAATTCTCCAAATATAGCTAAATCTACATGAACTGCTTTCCACCTTGATGCCAAGGATCCAGCCCTGGCAGGACCCTTAAATATATCATCAGTGAAATTATCACATTTCATCTGAGAACCTTGGATGGTTTGTGTCCATAACATGAGCACAACTGCAATTTCCTACTTGTATCATTCTTAGCAACATTTAAAGCAGGCCAAAGCTGCAGGGAAGTTTCATGTCATGAAGAGCTCCCTGAAAAGCAGTCCAGCAGCAGCTCTGCCAGCTTAGTGATCCAGTTGAGCTGCATTTCTGCTCCTGAACCACAAGCCCTGGACCTCATGATGAGTCATGGTTCTTCCCCTAGCAGTTACTGTCTTTAGAGTGCAGTGCTCCAGCAGCAGTTGTGCAACCCCAAAGCATTTCAACCAGCTGAAGAGGAGCCTCCAGCTGCGAGAACAAAGCAGCAGCCACTGCCGTATCTCACCCAAAAGCAACTGCCATCATATAGAACTGGAAAAACTTACTGCAAGAGCGTGTGGTGCAAGACCCCTCAGAAATGGCTTAGCTGCCCTCTCAAATTACCATTTGCTTCCTATTTATTCCTGGAAAACACAGCCACATGAATGCTCAAAGGAAGTCAAGCCAAAAGGGCAAAGCAGAGTAGCATCCACAGATCAGTTTTAAAAAATTGTCAAACATTCATGGAAAGGGTTTTAAAGTCCTAAATATACATATTTTTAAATCCTACACAAAACATGGATGCAAGAAATTGGCTTGCATTTATATGTTGGGTCATGGTGGGGCTTTGAAAAATGGGCAGAGCAGCCCCTAAAACAGGCTTGAAATGTGTTAACAGCATAATCACCACATCTACAGCAATGCAATGGCCAGGAGCATCACACTACAGATTATCTGAAGCCATATTAATCAACGTCAGTTTTCAGAGGCATCATTCACATGCCTAATTATTATGTTGTAATTTGTTGTACATGATTTTCACTGCCTGAGGAAATACAGCAGCCAGAGGCAGGTGACAATGCATTGTCAGATCTCACCTCTACAACTCAAAGCAACAACCAATCTCCACAATGTTCGCCAAAGACTCCATGGGTACCTGGTGTCAGGAGTAACTGTGGCTTCTACCCTCTCCATGCCTCATACACAGCCTTGCTATTGAGAAGATGGGAATCTACCTAGGGATTTACCAGCTTCTTTTCTGGCATTGTCCTTCCTCAGGATGCCCATGTACTAGTGTGCCTCAGCACTTTATGATTACCAGTTCTTGTCAAAACAGGCATCACCGTCAGTTCTCTGTCTGAAAGTTCCATGTCTTGCCCAAGTTCCTTGTCTTGGCCTCCTGTACAGTCCTGTACAGAAGAGATAAGTAGCTCTACATAACAATTAATCACTTTAAAACAGACACAGAAAGTGTCTCATCCTCTGGAGGCATCTCTCTGTATTGACTACAGATTAGACAAGATTCCTACTTTTTATTAAACAGCTGAATTACTATGACATTCTTCATATCCTTCATAGGTAACATCAAAAGAGTATTATCATCTGTACAGCCATAAAGACTCTAAAAAATGTAAAAATTCAGCTAGAAAGACATTAGTTATTTTCTTTGATTTTCAACATATTGCAATTTGTTTAGATATTATTCCCTCAAGCATGGCAAAATTAAGGTCAGCTGCTGCAAGAGAACATTTCACTGGCATTTAATTGTTGCAGCCCTAATTCAAAATCTTACAATAGGCCAAAATGCACCATTTATTCCTGTGGTAGGCACTGATTAGCCAAAATTTTTTACCTGGAGCAGTCTTTACTTTTTGCAGTATTGCTAGCTCCAAATAGACAAAAGTCTCAAGATAATATAAACAGTGTTAGAATAAAAAATAACATGGTTAATTTTTTTTTTCTTAACTCAAGGGGTTTAGTATTATTACATTTGTACAAGGAAATACTTTTTCAAGTTGAAAGTTGAGATATTCACATGGTCACAAGGAGGTAACATTCTCAACAGACACTCAGAATACTTCAAGAGAATTATGTGCTACAACTGCAGACAAAAGCAGCCTCTCATGAAAAGTTTCCATAAGCTTTTCAGCACAAAGCAAAGGCCACTTCTCCAAAGTGACAAGTCACCTCGAAGAAACACTGTCCAGGTTACTGAAAATATGTAGATGTATATTAAATATATATAATTTTATAAATATCAGGGTCTACATATCTAACATTTGAAACAGCCTCCTACTGTCCACCAGCAGTTGTTTTCATTTTGAAAAAAATACCTCCTCTTTCTGCTATGGGATCATGATTGACTGCAAAAGTACTATGTAAAGCATCAGTTATTTTGCAGAGCTGCTTTATAAAATAATGCAAAACACCTTCAGAGGGCAATGGAAGCAGAGAACTTGCCTTTCAAAATTTAAGAGGATTTCTTAACAGAAAAAGACACAGTACAATAAAACCTGAAATCTGCACTTGAGTTTACTGATGAGATTAATCCTTACCACAGTCATGTGTTTTCTAAAATTATGAGCAATATACTACAAGATTTCAGAAGACCAGCTCTTCCTGCTGTACAAAATACATTTTACAGAAGTTAATTTACTAACTGCAGGCATGACTGATTCCATGGTTTCCCCTCAGTCAATTTTTTTTCTACAAACTCCATCACTTGTCTTCCTGGTGCAGCTCTGAAATTTTCTGGCAGTATCTAAATCTTGCCAAGGACCAAAGTCAGGATCTCCTTCCTTTTAGGAGATGGCATCATGAGAGTAGCCAAAGGAAGAAGCAGTGTCCAGCCAGTGCTCATACTCCTCACTGAGCACAGACTGCCAGACTAGTGGCTGGGTCGGAGAGTATCTGGCACTAGTCTAGCTCTGGCAACCTCACAATGAGGACAACAGTTTGTCCTTTAAAAGCCATTTTGCAGCCACTCTTAAGATATGCTGGGCATTCCAGACCAATTCTATTAAATGGCTCACAAAGTTAACTGGAAACAGGAAACGTGCTGGACAGAGTATGTGATTTCTAATAGTTACAAAAACTTCTTTGCTTCCAAAGACAAACTTTCAAAACAATTACGGTGTCTCAGTGTTCCTGGCAATCAGGGAATAAGAAAAGATGCCAAATAGATCTCCCCTCCTTAAAGAAGCTTTCTATCTCCAAAAAACACCAACAAAACAAGAAAATCCTAACACTTGTCAGTCAAGTTGTTGCCTGAGTTAGAGGGAGTCAAGACAAAACATTGGGCTCTTTCCTCTCTTTTATTTTACTGAAAGCTAGTGTTACATGTCGCTTGAGGACACTCTCTGGCTGCCAGTTGGCTCAAAATCAATAATTAATATACATTAATTCACTAAGAAGAGGTCCAAAAGGAAAGTAAAAAATATCACTTAAATTTCAGTAATTTAATTATCTCCTGGTTGTCATAAAGAAACACAAGATAGTTTATTAAATATGTGAAATAAAGTATGTTCGATTCAAGTAAGTAATACAGGACAGAACTATTGTCATTACCTGAGAAGGCAAAAACTGACATAATTTTCCAGAGACTTAGCCTGCAAAAGACTTAGATTAATTTCCTTGCAATGATACCAGTTTTCTGTATTATCTTAGGTAAGTCACCTCATTTCTTTTTGGTCCAGCTTCTCCTCTACACAGTAGAAATTTCTCCTCTCACTGGCATATTGTGATGATAACTGCATCAAAATGTAAAGTACCCAAATGTTACAGAAAGAATGCACAAATAGCATAATAAATAGCACAAATGTATCTGGATATGCATAAAGTACAGATGCTTACTGTAAGTCAAATTTATATTTACTGTATAGTTCTTCCAATTCCTTTTACATGTGCTGTCCTTCATTCTGCTCTATGTATGCTGATGCTTTACGTAAAAATCCCCTAAGATAAATTTCTCAGCAGGTTTTACAATGGAATTATCTCACAGTTGGTTTTGTTGCATTTTGCAATCTCCTCTCTCTGTCAATCTATAAAAATGCCAAAATTAAAGCAGTAAGACATATTCTTTCCACATGAACATATTCAGGTTGTAAAGCACTTTCTGTCAACTTCCTCCAGGGAAAATTACTTAAGAGCAGAAATATTCAGAAAAATTATTCCAGGTAGCAGAGTAACTTCATATTTCCCAAGAAGGTCACTCAGCTCTAGTGTCAGCCAATATTTCTGGAAACTAAGTCATGAGGAAATAAATATGTGGAGTTGACCTCTTTACAGCACCTGTGCTACAAGGCACAGCATCTCAGCATCATCTGGAAATTTTTATATGTCAGAAAACACTGAAGAAAGCTGTCAAGTCTTCTAATTTATCCAGAAGACAACAATAGGCTTGGAGTCAAGGGACTAAAACCCAGATTAGCAAGAAATTGAGGACAGCAAAGAGCAAAGGGGCTTCAAGCAAAGTGCAAGAAAGCCTGTGGGAATGCCAAGCCAGTATAAATTGGCATACCACTGCAGAAGGCTCATGAGTTTATTGTATTGCAGTAATGCTCCTTCTGCTTTTCCTTCCTAAGTCTTATGTAACACACTCTTTCTTCATGTTCTTCTTAAATGAAACCAAACTAATTTCAAACACCTATGATGATTTAATTTTTTTAAATGTATGTAACGATGGAAAGTGATTATTTAAATTTTTACAGACAAATATATTTATTTCTATCAAGCTCATTAGATGATGTAATATTTAGGGTGTGACACTTTCTGAGGACTTGTTCAGTTTTTTATTCATAATAGTTTTGTAGGAAATATAAATAAAAAACACATGCAGACAAGCACCTGAAACAGTCCAACTAATACTTTGAAACCTATAAATTATGGGAAGGAAACTTGCCGATACAACTCAGTTGCTGAGGAGTTACAAAAGGAAAAATTACCATGACCAGATAGTTCAGATCAAGAAAGCCATCCCACCTGGTCTTCTCTGCCACCATGGATAAGAGTTTTTCAATTTACTGAAAGAATAAAGGATTTACATTCTTTAGCACTTTTATGGAGTGTTAAAAGGTACCCTAAAATTGAGTGTTTTCTTCATGTCTTTCCTTTGTAGGTAATGTGGATACATATAAAAAAGTTCAGCTTATTCAGTTCAGCCCCTGGTGTGATTTTACACTTCCTTCTTTTTAAGAACTTTTGGCAACCTCACCAGAATTTGGGACTTTATGGGTAATATAGATTACTGTTTCCAAAAGGTCTGGTACTTTTTCAATTCTCTTTGTTTTTTTTTTTAATTAAAAAATAAAAGAAAACTTGGCTTATGCCAACCTAGTTTATTAGGGAACTTTTAGTCCCTGCTTGATCTATAAAGCACTTGCTAGTTCAGAAAGATTTTTTTGAAAACAACTTGCATTATAATTTTCAACAGTCTTACTGAAGACTTCAAAAAAGATTTTTCCAAAATGCCACGTGATTTGGAGGTTCCAATTAGGCGTTTATTCTTAAAAAAAAACTCGGGAAATTAAAAAAACATACCTAGCACAAATTCCTTAGTTAAAATATCTTCACTAGTCCCTGAAGCCTAAAATTTTTGTTCTGCCAAAATGCTCCTTTGCCCTATCACTGTATAAACAAGAATTACACACAGCCTGACCACCCCAGCCTTACTCACAAATGCAGTGTCTGACTGAACGGTTTCCTCAGTATACGCCTACACTAGAGACAAGAGACTCCTTAGAAACCACAAACTGTTTCAGCAAGACACTTCCAATCTAATTCAAATTTATGAACGTTAAGACAACTCAGCGTCCTCATCACCTTAAGGCATACAAGTCAGATCAGAATCAACACATTCCTGTTCGAAAATAAAAGTCGTTGCAAGTGTACAGTCACAGGAGAATTTTCTTCTGGGTGCACAACAAATGAGGAAACACTAGTATTTCTCCCTACTCAAATCTGAGAGCCTGGTGCTTTTGCTAAGATCTGTGGAATCAGAAGAATAGGACTGGACTCCAAGTCACTAGGCAGACCTACCACACTAAAATCACAACTACTACTATGCGTCAATCAAAAAAAGAAATAATCCTGGAAGCAAGCATTTGCAAAACGTGATATTTGTGACCTTCTGCAGTAATTTACCTATAGCCTTTTAAAACAAACAAAACTCCAGATGAACAAACTAACAACAATCAAATAAAACCCAAAAAATACCTTTACCTCTGGCAAATAAGAGTGCTGGGGCATCAGCTGTTTCTATTTTCACAAATAAATACAGCATTTTCTCTAGAACTTTTTTTTTTTTTCAGGGTAAGGGCAAAGGGCAGGCAGGGATAATGTTCATCGAATTGCAGGAAGATGATACTTGTCCTGTTCCCTGGCCTATAGTTAGTTAAAACAAACATGTTTAAGTAACTGATATGCTTAAGATAACACCTACCTGAGAGGTCAGGAACATTCAGAAATGTTAATGTACACTTTGATTCTCTCCTGCCCACCTTGAAAGAACGTAATGCTAAAGGATCAAATACTGCTTTGGATTTTGAAGAAGAGTTTCCACGATTTAAGTGAAATAAAGTTGTGTTTGAAAAGAAAACAATTACTTCTGTTTTCGAAACAACCATTTTGGTTTCACAAAAAGGCTTAATTCAATAAATACAATTCTGCTTGTCTGATTTTCATTTTAAATGCATTTAAAACTTCGTGACCATAAATAAAAATTCTTAAAATAACGCATATTGGAATAAATTTATATCTTCTAACAGAAAAGCAAAATACAATACAGATAGTCTAATACTGAATTTAATTAATTGAATGCAACTTCAATCAGTTCCATGACTAATAGAACTTCATATTTCTTAAGATATGTTGCTCATGCGCACACAAAATGTATTTATACGAAAATCGGCACATTCAAGAAACAGAATGGGTTCTGTAAACCTGTTTGTTTCCAATTCCATGGCACGGGTCCCCGGCGGCCGCGAGCTGGTCCCCACCACTCTGCGGGGCGCTGGCTCTCAGTGTGACACCGGGCCGAGCGGCTGATAACGCACATTTACACCGATTTAAAACTTTTCTTTTTTTACCCCCGTCCCTGGTTTTGTCAAAACTTCCAGAAAACTGCCTGTTCTACATAGCTGAATTCTCCTTTTGGCAGAAGGAGCCGCGTCCTTCACGCCTTACTGTCCCGCAAGGCAGGGCGTGCGGAGAAAGGGGCTGCTGCCTCCCGAGCTATCACCGCTTAGGAAGATGGGACCGTTCGCCTTCCTCCCAAAACTTGGGATTTCAGACTTTCCCGGAGCGCCTGTTGGCGGCGAAGCTTTTACCACCCCTTGAGGCTGCGGGACGTCAAGACCCGAAAGAACCGCGATCAGGGGCATTTAACAGCACCCGACGCGGCCATCACAGGGCTCTGCCGCGCTCTCCGCACCCACAGGTGCGCCGCCCGGCCGCACTCGGAAGCCGCCGCCCGGAGGCCCGCACCACCGCCCCCCTCCCCGTTCCTCGGCGTCCCGTTGCCAGCGGTAGGGCGAGACCCTCGGCCGGAGCCCGGGGCAGCCCCCGCCGCACCCCGGCGGTACGGCACCCAGCGGGGCTCGGCGTCCCGCCGCCGCCTGCGGGCTCCTCGGAGCGGCCGCGCCTCTCCGCCACTGTCTCCGCCGTGCGGAGCGCGGGGCCGAGCCCTCGGAAAGCCCCTCGGTGCCGTCCCTTCGGCGGCGGGACGCGGGGAGGGGGCCGCGCTCACCTGTGGCCGCCGGCGGGAAGATGCCGGCTCTCTCAGCCGCCGCGGCCCGCGCTGGCGGGCGGCCGCCGTCCGCCGCAGAGGGGTTGAGCACTTGGAAAGCCCATCTTGCCGGGAAGGGACCCCCTGAGGGGTTGATTTGTTCCGCCGCGGGGCACAGCTTGAGGGGCACGGGGTTGGCGGGAAGGGGACGGAGCTGGGCAGGGCTCGGCGCCCCGGCCCGCAGCAAGTTCTCGATGAGAAAACTTTTGCCCAGGTTGCCGAAGCCCGGCGCCGCCGGCAGGTTGAGGAGAGCCGAGGAGCCCACCAGGTCCCAGTAAAGGGCGCTGGGCAGCATAGCGAGGGCTTCTACCCTCCTCGCCCTGCCCTGCCCAGCCCGGCCCGGCCGCCGCGGCCCCTCACTGGGCTGGGACGGGGCGCCGGGCTATGCGGCCGGGCGGGCTGGCGGGGCGCCTCCCCGAGGGCTGTGGGGAGCGGAGCGGAGAGCTCGGCGAAGCTGTCCGTGGAGACGCAGCGTCTCTCCGCCGGGCTGGAAGGTGTGTCCAAGCGCATTCATTATGTCAGCCGGGGACGAGGAGTGATGGACGCGGCCAACAATGCCGCCTTGCCCGGCAGCCCCCCGGGGAGGGGGCAGGGCGGCAGCCGAGGTGGCTGTCCCGCCGTGCCCGCCCCGACATGGCGGCGGGTCGCGCCTCCCGCCCAGGGGTGCACCTGTGCGAGGCGACAGCAGGGGAAGGACAAGGCCGCTGGCCTCCGTCCCGGCGGGGAAGTGGCTCCGGTGCTGGCCGCGGAGAGATCATGTCGACCTAATGATCCCATGAGGTAATGGGAAGATAGTCATTAGCTCACTCCCTCTGGGCATATTTATCTGACCTTTTTTTTTTTTTTTCTTTAGTTACCCACACAGAACATGCACGCTGGATTTTCAACATTTGTCTTAATAAATCTGATTAAGATCAACACGGTACTGTTAATCATGTTTTTCTCGAGATATTGGACAAAGCTTTGTGTGGGCATAAACATTCTTTGTCCGGAATAGCTTAGTCCATTTTCACTTCCTTGCATGTATTCTTTATTTGCTTACAAATCACGTAATGTGGCAAAGATGTCTTATTTTGCAGTTCAAACATGCGTGCAGAAAGTTAAAATTGGATGCTGTTCCAAAGTCCTGAAAGCACCTCCCTGTTTTGCAAAGAAATCCTTTTATTTCAAAGCAGCTGTTCGCCAATCTAATCTTGACGATGTTCCCTGCAAAATCCTCTGGAGGAGGTGCATCCCTTATTTTTGTATAGCAACAGAGGCATAGCCCTTGGACATTGGTGTGGTTCAAAGCTAAAACCGGCTGGACTGGTGGAATCCTCTGTGCCCTCAGATGAGAAATGGGAAGGGTGTCTTAACTGCTGTGGTACTAAGTAATAAATTGGGGAATATAAATTAGATGCTCACATGTCCAAAGCTTTCCTTTATATCTTTGGGTGGGTTAGCCTTGCTAGACTTTTGGCACTTAACTCCTTTGATACTATGATGTGGTGAATGGGAGCCTAAGAGCTGATAAAGCTGCTTCATGCCAGAGACCCATGTATTCTGACCTGTCTTAAAGCAGTGGCTGTTAGCAGGAAGTCCGAGATGAGTCTGATGGTTTTGCCCTGATACATTCCCATAACTGTTCTCAGCTTAAACAATTTCCACAGCTTGAGCACTTGTATTTGCAAATCTGAAGGCCTTCATCAAAAGATATTCATGAAAGTATTTTACTTGTGAGCATTTTGAGACTCTTGCTGTAGAATGGACAGGATCCAAGCTGTTGTATCCCAGACTACATCTGAAGCTACTGTGCATTGTTGTAGTATAAGGTGCAGAAATTATGTTTCTAAGGGAAAGAAACAAGTCTTCCCAGGAGGGCACCCACGTCTGAGTATTGCAAGTAGCTGCCTTTCCAATTATGCCTCATAAATTTATTCATACTTAAGGATTTATTTTGTCTTTTATTTCACTGATCAAATTCTCAGAGAACTCCCAAGGGCCTGAGACACTGAAAACCATAATTCAACACTTGGGAAGTGCAGTTAGTCCATCCAGCTGTGCTGCCTGAATAAAAGGTATTCACCAAGGAAATGATGGTTGTCAAAGACCATAGCCTTCAAAGACAGGCTTGAGGTTTGGTTTTCTCCAAGGCTACTTTTGATGCCAGAATAGCTATTAATGTGTTCATCTCAGCTGTGTAGTTCAGGAGAGTGTGATTAGCAAGTTGCATGTTTCTGTGAGATATAAGCACAACACACTGAAATACAACACAACACAAATCTGAGTTGGAAGGGACCCACAAATGTAGCATTTGACTGCATGGAAGAGAGTGATCAACCACATGATGAGTTAACAATTCATGTCAGGTTGCATCTCTAGTTCCAGGGTTTAACCCCTGCCTTACAATGTGTGTTTAAGCAATCCCTTTCTTCTCTCTGATTTTCATCTATCAATGACCTCTCACCCTTGTTCTGTCTTTGCCATCATATTTGTACTAAAAAACCACTGTGAACAATTCACAGGACTCAGGTTTTAAATAAGACAGGAAATACTATTTTTCAAGAGATTCCCAGTGGAGACCTCAAACTGGTTATGTGATGTTAAGAAAGGGTGGTAGAGCAGAGTAGCGAAATGAGCTCATTAAACCAGAACAGCCTCTGAGCACTTGGTCTCTGGGACACACACATCTGCAGCTCTACTGAGCAGTAGCTACCAAATTCCATCTGTCCTCTGGGCATGTGATAATTGAGTACAGTCAGGCCCAAGATTTGTAACCTGTCAAAAGCTGGAGAGCAGAGCACAGGAAATACTGATTCTTTGTTCAGATCTGGAGTATGGAATGATTTGAGAGTAAAACAAGTGGCATCCCTAAAATCCAGATCCTTTCTGGTGAATGCAGCCTGGAATTGCATGACAAATAGATCCTTAGCCATGGACCTGAAAAGCTGTTGGATGTGTAATATCCAGACACATTCAGAATGAAGCGATGACATTCACACGGTATTCACATGGTGAATTACTCTTTTTTTTTTCTCATTTGATTATGCAAACTTGGAAAGTACTTGCTCTCCATTTGGATTTTGTCAATTTATTAATTTACTTTAATCAGACCAAAGGAGAAGAAAGTTTCCCTGCACTGGCTATCTTGGCTTGTATGAGGTATTTCAAAAACATGAAGATACACTTCTCAGGTTGCGCAACTTAAAAAATGGCATACATAGAACGTACATGAACTTCTCAGCACTCAGTTAAGCCTTCCCTACTCAGAGTCCAGAGTACAGTCTTACTGACAGGGCAGACAATTTAGGTAACATACCAAGCACAAGATCTGTGCAACTACATCAAAGTCTCCCTAATGATCCTTCTTCTACATCAGCTCTTCCCTTCTTCAGATGGCGTTTCCATCCTTGACCCAGTGATTTCTCTCTTGCAACTCCTTCTCTGGAGCAATTTGTGTGAAGCTGAATCCTGCCATTACTTTTCTTACAAACCTTTCTGACACTTAATAGGAAGGATGCATATTAACAGCATCTACTTTTTTTTTGGTGAGATTTACATACATGTGATTTTTATGCATGCTTGCTCTCTCTTTTTTTTTTCTTTTTTTTTTTAAGATTTGAACAGTTAACATTTAGGTCTGCACTCCAGTAAATCCCCATCTCTGGCCTTTCTCCTCATGGTGGACTTCAGTTTATCAGATGTCTGCTTGAAATGCAAAACAGCATAGAGGAAACTCAAGTATATTCCTGGACTGCATGGAAGATAACTTCCCCCCACACGGCTGGTGAGTGTGCCAGCTGGGGTAGCTGCCCTGCTGGACCTGCTGTTTGTGAACAGAGTGATGTGGGTGATACCGTGGTTAGCAGCAGTCTTGGACACAGCAGTCATTAAATTATAGAGTTTTCTATTCTTGGAAAACTAAGGAAGGGGCTAAGCAGAATTGCTGTCTTGGACTTCTAAAAGTCAGGCTTTGTCCTTTTTAGGAGCCTCGCTGGTATAGTCCCTTTGGAAGCAGTCCTGAAGAGCAAAGGATTCCAGGAAAGCTGGTTGTTCTTCAAGAAGGGACTTCTAAAGACACTGGAGCAGGCTGTCCCCAGGTGCTGAAGGATTGGCATGGCTGAAAAGTGAGCTTTGTCTGGAACTCAGGAAAAAAAAGGAGAGTTGATGATCTTTGGAAGAAGGGCCAGGCAGCTCAGCAGGACTACAGGGATGCCATGAGGTTTTGCAGGGAGGAAATTGGAAGGACCAAAACCCAACTAGAACTTAACCTGGCTACTGCATAAAAGACAATAATAATGTTTCAATAAATACCTTTGTGGCAAACAAAGGAAGGGCTGTGGAGGCTCTCCACCCTTTGTTGGATGGGAGAGGAAACACAGTAACAAAGGATGAGGAAAAGCCTGAGGAACTTGATGCCTTTTTTGCCTCAGTCTTTATTAGTAAGACCAAGTTCTCTGAGAACCCAGCCCCCTGAGCTGGGAGACAGGGGCAGGGAGCAGAATGAAGCCCTTGTAATCCAAGGGGAAATGGTCAGTGACCTGCTACACCACTTAGACAGACACAAGCCTTTGGGGCTGTAGGGGATCCACCCAAAGCTGCTGAGCTGCTTGTGGCTTGGACAGGTAGGTACAGTGTTTGTGGGGTAAAATGGTGGCTGGATGGTCAGGCCCAGAGAGTGGTGTTCAATGGAGGCCAACTGGTGGCCAGTCATTAGGGGGTTTCCCAGAGCTCAGTATTGGGGCCAGTCCTGTTTAGTATCTCTATCAATGATCTGTACAAGGAAATCAAGTCACATTCCAAATGACACCAAATTGGATGGAAGTGTTGGTCTGGTAGAGGGCATGAAGGCTCTGCAAAGGGATCCGGACAGGTTGCATTGATGGGCTAAAGTCAACTGTATGAAGTTCAATGAGACACAAAGTGCTGGGTCTTGTATTTAGGTCACAACAAGCACATGCAACACTACACACTCGGGGGAACAGGATGTGGGAAGCTGCCTGACAGAAAAGGACCTGGGGGTGCTGTTCAACATCTTGGTAAACATGAGCCAGCAGTGTGCCCAGGTGGCCAACAAGGCCAGTGGCATCCTGGCCAGTATCAGCAAGAGTGTGACCAGCAGGGCCAGGGCAGTGATTGTCCCCCTGTACTTGGGACTGATGAGGCCACACTTCAAGTGTTTTTTCCAGTTCTGGGCCCCTCACAACAAGGACATTGAAGTGCTGGAGCATATCCAGAAAGGGGCAACAGAACTGGTGAAAAGGCTGAAACTCAATTCTTATGAGGAGGCTGAGGGAGCTGGGGGTGTTTATCCTGGAGAGAAGGGGGCTCAGATCTTACCGCTCTCTACAACTGCCTGAAAGGAGGCTGTAGCAAAGTGTTGGTCAGTCTCTTCCAAGTAGCAAGCTGTAGGACAAGAGAAATCGGCCTGAATTTGTGCAAGGGGAGGTTTAGATTGGATATTAGAAAAAAGTTTTCGGTGAAAGGGTTGTTGAGCATTGTGACAGGCTGCCCAGGGAAGTGATTGAGTCAACCAGCCCTGGAGGATGTGCACATACGGTGCTGAGGGACATGGTTTAGTGGTGAAGTGGGGAGTGCTGGGTTAATGGTTGAACTCAATGATCTTATAGCTCTTTTTGCAACCTGAGTGATTCTGTGATTCAATTACATTACTCCAAGGTATCCAAAGGATGATGGAGAGGCTGCTTTACTGCATAACCAATGCTGGAAACTGGTAGCATAAGTATCCCAGGAGGAAAGATATTTTCCAGAACCTTGTAACAGCAGCAGCTGAAAAACCTTGTAATTCAAAAGAACCATGTAAATAGGGGAAAAGTCCTACCTGGCCCAGGGCAAATTCACACTCTGTTTTTCCTGACTACAAGTTTTTTCCAAAGGCACCTCAAATCAGGATGGATAAAATGCCTAAAATTTATATAAAAAGATAAATTGTTCGTTTAAATGCCTTCTATTAAAATCAGATATGCAAAAACTTCAGCATACCTGCCATGTCTTCTGTTGTGAAGACTTGACATGGTGTGAGCCATCTGCCTCCATGCATCCACACTATGTTCCTCTCTGGCAGCCTGAGATGCTCAAAGTTTATGGAAGCCATATAGCTTCCATGAAGCCAAGAACAAGGATCTTGATATAGAAACAGATGCAGGAGACATAGATGAGGTAATGGAATACATGTCTTTTCTGAGTCTGTCTTTGCTTACATGTGCTAAAGGCAGCTCAATCCAGTCATAATTTTGCTGGACTCTGTGTACAACGCTTTGGAAGCATCTATTTGAACTCATTAATTATTTCCAATTTTTCTTTTCCAGTAAAAATAATACCATTATCTCTACATTTCTGCTTATAAGCTTTGGAGTGATACATTCTAGCCAAAGGAATTATACATGAATCCTATCAAAGCATTTTTTGAGATTGATCCTGAATTTCTCTGGCAAAAAATGCTTTGGACTTACACATTGAAATGTATTTGTAATAACATAGCTATCTGTCATTTTCCAAGTTAGATGGCTTTTCCACATTCTCGGAGATAATTGTCTCACACTGTTTTGTCTAACCTGAGCATGTTAGACAGCAGTCTTTAAAGTATGTTCTTCAAAGTATTACCAAGTTTGGCAATCTGAACCTCTGTTATGTCATCACTGCAGAGCTGCTGCAGACTTTTAGCCAGATTTTGCTCTAAATTTCCCCATTCAAAAATGCTCCCTTGACATTTTGGTGATGATCATTTGGTGGGTGTCCTGGTCCAAGAAAGTAACTCACTGTCAGGTTATGCTAACCTGGATGCAAACCACTCAGGTTAGCTCCAACTCAGAGATACCTCAGAACAACAATGGTAGAAGTAATACTCAGCAAACTAGGAGCAAACTCCAGCTTGCAGGAGGGATTTAAGTTTTGACTACATGTTTAATTTCTACATTCTTGTACCATCCCCAAAGTATTCTGGCTTATACCTGCTGCTTTGTTTACCATGAAGCTTAGGACACAGTTCATGGTATGACACCTGCCTCATGTGGGGCATGAAGCTGTTATGAGCTGACTTCTTAACAAAGCTGGCACCAAAAAATGTTGTGGTGACTTGCAGAGTGCAAGTTTTGGTATATGAGTGTTACCTGCACCACTTTAAGACTGGGTGTACCATAGGTGGCCAGGGGAAACCTTCATTCTACCTTTCAGGGAAAAGGAAGGATGTGAAAGGAGAGGAAAATTAAATTTCTGCACTCTGTCCAGGCTTGAGTCCTGTCACAGCTCAGTATTTTCTGCATTTGCCTTGTAAATATTTTCTGTGCATCAGGAGACATAGTCCGTGTTCAGAAATCAGAGTAGGAGAACTATGCTGCTGTCTTGTTCTGCATGCAGCAGCAAGGGGCAGCCTCAAGGAGAGCCTGGGTGGGCTTGTGTTGGATACTGGCTTCCGCTGTAGCTGCCCACACAAGCCACTTGCAAGCCTCACAATTCTTGCAAGCCACAGCTGCCTTATGAGGGAGGAGCAAAACTGGCATCCTGCCCACATTAGAAGATTTGGGGCACCCTGTTGTTGCCATCTTAATTTCTTTGGAGGCAGTTTGCCTTGACACTTAGTTCTCTTCCTACCTCCTGCTGTTTTCTTTTTTTACAGTCCTGACATCCTGAAAGCAATGTAAACTTTGCCAGGTTAGTCAGGCTTCTGAGAAATCTAGATTTAGCTAAAGAATTTCACAGCACTCATGGCTGAACTTAACCATTCACCAGGAAACTGCTGTGCTTAGGAGTCACCATCATTCTGAACAAACACAGATGGAATTAGCATTCTTTCAATCCAGTTCCATAAAAAGCTTCAAGAGCTCAGTTTCAAATGACTGAAGTAATTTCCGTCAAATCTGGCTTGGCATTAGAGCTCAGAAAGTTGCAAAAAAATACACTGAAGTGAAATATTGAAGTGTGAAAAGAAATTGATTCCCTGTCAAGTTATGTTGCAGATGTGCACAAAATCTTACTGCAGCATGCACCCTGACTTTTGTGCATGATTTTAACACATGTTGAAAGCTAGATATATGGATGTGACTAAACTTTTTTAACTATGCTTCTTCCTCCAGAAACCACACATGGAATGCTTTAGTCCCACAGGACTTTATTTAGAAATTTCATTTTCAAGGTTTGGAATTTTTTTTTTTCACCTTTGTAACATATCAGGAATAACACAAAGCGTGTGAGAGAGCTTATATAAAGGAACTTGAAATTCATATTAAATTAGACAGCAGCACGATCTATTGTCCCCACTCGGGTACAAAGGATTCCAGAAAAAGTATCTAAAGCATACAGTGATTTCTCGGAAGATGATTTATATTCCTAAGAATAAGTCATATTTACAACTCTGCTGATATGAAATGTAGAACTTAGCCAGTAGTCTGTCCAGTACTGTTTTGTATACCTTGGCATACTGATTTACATATACCGATTTACAGCAGTGTTAATACTTCAGGCATTTGGTGATATAAAAATCAGAGCAAGGTGTTTTCTGAGTGTCTTGGGTATTTCACACAACCTCTATTGTGTACCTTTGTCCTCTGGGGATACTGATGGTGTTAGAAACTTGTGTAATTGTTTTAAGGAAAGTTTTTGAATTTTGGATTAACCAGCTGAAATCCACATAGTGGTCAAAAGTATCAGCTACTTATGTGATCAGAGCACTGTGGTCCTCTTGCATATCATAGTTTCAAGCTACAGTTTTACAAAAGACTTAATTATTAAATGTTCTTCTAACAATTTATAGATTTCAGTAGTTTAAAGAAGGGGAGAGAGTAGCAGTTTTCTCTATTTCTCCTCCCTTTCCTGCCAACTTCCTCTGTCCATTCTCTCATATGGCCGATCTATCCCATATTTCCTATTTTATAGCTGCTGTGACAGTTTCCAAAGCTTTAACATCTTCAGGTCAAAGGGCACAGCATGCTGCTGCGCTGCTCCAGCTCAGGTGAGTCTGTCTCAAAGTAACTGGGAAAGATGGACAGTCTTTTTCTATTCCCTACATATGTTTCAATTACTGTACTAGTTTCTTTGCTGTACCTAGAAGGGCCCTTCAATAAGATACATGCAGATAACGCTGTTAGGAGACAAATCAGTCACCATCATATTACCAGAGCGTGCATACTCTCTTCATACTTCCTTTGAAAAGAGAGATTTCAGTGATTTTTTTAAAGATTGTCCTTAAACATTAGAAATACTTGTTTACCAAAACACAGCAGGGTTTCAAGTGCAGTTATATGTATGAAAAAAAGAATATTTGCCCACTTATTGACATAATTAAATTCTTTTACACTTTGTAACATAATGCAGGGGAGCATGTGAGGTGAGTTACTGCATTTAGAAGTATTTTATTGAGGTGAAGGTTCACAATTTGGTTAGGTCCCAAATGGCTGACTTGAATAAACATGGCACTTCCTAACTGAAGTGTTAGGTAATATAATGAAATTTCAAGGCAAAGAAAAACACATATAGCTTGTGCAGTTGTGAAAGAAGTAAAATCTATACAGCTAGGTCACAACCTAACAATTACAATACAATTACAGGGTCCATTAGTCAACTAAAAGTCCCACTCAGGTAACACTACATGAAACATAGTGGACTGGTTTCCTTTGACAGCTTCTCTTTACTGCATACCAGCATAAAGTCATGGAAACTCTGTTTATTTCACTGAGGGAGCAAGGCTGTTACTAAAATAACAAAAAAAAAAATCTCAATTCAGAGCTAGGAGACCAACATGATCTGAGCTGGGCATTGTTTGAAAATGATGCACAAGAAACAGGTTTGGCCACATTTTGCCTAAGAACAAACAATTTAATAAGACAGCCTTATTGTTGAGTAGTTATTCATTTATCAAAGGACAAGGTATTTTCTCTTTCTGCAGTTGAAATTACTGCAACCTGTTTTCAAAGGAAGAATGGCACAATTGCCAGTTTGGTATTAGTAACTGAGCACTTTGCCTGCACAATTCAAGGACCATCTTTTGTGTAGGCCTAGCCAAGGTGGTAATGAAGAAAACTGTGTTTCAGTGGGGTATTCTTGAAAGGTTTGAGCTTCCTTTATCCAGCTAGCTGAAAAGTTAGATTCCATGTTGATCATGATAACTGAGCACCACTAAAGTCAAGATGATAATTTATATTAGTTAGGCTTATGGAACACTGAGCTGTATAATTTCCCAAAGCAAATCTCGTTATTTAGCTATCAGAGTTTTGTTATGTTGTGGCAATCTTTCTGCTCACAAGTGTTCATTATTGTGGTAGCAATAACAGATTGAAGCAAAAACCCCAAATATCCTGCTTCTTAGGAAACCAGCCTAAGTTCTATGCAAACAATTTGGGAGGCTGGGGGAGAGGAGAAAAGGTCTGCAAAGCTACAGTAGGGGTTATGATCCAGCAGGAGAATAGGTGAGAAGTCCTGCATGGCTACTGGACAAAGTTTTTATAGCTACAAGCAGCATTGAGACTGGACAGCCTGACCAAGAACTCTGACATAAAGGAAAGCAGGATTTCTGCAAATAAGAGAAATAGAGCCCAAATTTACCCACCCTCATTTGTCCTAGTGGCCTCAGCAGGGCAAACTTACAGATCAAGGCAAGGAACCTGCAAAATAATCTCCAAAATTATATTTTGCATTTCAACAGTAGTTTCTGAGAAGCTCTGCCCTACATAGTACAAACCTTTTTTGTCCTTGTATTTTACTTTGTTTTTCCCAGACATTTCTTTTTGACATATGTAGGGCACCATGCCATGTGTGTCACATCTTTCCTGCACATGATCTATGCCTATAAAATTCCCCTGTTTGTCACAGGAATGGATAGTAATCCAGTGAAATCCAGTAAAAGCAAGATTGGAAAATTCTTTCATTATTAAATATGCCTTTTTTGAAAATTAAATAACTTCATTCCTGGAAAATATTTCTATCTATGCAGTAAAGCTATCAGAGAAAGCATTTATTAATGCAACCATTACTATTTATTGAAATTCTTTTGGAAAGTTTTTGCCCACCAGACTGTGCAAAAAGAGTTCTTCTCTGGGTGTTTCTTATAAGAATAACCAAAATTATCTATTTACTTCTTTGTAACAGTGTCTTACTAACAGTGCTTTCATCCGTTGTTTGCACACCCCAAGGTACCTGAATGTTTAAGCACTTATCTCTGTGACTTTTGCCTTGTCTCACGTAAACGTCTGCCAGGAAGGAACTGGCTGTCAGCTTCATCCCGTCAAAAAGCCTTCCAGTGCCATGAGCTGAAGGCAGGTTCCAATTGTTAAGTCATTCTGGCCCGAGCTGAATTTAAAGGCAGGCTCCTGTAGCTAACGGAAGTTGCTGGAGGCAACTTCTCAGCAAAAGGCATTAAAATCATATGTCTCATAATTATTCTTTTGACTCAATTACCCATTTACTCTCTATTTTTATATCCAGTGGAACCTGAGGGCAACAAATACTGCATAAGGGGAACAAATCCTGTATAATAGTTCTTGTTTTGGTACATTCACTTTGTGGTGATTTATTAAGGGCTGCTGAATAAGCCTGATTAAAATGCATAAACAGTTCTGAACAGTAAACAACCATGTCTAAGGATGAAAAAATGGGACCCACATGCTGTGCATGGAAATTGCCCTTAACAACATGGCCTATTGTTGAACAGATAGGAAGCCAAAGGTTGCTTGTAATCAAATTTGAAGTTTCCCATCACTTATAAAAGCAACACTTCCTTGTGTAAACGTTTCAATTTGTTGTTGTTGAAAACTGCTTCCTGACTTAATCCCTACAGGAACACACAAATTCTTTGATTGTCAGGTAGAAAGACAATTTTAGATAAAGTAACTTTTAGATTTAGACTAAGTTAAATAAATACGTTTTGCCCAAGTGTTCCTGCAGCAGTAAAATATGCATAGTTTTCTGAGATTAATTAGAAAAAAAGGACTTGTTGCATCATTTTAATCTCTCCTAAAAATTTCCTCTGTTCTTGCCATTAAAATAATACCTAATAGCAAAGACACAGTAGACACACTCCTAGCTTTGTACAGCAGCAAGAAGCTCCCTGCAGATTTTTTTTTCCCTTGATTAACAGAGTTAATTAATTACAGAAATTTTCATATTAAATATCTGATCTGATCTGATCTAATCTAACCTAAATAAAGTAGTCTTTCCATTGTCAGGGGTTTGAGTTATGCTTGGAGCAAATAGAGGTACCTTTCAAAAAATAAAAGTTGCTTTCATTTACTTTGAAATTTCAGAAATTTCAGAGCAAGGAAACCCAAGCCCTAACCAAACTATAAATGCCATTACATTTCCATCTGAAGGCAACAAGATCTTTGTCAGAGGCTTCCAGAGAGCCTAGATTTCACCCACTGCATTTGAGGTCTTTTAACAAAACGATGTCTTCCTAAAATTGTTAATTTTTTTTTTTTTTTTCTTCTGGAACAAATAGGAGCAAATTACATTTAACTGTCCTCATGTTTAAAACATGATTCTCTATTATCTGTTGTCTTTGGAAGGTCCTAGAGATTTAAAGGCCCCTAACAACTGGAGAAGGTCAAGAAAGGCAAATGTTGCAACCATCCCCCAAAAGGACAGTCTGGGAAACTGCAGGAGTTAACAGGACCTTGTGAGATTCAGCAAGGGGAAAGTTGAAGTGCTGTCCCCGGGAGTGAAGCACCCCTGCAGCAGCCCAGGTTGGGGAGCAGTTCTGCAGGGATGGCCCACCCTGGAGGCCCAGCAAGGACAGCCAGGCTGCCTTAGGTGTGAGTAGGGATGAAGCCTTTGGGCTGTGGGAAGGGATTTGTTTCCCATTCTTCCATGCTTGTTAGACTACATCTAGGTACTGCATCCAGTTTTGAGCACACCAATGCAAGAAAGAGATTGATAACGGGGAGTGAGTTCAGCATTGTCCCCAGGCCGATTGGGGTCTGAAGCACTTTCCTAGTGAGCAGAAACTGAAGGGCTTGTTCAGCTGGAAACAGATGGCCTCAGGGGGCAACCAACAGTCCTCCAGTACCTCCGGGGAGGTTAGCAATAAGATAGAGTCAGGCTCTTCATAGCAGAGTGTGGAGAGAGAACAGGAGGCAACAGTCATAAATTGAAACAAGGAATTCAGACTGGATAGAAAGAAAAAAATTTCCCATGAGGGCAATCGGGAAGTGGTAGAAACTACTGAGACTGTGCAGTCTCCATCCCCAGAGATTTTTAAGACCTACAGATAAAATTGTGAGCAATCTGGTCTGAACTCAGAAGTGACCTTCCTATGAACGGGAGATTGGACTATTGACTATTGGACCTATCCCGAGGCCTTTTCAACCTGAATTATCCTATGAGTTTATTCTAGTGTTCAGGAACAAAGTTCCTGATGGCAGGTCTGTGTAAACTGTGCTGCAACATCAAATCAATTTTTAGTTATAATTGTGAGTATTTCATATAACAGGCTTTACAGTATATATTGGACCTCAAGAGAAAGCTCCCTGAGCTGAGAGAAGGTAGTGAAGAAACAATATTTCTAGATCTTTCTGAACCTTTATTTATGTGTCCCTGTACTATGATAAGACAAGTATCCACAAAACCTCAAGTCCTTGTGTATTTGGGCATCTTCTAGGCAAAAAATATTAATTCCTATTTTTTCAGATAACCCTTTTTAAACCAAAATACTCTTTTTAAAATTTTTTTTAATCTTGTGTATCACATGCCATGGCACTTAAGATGAGCACAGTGAGGACTAGGAGGTCTGTGGGGCAAGAGAGAAGGCATTAAGAAAAGCCCCACTCTGTGACCTGTGGGTGACTCCTCACATTCTGCTGTGGGATTGCTTCTAGGCTTAGCATTAGCTGACCTGAGGCTGACTAGCTGTACACCTGGCTAAAGCATAAAAATGAGTATCATCTTGTAACTGGATGTCTTATGGCTAAAGGAGGCCCTAACTACTGTGTTTAATCTGGTTTTCCATCCATTATACATACCTGGATTCTGTTGAACAAAAAGGACACTTAGAGAAATTTTGGTGAAGCAAATCCTACATATGTGCTCCAGTGAAGGCTTAGGCCTGTGACAGACATTGGGGTGCCGACCTCTGCCTTGGGGTGACAGACTTCCATAGTCTATGAGAACTCAGAGCCCATGAGGTGTTTAACTCATGAAAATACATGTTTTGTAGTTGCCCAGAAGCTGGTGAGAAATTTGTTTGGATCAATGCCATACACAGAGGGGTGTATAAGCATGCTTCAAAAGTTGTGTCTGGTAAGGATCTGGCTGAAACTGTATGATTAAAACTTCCAAGGATTTCTGCTAGAGCTAATAATGGCAAAAACTAATATAGTCACTTTTTTCCTTGGAAATTAACTGTTTTATAAGCTATGTGAACCAGCATTGCTACTTTTTGTCCTAACCATAGAGTTACACAGGCTTAATGAAGACAAATATAAAAATGAAATCTCTGTCTAATCTCTGTTATGGGTCTTGTCCAATTTGGGAATTTCACTTAGAAAATTCATAAGTCAAAATTAGTGAAAAGATCATTCTCTATTTTAGGAATAATTTTCAAATAATAGCATTCACTGTCTTGGTGTACTGATGTCTTTTTTCTGACATGGACCCTTATTTCAAGCATACATTAATACAGATAAGATTTCACTTAAGATTATACCTTAAATATTTTAAGAGTGATGAGATTCTGAGTATCATGAGGTGCAGGGCTGTAAGTGTAAACTATGCTATGGTGAAAATACAGGTCTGTATATAAGAGACCCTATTTTTTTATTTTTATTCCTTGCAGGCTGCCACAGAAAGAGTTGTCTTTTCTGTAGAAGGTCCTCATATATGAGATTCTCTGTGTTACTACCTGTGCTCTGTGTCTTTTGCATTCTTTGCCTGTCTGCTTTTGAATTAAGGCCAAATTAACATATCAAACTTTAGCTGTTCATTTACATTTTGATCTTCAAGAAAACAAATAGCAAAGAATATATTTCCTTTCCCAAATGTTTACAGGTAGCAAGTATTTTATTTGAGTGTCTGTAATTACTTTAAAAAACCTTTTCTCTAATTATTTTTTCAGAAATGCAAAAATAACTTTTGACAATAAATATGGCCTAAGATTGATTACTTTAAAATATCTATATTTCAAACATAATTTTTCTTTCTTTTCACTAGAATTCAAGCTTATAATTTTTTCCAGTTTGCACAAGTGTGCATTTTTCAAGGAGTATATATTACTGAAGGAAATTCTAAACATAATTCTCATTACAATTCTTATGCCACCCCTACATTTATATCCATTTATAACTTACATATATTGTTCTCTTATCTCATTTAGGGAACCATTTTTCCCCAGTGTAAGATGCCACCATCAATACCACATTTACTTATGATACATATCAATCTTTTATGTGATGCTAAATCAAAATGCCTCCTCATAGTCAACTTAGGATGTCTCCTACTTCACACCTGTCAGTTTTCATTGTCTTTCCCATGAAGAAGTGAATCGTGTTAGTTAAACACAATTTTCCTTTATATCCATATTGACTAGTGTGTTCATGTTTGCCAGTTATCTTTCTAAGTAATTACTGAAACAATTTTTGTTGTTTTCTGGGTTTTTCTTTAATAAAACAAATTACACCTAGGTAGCACGTGTTTGGGAGATCACTTAACTGAAACACTGGGCCAACAAGAAGAAATTGTTTAGGAGATATATATTAATGTTGCAAAGAAATGTTGCTGCTGGGGAAAAGCACTCTGACATCTTTACCATCACTGTTTGTCATTCTGTCAGTCCTATGCACATAAACTTTGATTCTGCATTAACTACCTATAAGAAAATTACTGCACCCAGTGACCTCTATTTAAATCCACTTCTTAACTCATTGAAACAGAAGTCAAAAGGATGTGATCAATTACTCAATTAAGGTAGATTGTAATCTAGCCAGGTATTTGCATAGCACCTATTCCTTTGTATACAATTACTTCTTCTTTCTTTGCCAAACACGCATGTCATTTAAACATCTAACTTTGTACTCTGAAGAAGAAAATAACGTCTTAATGTTGCCATATAAGAGTCATTACAGCTAGTCAAACACTTGCTGACGAAATGGTTTTAGTTGGAAAACACTCTCTTGAAAATATTTTTTTCAAGAATAATTTTTTGCCTAGTTCTTTAACAAAACTGAAAACTTGTATTATGTTACTATCGTCTCTTGATTTGATGCTAAAATACCAAGTTTCACAGTAATCAGTGTGAAACAGTAAAATCATCTACACATTCCAGGGGAAACACTCCCCTGAAATTTTCTTTCGTAGGAACTGATAGTGTCCCAAATTTGGAATGCAATTTCTGAAGGTTAGAAGTGATCACAAAATACGTCACTTTCAGGATTTATGACTCCGTGGTTTTCTGACTGTTCTCATGCCATCTTTAACAGGAGGGCATTTTATTTTCAAGCTACTTGAAATACATTTTTGCCAGTCACTGCTACAGGATTTTCTCTTGTCACTTACAGGCTTTTCTTTGACACCTATCAGCTGCTGGCAGCATGGGGTTTTTTATTATTGTGTCCAACTTAAAAAATATTATGCTGTTTTGGTTCAAAGTCCAGTTACCTCTCTGATTTTATCCTAGATATCAAACCCATAGCTGTATTTTAGTATAGTAACTCATCCTGAAGATGCATTTGTAATATCCCAGCACCATTCGCCCTTGTTAGACTTTAGCCCAATCTTTGCACCTCATGCCTTAATTTCTTCACTTGAAATCTCATGTAATCATCCTTTTCTTTGTTCTTATCTAAACCTGCCTTCGTGATGTTTTTGCCATTTGATACCACACTAGAATATCCACTACTCCTATATAATTGAATGAGACCATACCATTGTTTGAGGTTCTGTTGAATTTCATATATGATCCATATATGAGCCTTTATAAGTGCTGCACATCTGGTTTATTTTTTACAAAATTAACACTGGAAAGTGTTACTCTGGTTGCCCTATTAGTTATGCTAAGCACTGTTATATAATTCTTACTATACCATATTAGTTTTACATTTTTGGTGTTAATATAATTGGAACATCAAGAGATTGGCTAGTTATGGTCCATTGTACAAAGAGCTGTATATGCAGACATAAAAGTCAGTATGAGTTATACTCATATACAACCATAGGTATATTATAACTATTCATTGAGAGTGCTTAGAAACCTCAATTTCACAGAATCACAGAATGGGTAAGATTGGAAGGGACTACGGTGGGTCATTAGTCCAACCTCCATCCTGGAGCACATTCCACAGAATGGCATCCAGACAGTATCTTGAATATCTGCAGGAAGACTCCACAACCTCTCTGGATAATCTGTTCTAGCACACAGCCACCTGCACAGTAAATAAGTTCTTCCTTATGTTGCCTCTTGTCCTATTTCTTGGCACCACTCAGAAGAGCTTGGCCTCATCCTCTTGACACCCTCCCTTCAGATATTGCTAGACATTAATAAAGTCCCCTCTCAGTTGTTTCTTCTTGAGGCTGAACAGACACAGCTCTCTCAGCCTTTCCCCATAAGAGAGTTGCTCCATTCCCCTGATCATCTCTGTCACCCTCTGTGGGACCCACTCCAGGAGCTCCATGTCTCTCTTGCACTCAGGAGCCCAGAACTGGACACAGCACTGCAGATGTGCCTCCCCAGGGCTGAGTGGAGGGCAGGATCACCTCCTGTGCCCTGCTGGCAATGCTCTTCCTAATGCAGCCCAGGATCCCATTGGCCTTCTCTGTGTCCTCTGTTACCCTGCACTTAGTAATAGGCCCACATTATCCTTTGGTTTCCTTTTGTTATTGATGTATTTGAAGAAGCTCTTCTTGTTGTCCTTGACATCTTTGACAAGATTTAATTCCAGGTGGGTCTTGGCCTTACTTTCAAGTAAGTCTGAAAAAAACTTTCAAGTTGAGCACTACTTATCAGATAGAGCTATTTTTTTAGCTTCTCCCACCTCACCTAGGACTTGGCCCCAGGCACCTGGGCATGAAGTTCTGGTGAACACAATAGGACCCAAAGTAAAGATGCCACTTATTTCAAGAAATTATTTCATCTAAAATACAAATACTATCCTGAAAAATGTTGCAAGATTATGTTACATACAGCCTCTGCCTGTGTAAGAATGCAAACAAATCCATACAGGAAATATTAAAATTGTCAATGACCTATAGTTGATTATTATGCTACACTTTATCTAACAAGCCTTCAAGCAGTATAAATTTGCTATTAAAAAGCAACGGTTTTTACTGGACTCCATTCAATTAACTGCTGACCTAACTCTTCCTCTGCATTGTATTTAGGAACAACAGCAGCTGGAAGAATGGCTTTTACATTTGTTTGTTTGTTTTGCTTGTGAGAGAACAAAGTGAAATTTACAGATTATTGATGTGATAGCTTCAGGAGCCTTCCTGTTTACAGTGTCTTGACCATGTCTCAGATTAAATAAATTTGGAGGCCAAAGGCCAAAGTACTAGGCCACAGTCAGACATTCACTGTGGAAATGACACTGCCCCTTCAAGCTCCCATCTCTGCATGCCCAAATCAGAGATGCCAAAATCAATTGTGTAACTGGCTCTGCAACTTCCTGAATCCAAATATCAGTAGTATCAGATCAATCTAATTGTCTGTGAAAAGCTGTTAGGATAAACTCAGTGACTTTGCAATGAAGACAAAATGAGTCTTCACATGAGCCATTTTGGACATGCTGTTGTTACAGACTATGCTGAAATTGCTGTTAACTGGTTTCATGTTTGTCCTTTGGCCCTGTCACTTGCTGAAGGTACTGAAAAGGCGTAGATGGCTGCTGTCTTCCTAAAATCACCATTTAGTCTACCTGTGACCCAGATGACAGGTGATTTCTACTTCATCTGATTGCATCCTTTTCAACATTTCCACTTAGCCTTTGGATTGCCTTTGAATGAGGTGCAGAATTTTTCATTGGCCTCTTCATCTCCCCCTGTAATGCCTTTCAATATTATATTCACTATTTTAGTTAATGGTAAACTGAGATGAAACAGTTGTGGGCTGGGGCTAAGAAGCTCCCAGATATGTAAATTTATGGGTCAAGAAAATGACACAGAGATGGCACAGCAACTAAAAAGTAACCAAACTGTGGCCATAGAGATTTGAGGATTTAGCTTTGTAATGGCTGACAAACAAGCTTTTCTATACTAGGTTGTAGTAGGGAATAAATCCCACATAATACTCCAGACAGGGCTCAGTGACCAAGAACTAAACGTGAACTTATTTGTCAGAAAATGTACGGCATTCCTGAACTGTAACAGTGACCCAAATCCATTCTGGTGAATCTGAAGGGATATGATATTTCCTTAGCAGACTGTTTTGTTTGTATTTCTTTTACATCATATCCACTGATGGCACCAAATTGACTTACATGGTAGCTCTTTCTGAAGCAGAAAAATTATACACAGACGAACAAAACTAGTTTTGCTCATAACCAAAATACACAGATGTCATGCAGTGCTACTTTTCTGTTGTTTTTAATTGAAACTAATTAACAAATTCTTGCTGTATATTTCTCCACTGATTGCGTAGTGTAATATATATCAACATGAGGGAATAGTAGTAATACCCACCTAAATGCCATTTATGTGCAATCAATTTCCTTTCTTCAGATTTCACATATGGCCAAACCCAAAGCTGTAGTTATTTTAATGTCAGTTTCCCTTTCTTAGAGCAAAACATCTCACAAAGAATGTGAGAAATGGCTAGCGTGTTAAATTATTTCTCCTGATGTAAAGATACTTTATTGTAATATATTGAAAGGATTTTTTTTTGCCGCAAGAAATTATCTACACAATTTTTCTGTTTTCCAGAAGGAAAAAGCCCTTTGGATTTGGTGTAAAGTGAGTCTCTTTGGTCTGCAGATCTGTTGTTCTTGTGTTTACAGGAGGTGTGGAAGTTCTGAATAGTATACCAAAGGTTACCACCCAGACAGCTGGCTGCTGCTGCCCAAGGCAATGAGCATCAATTTTCAAAAAAACGGGAATGATTTAAAAATCAGTACTTCGGGGTTTCATGTCAGAGTCTTAAAAATAAAAGAAAACCCCTTTAAAATATGGTTGAGACACAACCTACATCATTGTGCTCAGAGACTGAATACTGCAAAAGCCTTAATCTATTGATCATTAGGGAGATGTTTTACACTGCACCCAAAGCTATAGTGAACTGTGCTATCAGCCGCTAACAGCACACAGCATATTTGCCAAAGATGCTGACGCTTTGTGGAGACAGGTGCACAGACAGACACCAGCCCAAGAAGCAAAAAAATTGTTTCGTTAGTGGCAGAAGAGAGAGCAGTTCCTTATTCTTATCTTGGTTAGGGTCAGATTCTGACAGCCCTCTGCAGCTTATGTAGTTCCTTACTCCTTCAGTAAATCAGCTACGATCTAGGAGAAAGGGAGCATTATTCAAGGCAGGTAAACAAAGCAGAACCTGGCCCTCTGTCAGTAAATGATTTGCAAAAAGGTCTTTTAAAGATGTACTGTGAATCACTGTTTGCTTGCCTTGAGGCAGCAAACAAAGACAGCCTCCAAATCCCACTGTAGCGTTTGGCAAGTGTAATCCTAGCCAGTGTATTTCAGTTGATTTCAAATACACTGTCCTAAGTGAAATGGAAATTTCAAGGAAGCAGAGTTAAAAGATGCTGGCAAATGAATCTCTGCTACAAAGGCTGAAATGGGGGATTACAAATGAGTGATCCCTTTAGTTAGCCTGCTAAATTGGTGTGCAGGCCTGGAAAAAGAGAACAATGAACACCTCCTGACACCAGGCTGTTTGTCTGGTGAGTACCCCTCAGTGCAAATGTTGGTACTGTGTGAGTATTTTTTGTGTTTCTATAAAGTCCTAATGAGCTTCTTGGGTGAGAGTGAAACCCTTTGCTTTTTCACACTGTGCTCAAGACCCTTAAACTTCATGGGGTCAGGCCTAAAGAAAGGGTAATGGACCATGAGGTCCAGCTTAATAGACCCGATATTAACACAGCAGCAAGAATGTCATCAAATGCAAAGTTTAGGGCAGGCAGTGAATGAAGTATTTGTTACACTTAAATAATATACAAAGATTATAACAGAGTAGTAGCACTATATCAATGTCATCATGCGGGACTTTGAAAATCCCCCATGTATGAAATAACTTTGCAATGCATCCTTGTATAATAAACACCACAATTTACCTATGTGTCCTAAAAGATTAATTACATTAATGTGTGTTAAATGTCATATCTAGCTAATAATATTTATCATAACTTGTCATTAATCTTTGACCTTGGAAAACCTATGTATAAGAAAACCTCTCTAATCTATTAGATCACAGAAAGAGAATATTTGCATATGAGAAGCAAAGAGTTTATTCATTCAGTGGCTGAGATTCCAGTACTGACAGATCAACGATTTTATTGGAAAGTGAATGAGATTTCTCATTCTCATTTGAGCCCTGAAATATTTACTTGTGTAATTAATGTTTCATCTGACTGATGAAGTTAATTCATAATTCAGTGTAAATTATGAACCAATATGGGGTCAGGTATCAACAACTCAACAGCTTATTTAATAATTGTTTAACTTCTTTTCATAGGCTTACAGCTGCAAACCCAGAACACTGCATTTGAAATATCTCTATATTAAACTTTATTAGTAGGTAAGGAGCTTTTATTATTGTCTGCATTTTGTACCATTGGAAGAATAAAATGTAGATATAAATAGCAATTTGGTGAGCTTTCTGAAAGTGGCAAAAACACATTTCTAAAAAGAACCCCTTTATTTCAATGGGCAGAGTTTACTTCTCTTTAAATGACTAAACTATATGCTTTCCAATAAAGTAATTTGAAAAGAAGCTACCCTGCAAGATGTGTGTGTTGTCCCTTTGAAATACAGCTTCACACAGGTGCTTGAAATGGAAAACAGATAAATTAGTCAAAAGAAATACTGATAAAGTTAGTAATTTTATTTCACTTTGTAGAAATAAAAAATTCTTTCTACTTTGGAAAAAAGGAAAATTTCCTATGTGTGATGAATGACATCATTCAGATGTTTACCAGTATGTGCTTGCAGGTGATGGGAACAAAGAATGACCCTGACCTGCTTGGGGACTCCAGGGGGACAGAAGGGCTGATCTCTACTCTTGGTGAGCAAATGAAAGCAACGGAGCAGCATTGACTGCTTTTCTGCCATAGGACAGTTGCAAACAGGTTTCCTAAATTATGATTTTCTTCCTCCTTCTGAGGTTAATTAAAGATTGATTGGTGATGGAGAACAGGACCTCTTCCCAGGGTGCCTTTCTTCCCAGAGACTTTGTATAGAAATTCACATGCAGCTCATATGGGCTGGCCATGGGTTGGCCAGGGAGATGGTGGGAGTTATGGAACTGGTCTGGCTTGGTCCAGCATCCACATCTGGCAACAGAAACTGCACTAAACTGTGGCTGTCTTGCTGCAGGACTCAGGTGGAGACCTCCCTGCCCAGCATAAAAGCTGAGCCCACCACAGTGGTGCTGCTAAAGCCAGCTGATGATCTCATCTACATTTCCAGACTGCTCAAGCCTGGACAGCAAGCCAGGCTGTACAATGGAGGAGGTGGCTGAAAAGCGAAGAGACAAATTGCTTCACTGACATCTCTGTTGTGACTGCTAGAGAAAGATGGGAAACCAAAAAAATTGCCAAAGTTATTACTGATTTCACCATTTGCTTCGTCTCACACTGATATTAGGTATTCATCTTCCATTTTTGAAAGTTAGTGGTTCAACATTTTCATTTAATCATTAAAATATAAAAACCCACAATAATAATTTATATTAAAATATTTTTCTCAAGTTATTTTGAGAAATATGGTTCTCTGTGTTTTAAAAATTTTAATTCAATTTTCATGAGTAGGGAAGGAAAGCACATTGAACTCCTCATGTATTCCAATATAATTTCCCAAGCTTTGGTACAGCTCAAAGCTTTGTGTGGAGAAGCCAGTTATGGTTGATCCTGGCACTTTTCAGTAGCAGCACCACTAGGAATTTACCTTAAGACCAAAGACACCAAAATTATAGTCAAGGATTCTTAGTGACAATGCAGCTCTAGTGCAGGAATATGCATGTCTGCATTAATTTTGAAATTAAATTTTATCTGTACTGAGTAGAATAAAAGTAGCCTCTTCTCTGACATAGAACTCTGCTCCATTTTGAATTTGACTTGGGCATTTAAAGAAATAGCTTCCTTTATCTGTAAGTGAGGAGAGATTCAAATATCCAGGATTGTAGCTGTCTTTTTCCCCACTTCAGTGTGAACAAAGTGACCAGAGACTATCAGATCACAAGGAGAAGAAAGAGACTTTATCATCTAAGGTTACTTCATACTATCCATGATTGGTGAACATATATTGCAGCCTTGAATGTAAACAACAACTCTGCAGGATTTTAGCCTTTTATTGGAAATTTATGAAGCTAGCAATTCAAAGTCAAATAAAATCTGAACCTAACAGTTCCAACTGTAGGAAAGCTAACTACAATGGAACAATACAGTTATGATTCAAACAATGAGAATCAAAGTAATTGTATAAATAAAATGTTATGAAGTCAGAAATTATTTTGAGCAGTGAAATCATCAAGGAAACACTGTATGCTTTAAATCATGAATATATGTAACACACTCAGAGGGCTTGAAATATGCTCTCAGTTCTTGAACTTGGTATATGAAGTACTGAAATATGAATATATACGAATATATGGAATATGCATCAACAAAAGAGAAAAGTAGTGAGTTTAGGCTTTTTTTGTCTTGTATTTTCCACTGGCTACTCTTAGATAGCTTTGTACTCATCATTTAAGTCTTCTAGATCCCATTTCAGCAGTAAGGATTTGAGATGTGCTGCTCTTATTTTTATGGTCTGGCTCAGACCAGATGTCTGAAGTCTGGTGTAAATGATTTGGTAGTTAAGGGAAAAGCTAACATCTTCAGATGGCATGGTCTTTGGAGCATGAGGGTTAGAGCTGTAATCAGCTTTGTAATGTAATGTAATTTCATTCCTCTTTGCTAATTTATACCATGCAATTTACTTTAATCACAAGACTCCTCAGGGTAGCATGTTATGTCACTTCTTGTTCTCATTTGGCCTGAAGAAACCGGTGTTTTCCAGAGAAAACCATATGTGCCAAGTTTCCTACCTCACTGAGAAAGACCAGTCCATACTCAGTGGCACATACTTGACTGGACACCAGTCTAGTGTGCAGCAGACTGACATTCAGAATATAAAAATCCACTCCAGAATTAGTGACTGCAGATACCTTTTTGTCTGTCTCCCAGCTTTTCTATAATAAAAATATCTTCTAAGGAATAAGAGCAATCGGCACATATATATTTCATATATATATGAGCTATACAACATATTTAGAAAAAGTAATAAACCTTGAAAAATACAGGAATTGGAAGTTTATACATCTGAGTTTTATTCCAGTGTATATCTCTTCAGCTAGACATGAGGGCTTGACCTGTGTGTCTATGCAAGTTTTGAAAAGGAGCCAGTTATTTTGAAAATCTTTTATATAATGCAGGGGTCTGGAGAACAGGAGTGTAAACACACAGAGTTTCTTAGAGAACGTCACATCACATTTGTACACAAGGAATATGTGACTTCTGAGTTATATTCTAATATTTGTATAACTACTATTATTAATAAAATAGTCACTTAGGCAGTTGCTGCTCTACTTTGCTTTTGTGTAAATAATTTTTTAAAAAACCCAGCTTATTGTTTTCCTCAGTTTACACTGTTACAAATAAATAAGGGAGAGCTTAAAGACTCTGAACAACTCTCCAGCCTTAAACTCTGCAAATTCTCCAGGTTAAGCCTTGCTGCTTAATATCCTGGATTTCAGAGTCTCTTTTACCTACACTGTAAATTTTAATTCCAAAAATGTATTCAAATTTTAGCTGAAGTATTTCTCACTGTCAGCAGTCAAGGAAGCATGATAACTGCTCAGAGAGCCCAGACAGACTTTATCAGGGGTGATGTGTCTCACTTCTGGTGATGAAGAGGACAGAAACAGGATGCAAAAGCCAAAAGCACACAGAATTCTAGCATTGTAGGAAGCTTTCCTTTGGCATGATGTAGTGTCTAATATGTGTTCTCCTATCAATACACTTAGATTAGTAATATATGCCAGTTTGTAACAGTCTGACAGCAAACAGAGTCCAATCTTCTGCCTGACAAAGATGACTGAAGAAAAATATAGCTATAACTTGTTATGCTGTTATATTCCTTTGCAACAAGGGAACTCAGTAAATGCATTTCCAGGAACAGCTTTTGAACAGGGCTGCACACTAATGCCAGCAGAAAAGACAGCTGGCAAACAATCATTCAGCGCTGTGGGCAGGTTTTCTCACACAGCTGCCACCAAAATCCTGGACTGCAGCTTCCAGGTGAAGAAGAATGGGTATGGTATGGCTAACTCAGCTTACTCTGAACTCAACTCTTAATAGTCCAGGAGGTGTGACCCCAAACTAAAAGGCTTGAATCTACTGAAAGTTATAGTGTAAAAGCTGGAAGCAGCAGTACCATTCCTTTCCTCAAAATCCAGAGTCTTTTTTTTCGTCATGAAAAAAAACCACACTGTTTTTATGTATACCAATGGTAGCAAAACCTCTGCCCACAAAAGGTTTCCAAGACTATGGGTAACCTGTAAGGAAAGCCTGCCTCTTCAATAGTCAGTATCCTGGGCTTAGATTGTCTCTTCAATATTTGTAAACTGACAATTATTTGCTTACACAGAATAAAAAGCAGTGAGAAAGTGAAATATAGATACATCCATTTCAAGCCTATTCATATCCTCAAAACTTTACGCTGAAATGATCAAAATAATGCATCTTCTCTTCCTAGCATGAAGGTGCAAAATGTGTAACAGTAAATATTTTCCTGTTCAGTAAATTACAAAAAGGTCTCTTACTTCTACACTTGGAGCAGAATCACTTCTGAATATCTTCCCTGAATTGTGTTGTATTAGAGGAAAGTCTTGCCAGGACTGTGAGAGACAGCACCACTAACTTTCCTCCATTTTTTATAGTCCATGAGACATAATTTCCCTTGTAGGAAAAATCAAATATCTGAATCATTCCTGTATGCAATTCAGTTGCATCCAGTCTGAATTCCTTTTATTTACAAAAGGATTTGCAGTCTTGTGTCTTGTGAGGTAGATTAAGTACCAGTCTGTCACACTGAAAACAGAGATAACACATTTTGAGTGCCTGAGAGCAGAGAAAAAAAGCTTTAAAATACAAACATTCTGAATAAAGTTCCTTTACTCCAGCGCACTGAACATGAAATTAATTCCACAGCCAAATGGGGTCCTATAGAGACCTATAGGACCATTTCCTCTGTTAATTAAAGGAGCTCTTGTTACTGAAGTGTTTGGCAAAAATAACCTGCATTTGGATTGCTATTTTCTGGGAGGGAAATAGTGCCCCTTGCAGACAGAGACAGATATGTTAAGCTGAAAATGTAGTGAACACACGTCTATGTGCCAGTCAACACAAAAGTATGTTATTACCCAGCACACAGAACTTATGGTCAGGACAAGGCTTTTCATTTGAAGAGAAAACAGTGAGCATGTGTAGTCCTGCTTCCTTATCTGCTGCTAAAGGGAAGTTCCACAGGAGTTCCTCTGCCATCACTTTAATTTGCTGGAGGTTCTTCCTGCTCTGTGAAATCAACCTGCATTGGGATCCAGCTGGTGAAAGCCACTTCTTGCGTGTCTGTGCCTGGGGTTTCCTTGGTAAGCAGCAGGATATGGGGTCAAGGAAGGAGCTCTCCAGGCACTGAGAACAACTGGAATTTCACAACTTTGGGGTTCTGCCTATGAGACTTCCAGACAGACCTCAACAGGACAATATGGGACATTTCTCTTTGGAGGGGTGGTTTCAGTGGGTAAGGTTTGGAAAGGAAAGAAGGTAAATCTGAAAAAAAAAAAAAAGGGTTGCAGTTGACTGAAATGTTCAGGATTTCACTCTATTTTCTCTTGGTTGAATTCAGCCTCTTTTTTAATTCTTGGTATGAGGATCTGCAGGAGAAATTGATGGAAGCTCTATTAGTACACTGCACTACTACATTCCTTGTTGCAATTTTTCTTCCAGTATGCAGAAGTCAAGAAAGGGCCAACATCATCTGTTTTGGGGATCAGTTTTCCACGGGTTTGTTTCTCAGATCCTTGTGTGGTGCACAGAACTGCTGTTCCTTGTTGCACCCCCTCTGCTGGGTTGGCAAACCTAAATTTTTAGTGCTATAAGGTAATTTCTGCAAGTGAGGCTTTTCTTTATTTTGAGAAATCGTCTGCTAGGGACTAAAACAAGTAACTGGGAGGTGAAATCTGAGCAGCACTTGTGTATTTTTTTATGTATTAATTATTTGCATGGTTAAAAATACCAAATCATTCTTAGTGTAAGTTATGAGTTAAATCCTATTTATTACAGGAATTTATGTACAGGGGAAATAAATTAGTATATTCAAATACAGAGTACGCAAACCATACAAAATGTTTTCATCTTTACATTGTGTGTGGTAAAATCTACATCAAAATGTCAACAAATGTTTAATACTTTTGAATTGTTTAAAGGTCTCCAGAGGTTCAAATGAATAATTAAATGCATTTTTACTTTCCTAGATTCATGTCACCTAATAGTCTCTGCTTAACTCATTTCCAAACCCCAACCTGTCATACCAATAAGATTATATAATTTTTTTCTTTTCATCTTCTTCTTTTTCTTTCCTAAATTTTTATTTGCACTTTTTTCCTTTTCTTTCTTTTTCCTCTATTTTTCTCTTTGCTTTGTTTTCTCCTTTCTCTTTACTTTTCCTTTTTCTCCACCTCTTTTTCCTCTATTTTCCTTCTTTCTGCTTTTCTTCTTTTCTTTATTTTTTTGCTATTGTTCTTTCTTATTTTCCTCTCTTTTTTTTCCCCCGTCTTTTCTGTCTTTCCTTTCCTACTCTTTTCTTTCTTCTCTATTTTCCTTTCTTTGGGGGGGAGGGTTTTTGTTTGGTTTTGTGTTTGTTTGGTTTTTGGGGTTTTTTTGTGGGGTTTTTGTTGTTGTTGTTTTCTGGGGTTTTTTTTGTTTGCTTGTGGTTTGGTTTGTTTTTTGGGTTTGAGGTTTGGGGGTTTTTTTGGTTTTTCGGGGTTTTTAGGTTCTGCTTTTGGGTTGGTTTTGTTTTTATTTTTTGTTGTTGCTGTTGTTTGTTTTGGGGTGGGGTTTGGTTGGGTTTGGGGAGGTTTTTTTCCCTTCTCTTTTCTTTTCCATCCCCCCTGGGTGCCTGCATGCCCTCCCGGGCGGGTGGCAGGCGGTCCATGGGAACGTGCTGCCCCCAGCAGGCTGCCTGGGCTCCTCCGGCTCCTCTCCGGCACTGCTCCGAGGGTAGCTGACAACAATCCCCGGCTCTCTGACAAAGCTCCTGGCTATACAAACAGCGGTGAGAGAGAGCTAATGAGCTGCCCCAGGGCTGCGGATAAATGCTGGCTGAAAGTGACTTCAGTTAAGTGTCTGTTAGTGCCTGCGCTGGGTATGCAGGAGTAAATGTGTGTTTAATTGCACTAACGTGACTGCAGCACGCTGCCAAGTACGGCAGTGGAAATCACTCCATGCCAGTGGTGACTCTTTCAAAACAATCAGGAAACTAAGTGCCCAGATGAAATAACTCTGTACTCTTCCATAAAGGATCATAACAACTTGATATCATTTATCTTACCACCAAAGCAGTATATTAGGTTTAGGATTTTTTTTCAGTCACTTTCAATAGCAATTTAAGTATATCTCTAGATTACAGACACACACGTGTATATTGGGTAGGTGTAAGTCACCCAATGCAATTGGAGTTATAGGAGCTACCTCAATATCAATCACTTGAGGAGCTTTCTCTAAGAATGCCTCTGTAGAAATGCTAGCATTACAGTTGCCCTTACAGCCTCTGATAGTTTATTTGATGTTTTTTGTGGGAAAATTTAAATATAAGGACAATATTTTATCCAAAGCTAATTAGAAGGGGTTTTTTTGTTTGTTTGTTTTCCCCTTAGAGAAACTAACTACCCAGTCCTGGACTATTCAGGTAACCTTTTCCATAAAGATCCATTTCTACAGACAGACACAAGCAATTATGACAAGCAGTCTGTAAATTAAATGTACTCACCTTTGCCGAACTGTGAGCCTGGATTCTTTCCATTGCTTTTCCTTGGTCTATCAATGATTTGTCATGTGGTCCTGAGAATGTCTTAGCTTAGCTGTGCCTTGTAATCCTTAGTTCAAGATAAACTAAATAATTGTCATGAATTTTTAACCTATGTGGGACTGGAAAGGAGTCCTGAAGCATAATGGCGTTTCCCTCCAGCCAAAATAACTAATGACATCTCTTCTGCTGGATAATGCAATAATGTCTGCTGAAGCTTTCTAGTAACAGCTTCCTTCTGAGAGTGAGTGGTGAGTGACATTATAGGATGCAGCAGCTTACAAGTGCTACCTTCCCACTGACCATCTCAGTTCCATCACAACACACAGTTTTATAGCTCCTAATGAACACTAGTGATAGATTACCTGTTTCCATGAAAAGCCAGCCCAGATATGACTGGGGAAAGGGCTTATCTTTAGTTCTGATTAGCAGTATGTTTCATTTTAAAACACTCAGATACCCATGGTACCAGGCAGACACTTGGCTCCTTCACTGAATGCTGAGACCATCTGATGGTGGCCAGAGTGGCAGCGGAAAATGGGGAAAACTGCATGAAGTTCCTATGTGCTGGCAGGCACAGCTAAAGGGTCCCAAGCACCCAAGGGAATCCAGAACACACAATTTACCTCTGCCCATAGCCCTGCCTTCCTCCATCCTTCCCAAAAGTTGGACAGATCCCAGAAGTTTGGCTTACTTGACAGGCACCTCTCCTGGATGAGGAAGAGGCAAGTTCTTGATGTCCAGATATTCAAAGCCCATAGCATTTATTTGACCATACCTATATCAAAAAGGGAGATTTCAAGGAACACTCTATTTTCTTTGAAACAATTTTCAAGTTTTATTAGCTCCTTGTAGGCAGTCTTTTGTACTGCTGGTATGTGTTCTGAGACTACCTCCTTTACTAAGCTGTTCTATTCACAGGAGGTAGCAGCTATCTTTTGAGTTTGTGGGAGCATTGTACCACTGGCCATAACCAAAGCAGCCAGAACCTTCTGGTAATTCATTCTTAATGGAAGTAGATGCTTGAAAATCATCATTTTGCTTTATTTTTTCCCTATACTCTATGGGTGTCAGCAGCCTCTTCCCATGTTCTGCATTTCAGAAATGATGAACACATTTTAAATACTAAGCCTAGCCTGGATTTTCAAGGCTGTGTGCAACTACAGAAAGTTTCAAAGAACTCTAGGAGATGGAAATTCACTAAAGAACTAAGTAGTCCCACAAGGCTCAAGCTGACAAATGCACAAACAAACTGCACAGGAGCTGCTAGTCTGTGCTTCCAGGTTTGAGCTTTCTACCTACTTGCAGTACAATACACAACTTCCCTTGACTCATTTTGTCTGCACAAACTTCCAAAGGCTTTCTGCTACAACCATCCTTTCTTTTCTTGCACATCATGGTGTAAGGAGTCTCCTTAAACTTAGACCATTTTAGTCAAAGGGATGCTCTATGGGTGCTGGCCCTTTGATCTCACAGGAAAGGAAGACTTTTGTCTTTTGATAATGCTATGAGGAAGCTTTGCAGATTATGAAGGAAAAAGCATTCCTAAAGGAAACCCAAGCTCCTGTACAGGCAAGAAACCCACCAAAGAAGGAGAATCATCGAGCTGGGGGTAGTTCAGCAGCTTGGTTTGTTCCCCTCATGACCACAGAGACTCGTCTTAAACTGGGCTTCTTCCTCCAGGAACCAACCCATCAGCACATCAGTATCAGCTCACAGCCAGGCATGCCTCGCTGTCATTTTAAACAGCAGTGCTCTCTGATGTCCTTTGCATCTCATCTGTGTACTTGGATGTCTCTTGCATGCCACAGAGCATCACAGGACCACACTAGGAGGAATGTCCCCAGAAATATCTGGGGAAAAGTATGTTTATGACTGTCTGTGGGACCAGGAGATTTGTGTCTCCAAGGGCAGAAACATCAGAAACATGCGAAGATGATTTTTCAGGAACAGATACAATATAATCAGTGGCAGAGATGCATCACTGACAGAAATTATCAGGGAAATTATTTTATAGAAGTTTCATTCTCTATTGTAAATAGTGTAAATACTGAAAAATAGTATAGATTTGTTTGTATTGCACATGTAAAAAGGCTGCTGCTGAAAAAACTTCTACATTTTGACACTAACTGCAGTTGCATTAAAAAGTGCTATTTTCACCACAGGACCTTTACCTGGAACCTGTTCAGAGAAGAAACTGTTCAGTGTTTTACTTTAGCCACACTATCTCGCATCTACTGTGGTCCATGTGCAGGGCTGTGTTCAACTTGCCTTCCTGGAGCTCTGATCTGACACTTCTCCTCTGAAGTGAATCTGTCACAAACACTTATTCTTAAGGCTTCCCAAGGCAGGGCTCTAATATTATTTTCTTTTTTACTAGCTAAGGCTCCATTCCTGAGAACTCTAGGTATTATGTAGACCATTTTGTCCACATAATTATGTGCTGTTGTACACTGTGTAAACCCACTAAGAAAATGCAGACAGCCAATATTTGGCATTTCCTAAATTTTTCTCAGTTAAAATCACAGCCATTTCATGTTTAATTATTTTTAATGTCATTTTAGAAAGAGTGACAAATAGTTTGACATGCCACATTCCTATGGCCAAGCCAAGTTTCTTCTGCTTAAATAGCTACGGCAGAAAATACTGGATTATTGAAAACAATTTTAACAGAATTAACACAATTAATTTTGTCATATCCAGTTAAGGGAGGGAGTTTACGAGAAACTGATGTTTGCAGTTCAGGCATGCATAATTTAGAAGGAAAGCAATCTCCTAGCAAAAAGTAAATTAAGGTTAGTGACCCAGGCCTAATATTAGACTTTGCTTCAATAGTTCATGTACAGGTCAATTGGAGTGTATGGCCAACAACAACAGAAAACACTTAAGTGAGCACAGCCTCTCTGGGGGTCCTGAGGTGTTGTGAAGGCTCCAATTCACATTGCATCCTGCCCATAAAGAGGTGAAATCTGTGCTGCAGTATTTACTGTATCTGTTTAGAAACTCATCATAATTGATGGAATACAAAAATATGGTAGTGAAATTGCAAATAAATAGATATTGAAGGTGCAGATACATGTTTCTGAAATGAACTTTCAGGTTAATTTAAGCAGAGCTGATTTTCTCACCCGTTAGCAGTCAAAGGCTGTAACTGTCCATGGCTCTGCAAGGCACCCACAAAATTGATCAAGGCAGAGGTGAACTCTTCACTTGAGCTGTGGTTACTGAAAACCATCAGCTGCTTTCAGGGGAATCAAAGTTGCTGATGGCAATACAAACACAGTAAAAGCATCCAGGGTGTTCTGAGGGGATATCATGTAGCAGGGAACCAACTCATCATTGAACAGTAGCCACCACAAATATATTTCTGTGAGTTAATGTGATAAAATGGGCTATCCAGGTTAGCCAGTGTGCCCCAAACATCCTGAATTTACTGAACTCATTCACTTTAAATTCATTTTGCAAGGGCCACAGCAATCACATAATTTAGTTTCTGCATAGCTCAGTATCATGTGGAAAATAATATGCGGGGCCATTTTGGGTTGCAAGGGCGTGCTGTCTTAGAGAGAGAGCAACTAATCAGTAATGCTACCAATTTATGTAGTTCCTGGACTGGCTGGTTGGCATTTAGTCAGCTCATATCTTCAGCAAAACAAGATCAAAGCTGTTCACACCCTTCTGTTACCATTGGCAGTGATCTGTTACATCCCCATACTGAAACATCAGATATAACAGAAAACATTCTTACAGTGTTTGACTTTGTATTCTCCTAATTTCCTGTTTATCTAACAATTTTCCTTCAGAATGGAAGGTTAGAAAAGTAAGAATCAAGAAATAAGAGCTGTAGTGACTTGATGTCTCAGACACAAGTTTGAGAATGGCCACATCTGTAAATGGGAAGGGAGATTTCTTGCTTTGAAACTTTAATTTCCAGCAGCAACAAGCAGATTTGATGTTCACAAAGCAATCACCATGGCTTCAAACTGCAGATCTGGAAAACCATTGCAAAATGTTAAATAGATTTTCTGGTACTTTGCAGGATCACAGTATGGATTTGGTCACTTCATGATAGCCATCACTCTGGATCCTGTGGTTCAGCATGCTGTTCAAAGGAACTTGATGGGTATAGCACCTTTCAGAAGGAAACTAACTTTTAGATGGAAGAGGAACTGTGAAGGAACTGTGACAACCTTTACCTGTAAAAGTTTAAGCCACAGATGAGCATTAAAATTTGCTGTGTTTTTTCTGACCTGAATACAATGCCTGATGTAAAGATGCTTTTGCTGCAGCCTATGGTGGTCAAAACAGAGAGAAGCCTTAACAAAGCAGCCTGAGGAACATTTCTGCTTTTCTTTACAGGAAGTCAACAAGTTCCTCCTATACATTTTTAGCCTTTGATCCTACAGCGCTTGAATCCAAATAGCATGGGAGTCAGGAAAAATCCTCATGCTATTTCTTGTTCTTTTTTCCACAGCCAGCCATGGGGCCCTTTCTGAGTATGGGGTAGTGGCACAGTCACACCTTTACATTGACCTGATACTGCTAGTCTCCCTCTCAGCCATTGGGCAAGTGCTTCTAAAGACTTTTTTTCTTGTTCATGTAATTTCATGTGCCTGCATTTGGGGGAGAACAAGGTTCTGTTTTATTCCTCTTTATCTTGGTCTTGAGTTTCTCTGGGTAGTTTTTGCACAAAGACAAGTTGTTTGTAAGGCGTTATTTCACATCTCAGTTTTTAGGACATACATGTAAAGCCATGTTTTGCATTTGTTTATCCTCTGCAGTTCTGGAGGGGATTTGATGGAGGAAATAAAGTCGGGATGTAGCTCTTTGAATCCAATCCCGCCAAATTTATTCGGGCAAAAAAAGCTTTTGGGCTTCCTCCTCCTAATACCCCATGCAATGGAAGGAAACATATGCTCCTCCAAGTGACCATGGAAACTGGTGCCTTGGTTTCCAAGGTGATTTTCTGGCAAGTGGCCGAAGGAGGAAGCATTAACAAAACAGGATCCTGGGCAGCAGAAAGCATCCACATTCCTGGCGATGCAGCAGCCTGCACTGAGGAAGACAAAGCCACAGAGACAAACAGAAAACTCCTCTGATTTTAAAATCACCATAGGTATCAAACACCTGGCAAAGGATGCGTAACTTGGTCTGTGGTCCCAGATTCTTCACACATATGTTTCCTTTTCTGGTTCTGTCTGGTGAATGAGATCAGTCTTAACCAACTAACATCTTAAGGCTCATATAATCTCACTTTCAATAGAAAACAAGAAAAGCAAAATAACACAAGGAGACAAAAAAGAAGCTGCTTAAAACTGACTCATAACTTGAGGTAAGGAAATTCTCACACTCTGTGTATATCTGTATCTATATATATATGTATATGTGTGTGTATATGTATATAAAGATACATATATAATGTTTCATAGTAAATAAGAGTGGTTTTCTTTCTTGCCATTTGCAAGATATTGAAGACGTGAAGAAAGACCCTTTTCTCTTTCAGGTGCAAAAAAGATACTTTGCAGAGCATGTGGGTAATCCTCCTGGGGCTCCAAACTAGCATACAGTAAAACCTCTCCTTCACTTTCTTCTGGAGGACCAAACTCTCCTTGTTTGCTTGTCAGTGTAATTCCTTCTTGGAGTAACTTTGAAATACAGTGATGTGCAACATGACATAGAGTGGAGGAGGAGGAAGGACTGGTGACAAGATAATTTCCTTTTGCAGCAGAGGGGAAGAGGAGTTGATACAGGAGATAGATGTGCTCCTCCAACTCCTGTGCAAGCATTAAAGCCTGCCACAAAATACTCTCACATCATCAGTTGTGGAGTCTTCTGATTTATACCACTTACATGACCACAAGCCAGTACAGACATAACATTTAACAGTGGAACAACCCAGAAACAGCAATGTTACAGAAGATTAGATGAAAATTAAGACCATCCCTAGCAGAAGAGCAACCCATCCTGACAGAAGAAGTCTGAGAAATAAAAGAAAGCCATTTAAGTCTTAAGTGTGCAGTTATATTCATGCTTGCAGCTGTAAGTAAAGCCTTATGAAGTTTGATTGTCAGGCTTTCATTAATGCCAGAAGGTCCTGTTCTATTCCTGCAGGATGCAGTTATTGACAAATTATTTCAAGAATGTTTCATGGCCACAGGATAGAACTGAATTATCTTTAAAAGTGCTGGGAAGTATTTTGACATTAAGTCACTTACCTAAATGTGGGATTTATTTCAGAATTCCTCCTTCTTCCTCTCTCTTCAGCTTTTAATGGAAAATCTGTGCTTGCAAGTGGTGGGGGAAATGTACAACAGCAGTCACAGAAAGCACTTTGCTTACCACAAATGCAGAACTTTACTGAAAGCTTGCAGAAGTAGCTCTTGCTCATCCCCTTGGAATTGCCGTTATAGTGAACACTGGCTGAAGTGTTGGATGTGTCAGCCACCACAGAAAGGGGGGATGATGATAATGAGGGCAGAGGATGAAACCTGCATGAGTGACAACCCCTTCTGACCTTATCATTGATAAACTCCCACATGCATATTTTTCCACAAGATAAATCCAGGTTTTTCTTGAAAAAAAAAATCTATTCCACTGATAATGGAATGGTAAGTTTGCTACATGCATTACTAAGTGGGTCCTACAGAGTGGAGCTTTCTCAGATACTCGGGGAAGTTTGTCTGAGTAAGCCAACATGGAAATAGAAATGTTAATGAAGTATTTTATTAAAAATAAAAGTATTTATTAAAAATAAAATATCATGGCTTCTATATGCAAATTTCTGGAAACATCCTCTTTTTTAAATCTGTGTTTTTGTGGCAGCTGCAGAAAAAACTGTAGTATTACCACCATATTATGGTCACTCTTCAACTCTTCCAGTAAGTTTTATCTCCTTATGTTCCAAAATTCACAAACAATTTTATCTTTTCAGGACATACAGCTCTTATTTGAAATTAGAAAAACTGTTGAAGACTTCGTTGAAATATATATATTTTTTTTGTGGTCTGAACACTCAGCTATGGTTGTGTCATTTCCATGCTGGCTTACATCAGATATTTTTTCCCAGGTTACTGAGAAAGTAACACTGTTAAAAACACTTAGCAAAAAGTGTGGCAATTTATCCTTTATCCCAGACAGCAGAGCTAGTTCAGAGCAGCTGAGGGTGTCCCCAGCAACAGGCAGAGGTCCTCGCCCTGGCTTTGAAAGGCCTGGCCACGTTAGTACATAGCTCACCTGGACTAACCAACACACGTTGCCTTCCCCACCACCTACCTGTGGCAATGCTGTAGTGTGTGTGCACTGGCAGGGAGAGGCAGCATGACTGAGAATATACTCTCTCTTTGAAGAACGAGTGAAATTTGCTACAGTCATTTCCTGTGACTTAGAGATATCCAGACAGACTTGGGACTATGGGGTCTTTTTGCACGTAGAATTAAAATATCATAAAACTAGAACAGCTGCCAAGAAAATGACTGAATGTTATTGTTCATAATTCACCTTTTGAAATAACCTCATTATCTCCCTGAAGTTTAAATATTCTGAACTATCTGAGTTCAGATATTTGTGTTAGAAAAATAACAGTACTTGAACTCTGAGTCTATTATTCTAAGATACACATTGGCCATATATATAACTTTCCTAAGAATTAAAAGCTTGGTATTAAACAGGTTAGAAATATCAGACAAAAAGTTTGCCAGATGATTACAGCATCTACTTCCCATACTAAGGACAGCTAGCAAAAGCAGGCAAAAGGTGCTCATAGGTAGGAGTCAGCAGAAGACCTGGCAGCCCTTACGAGACTTCTGCATCAAGTAATTAAACACACCACTGCTCTGAGATCCATTATTTATATCCTCTTTTCTACATTGTAGCTCACATTTTCTTGGTAATTGTTATTACCAATTCACTTCAATAGAGGGCAAAAGAGACTGAAATTGTCATCTCAGACTAGAGGCTGCATGCAAGAGCGAGAATTGAGAAATCTGTGAGGATTACATGCAATTGGAAACATAACCAAGGTGAGAGAAAACTACTAGAGTTGTACAGAATTTGGGTAATTTAATTTCCCTTAATGCTTCACTGCTCTCCCTATCTGTGAATCAGACTGAAATAAACACAAGAGCTTGATGAAACAAAATTATCTCAAAACCCTCCACTGACTATAGTAATTTTTGTCTAGGCTTGAACAGATTGCAAGAACCAACTTAACAATACCAGGAAAAATATATGGTGTGGTCAACTGGAAGAAGTTTCTTCTAAATTAGCTTTTACTGACTTTTAATGCAGCAAGATTGTGAATAATTTTGTGCACTTATAGGAATTTATTGTGGGGAATCACCATTTTATTAAATATATATAATATTTATATATGTATTATTTATAATATCTTTAGTTAGTTTTTATCTTCTCTCTGATTTTGTTTTTCCATTATAGCAGGGGCTTTGCATATCAAATTATCTCTTTTTTGATACTGAGTTTCAGAGTTTCAGTAATGGTGCAAAAGTCACCTGCTTTCAGACACAAAGGCACAATATCCTAGCATTTACTAAGAAGTCTAATGTTTTATGAAATGTGAAATAATAGACTTTGTTTGATCCCTGTGATGATTATTTCTTTCATCCCAACTGAGAATGCAGAATAGAAAGACAGCTGTGTTCTCAGCTCTGCAGTCAATCCCACAATGGTGATGAACCACCCAGCTCCTGTATCCTTAAAGAAATCCTCACACACAAGTGATACTTGTCTCCTGCTATTTTTCCCAAATTTCATGTGCACTGATATAATTTACCAGTAATGGCCTTAATATCTTTCAATAATTGGTAGCTTTCCCACAAAACTTCCTTCAAGGTTTTTTTTGGAGCACACTTGACCTACCAGTCCTCCAAATCTTCTGACCTTTTGCTTTCTACATGCTCATGTTATTTATTCTGCTAGCCCTATGGTTTAGGCCATATGAATTTTGCCCCCCAGCAGTTTGCTGACACCAAGAAAAACACTCATACTCAAAATTATCTTGAAAAATGAGAAAGAATCGATCAAATGAGGAAATATTATAAAAACAAGGATAAAAATGCTCAACTAGGAACAGAAAATCAACTACAGAAATACAAAACAGGAAACTGCCTGACAAAGAGCTCAGCTGCAGAAATTAATCTAAGGCTTATTGCAGAGTGCAATAGAAATTTGAGTTGACAACAGTAGAAAGACAAAAATAAAAATTGTTCCTGTAGACATGTTAGAAGGAAAATCATGTCCAAAATGTACAGCGATTGTATTCATTGTGGGTGAGTTCTTACTTGGAATATGGCATTTGTTGTTGAGCACAGTATATTAAAATAAAGGGTTAGACAATAAAAGTGAAATGAAAGTGAAATGAACGTGTGCAGAGGTACTGACTTGTAGTAGAAATACTAAGAGGGCAGAAATGAAGGATGAGTGGATATATAACTGCACAAACATGATAACAATGGATTATATTCAATTAAAAAATGACCCATATTAATATAAAAGGACGGACATAGTCCCCAACAGAAAGATCTAGGACTGTTTCCTGCATTTACCATTCCAGTCAAACCAGACCACAGATTACCCACCAGCAGAAGACTCTACCTCTAACAAAATAAGAAGGTAATATCACATCACCATTCTTTTTATTTCCAGACCATCTATAACACGGACTGAAACTCAGACCAGACTTGCCTAAAATTTATGGAGGTAGAAATAAGCAGGAGTCTGATGCAAAACAATCATGTCATTATGATTTTTGGTTCTTGAGTACAAAACACCTGTCCAAAAATTAGTTTATCATTGCTCAAGGGAGATGATGAGGACCTGATACCTGATGAGTCATCTCTTCTCAGAATCACAGAATGGCTGAGGTTGGAAGGGACCTCTGCAGGTCATCTTGTCCATGCCCCTTGCTAAAGGAAGACCACCTGTACTGTGTCCAGGTGACTTTTGAGTACCTCCAAGGATGGAGCTCCATGGCCCCCTGGTCCTCTGTGTTGCACACAAGTGGCCCTGCCCAGACCACCTGAACTTGTTGGTCCTTGTTAATTGTATGGATGTGAGAGTGTAAGGGAATGCAGTCCTTGAGAAAAGGACTGTGAGTGGGTAAAGCCAATGTACTTAAGAGATTTTGTAAAACTCTATCACCTTCTCTAACCCTAGATTCTCACACTGCACTTTTTACATTAACTTGGTAACAGAGAGAAAAGCACAGACAGCGATATGTGCTGGAAGGATGCAAGACCTGGGTTTGTGTCACCTGGATGAGTAGGATGAGAAAAGCTTCAGAGGCATTAAGGTGATAGTTTTACACATGCAATAAATAATGATGTCATTATCAAGAGAACAACAAACAGCTGTTCTCAAAGATGCTGGGAGAAGGACAAGAAGAAAACTTCAAATGCTGCAAAATTATATGGCTGTGTATCAATAGGAGTGAAACTGGGGGCCTCATGGACTCCCAACCAGAGAATGTGAAGCACGTGATGGCAAATATTTGTCACCATTGTCTGGATATGTTCAAACCTGCCGTAATGCTGGGGGCTGGACCAGACCAGTAACTGACAGCAAGCTTCTGATGCTCAGTGCCAGATTCTTTGTCAAAGGCCCTGTGATTCAGAGCTCCTGGTGCCAGCCCAGATCCATGCCAGTTAAAGACTTGGTGCCTGTGCCAGAATTTTGTCACTACTGGGCTAAACTATTTCTTTTATTCTCTTCCTGACCTATATTGTTGCAGTTGCTATGAAACCCTTACTCATGGAAGCAATTTTTCCACTGGCTTCATGGACTGTCTCTGTTTCTCACTACCAGAAATGTTAAAGCAGTTTTATTTCTTCAATAAAGCTGAATACTGTTATGCTTGAGCTGGCGTAGGGATTAGTTAGCTTAACATTTTCATCTCAGATGACTTTTGAAAAACTTGGCTAGTTAACCCAACTGCAATTCTTTGAGTGGATCTTTTGCTATTATCCATCTGACAAAGAGATGGCAGCAGGGTGGTGCTGTTGCATTTTTCTCTTTATTTACTTTTTTCTTTTTTTTTTTTTAATCTGTTCTTCAGGAGTAACAAAACTGAGCTTCTAAAGTTTTGGTGTTTTACCAAAACTACATGTAGAAATATTTGCATCTGGTACAAAGTCAAAAAAACAAATAGCTATGCATTTTCCAACATACATGCATTTTACATGAATTTTACACACAGTATTCCCTTTGGTTTTTAAGGTATCTGCAAAACTCAGCACCATAATCTATGAAATTGAACATTCAGGTATTGAAGGCTGAATGAAGCCTACAAAATCTTCACGTTCTGTAAATGCTGGGAGCAGGAGGTAGATACTCTACCTGTATTTTTAGTAGGATCAAGTTAAAGAAACCCTACATTTTGTTAAGGCCTGGTTTTGAAGTGCTCTTTTTTTAAAACTTTGCTATTATTGGATTATATTTTCATTCATTAAATGTGAAAATGGGAAGTATGTAACCAAGGTAACAATGATGTTCCTGGAGAGTATCCAAGTGCACCAATCTCATGTCACTATGCTAAACCAAGCTGTACCTTGTCTGTAAGAATCCCTGCCCTCTTTCCACCATTTATGAAACAAGATCTCACCAGCCAGGACCACATCTTGGGGAGGACCTGCAAGAAAAAGGGGCAGCTGAATATTACACAATACAGGTATGTAAAGATGTTACTGCAACTGTGTGCCAGGCACATCAAAACCATGATGTGTCTGCAAATGAGTCATCTTGCAGTGGCTAGGAGCGATGTAACTCACTCTCTCACCATAACCTCACAGAGTCTGAACAAGCTGTCACAGCAGTGAGTAAGGCATGTTCTGAGATGGTCAGAAGCAGATTGGATGTGTCACAGGGCAGTACACCAGGTTTCTAACTCAGGACACAAAAGAACAAATCTTGCTGTGCATCATTACTCCCCACTGGGTACCCTGCCATCATAGTGCCCTCCTTCTCTGGTTCACCTCTGTGAGTCTTTCCTAATCTGAGAAAAATGCACAGTGTCAGATGGTGCAGGTAACCATAATACCAGTGAGGCATTATCAACAGGAAAAGAGCAGTAGCTTCTGTTCTGATGGTTTCACTCATGCCTTTGCAGACCACTTCTGTCTTTAAGCAGCCTATGAGAGAAGGTCTTTGGCAAGCAGAGCCATTTCAAAACTCTGCAATTAAATTTCTGAACTAATTTTTTTGCTGAAAGTGCTTGCACTTAGACTAGCTGTAATACCAGGCCCTACTGTGACTCTAACCCACAGCTGACTGACAACAGATAACCATATGAACAAGTGACAAGCTTGTCTGAAAAATGGCTTTTCATCCAGTTTCTTGTTTGTACACTTTAAACATCCTGGGTCCTGAGTCATTTCAACACAAACAATAGACTTAAGAGTGAAAATAGCTTATACGGTTTCACTGCTTTTGGCAGGAAAAAAACCAAAAATGGTATCTTGTCCTTCGTACCTTCTCCTTTCTTCAAATATTGCTTCTCCATTTCTTCAATCCATTTTTACAGTATTGTTTCCATTTCTTCTCACTATACCACCTCAATCCAGTTCCTGTCTGGGCACTCCTCCAGATATCTTGCAGTTTTGGAAACCTTTTACTTGCCCCTGGAACCAACACATGTGAGTAGATGAGTATATTGCTGAGCACTTAAATCCCTTTTTATAAGTACTTCTGCCCCCACAGCTTTCCTGCATAGTGACAGTTCTGCATTCTCTGTGTTGCAAAATTCTTCTAGGTTGTGTCTGGAGGCAAAGATGGAGATGAGGACAACCGCTTCCCTGTGAAATAGTCAACAACGAGTTGAATATATTACTAGAGCTCTGGAGATGGGCTTTTTATTCACTCCCTGAGCATTCCCCTTTCAACTTCCACTGCCTTTTCCAAATAACTCTACCATTGCTTTGGAGCTTTTTGCATATGCAGGCTTCACGCTTTCAGCAGTATTTACCAGTGGTGAGTCCTTCAACGCGCGGGTGCGTATTTTGACACGCTTTTAAAAGAGCCAGGGCCTTAAAGGGACCTGGCGCTGCCGCTAGCCGCGGTGGTGGCGGGCAAGGGGCAGGGCCGAGCCCGGCGGGAGGGGCCGCTCCTCCCGCGGGAAGGTGCCGGTGGCCGCCCCTCTCTCGAGAAGGCGCCGGTGGCCGCACCTCTCTCGGGAAGGTGCCGCCGGCCGCACCTCTCTCGGGAAGGTGTCGCTCCTCCCGCGGGAAGGTGCCGGTGGCCGCACCTCTCTCGGGATGGTGCCGCCCCTCCCGCGGGAAGGTGCCGGTGGCCGCCCCGCCGCCCGCCCCCCGCCGCCGCTCCGCCCCCGGGGCTGGCCGGGCTCGGGGCGGGCTCGCTCCCCGGCGGCAGGGGAGCGGGCGCGGGGCACCGCAACTTCGGCAAGATGAGTGTGGAGAACCAAGATGTGCTGCTGGATCTGGAGGGGGAGGAGGAGGAGGAGGAAGAAGATGATGATGGGGAGATCGGTGAGTAGGGGGCTGGCGCGGGGAGGCTCCCCCTGGACAGCGGGCTCAGCCCCGGCGGCTGCGGCTCGGCTACAGCCCGGGGCAGTCCCTGGTGGGGCCGGTGCGGCGGGCGGGAGCGCACCTGGGCGGGCTGCGGCCGGCCGGGGCCGGGAGCGACAGGCAGACAGGGAGCCCTCTCACCTTCCGCTAAAACTGCCGAGGATTTTTCCGCGGAAAATACGGAATGTCTTTGTCCGTGCCGGCGGGTGTGTGCCAGGCGTGGTTGCCTTATGGAGCGCCGTGGCGACGGTCCTGCTTCTGTAGTATCGGCAAGGCTCACTGGGCGAGAAGCACCGAAAACTTTGCCTGTTCCTTTCCCTCTGACGAGAGGGAAACGCATGAGGGGGGGCAGAAGCAGCACTTTGCGGTGGGTGCGATGCCGGAGACCTTTGGTGTCGCAGTGATCTCCCAGCACAGGCACAAGCCGTGCCCCGGTGCCTTGGTCCTTAGGAAAACACAAACGTGCGATCGCGTCCGCTCGCCGCGGCGCTCGCAGCATCCCTTTTCTCCAGCCTGACTGGCGTGCCTTGGCTTCACACAGAGCTGAAGAGAAGGGGAATCACAGAACGGCTTGGGATGGAGACCTTGAAGATCATCCAATTCCAGCACACCTGCCATGGGCAGGGACACCTTGCAGCAGACCAGGTTGTTCATAGCGCCATCCTAGCTGGCCTTAAACACAATCAGGGATGAGACATCCGCAGGTTCTCTGGGCAGCCTCTTCCAGTGCTTCACCATCTTCACACTAAAGAATTTTTTCCTAATATCTAATCTAAACCTATCCTTCTTCAGTGACACCACTTCCTCTCCCCAGAACAAAGAAACCAACAAAACAAAGTAAAATGAAAGTGGAAAATTGGCAAAGAAAGATAGTGATTTTACTGCAGGGGGGGAAAAAAAGGCATATTGTGTCTGCCAGAAAAGCAGACATTAAAATGGACAGAGAGTTTGAAATTCAAAGTGTATGTTAGTCTTGTTCCGATGCCAGTAGCCCAGGACAATGACATTGTATTTACGGTGGGAATGAATTCTGTTAAAGTATTTTCAGAAAACAGCCCAAAAGGGGCTGTTTCTCAGCTGGTTTAGACTGAAGGGGCCTGTTCATTTCACTGAAAGGACACAGATTTACTTCAGTTCAGAAGCTGTTTTTCAGCTGCAGTAGCCAAGATATTCTAAAGCCTTTTATTTCTAGTTAACTTGTTAAAATAAATCTAACAGCAAATAAGGAATGCAGGCAAAAGTCATTTAGACAGGCAGGTAGAATCTGAATCTGTGTATATAAATTTTAACAAATAAAAAGGGCTTCCGTTCGTTATCTGTTCAAAAGGTTGTGAATGTTTTCACTGAAAAACACGTATTTTTGATGATTTTTTTAATATTTGGTCTGAATTTCTGCATTTGTAAAAAATTTTAGTGACATGAAATCTCTCTGATACTCTCATGGCCTCCAAATACTAATCCTTAATAATGGTAAATACAGCCTGCCACATTTATTCAGTTAGCTCACTCCAAAAGTGTATAAAGTTTGAGCCTCACCCAATGTCTGTGGAAATCAGGGAATGTTTTTCCTCCAACTTTATTAGACTTTGTTTCAGATGGGAGTTTCCCTTGACGTATAGTAATAGTCCAAAGACAAATTCAATTTTCCATATGAAGTGAGGCAAAGGTATTGTTTGATTCCACTCCCTGAATTTAAGGGGTGGGTCAGCACAGCAGTGTATTAATCAACAGCTGTCTTTTCCATTCTTCTCCCCAGAGAACAACTGATTTTTTTTCCTACTCATAACTCTTTATCCAGCTTGGGGATAGTTCAGTTCTCAGAGCCAGCAAATCATGAGCTTCATATACGGCATATAACAGTTTGGAACAACGCATGCTATGTGGCAAAATTGCCTAAAAATTGTGCAGTGCTGATTCCAGGAGTTGTTACGCAAAGCCACTTACACAGCACCTGGCTTTGTCACATTTGCTGCTCTGCCTTGCAAAATGCATGTGTAACTGTCTTAAGGTTTTGGTATTAGGTATAATTACAGGAGAACTATTTTATGAGTCTGACAAACATGTAAATCATCCATTTACCTCCAGTTTTATTGTACCACTTGCATCTGCATTTTTCCCAAGGACACCATCCCTGGTTCAGGAAGTAAGCAGGATTTCTGAACTCTTTCCAGTTCTATTCAAGATTAATCCAAAGTGTTTATAGCTCATCAGAAAAGCATTATTATGGAATATGGAAGTTTGTAGTCATGGCACATGGCACATCTGTCTCATTTTGGCATACAGCTGGTTTTGGTTATCCATGCTGATGACTAGCAAACCGCTCATGTCAGAAGCACTGTTAGGCAGGCATCCAGAGAAAGTGCTGTATTCAAATCCCAGTCCACAGGGAGGTACCAGAGCTGCTCTGCCTGTTGTACAGAACTTTGAAAGTAATTGTTTGGGTCAGACTTGTGCTTAGGGAAGAAAGTCTTGTCCTAAGGTTAGACTTTTTTGCAAGTTGAGGCTTTTTCTTTCCAAGGCTTAAACAAGATTTAACCAACATTTTCATTTGGACTCAGCCTGTTTTCAAGAGGATTGTTACATCAGTGGCATCTTTTTTTTCCCATAAATCAAAAATTTATTCTTTCCCTTGCGCAAACTTCACACCATATCCAAATTGGTTTGCTTGTGTTTGAGGATTTGAGGAATATTTGAGTATGATTTTCAGAAGCATCCACCCTGACTACCCATCCGACAAGAAATACTTTTGTCTTCACAGTGATATGTTAGCAACTTGCTTATTCTTTGTGGTCTTGCTTTTCCTCAAATATATATCCTATTTGCTCTTTGTGCCTACATCCTGTTGTCTTTTGATAACTGCTGCAATAATGACCAGACCATGCTTTATAGATGACTAAGAAAAGGATGTTAATTTGTCAGCCTTTTTCTTCTCGCGCAATGTGCTGATGAAGATTCAGGGAGAATTTCAGTTCTTCTTTCTAAAAATGCTTTCATGCTGTTGTTCAGGACACTTTTTTAGCAAATACAATAAAAATGTACGAAAGTATTGGTTTATTCAAGCAACATTAATTGTGGAGTCATAGCCTAAGACAACCAGTTTTGTTCAGCCCATTGTACAACTGGATCCCTGCCCTGAGGGGTGATTTTGTAATCCAAATGGTGTAGAATAGGCATAGCTATTCTTCACCTCTCTACTTTTGCTCACTGTTATGTTCTCTGCTTGTTTCCTCATGGAATATACTTCATTTAGTCATGCTGCCTGCCCAAAGCTTTTATTTTTTTCCTTTTCAATAGCTTTGATAACTTGATGTTTCTTGTATGACGCTACAATTATTGATATCATATACTGTACTCCAGTATGTACATATACCATACCAACAGTGTCCTTCAAATTACTCCAAACTGTCCTCCAAATTTGCTTTCCTGATGCTGTGAAATGGGAATTTCTCTACAGAAGTCTTCTAAAGGAAAGCCTAAACATTTAAATTCTGTTTTTTTGGGAAGTATGGCTTAGTTCTGCAATTTATTAAGTATAATCCCCACTTGAAAAATTTCAAAGGGGCCAGATCTAATATTTTTTTTTAACATGCAAGTCTTTATAAGCAGATTCTTTTAAAAAAGTAGTTCTGTTTCTGAAAGGATGCTTTCTTCCTTTTCAGTCTACTTACAGTAGTGAGTAAAACTGCCCCAGTGGTGTCTTTTCACACCTGGTTTTCTTCTCTTTTGCTTCTCATACTTGCAATCAACTTAAAAATGGTTGGGGCACATTGCAGTTCTCCATTCTCCTGAAGATGGCAATAAGCTGTCTGATGAGCTGAGAATCAAGAATTTCTGCTCCCTGCATTCTGTTTGTGACACTGTTTTCATCTTGTTTACATTCCATTGCAGAAACAAGCAGGAATGTAGACACATGGTCTCATTTGTTCTGAGTTACTGTTGGGGCAGCAAGAGACTCTTCCTGGTGAGTTGGGACTTGCACAGGTCCAGGAAACACTGGCCTGTTACACTGCTCAACATCTAAACTACTTTTCATGCCTTCATGTCCTTTCTCTTATATCTGTTACACTGGTGGTTTACCTACATTTTTTTTCCTCTTCAAACTTCAGTATCTCCTGAATTTCTGCCACTTCATTTTCACAGAATCCAGGCCACACAATGACATCAACTTTGTCACCAAGTGTGGTTCCATTTGAAAGTACACTGCTGGTACCAATCACTTTTTAATGCTGATTTAATGATTTTTCTGCAAAACTCCTAAAAATCAAATGGTAAGAATGTAAATATTTAATTGCAATATAATTACCAGTTTGCAGTTATTTATAATTCATAAATTCTGGAGGACATCAGAGAATTAGGCAGGAATTCAGGAAATTTATACAACCTTCATATATATCCCAATTTTAATCTATTTAAAAAGGGCTTTTACCATGCCTGAATTCACAGTTGTCCATGGAAAACGTCCCGTACTTTGAAAGTATTCTTTGTTCCTGTATTTTGAATTTAGCTGTACTGAGCATATGAGTGCATTTTACAGGTAAGTCTGCAAACTAAGAGGACTTATCTGCCACTGTATTAGCTTGTGCAAATTGCACAACTTTAGTAGTAATAGTTTTGTTTCTTTTCCTGGTTATTAAGTAATAAATTTTATGGCAGATATTTATCACAAGTCATTCCCTGCATTTTTACCTGTATTTACACAACCCATGGTTTCCTTTAAGAGGATGAATACTCTCTGCTTTTATGCTCAACAACTTACGATTTTTTTAAAATGACTTTTCAAGCATTGCCATTTGTAAAAAAGAAAACTCATTAAATTCAATGCGTAGGAAAAAGCTAGAGTTTTATTACATGGTACAGAACTCCAACAGTTCCCTAATGTTAGAGTTACTAAATGTAATGCAATCAAAAGCTAATAAAAAACTGTCCTATTATCAGCTGATTGTGCTGATTGTGTATATGAAAATGCAGATAGATAACTTGAATTCAAAGAGATCAGAGACATGGAAGGGAAGATATACACATGCTGTAACAGATGTTGTGTTTCCACACAAAAGGACCTTTCAAGAGTAATTAGAGAATATTTACTGATAAGATCTGTTACTATATGCCTGGGAAAATCTCAAAATCATGTAATGGGTAGGATTGGAAAGGACCATGGTGGGTCGTTGATCCAACCTCGCTGCTCAAGCAGGGTCATCCTAGAGCACATTGCACAAGATTAAATCCAGATGGTTCTTGAGTATCTCCAGTGAGGGAGGCTCTACAACTTCTCTGGGCAATCTGTTCCAGAGCATGGTCACTTGCACAGTAAAGTTCTTCCTCATGTTCAGGTGGAACTCCCTGTGCATCAGTTTCTGCCCATTGCCTCTTGTCCTATTGCTTGGAACCACCAAGCAGAGCCTGGCTCCATCCTCTTGACACCTTCCCTTTAGCTACTGATAAACATTGGTGTGGTCACCCCTCAGTCATCTCTTCTGGAGGCTGAACAGACACAGCTCCCTCAGCCTTTCCCCATAAGAGAGTTGCTCCATTCCCCTGATCATCTCTGTCACCCTCTGTGGGACCCACTCCAGGAGCTCCATGTCTCTCTTGCACTCAGGAGCCCAGAACTGGACACAGCACTGCAGATGTGCCTCCCCAGGGCTGAGTGGAGGGGCAGGATCACCTCCTGTGCCCTGCTGGCAATGCTCTTCCTAATGCAGCCCAGGATCCCACTGGCCTTCCTGGCCACAAGGGCACTGCTGGCTCATGGACAGCTTCTTGTCCACCAGGATCCTCAGGTCCTTCTCCACAGAGCTGCTTCCTAGCAGCTGAACCCTGAAGCTGTCCTGGTGCAGAGGGTAATTTTTCCCCAGGTGCAGGATCCTGCATTTGCCTTTGCTGAATTTCAGACTGTTCCTCTCCACCCATCTCTCCAACTTGCTGAATTCTTTCTGCAGGGCTGCACAGCCCTCTGGGTGTTAGCCACTCCTCCCAGCTTTCTGTTTCCATAAAGTTGTTATCATTTATGTCATTCAGTTAAAGCTATCATTTAAATCACCTCATCCTACTGTTTCCTCATACCTGCCAGTTCCTTGGAAATGATGGGCAGCATGCTGTGCCCTTAAGGTCTGGTTTGCCAATAGACATGTACCCAAGGGGTATGTGCTACTAAAATGGGTGTTCTCTGCTCTGATTTTAAAAAAAAGAACCAAACACAAGGGTGCTTTTGTTTTACATGGCATAAATTAAATAGCCTTGTACCCCCCAAAAAAAGTCAAATAAAGTAGCATTGGCCTAAGTTTGGGATTATCTGGTATAGCCAGGAAAAAGGGTTACTGATTGCTGTGCTTTTTGCGTAATGCACAAATAATGAAACTAAATATCGTGTGCTTGACATGAGAAAACCTTTAGAAAAGGTGCTTCAGGCCTTAAGCATATGGAACTGCTGCAGTTGCGTGTTTAATAAGGTCATTTATTTAAGACTGTGAATGTCAAGGAGGACAGCTCTGAAGTAGATGCCATGGATTGTTTTGTGTGCTGTTCTTATACTGAGGAAACAAAGGTGAGGGGAGAAATATGCAAGTACTGAGCTCTGTATCCCGATGAATAGAAAAAAATCAGCTTTTTTTAGCTTTTAGTGGACTGTCACTAGTGCTACAGTGCACGTCTTTGCCATGGGCTATTGTACAGTCTGAAATATTGCTGTACAAAATAGATATTATTTAACTGGTATTTGATATATATATTTTAATATGAAATATAAAAATATTCACTAGGGCATGGGTCTAATATCACTTGCAATTTTTAGGGTTTTTTGATTCAAGGTTAGGCTTAGTGTGAGTGTAGGTGGAACAGTCTTACCTCTGAAGAGAGTGTGTTCCCCTGCTGCATTGGCTGTGAGGAGAGACTGCTTGGACATTGCTTGTCCAAGCAGTGTCTGCTTCCAGTCTGATGGATCTGGAAGATGAAATGAAAACTGGAGGCTGTAATGTCACAAACATGTGAAGCAGCACAAACTGGTTTGGCTACCAAAAGAGGTATTCCCACCCACAACCACCCCACAGCAGCAGCCTAAGTCTCCTTGGCATTGTGGCCTTATCTTTCATTGGGAAGTCTCAGTGTCAGGGTGGTAGGAATGCAAAGCTGCAGAGAAGGACACTGTGCACTTTATCTTCTTATTGCTGCTGTCGGTGGTAAATGAAAACTGGCAGTCATGCGCACTGTCACCAAACAATAGCTTGTGTTTGGTAGTCAGTCTAAGAATGCAACTGTTTGAGCATAGATCTTTTGTTTTTTCCACCCCTCACAATTTGCTAGGGCATCCCACATCTCTCTGAAGGCTTAGTGACAGAAGAGAGTCTTGATTGTATCCCAAGGGAATATACAGACATCTGAAATATATTTTTGCTTAATTCAATGGAATTACTCTCTTCTTACCTACCCCATTCTCAAGTATTTGATAACAGCAGTAGATATGTAGGCATGGTTCCCTGCATGGACCTGAGAAGTGAGCTTCTGAAGCATCCATAATGAGTGCCAGATTCAAATTGGAAAATTAATAAAATATATTAAACTGCAAACTAAACTTTAAGAAGTGTAGTTAAAAGTCTGGTGGACCATAAACATTCTTTTAATTGTTTTTGTGACTCACATGGTAGAAACAGCAGCTTAGTTTCAAAATGTTGTGTAAAAGACCTTCAATTTACTTTTTACATTAAATAATTTCCAACTAAACCACTATTTATAGACATTATTTAGACACAACAGAAAATTAAAATTTTGTAAGAACTGCCACCAACAGCAGATTTTGCTTTGCTTTTACTGTTTCCCTTCCTTTCATTTTTTTGTAGATGGATTTCATCTGGCCCCATTATCCTGGTTAGTCTGGTTCTCCAGCATTTTTTAGATATGATTTATCATGGGACATTAAATATTTGCATAGGAGGCAGCTTACATTACAGTCGTCAGAATGAGCTGCACAGCAGTGTTCTGCTGTAGGAAACAGCTACTACCTCTTTTGTGTTCAGTGCTGTTTGAGACCAGCTGGTGCAGCAGGCTAAATGCCTGGAAAACTTGAGTGCCCATGGTGTGTGTCTGTCCTGAGTGGTTTGGGTTAGAAGGGCCACTAAAGGCCATCTAGTCCAACCCTGCTGCCATGAGCCCCCATCTTCAACTAGATTGGGTTGCTCAGGGCCCCATCCAGTCTGGCCTTTAATGTTTCCAGAGATGGGGGAGGGCATCGACCACCTGTCTGGGCAACCAGTTCCAGTGTGTCACCAACCTCATTGTTAAAAACATGCTCCTCATAAGTAGGCTGAGTCTATCCTCTTTTAGCCTAAAACCATCACCCCTTGTCCTGTCTCAAAGGCCCTACTAAAAAACCTGCCCCCATCTTTCTTATGGGCCCCAATTAGTCCTAAAGTGACACAATAAGGTTTCCCCAGAGCCTTCTCTTCAGACTGAAAGCTCTTAGTTCTTTTTTCATGGCTGCAGCAAAGACCCCGTGACCTGTCCCTCAATCATTACCATTTTGGGAAATTACAGTCAGATAAAGTCTCTTCACTGTCTAGGAAGAGTGGAGCAAGTGCTTGTGTTGAGACACCCTGCACCTCCTATGGTGTGGTGATACTAATGGGCTTGTGTCAGGAGAAGGGGATGAGATTAGTTACTTTTCAGTGGGTGAAATATTGTGGATTCTTTCCTTCCTTTGTGGGAGGAATAGTAACCGAAAAATGTCATCTGGGTTGCAGATCAGGTTGGAAAGTATGAGAAGTGATTACAAAATATTGCTGGTTTAGCAACCCTGCTAACGATGCTGGAAACTGATATTAGTAATCCAAGGGTGTGCTAACACTGTGGAGGGGTTAAGAGCCATGACCAAACAGCCTGTGGAGAAGCTGTGGTCTGTTCCTGTCATTCAAGAAAGCCTGAGATAAGCACCAGACTTGACCTTAGATCAGTGGAGAGACTCATGTAGCACAAACCAGGGTCTTCACTGAAGGTTCTCATAAAATTATAAGTGTTGAACTAATGAAAAGAGTAAGGAAATGAAAGTGAAGGCAAACATGTCGAGTTCTGGGTACAGACTTGAAGGAAAACAATTAAAAGTGAAAGAGGAAGAACTCATGACAGTATTCACAAGGGGAGGGCTGGCCAGTGCTGCTATTGAGAAGCAATTGTTTACTGTGGCGTGGTGAGGCACTGGAACAACTTCCCTGGAGGAGTTGTGAATGCCACATGCCTGGGAGTGTACAAGGCCAGGCTGGATGGAACTTTGAGCAACCTGTCCACTGGAATGTGTCCCTGTCCATGGCAGGGGGGTTGGGAACTAGATGAACTTTAAGGTTCCTTCCAACCCAAGCCATTCTGTGATTCTATGATTAATTCTGTAATTCTGTTCACCGATTTATCTGGTCAGGCACTCATCAAGCGGTGGCATAAAGATTCTTCAAGTTGAGTTCATGAGGAAAATAAACTACAGAAGGATCTAAGATAATATACCTATGGGTGCAGTGAATTGAAATAATTCATTTGTGGCATTTTCATGCTTATTTTTAATTTACAGTAAAAATTGCAATGTGTTCATTGGTAATTTATCCAGCAGGAAAAAAATAAAGCTATCTTTATACTATTAGTTATTTGCAACAAAAATTTCCGCTGCTGTAGGTTTGGCACTGCAGTTAGCAATAATAAGAAGGCTGAGATGATAATCCAGAGGGCTCTAGCAGTGCCAGAGAGTTTTATTAGTTTGTGGGCAATATTAGTAAGATTATTGGTGTTCTTTTTCTGTGTGTTTTTTTCTTTAAGTAGTCTAATGGAGTTTTTATAGGGATTAATGAACAGGGATGAGGTCAAGCAAAGCACACTTTACCCTTGTGATCAGTCCCTTTGACTAGAGTGGGAATAGCATCATTTTTGTAAACAATGTAAAAAAAGCAGAATTAGTCCCTAGTGGAGGGACTATCTCTATTAAATCTTTCATCATCTCCATATATACTGATTTATTCTAGGAAAAATAATTAAATTCATTTAATACAAGAAGGAATTTTGCACTAAAGCACAATTTAATCTATAAACTGATGGCAGTGCTTAAGACACAACCCAGAAATAGCTCCTACAATATTTGGTAAGACTTAAACATGTAATGAATTTTAAAAAAATATGACCTGAAGAATAGAAGAGCCAATGCTGGACTATATTTTTGACTTGTTCCTTGCTGATAACCAAGTGAGGAGAGAGAAAGCTTCAAGGGCAATGCAGTCCAGCTAAGCAGAGCTCCAGATGTTTTTGTAAATTTATTGGCATTTACATATTAAGCTGATTGGAGGGGACCCACAAGGGTTGTTGAGTCTAGCTCTCAGCCCAGCACAGGACAGCCCCAAGAATCACACCATGTACCTGAGAGCATTGTTGAAATGGACTCTGCCAGCCTTGGTGCTGTGACTGCTTCCCTGCCAATACTATTCCAGTGCCCAGCCACCCTCTGAGTCAAGAACTTTTTTCTAATATCCACCCTAAACCTCCCCTGGCACAATTTCAGGCTATTCCCTTGCATCCTGTTACTGGTCACCACAGTAAAATCCGAAGAGTCCTTTAATTGCTAAAACTACAAAGTATTTCCAGATTGGGAAACAAAAGTACAGTTGGTTTTTAAACTCTGGGTCCAATACCAAGAACATTTGCAGACAGAGTCTTTGCACCTACACACAAGTTAAAAAGTGCCTCTAGGTTTTGACTTTAAACTTAATATTTTCACTGTTTTTAAAGTAATTAAAATTATCTTTTTAAGACCCTCCTGTAAACACACTGTCTAACATCTGAGTGTGGGAAATACTTTAAAGCAAACATGCTGAGAATCTCATTACTGAAATTCAAATATATCTCCTTTGAGACATGTAAATTTAATAGCAGTGGGTATCATTTTATAAATATATCCCAAGATTTCTAATTAGATAGCTCATTGATCCATAGGCATTGAAGGCTGACCAAACAGCCATCTTCAATTACAATTGGGTTAATCATGTCAGCTCCCAAGGAAAAGGCTCCATAGCTGCTGCCTGGAGATTTGGCAGTGGTGAGGAACACCAAGGGATCAGTTTGGCTGCTAAAAACCCTATGTTTGGAGCTTGGGGCAACTGCTGTGCATGGGCTGTCCTCCTGTAAAATACACAGTTTGCTAGTTCCCTCTGTAAAGGGATAGTAATTTTGACGGTATGGTTGAGGTTGATCTTGGCAAATCTGTCTCATGACAAAAGCAGAAGTAGCTTGTCTTCTTTATAATTCCTGTTTCAGGACAGCTGTTTTGTTTTACTTGATCTGGGATAAACAAACAAACAAACAAAAATAAATCACATTGTTTTAAGCAATGAAGAAAACACCTTCCGATTCCAGAAAGCCCTCAGGGACCCTCAACACTGGAGGAGGTAAATAAAAGGAGCTTGTAAGACTTTTGACCAGAGGACTAACTCTAGAGTGCCCTCCAAAGTGCTGTCCTACAGCAAGCTAGCCTTCAGAGTATGTGCATGTTTATCAGGCCAAGTCCTGAGCATGCATGAGACCTAGGCAGGGCAAGGAGTGTTCACACAAACATTATTATAATAAACAGCTTGTGCTGCTTCTTGGTTTCATCCTTTCTACTTAAAATATCAACAGTACTGTGTTCTAACAGAGCTGATTTAGATCAAATCTCACTAACTCCTCTGAAATTACTCGGGGAAAGAAAACATAAAACCAATGATATTTTATGGAGTTTGGGCTCAAGTTTGGACTCAGCCTTCTGAGATGTTGCCACCATTTCATGTACTTGTCTCAGGCTCTGGTGGGAGTACTGCTTTCTTCAGCATCACCTGCTCCTATAGCTCTCACACAACAGCGTAAACTAGGGGAGCAGGCTGCTGCTCCTTTCTATGTTCCAGTCCATGTAGGGAAGGATTACAAGCCAAACATGAGAACACAAACATGAGAATGCTTGTTTTGAGATAAGTGGATCCAGCAACGTCCATGCAGTTACTTAAGTGTGTAAATGTTGTAATCTTAGTTCCCAGAACCTGGGTGTAGCTGTTCAGTAGGTGTTTTTCGGTGTGGGGTTTTGTTTTCAGTTGTTTATTTTCCAAAGTTATCCATGATGAAAGCATAAATAATAATACTCCATTTATCAGTTGCTGTTTAGTGTATCCTTGCTTTATTTTAATCTGTTTCCTCAGAATGGAGGAGAGTTTAATTAAATGCATTAGGGATAGATATTCATCCTGTGCTCTAAGATGAAATGTGTCCATCAGAAGAGCTTCTGCATCTCTCACTGTGTGTAGTTCGCCAAACAAATCATTAACCATTTGTCTCATCAGAATGTTTCTCAGGAGCACCTTTTGCAAGGAGCATGCAAAAATAAACATTAGAGAAATCCTGTTTGCCTTCATGATGAGTCTTCCGGTTATTTTCCATATCCATCAGTATTTTCTTTGCTGTTTTCTTGTGTCACCTTTAGGGCCAGTCATTTTCTTGGCATTCAGAATGCCAAGTTTGAGTCCATATGAACAGATCTGGCTCATGCAGGAGAGAAATGTCACTCACAGGTGTCATAGGATACTCTTCAGGCCCATCCTGCACAGCTGAAGTGCCAGCCTGGAGCAAACAGGAATAGAGTCATTCCATGATTTCATGTTTCTGTATTTCTCCAGTTTGCAGATATTAAACTAAATGAAAATCTGGCGGTAAAATCCTCTGGTTTGTGTTCCGGATGGTCACTGGATGACCTTGCTGGTACCTTCTAATCTTGAGTCTATGAGCTGGATTCACACATTTCAAAATATCATTTTTCTTACCTTTGACACAAAAAATGGAATCTGCAGTAAAGCCACTCTGGCCTCCTCTTCAAAAACAGAACAAATCTCAGCATACTGATATCAAGGGATAATGACTAACAGCCCATCACACTTGCATTTTCCCTACTGTTATAATGAGATGCGTAAGCATGCTTAGCTTAGCTTAAATGAAAAAACAGCTCTCTAGAGGCTGCTGGTTGGGGTTTGGTTTTATTTCATTGGAAAACTGATTTTTTACATTTTCTCACTTCCACAGTTTTGAAGAAATGGATTAGAACATCAGTGGAAATGAGTTTGTGAAGAGGGCTATCACTGGGTCTCTCAGCACTGGCTGTACTGTCATGGAGATCTATAATGTTGTACAAAGTGAGCAAACCCTGTGGTTGTTCCTGTGTTACTGCCATCTGGTATGTTCATAACATCATAAAACAGTTTAGCAGGATTCTTTACAGACACCAAAGTAAAATGTCTTTCCATGCTTTCCAAAACAAAGCTCTCAATTCCTGTTCTGTGGGCTTTTTTTAAGATTTAATGGAATTACACTGTGGTGTAGGTGAGATGGAAGGAAAGCAAGGGTTTGGCTTTTTCCTCATTATTCCTGCTGCTTGGCTTTGTTATAGCTGAATGGTATCTAAGATTCAATGCTAGTCATTTTTCATCAGGATCATTAGAGTATAGACCTGAGTTCTGTTAGCTCCCTCCTGAGATACACTATCAAAAGACACGTATTTTTATTCTCTGTGCCCAGCAAAAGGAGACTTGTACTTTTAAATTCACAGGTATTTTTTACTGATAAGTTCTTAGAGAGAATTTACTCAATCTGGGATGGCCAATCTTCTATGAAAGGGCAGCAATTGCTAGAGAAATCTAGAAATGGCACTTTATGCCAGACCATGATGTGCTTACTCTTCTGGGTCTAAAGCTGTCCTGCTGGTCCTACTCTGAAAGACGTGTTCACAATGGTGGTGGGTGACTATACTGAAATCTGAAGCATGACTCTACCCAGGGAACAATCCTTCTATATAGGTTGCTTATAAGCACAAATCTTAAGGTACCTGATACTTTATTAGCCTTGTTGTACGTCAAGCAATCAAAAAGCTCTCGCTGTCCCATGGTGAGCACTGTTCATACATTTTCTCAGGTATCTTTGGCATCTGCCTCAGAGCTTGTAGTACTGTGTAATATATCTGAGAATATTTCTAATGTGCCACCTCATGGACAGGTAATTAAAAACTTGCTGCTCCTCACTCATCCCAGAGCCAAGATGTATAAGAAGCAGTTGCAGGCTCAAAAACATAAGATTATCTAAAAAAAAATTGTACTACTTCTGTCTGATCGTATATGGTGGGAGCTTCCATGTCTCTGTGCCCTCATATTACACTTTGGAACCACACTGAATGGTGGCTTTGACCCAAAGCACCACTGGATTCTCAGCCCCAGGATGCTGGGCTAGGTGGCCCACTGACCTTGTGTAAAACTAGTGAAAAGCCTTATTGTTCACTCACTGGTGAAAAGGCGCAGTAAGAGCCTGCACGGAAAGCAAGATGTAGGCCAGTGACTGCACTGTAACACAAAGCTGGGGACTGGGAGCAGGCAGTCTGCCCAAGGACAAAGGCCAGAACTTGTGCTAAGCTCTGCAGCTGAATGACCACAAGAGTGTGTTTCACTCCCCATGTGACAGAAAGGACAAGTTGGGCTTACAAACCAGATGACAGACCACCCATCCCAACAAGAGGGTAACTGCAGTCAAAGGTGTGGCTTGACAGTGGCACTACCTTGAAAAACTAATTGTCAACCCCGCCTAAGCTCCAGGCTTGGTAAATGTGCAGTGGTTGATATGTCCATCCAGTCATCTAAACCCGGGGGCTCTTAACCAGTGACTGAAATGACCAGGACCTTCAGCATGTCATTCTCCCCAGAGAAATCTACTTCATTTTTTCCATCCTTGTCTTGTTAGAGGACTGTAATGGCTTTTGGGATCTTATATCCTTCTACATCCGTGTTCTCAAAGTCCAGGGAAAAATTTTTTTGTTCTCTCTGGAGCTTGCTTTTATTGCCTTCATGTTTTCTGCATGTATTTGTGTATAAATTTGTTGAGTTGCCCATTTTCATATGCATCTATTTTTTACCTTTAGTTGAAGAGTGGACTTTTCAATGCCAGGCAGAGGGAGCATATTCTTATTTTCCATCAGTCTGCCTGCACTACTCTGCACATATGCATCCTTCTTGTTAATGCCTCTTTTCCCAGAAAGGAATCTAGAAACCTCTCTCTCTTCAAAGCCACATCGGTCTGGTACAAAGCTGTCAGACCTTACCCAACTGTAGTTTCTGGGCATCATGGGTTGAATTTTCAGCAGAAACCAGAATTTTTATTCATAATGATTTTAATAAGCTAAAACAACCACACTGGTTGGTTGTGGTTTTTTCCATCGTGGTACTGAATTTACACTAATTACATTATTCTGATCTGACTTTTTAAACTTAATAAATTTGATCCATGAGAAAAAGTGTCTACAGTTACTAAGATTACTTTTCTTGCAGTGCATTTTGAGATTACTCTGCAGCAGCAGAGTGCTGCTACACATGGACTACTAATCAAATTGCCTGATTAGGTGAAATTCTAGACTTTCAGCAAAGTTTCCTCATGCCAATTGCAGTAATAATTGTTACATCATTTCTGCCCAAGGGAATCACTCAGATGCTTCAGATATAATTTCACTTCTAAACTGACTGTATAATTAAATAATACAGTATAGCGAGAAGTAATCTTTCTCCGTATTTAAATGCAAATTTTACTAGTTACCAGCAGGAGCCATAGCATCCCTAATTGGTTGTAGCTAATAATATATTATGACTAAAAAATGTTAACATTAAGGTTATGAAGTCAAGCACTTAGAAGTTAGGCAGTGTCAGCATTAGTATTGCCCAGGCGACTTCAAATTTCCCTGCCATTTGTTTAAATGCAAGTTACAGTGTTTATGTACACAATCATTGTTCTTTTTTTGCTCAAAAGTACACTGCCTCGTTCAGTAAACTGGTAGTAATTGCAGATTTCTTTTTGTCTTCCTTCTAAACAGCATGGTTCCAGGTCTTGTTTAACTCAAATTATCTAAGCATTGCGTAGAACATTTTCATTCCTTTTGTCTTCTGTGTTTCTATGGTGCTTTAACTGCATCTAATCACTATATCCAACAGGCATGTGAGTGCCAGGTTGCCTAACTCCTGTTTTTAGGGACCCAGGCCCTTTTCGTAGGAATGCAGGCTGCTAAAGTGATTACTAAGACATGGGGAAGGTAAAACACTTCTGAATGGGTTGTGCAAACAAAAGATGCTGAAAGGGATATCCAAATTGCACTGGCAGGAATCCAGTGCAATTGCAATGGCAGGAATGCATCTTCTGCATGGCCACAAGAAAATAAGTAATTTTCAACCACTTTTGTACAGTCAGATCTTAATCCCATTCTGGGTTTATAGTTGATAAACTCTCTGCTTTTCTTACTAAGTTGTCTAAAACTTGCTCACCAATGACAAAAGCTTTGGGACACATATTTCAGAAACAAGAACATTTTCCAATTTTGCTACTACAAAAACCATATCATAATTCATCATAGAATCATCATAGAACAGTTTGGGCTGGAAGGAACCTTAAAGATCATCTTGTTTAAACCCCTCTGCCATCGACAGGAACATCTTCCACTGGACCAGGTCGCTCAGAGTTCCATCCAGCTTGGTCTCAGCCTGTTCCAGTGCCTCACCACCTTCACAGAAGAGGATTTTTTCTAGTATGTGATCTAAACATACTCTTTCCGTTTGAAGCCATTCCTCCTTGTCTTGCCACTACATGCTCTTGTAAATGGTCTCTCCTAGTGAGAAATGCCCAGCTGTGCTGTAGGAGTGCTGAGCTCCCTGGCAGTAGCACTCTGGGCAGTTAGCTTGAAAACTGCTGGGAAAAGCTGAGGCAAACCTTGTTCCAGCAGCTTGCTCCTCACTACATGTATTAAAGCCTGAAGCTGGACACAGACCACTTCTCTGAGGCTGTATGCAAATTCTTTGACAAACAGATAATCTTTCTTCCTTTCAATCTTCCCACAGCCCTCTATACTATCTGTCTTTTGCAAAAATAAGTTACAGCTATAGACAGACAGGTTTTACTTAGCCAAACCTGGAGTCATCGTCACTGCAGCCCCATCTTGTATACAAAAGAAGGTAGGGTCCTGAAGAAAAAAGAATAACAGTTCAGGGTTTATACTGAAAAAATATTTCCTTTGCCTTAAAATCTGCCAGCATCTCCTGTGCTAGATCAAGTGGTATAACTGTGTACCTTTTCTGTAGTCACAAAAATTTCTGAAACAGAAAACCAGGATCCAGTCCTTTCATTTGTGTCTTTAAAATGAGGATCTGCAATGACAGTGTATTTCAGTGTTCATGAGTTTGAGTTTAAAGTCTTATTGATATGCTTACTTGTCACATCTCTCTATAAATTTCTTTTTCAGAAGAACACTGGAAGCTAGTTTCTACCATTAGAGCCATATTAACCAAAGAGGAATGATTGCAGTTACTGATTTAATTTACGGGTTGTAATATGTAGTAACCTGAATTTTTATTTTAAAGGCTTTCTGAGAGAAAGAAGCTTTTCTTGTTGATTGGTAAAACAGCTAAGACAGTAAACCCCTCGTGTTCTACTGCATAATGACATTTCTGAGGGCACCACAGGGGCTATACCCAGTCCAGATGCTGGCAACCCCCTGGGATACACCCACAGTGCCTGACAGCAAGGCAGGAAATTCCTATCAGCCAGCAGTTGCAAAGTCATGATTTCAGTTTGCACTTGTGGAACTGAATGTTTTGGTTACTCCCAAATCCTGTTTTAGGGGACTACATCTCTTTAATTCCATAAACACACATTAATTTCAGCAAGTATATAGCTCAATGCACACATTCTTTGATTTTATATTTGTTGAATAATTTCTTTCTATTCTTCTAGATCATTTCTATTTACTCTGAACTTGTATATAGATGCATCTTGTAAGTAGAGTTAATATACCATAGAGGAATACATATTTATTAGTTGACTTAATGGTGCTGAATACTTTTTTTGAAGTGTATTTATGAAATATTTTGCATTAAAAATAATTTATTAATCAAGGGAAGCATTAACTATAGTAATGAAACTGGGGTATGTATTAATTACATTAATTTATTCATTCAGGTCACTAAGGGCCATATGCAATGGCTGATATATTCTGGTATAAAAATGCTCAATCTGCTTGGACACTTTTGAATACATCAGCAAGAATTTATCTGTAACATTATATGCCTACTATGTTCTGCTGATCTGTCCTAATGTCCTTTGGGTTCTTAAAATTAGTCTATCTCATCCTTTGCAACCTGGATTTTATTTACTGCAACAGGAAAAAAATGCAGCCTGTTCTTCTTGATCCCTTTTTCAGACTAGAACAGACTATTCCAAGTAAATAAGTTTTTCTCTCAGAGCTTTCTAACAAAGCTAAAAGTCAAAGTTGTCTGTAAGCTGGCACTGGATTCAGTGACCCAGCTGATCTCTTATGTCTTATGTTCTTAATGTGACTGAGGTCATTCCTTAACTCTAGAAACTAAGAGCTTGCATTTTTGACAGCAGGAATCACAATGTTTTCATTATTGTTAAAAATGAAAGAAATAAAATACATATGCATGTATGTATGCCTCAGTATTTTAGGAGTGTGACAGAATCAATCATGAAGCAGGCTCATTTGGCGGTCAACATTACAGTAGTTTTCTACCTGATTTCATATATAATTAAACCAAAGCAGCCCTTAATTGAAAAATTTAAGAAGGCTTGTTTGCTGCATTATTTTAATATACTTAAGCTACTTAGTAGATTATAAAAAGACATATGTGGAGAAGAGAAAATTATTCAAGCCCCTATTCCAACCTGAGATTAATGCCTGAAAAGTATCAGTCTGAAGCCTGTGGACTTAATTACCTTATTCCATTACTTTGTAGTTTGACAAAGCAAGCCATGTGTTTACCATGCATACAATCAGTTTACAACAGAAAAGCATACCAAATATTGTTTAAAGTAATAGCAGGTAGACGTGTTAATACATTCTAAAACCAAGAGTTGTTTATGTTTAAGTTGTCTATTGACAGATGATAGCCAAAATAATTCTTTCTGACAGCCATTTCAGCTGAACGTGGGTAAACTGTTCAGCTTGAGAAAAAGCATTTGGAATATTCTAATTAGCAACTGAATTTCTGCAGTGATTTACAGTCAGCTGGAGTTGGATGTGTACGCTGGATGAAGCCAGGTTGGTTCTGGCGTGCACTGCAGCAGTGAGAAACAGGAGCCAACTTTGGCTTTTCAGCAGATTACTCTGAAATCACAGAATTGTAACTAAAACATCATTAGCCCAGTGTTTTGTTTTTGAAACAGAGGTTGGGGCTAGTCCAGGTCTTACTGAAATGTTTTAGGATTTTTGCCACGGGTTTTGGGCAATTTGCCCTCATTGAGTTCTGAACACATAAGAACCGTTTTACAATTACTGAGCCCCCAAAACATTCCAATTCAGTGTCTCTTAAATATTTAGGCACTGCTATCAGCAGAATCATTTCCGCAAAGTCAAATTTCTTGTTTTTATAACTGCCTGTCATTTACTTTATTTTTTTTTAGTGAACTACCCTCGCTCAGACTTGCAACACCCTCTATTATATACACAATGGAATATTTTCCTGTTTAGGGCTAGCCATGAAAAAGCATTTATTTTTTAAAGTTATTCCACACGTTCCCATTCTTTGTTTGCACAGTCTGTAAAAGAAGATAAGTTAATGGAAAGAGCAGTCTTTCAAACAAGAAGAAATAAACTTCCAAGACAGCCATATCACTTCCTTTGTGCTCCAGCAGCATCTATAGCTTCCTAATTAGGTTTCCTTGGGCTTCTGAAATTAAAATCAATGTTTTCCTTATTATGTGGCATAGAATAGGTTTTTGGGTTGATGGTACCTGCAGATCTGCACTATGTGAGTACACAAAGTATGTAATTTGTTGACAGCTGGAAAACCATTTTGGCATTACTACATTTTAACTTTACTGATTGTCACCATGTTTCTCACATGCTGTAAGACTGCAGGTTACCCTAAGAAGAGAACAAGACTTTCACATGGAAGGCAGCTGTGTAGATTTATTACCTGTAAATGATAAGTTATAAAGCATAGTTTGATATAAAAATAATTTAGTTTCTCTTCAAATATGTAATTTTTCCGAAATTAAGAATATGGGGTTTAGTAGCATGATTTTCAATTTATTGTTGAATAATTTCTTTCTAAGAAATCATCAAATCATTCTTCAGTGAGGTCTACAGGTAAGAAATAAAACTGATTTAAACACATTCTAATCACAGATTTTATCAGAATGGATGCTACTAAATGCAAGCCAATAGTATTTGGTGAAATGAGGTGAAACCATTGATAATTTTGTAATGTCTTCTCTCTTATGTACATGGACAAAATACCATAGCCCAGAGAACCACTAGTCGGAAAGAAATGAGCATCTACACAAAGATCACAGTCTTTGGATCTTCTTGTTTATCCCAACAGATGGGAACAATCTGACTCCATCCAGTTCTTTGAGCCTCACTGTGGCAAACATGATATGATCTTTCAATTTTTGTTAGAACACATACATTTTACTAATCACTTCTTTTGCTTGTCTAATGTGGTGACAGTGCTGTCAAACACATCAGGCAGGAAATGTGTCAATTCAGATAAAAAATTCATGTAAATATTTCCTGATATTTTCCACTCAGTGACATATTTTGTTATTATACTGATTTTCTTTGCAATCTATTTGAGGCCTAAACGACCTGAGCATGTCTAATTGGGTATATACTGTTGGCACATTTCCGTGTGCAGTGAATGTTGTTGCCTCAGGCACGGCTATGTGAGGACAGGGCTGTGAGGAAGCTTGAATGGGGGTTTGAAATATCATATACTCAGTGTTGTCCCTCAGTAAGTGCCCATTCCTGCCCTGCCTTCCACCTGCTGTGCTCTGTGTGCAGCCAGGTTCTGCTCTGCAACATCACCTTTTCTGTAACCATGCTGTAAACTTCCCTCTTTGAGCAGCAGGAACTCCCTGCTGCAGGCAGGTCCCACGGAGAGACTGAGCAGATGTTCTTGAGCACATCGGTCTTGTACCTAGGAGAGCACAGTGTTCTATTAACTTATTTTTCTCCCTTTAAGAAGAGCATTTGGGACTTAGACTGTTTAAAAATTCTGTGAGAGACAGTCAGCACCCTCACAAAACTCTTATTAGAGATGTGATCTCCATAGCAAAGCAGCAAAGCCTGGGGATTCCAGATGTCACTTCCCGGCTTTGCATTCTTGGTTGCTCATGAGGTACCATGTTCCGAGTCAGGGCTTAGATCTTGTCCTTAACAATGTCTCACAGGCTTGCTAAATACCACGTACGATGAGTTTAGCATTGTAAAATCTTCTTGACTTCTCAGAATAATTTGGTGCCTATTAACTTGGGTTAATGCAGGTGATTTACAAGCCAAGAGTGCTGTGGCTCTTTTTCACCTCTGACTATTTTCATTTAAGAGGAAATCAATGATAGCAAATACATGTAACAATTTCTTTGTCACAAGAAGATTGGCATCTTCAGGCATGTTTGACAATGTCCTTGTTACAAAGCCAAGCCCAGTGGTCTTTTCAAACATCAGTTTATCCAACATTTTTGTGGTTTTTTTAATGTTTTTGGACAACATCTTTTTTCAGTTCTGGATACTGCTTTTTTTTTTTTTTTTTTTTCCCAGTCCTCTTTAAATTACAGATTAAAAAAAACCTGTTTCATCTCTACTGCATGTGCTTTGGACAGCTTCTATTATTTCACTATTCAGATCCCAAGGAAAGGTTTAATTCTTTATATTTAATTCTTCTTCATATCGATTAAAAAGGAAGAACAGCTTCTATGTTTATCATAGCCTCTCACCTAAAGCAATAGAGATTGCTAGTAGTAATGTTCATTAAAGTCTTTAAATTTGAATTATGGAATGAGAAATCACTGAACTTACAAAACTATCCATTGTCAATATCAATTAACTAATGAAAAGACTGGACATTTTGTCAAGGAATTTTTTGGGTCTTTATTCAATCCAGTCAGGAATTTTGGCTCACCTGTGAGAAAGCAAAGCTGTAGAGAAAACTCATTAAAAAAATCACTGGTAGAATAAACAGCAGGATTCACCTCCCATGGCCTGGTCAAAAGAATGGGATATACATAGGTTATAAAGAAGTATTGTTGGATTAACATGGACATCTTAGTACTTCTGCACAGGCATATTTGAAAGAAGGTGCGAGGTTCTGACAGCTCAGTTCAGTGTCCTGCATTGAAGAACAGTCTCCAGGCAGCTGGAAATACCACTGATATATTGGCAGCTCAAATACCACCAAAATGTTCTTGTAAAGTAGTATGCATATTTGCAGTACTTAAAATTTTTACAACAGCATCTTTTGAGAGGACTAGATCAAAGACCAACTGGTATCATTGAGCAGACACTCAGAACTATGACTACAACAGAAAGATATTAGGTTAAGTGTTCTGACAAAAGCATGTGTTGCCTGGATTGATTGAAGACAGGATTTGATGTATCTATCAATTAAAATCAGAGTGTGCTGGCACAAAGCCAGTAGATTTCTTTGTACACTTGCACCTCTTTTGCTTTACTTGGATGATAGAACACAAACATCTAGCCTTGGCGTACTGTGACTCAAATATTGACAGGAGTGATAACATTTCTGAAGAAGATATGAGTAAGCAGAACTATTTTTTTTAATATGAACTCTCAGCACAGTGGCCTTTAGACATAACTGTGAGAACACTACAACCATACTTAGAGGAAACTGGGTCTGGGGAAGGACCTCAAAAGCTCCACTCAGCCAGCCTCCTAAAGTTGATGCTGGATTCAACATGGTCTAAATTGTTCCAGGATATTTAATTCATCTCTACTAAATCATCTCTGATGTTAAAGACCTTGCAGGACCTCACCTGCCTTCCCAGGCCCTCTCTCCTACTGTTCTTACACTTAGGAGGTTTTTCTTAGTGTCTAACACCAAACTCTTCTGCTGCAATTTTTTATTTTTTTTTTCCTCCATATTCAAAACTGACTTTACGATAATGCTGGAAGGGAGGTAGCAGAAATAAATTAAGTGATTTGGGGGGTATAAAAAGCACCTTGTGTGGGTGCAGCTTTTTCTGGCAAAGCTGAGTTTTTTCAGTACTGTTTTTGTATTTCTGAGAGACTAGAATGGTCTCTTCCAGATAAACACTGCACAAATTGGCACAGCTGCCCTTGCAAACCATTGCTACAGCAAATCTTATGTAAGTACCCATTCAGGTAGTGTCAAGGCTTTGTAATTTTGCATTCACATGAACATTAATCTGTAATTAACTTGAGAAAAGTTCTTGGCTATTGTCTCATAAGAGGTGAGAGTGGCAGGTCCCTTTTACATAAGTTCTTCCATAGGGACAATGAGCCAGGGTCTCTCTGGAGCATTATTTCAAGTACAAATGTATTAAGATGTTAAATATAGACACAATTATAAAGCTTCCATGACATTCACTGTATCAGGAGGAAGGTATTCTGGACAGACACCCTGATGCAGAAGCAAATTGTACTCACAAATTTCACAAGGATATTTCTCACCAGCTCCAGATCCATCAGGTTTTGGGAGAATTGGAATTCCTCTTCCTGTGAATGCCAGGTTTCCACCTTCAGTTTTGTCTGAAGGGTTTTCTAGACAGGACTGATGATGGGGGTGTGGTTACTTAGCAAAAAGGCCACTTTAACTCCTGACTCTGAAGTTCAGTGGCTGAGAGTCTTCACGTCTGTCCATACCTGCATGTTTTGTGTAATGGCATACAGAGTTTCAGAGCAACTGTTTATATTTCAAGGCAAGATGCTTATATTTCTTATATTCCCTCTGCCCATTACATGTGGGTGGAAACATTCCTACTTCTGTGGGTTTTCAGAAATACTTTTTATCTGGATATCTTTGTGTCCACACAGAGAATAAAGAAATGCAAGGAGATGTCCATTACACTGACACTGAGAATATACATTTCCTCTTCTCACCCTAGTCTAAACTGAATCCATTAAACCATAACGATGGATATGTTCAGCAATTTTTCAGTAGCTGATGAGAGGTGCTTGTGTTTTCTGAGTCCTCATGTTATTGTCTCACCATGTGATGTTTGAATGCTGCACTAGTCCACATTTTCCATCTCTTTTTTTTAAATTCTGGGAAATTTTTCTGAAGATCTTAATGTTAAGAGCTCACAGACCTTGCTTATTCAGCTGGGCAGACCTTTAGTTTGTGGCTGTAATATTTCAGAAAAGATTCATGCACTTGCTTTTGTCTTCTTCCTGGAGCATTTGCTATCACCAGAGCAGAGATCTGGAAACTGAGAACACCACCTGCAACTAAGTCCCTAACAAACTCTATGAAAGACTATTTAAACAAGAATTTTCTGCTTGGAGGCCATGAGAGAGTTCTGTCGATTTGTAGTCTTGTGCTCTTTTTCTTAGTGTTTTGACATATTTTCAGCTGGTATAAATGAGCATTATCAGTGAAAAAGAAAAGCTTCTTTAAATGTCTTGAAAATTTGGCCATTTAGCAATGAAGGTTTTAATCCAAAAAAACCCCAAAACCAACCAAACAAGCTAAACTAAATGAAAACATAACCAGGCATATCAGTTGTGTCCTTCCTGGCTTTGTATCTAATGGGTGTTGAGCTACTACTAAAAGTACTATAGGTTAATTATTTTAGAGTTTGGAGATCTTCTCTTAGTATTATAATATTTTTTGGTAGGTTCAGGCTAGCCTTTCCAGACAACACTGGCATTTAGGATAACCTGTGTTATCCATGACCCTGCTTCAGTGCAGGACAGACTTAAAAAAGATATATCTCAGCTTTAAGGATCTAAAAATAACAGATGGGATCCATCTGCCTGCCATGCACAGGCAGGAAGCAGCCTGCTCCCTTCAGCTTCATGATGTTATCTTCAGCCTCAGGATATCTGACTTCTCCTTAAGACACAAAAATAGTTGTGAAGAAACAAAACCTTGCAAATACCTTGCAGCAATTGTAGATCTTCTGTAACTTATTTCCAGTAGCTTTATTAGGATGAATTTGTGTGTTATCCAGTGCTTGATTTGGTAGCCAGTATTCCCAGTGTGCTTGATAATGGCTTCATGCAGTAGCACATTTGATAAAGTTATTTCTAGTTTATGTTTTATTCTCAGGAAACCAATTCAGTTTCCAGGTTGTTTGTTTTTAACAGGTCTTGATGAAACAGGTGAGGAGTAGCTGAGGCATCAATACACACTGGAGTTGTAGGTGTGTTTTTAGGTTATGTGTTATTGAGTGAATGTTAGGGTAGCACAGCCTGTATAACACCTATTCCAAGCCTTGTGATGAATTCTTTGCTACTGTTATTTGTTCTTGCCTAACAAGTACAACCAGCATGAGCCAGGGTTATTTGCACAGCTGGAGCTATTTCTGGTACCCTTATTCATTGAAAAATAAACTTCTGCTACAATGTCCGTAGAGTTTCTGAAACACTAAATAACTAGTTAAAAACTAGTGAAGGGATGCTGTTTGCATCACTGTAGGGATGCATCACTGTCAAAATGTTCTCCTAGCCTTACCTTGTCATCCTGGTGTTTCCCTCTCTTGTCACCTGCTGATTGTAACTGAAGTGCGACACAGTATCGTTCCATTTCTGAAACATTAAATAAGTGCAATGAGCTGGCTTCTCCACAAGGCATTAATAGAAAAAAAAGATTAAAACTATAAACCCATAAAAAACCCATACCACAAAAAATGTGAAAGCATTTTCATTTTTTATGTTTCATTTTAGTCTTGGAACTGAACCGGGTGATTATTCCCACTTATGGAACTGTGCCAGAGCAGCAAACCCTTCATACTCCTGAATGGGTGAGTACTGTTTAACTGTGACTACCTGTGAAGTTTTCTCTTGTAGGAATGCAATGGTCCAGTAGTTGCTCCAGAAGACTGGCATTCCTTTGCATTTTCATCACATGCAATTCCCCTTTGTGATTACATCTGAGTTGCTGTTATCTCCATTTCCCTAAAGGTACCTGAAGTAATTGACTCGGATCTGAAAGTACAGGCTGTCACAGGCACTGGACTCAATTACAAGTGACCAATATAAACTCACTATAAACTGATATATACACATACACCTCCTCCTTCTATGTAATTCTGTTCACAAATCTCTAGGATATCTGTGTGTGTATACAAGAATAAATAGCTCTAAACACACCTTACATATAAACATACATACCCAAGAAAGCTCCAAGAAAGCTTGGAGACACCAAGAAATTCCTTACTCCAGACTGAACTGACAAGAAAAATCTAGAGATGTCCGTTCCCTTTGTCCAAAGTTCAAGGTTCCCAGCTCACCTAAGATTTTCTGCAGCTAACAGGCTGCTGTCTTTAGCTCAAGAAGCCCTGCCTCAGATCTCACAGGAAACCAATAACCAAAGTAACTGGAAATGAGTTTCCTTCTGGGAGGTGGACACCCTCACCTCCCTTGACCCTGTGTTTTGCAGCAAGCTGTTCATTTGAAGCTGTTTAAACATTTTTGAAGAACTTCCATTTCCCAATTGGTTCCTAGACTTGGATGTTATAAAAACCCTTCTTAAGAGTCTCCTTGTGGTTTATTGATACTTTTTAAACATATTTTTATGAAGTGAAATAGCATCAAAACAGCTGGAATATCATATACCTTGTGGTTAGAGCAGTCTTTTCTGAACAGTCTAGTCTATTTCTACTGAAATCGAAATTTGAGAGTCAAAATCTTTATTTTTGGTTACTCATGTTTACAAGCAATTGTAGTTTCTTCTCAGTTTTAGCAGCATCTCTGCACTGCTCCTTCTGTGTCAAGTCCTTGTTGATCACTGGATATTGCAGTTGGAGGAAACAGAAAGATAAAACTGAGATCTGCTGAACCTCTGCTAAATGAATTAGGGCTAACTGTAGCTAGAAACAGAAACTGAAGAGGAAGCCTAACCTGAAATGGTTGAATAGAAGGGAAGTACTGAAGGGAAATGCCTTTTGTCTAAACTTAGACCATGTGTTCCAACCGGAAGTATTCTGGAAATTTGATTTGATTTTGCGAGTTCTTCTGAGGAGCCAAAACTAAGTAAATTATTGGCTAATAGAAGCAGTCCTGTTCTTCTTATGGTGCTTCTTCTAATCACAGGGTCATATGCTAAGTTTGCCACAAGATCCCTGCCTCATTTGGCACATGATTAGGACAATTATCTCCAAAAAGCCAAAAATCTGTGGGGATATTTTTTGTGGTACTTCAGAAAGCTTTAAATGTGGCAGGAAATTGCAGAGAAGGAATGAAAGGCTCTTACCACTAGAAAAACTGAGCTTGGTCCTGGATATTTGGACAACAATATTTTTGTGCAAAACCTGTAAAGTTGCAGCCACCTTTTCTTTTTCCTGAGTGCCAAGGAGAACATCCATGGCCCTGTCTGCATTTGCAAGAGTGAGGTATGGACCTGGAATTGAGTGTATGGCTCTTTGAAGAGAGAGAATTGCTGAGCTCTCTGGAAAGGTGTCACTGTCCTGCTGTATAAATCTTGACTCCAAATTTAGGAGAAAGTGAACAGATTGTGGCATAAATGTTTAGATGCCTTATGTGATGACCATTAAAATCAGAGTTATACTGTTACTTTCTGTCCTGGGGAATCTTTTAAAATTAAGTTTCACAACATTTGCACATTTCACAACACGGAGATTCTATAAGGAGAATACCAAAGGCATAGTCAGAAGGAAATCCCTGTTTTAAGCATTTGTGCTATTTAGATGAGGTGTAACAAGAAAAGGAAAGAAAAAAGAAAAGAAAAGAAAAGAAAAGAAAAGAAAAGAAAAGAAAAGAAAAGAAAAGAAAAGAAAAGAAAAGAAAAGAAAAGAAAAGAAAAGAAAAGAAAAGAAAAGAAAAGAAAAGAAAAGAAAAGAAAAGAAAAGAAAAGAAAAGAAAAGAAAAGAAATTTTAAAAAACCCTAAAAAAACCCCACAAACAAAAAAAACCCCAGACATTAAATAAAGAAGATAATAAGTAGTATTCCATAACTACTAAGGAGCATAGAAATATGGCATGTGATGCTACAATTTAATCACGTATCTTTAACAACATGTACAAGGAAGACAAAACTGCACAGACAGCATTAGTTCAAACCTTTTCCAGCTCATGTTTCATTTTGCAGCTTATCTGCTTTGTAGGTAGATAATTTGAATTTGCATGTAACAATAAGATTTTTTTGAGAGTAGGTATCTGCAGAGAGAAGGTAACTTCTTCAAACTTTCTATTACTGCTGCCCCTCATACAATTTCTTCTGCAAGAAGGCTTCTGGGAAGTTCAAAAGAGTGAATTTCCCAGCTCTTGCATCCCAGGAAAGATGGGGGTTGCTTAAAACCAGGTTTTCAGTGAGCACTTTCTTAATTTTCTTTAAAAGTAAGGCCATTTGGTCTCTCTAATCAGGAGTGACTGGAATTCCTCTTGCAGCCAGCAGCAGCCTGACACTCAGACAGGAAGTCAAGTGGGTGTTAGGTCCAAAGTTAGCTCAGGGGACAAGTTATCCCAATGCCTGGCTGGGTACCAGCTGCTTTCTGCTGACAGAAATGCATGGCTGTAGTGACACCCCATATTTCCTCTCCTTGTCTTTACTCTCAGTTTATTTCAGTTTGTTTCATTGCTAAAATTCCTTTGCGTGTTGAAGAAATTAAAAACAACAACACCTTCTTCTGATGAAGTGCTTGCTAATATTTGCATTATTGCTATAAAGAGAACTAAAAGAATCCTCTGTTGTTGTTAAAAAACATGAATAATAAAGGAAAATGTTAAAGGCACAGCAGCTTTATGGCCCTCTGGAGACAGACAAACATTATTATGCAATATGCAAATAAACTTACATCTTCCAGTACTATCTTATATATTATATATATATCAATATAATCCAGAAAGAAATGCTTGTGTTGGTCTTAATGTCAGAAAGTTGTCTCTAGTGGTTGCTCAGAACCTAAAGCAATAAAAAAATCTTTCTATATGGCTGTGATAGTCAGAAGAACTTTTAATTTCTGTAACATTTTCTTCAGATGATCTCAGAGTCTTTCATAAATTGTTACGTTTCCTGATACCCTGGTAATATAATTGGGTTTATTTTTATTTACTTGTTTTAAAGTTTCCTGAAGCAGGCAGAGAGACATAACTGTGCTCCTAATTAGGCACTCTGAAATTTTCCCCTTCATAAAACCCACAACTGAAATGCAACCTGCAGATCCCCCATGTGCCTGTCCCTGTGCCCCAGTGGGAGGATTTTTTGCAGGTGCCTGAGAGGCAATGTTACACAGGCTCTGCTCTGCTCTCTTCTTTGCCAGTACTGATTTATTCACTGGCATGCTGCAGGAAGCTATTTTGAAGCATATCTGAAAATTATGTGGTGTTGCAGACAAGTAGTTTATCCCTCCAGTAATGATTACATTTGGCACTATTGACAGTCACACCAAAGGCTCTTGCAGACAAAATAAAGCACTTCTTTCATCTTTCCAGTTAGATAAATCATTCCTGCAAAATCTCTTGTTATTTAAAATAATCCAGCTTACAATACCGTGCTTGTTCAGGGTATAGTAAACAATAAATAGCTGCAATTCCTGTGCACATATTTTTCTTCATGATAGTCTCTGTTCTGCCCATCCTACCATTATCCCCAGTGAATATTTAACTATATCATGCCTGGAGAAGCTTGGAAAAGTGAGGCAGGTTTCTTGGTAGTGTAACCATTTTTCCTCCTTGGAACACGAATGAATTGCTGAAGGAAGCTCTTCTCCTGCATGTTCTCCTTTATCTACTGCAGGCATCGCATGTAGCCATGACTACAGGAGCAGCTCTAAGAGTGAGACACAGCAGCTCGCCTTAGATACCAGCAAGCCTGGTTATATGTCTGGAGGGGCACACCGAAGGCTCCCTCCTGACAAACTCTGAGTCAAGGGGCTGAGGGGACCTTCCATGGTGTGGGCATTTCAAGCCATCACATTTCCCTCAGCCTTGTGTGCTGGGGCAAGCTTATCTCCCTGTCTCACTTGCCGCTTTGCCAAGTGCTGCTGTGTCCCGGGCTCTGGGAGGGCCGATGCTGTTGGCTGGGGGTGGTTTGTGCTGGATTACCAGAGAGCAGGAAACTCAGGGAGTAGAAAGATAAGATGTGTAAGGTGTAAGGGAAGGGGAGTGCATGACAGAGGACTGCTTATGACCAGCACCTTCAGTGTGACTGCGTCAGTGCAGCACTTCCCAGCTCCAGCAGGATTCCACAACCACAACCTGCATGTGCATCTGCTGGCAGTGGAAAAGGCATTTGGTGCTGAGGAGGTGGTGTCTGCATTCCACACATTTCTGGGCTCCTCCAGTCTCCTCCCCTGGAATGGAAAGCCTCTGATGCTCCCCCCTGATCTGACCTGTTCTGCACTGAAACACAGAGGTACACCCACATGGACGTGGCCACCCTGCCTGTAGGCTGGCCCATGTAAGTGTAACCTCAGTGTTACAAGGAACTTTACTCATGGCCAAGTCCTCCTGTCCTTCAGATTCCTTCTGTTAACTGATAGTTCCCTGGTAGGCAAGCAGTTGGTTGTACAGCACTCGGACAGTAATTAATGGCTGCAGATTGTATGCTAAGTATAATTAGTATTTCACATCTTTGTATATATTTCTTTTATTATTACTATTATTAGTGGTGTTAATCAATATTAACTGGCTGTCCATTAGGATATTATTAAAACATTAGAGCGCACAACTGATTGCCTCCATCAGTACTTAAAAACGTGTTTATGCCAAGGCTAAAAAAATTAAATAGTGCATTAAATAGTCCTGTGTTCATTTCTTCCAAAAGGAAGAGGTGTCAATGGGCCTGTTCATCATTTGGGGCTATAATTTGCTACTGATACTTTAAAAAACTGTGTATTGAAATTTCAGCCCCATTAATTTGTCTATGCATGCAAGCTTGTGTGCATTGGTATGATAGTAACATTTGTAAAATTGTCAAATAATATTACTTATTTAAAAAAAACCCTAAATAAATATTGTCTCAAAGGAAATGCTAACTTCAAAGTACACCACATCTTTTTGGTTTCCAGTCCTGTTTTTCCCTGGATAGTTATGTTGAATAATATATGATTTTTCATTATCAGCTATCCAGTAGGGATTACAAAATATACCACACATGTAAGTTAATGTGGCTGTTGGAAACTTGGCTATTACCTTCTCTTTTACATTCTACTTTTTAATTTTAATTGAGAAATATTTAATTTATTTAATATGAGTTACATAACAATCTATTTTTGTGGGTCTTAGTCTTGACCTCTTAAATATTCAGGCTTATTGAGTCAATTCTTTATTATTTTATTGATATATAAAGTGTCTATGGAAAGGCCAACTGAAAAATGCCCTTGTGATTAAAAGCAATGGAGACTGCTTTTTAAGCATTTAAGAAGTTAGCTGCGTAAGTATGAAGTTCTGTGTATCTGGATTCATGCAGTCCAATATTTATTAATCTTTCAGCTGTATTCAATTTATATCTGTATAGTGTATGAAAGAGAGAGATAAAAATGTATGAATACAATAGCAGTTATGCACACATCTGAATAACAACAGTTATGTAAGTAAATTTATCAGTCAAAATGCTGGTTAATAGGAAGATTTTATGTTATAAATAGGTTTTTTTATAACTATTTTATATATAGTTTTTTATATAGTAAATTATTCTTGATAACCCAGTTATCACTGGTTTTTTAAGCTTAAAAAAGACTACATTTAAAGGAAAATTTTTCAGTGAAATTATGCAAACACAAATTATGATCAAATCTTCTTCTATCAAAACTTGATTTGATGTTGGCTTTTTTCCATGCCTTTCTTCACTATCTTGAGGACAGGTCATATCAGAAAAAGTGCTAAAAGCTGCAGTGAAAATAAAGTTAAAGCTGTTACTACTTTTATGCTTTCAAGCACTTGACTTTCACAACTAAACTGTGTCTTTAAACAGAAGTTATTATAATGATGCTTCTCAGATTCCAAAGAGAAAAAAAGCCCAATTAAAAACCCTCATGCTTTATGTAGTGGCAGCCCTTCCCACTGTTATTCCTTACCACAGGATCTGGGCTCTGCATTTCCAGTGTTGGAGCCATCGCTGGGGTCCCAGGCTGGGCTCTGTGCCTGCTGCTCAGGCACCTCCCAGGCTGTCCCAGCGGGGGCTGTTGGATGTTGTTGGTGCCCCTTTCCTCCCAACAGGGAATCTTGTCAACATTAAATCATCATGGTTATGTTTTAAATGAGGTTGGAAATGATACAGAGAGGCTGTGTTTTACACCTGTGACAAGTCCTCAGCAGGAGGGAAGCTTGTCACAGCCAGTTCTGGTTTCTTGATAGGACTATGCCAACTTCATCTCTGAAGAATTCAGAAATTCACACCTGTGACTTGCTTTGGCTGATAGAGATACTCAGTGTCATTGTGGTCTGGTGATGTCATCTGGAAATTGAATGGGTTTTTTTTCCCCTAGAACTTTATTCACAGTATGTTGATTTGGTGACTGCCTAGGTAGTCTCTAAATCCTATCCCAACCTGTGAAACTAACATGCAGAATGTGTGTATACTGGCCATATGTGTATGTGTCAGCAGCTGCTTGCTGTCAGGTTTGTCACAAATCCCAACACACAGGTGGCATTCAAAGAAAACTGTTCTATCCAAGAATCTGCTCAGACTTTTGAACCTCTTTGCAGCAGGTCCTAGCCTTTGCACATGCCACATAAAAAAAAAATTGTGGGTTTGAACTCCCCTGAGTTTATTTAAAATACGGAAATTTTGTCATAATTACTGGGAGACACATCTTGGTCGCCTGTTTTGGTTCAGCCAGTAAACAGTTACAAAATAATCTACAGGGAGAAGTTTTGGGAAAAAAAAAAAAAAAAAAAAAAAAGAGAGAAAATTTGTTTTGGAAAAACTAACACGTGGTTTCTAAAATACTGTGTGGTCCCTGAGACTTGGGTGTTCCTGAATGAAGACTGACATTCTTCTCAGTTCTTCACAGTTGAAGAACAACCGTTTCAGGGTGCACTTCTGATGTTTCTGACACCATAACCACATTTCCATGGCTTTCTTTGGACCAGACATCCTAGAGCTCCAAAACCTGACCTGGAATGTATCACGAGATTTGGTCTGAACCGACAGGGAAATTCCAGGGATGGGACATCTGGGGATCATTGCCATGTCCACAGCAGATGCCAGAGATTATTCTGTGTCATTTTGCCTGACCTGATCCTGGCTTAGCCTACCCACCATGCCCAGTCAGCTGGAGGCCAAAGCTCCTCTGCAGTTCTGTGAGAGTCCTCTGTGTGGGAGCCTTGCCAGCTTTGGAGATGCTCCTGTCCCTAATGCCATGCTGAGTCCCACTTCAGGCTTTTGGTATCTGTCAGCTTCAGCGGCACTGCCTCCATTTACAGCATGGATGGATTTGGCCAAGTACCTGAGAAGCTGGCACACATTACATGGCGTAATTCGGATAACATTTCAGCTGTACCTGAAAGGAGGGGGGGGGGGGGGGGGTTGATAATGTGTGATATTGCCCTCAGAGTACTCTAAGAAACTACAAAATCATTATGCAATCATTCAGGTTTCCCTGTCATCAACATGTCCGTATCATTTCATGCATGAAATAGCACATTAAGATGTTATTAGTGGATATGACAATCTGTCCTACTTTCCTCCAGGGACTGGATAATGGCTTATGGATATATTAAAACTTTTGATTTTGGCATCTGTTATAACATGATGGATGTGTGGCACACAACAATGTGTTTTTTCTTGCTGAGTTGTTGCAGATAAAATAAATCCACATAATATACATCTGTTTGGAGATCTCATCTCTGCTCTGACCATGTTCTTTGTTCTCTTGAAAGTGGTGGGTTTAAGTACAAGCATTCATGAATCTACTGTGCTTTTTTTGTTTTGTTTTGTTTTTTTAGCAATTGCAGAGATGCTTAAAATTCTCCAGGTAAGAGAACAGATGGGAATGCACTAATTCTGAGACTCCCATCAGGCAACAGCAATCTTGTAGACAAACTATCTAATGAAATGTCCATGATAGTGTACAAATTACTAGACAAATGCATTATTTGGTACTGGTGTTGCATCCCAGTGCTTCTCTCATTATGAAAAGCTAATGTACCATTTTTAAAGAAAAAAGTTAGGTCAAACTTCTGTTGATTTGATGTCATACAGAGACCTAACAAATTCCTCTGGATAATTTTTTTTTCTTCATTCTACTCTGTGCAACTTTGTCATTTTGGGCTTCCTGTTATACAAGGCTGATATATGTTGAATTTCTATTTTCAATGAAATACTGTGTGAAGGGAAGCAAGTAAGTAACTAGCAAGGAAGGATCTTCATACTAACGCATGCCACCTGCCTTTCAGGTGGATTTTGATGATAAGACTGACTCCTTGTTCTTCAAAGATGGGCAGCGAAGAATTGACTTTGTTTTGGTGTATGAAGATGAAAGTAAAAAAATGACTCATAAGAGGAGTGATCGTAAAAATCAAAAGGTAAGTTATTTTTCCTATATTGGGTGTTAGAGCTGAAAGGCAGAAAGGGGGCAGAAAGGACAGTGCCCTCACCCAAAACAGCAATTGCTTTGCCTTATCCTCAGAGTACTCCTGGGGGCTGGGAGACTGAAGCCCATCAAACTGAGCAGGGAACAGGGTTCAAGCCATAGATTGCTGAGTAAATGGGCAGAGCACTGCACATTGTGTCTGTCAGTGTGTGCTTGGTGACCTCAGAGCATCCTCCTGGGAGGCCACCCTTCAGAAGATGTGAGCAGGAAAATGCCAGTGTCAGGTTAGAGACCAAGATCTTCACACTGGCACAATTTTCTGTACCTACAGTGACCTTTTTGTGGAGAGAATCAATTAGGCCCCTAATGGACTTTGGTAATAAAATTAGAATATTCCTAGAAACCCAAAGGAGGCAGCTGACCAGTTGCTCCAGATCACAGTTATGAACACAGCTGCTGACATTCTGCTGACTTCTGACAACATAGCTAAGTTGCTTAAGGGAAATAATTGTACATCTGCCACCAGAATTTCTCCCTGTACAATTCTTTCCCTTTGAACTTCAGCAGCTTTGCCCTTCCTAAGTTTCTGACTCAAGCCAGTGACTTGATTATTCTTAAATCATTTTATCAGTTGCATCAGAGCACTACATTCATTTTGGCTCACAGAGTCACAAAAATGAGCTCAGTCATGCCACTGAACTGTCTGAGAAATAAGCATCCATGAGATTTTTCCCTTGGCATCTGCACTCCCCCACCCACCCACATCCTCCTCCGATTTAGTAATAATCCATGTTCCAGCAGCCGGGACATGGTAGAGACAGGCAGGGACGAAGATATCACTGAAAGCAGCTCATACACAAATAATAATTTGCAGTTAGGAAATAGAAGAGTAGGAGTAAAAAAGCCTGTAGCTAAGTTGGTGATACTCATTACACAGTGTTGTTGTTGGCATTAACAGGACAGCCATAAGGAATGTCATTAGTAGGGTCTGAGGGAGTCCTGCCGTGGGTGGATGTTGTATTACACATGATCACAGGATCAGCAATATAAATTAATTGAAAGAGGTAATTAGACAAAAAATATGCCCCTTTGGAAAGAATTGTTTTTATCAATTAGCATTTTACATTTATGTTTGTAATACTTGGCCATTGCCCAAATATATTAAAAATATAATGAGCATATTTTCTAAGTAGTGATGGAAAATAAATGTGAGCAGTGGAGTAGTATTTTCAGCGCAGCATTAATGTTAAGGCATTAGCCAGAATGAAACCATTTATAATTAGACCAGGACATTGTGGGTAGGTGTTTGCATAAAAACTTTACTTTCAAAGGTGTTAGTTTCACAAAGATCTGCAGCCACCTTGACTCCATGGTGTGCTGAGGAAGAGGAAGCAATCTACCTACACACAACAAATGCGAGGACAAGACCATATCAGAGAAATGACCAGATAAGGGGAAGACTGAGCAGCTGGGGAGCAGTTCTGTGGAAGAGGCCCTGGTGGTTTTTGTGGAGAGAAGCTGAACAAGAGCCAGGTGTGCAGCGTGACAGCAGAGTGGCCAACAAAGCCTGTATGGACAGAAGTACAGCCAGGAGAGTGACACACAAGGCTAGAGTGACAAGGATGTGTCAGAAGGAAGCTAAAACCAGTATTTCCACAGCTAAGTAGTAGCTGAAGCAACAGGGGGACTGTACACATTTACCTTATATCTGAGATTGAAATTAAGATGACATGGTGCAGCTTTACATCCTTAGAATTCCAGGAAGGAAATTAACATTTTGGCCTACTGCAATTCCCAGAACACTGTGTGCTTGGTGCTGCCCAAGATACACTCAGATTTCATCCATGTTGGCATAAAAGCTACTTGATAGCTTTACTGACTTTACAGTGTCGTTCAACAGTGTCTTTACTGACACTGTTGTATATTTGGCTGTAATTTTTCTGAGGCAAATGACTTCTACCCTTGTGATGAAATACAACCAAAATAAGGAACATTGCCATTTAGAATCAGTTTTAAATACTGTATACATCACTGTCTGATCAATGATGAACTGAAAATGCCAAATTTTATAAGTAGTATCTTGTGTAATTCAGGGTGCTTTAACCATTAATAGGTTCCTTGCCCATGCTACTCTTTCTTTGACTTCCCTGACTGTTTTATAAAGCTATTATCCAGAGCCTTATTGTGTACAGATTTTGGAAACTCCAGCTTACTAAAAAATAGGAGATTCAGTGATGTCTGTTCCCATAAGGAGACATCCTCATGTCACTGGAGTCAGGAGCAAGTTTTCCACTGGTTGTGTGCAATGTTACATGTCTGTGAAATCTAGAGATTTTGGGAAAAATTCTGTCTGACACACACAGCACCCCACCCAATTGCATGATGTGGAAGTCACTTCAGAATTCAAACTGTGGACATCTGTAGATTTCTCAAGTGAAATGTTTCATGTGCTGCTGTGGGTATTTTTTTTATGACACTGAAAGTGGAGGAGTCCCCAAATTCTTAGTGAATTTAGACAGAAGCATTTGAAAATCAGGGCACAACCTAGGTATCCAATTTACTGGATTCAGAGAAACAGGGCACAGATCCTCGTGTTCTTCTGCAGCAAGAGAAGACTCAGATCCTGGGATTATCATTGTATTGGATTTGAATGGCTTTCTGTTCTTTTTCCAAAGAATTGGATAAATGTAACTGAATGGTCTACATTAGTTTATAGTAATAAGCAATATTCTTGGGAAAATATCTCAGAGGACAGCAGGAAATAAAACATGGGTGTAATTTGATAGAAGGAATAAAAATAAGGGATTCTCAAGCTCTTGGAGATCCACAGGGCTTCTCTTATTTTCATCTGTTTCTGAAATCTGGTTTGGGGGAGACAGAGTCAAATTAATGAAATGACACCTCATGGAACTTTCTAACATAATTTATAGATCCAAATGCTAGTAAGTAAGTGTCAAATAAGCAGCTCAATTCAATCTCTGAACTTAAGTTGGTATACAATTAATTTTGTGAGCACTAGCGAAAAGGAGACTGCCAGGAGAAGATTCCAGAAACTGTACCTTGCAAGCAATTGAAATTCTTGCTCAAAGCATATAATTTTAACCTACAATTTATGTACCCTATTTGTCAGGAGAGCTTACCATCAAATATGGCCAGTCTTTTCAGGAATGCTCCCAAACACAATTTCATCTGTTGGGGTCCTCAAGGAGCTCACTCTGTAAAGTCAACAGGCAAGAAAAGCAAATTCAAAAGAAATCAATGCAGAATGTCATTTTAGTCCATCTATTTCCCCCCAACAGAAATAAACAGAAAGATTGTCAGTAATTTAAATTGGAATGTGAGAAAAACCTTCATTTCCAGCTGTGAAGGAATCTGTGCTTCTCAAAAATTGACAGATTTTGTTTTTTTTAAATTGAATTAAATTATCACTCTTGGAGAATATTACACACATCTTGTTGGGGTTTTTTAAGTACAGCGTTACTGCGAACTTCAGCAGAGCTGGAGAATTTTGTTTTCATAAGCAAACAATGAGCAGTTCCTGCCTCTATATTTGTTCAGATAACCAGCAACAATAAAACCACAAAAAGAAAAAAACATGACCAAAAATAAACTTGAGTAATTTTTCAGGCACAAATTATACTCATCCCACTGCTTAGCATGTGTCATACCTGCAGTGAGAGAGCAGCACTTGGGATTACAGGTAAAAGGGTATTTCTGTGCCATTTTATGGAGTGATTTGAGGCAGTAGAGAATGACAGGCTCTGCATGCCTGTGGTGTGCTCAGCCAACCTACTCAGGTACTCTGATAACAAGTATGAAGGGACTATGGGCGCTGGGAGGAGGGCAGCCACACCTGCCTTCATCTCAGCTGGATGGTTCAGTTTTGAAGCAGAAACTCACTGAAATAAAAACTCTGTTCCTGAGGCAACCACAAACCCAAATTCTACTACTTTGGAAGGAAGGATGACAGAAGAGTATGAAGACAGATAGAAGGAGGGAGTTTCTTTGCAATTACTACTTATATTTGTAGGACAGAAATGAGTCTTTCCAAGCAGGGTGACTAAAAGCTGTTGTTGAGGGCAGGGCTAGACTGCAATATTACCTGTTCTGGGTGGTCACAGATCAGGTTTCAGAAAACCATGAAGCTGGCTTAAAATCAAAGGGTATATCAGAAAATATGTATTTGGAGTTCTTTGGGTTTGCATTTTTGGGGGCTTATCCTCTATAGCATGTTGTGCTTCACATTTTTATGATTGTCTTCAAACATAAGGGAAAGAAGCTTACAGAGCAGAGCTTCTCAATCAATTGATTTTCTGATGCTGACAGCTGGGACTTGGAGGATAGCTTCCAAATACCATCAAAGGAGCTGTGAGGCAGCTAATATTGGTACAATGATCCTCTTCACTCCCTTCAGCTGATTTTCATTGGGGAGGATTTTGGCCCCATGTTCTTTCTCTTATTGACTGTGATTTATCTGTTGCCTGTCAGGTAAGGCAGAGGAGGCTGTTCAAGCTCTCTTTTCTTGTTAAGATTTTTCCCCTGAACCCACATGGATATTGTGGTAGGAAACTTTTCTCTTTGCGCAAAAGAAACTTAGCAAAGATGTGAGTTTGTGTTCTTCTGTCACTGTAATCAAAGCAAGTGTTCCCTACCATTTTCAACACACAGGGGGAAAAGTGCTACTGGTCTGCTACCAATTTCTAGACCCACAATCCTGTTAATCTCCTCAGCTTGGCAAGAGAATCACCAGAAATTGAAAGCACCGTGGTGAAAAAGCAGCTCGCAAAACCTGATCCTTCCATGTGCCTGTAATATTTGGCATTTACTTACATTCTGCTTTCATTTTCACAAGACTGTGTATGATTATGCATCCTGTGATGTCTTACTCTGCTGAATAGCCATTCAGTCATCAAAACCTATGTCAGGTTTAGATCAGCAGCATTACCATGATTACTTTATTATTGCAACTTAGCCTTGCAGGTAGCTGAGCAAAAAGCCAGATACTAAAATAAACTTTGGATGATCTTCACCTTCCAGCCTAATAAACTATTATATCTATATACTGTATTCCCCAGTCAATGCAAAACCACTATAGACTCCTCTGGGTAAAGGTCTACCTCCTCCATAGATCATTATACCCATAATTCAATCATTTATATAAAATACCAAATCCCCTAATTAGCAAAGCCTCCCAGAGGCTTTGTTTCTCACTACTTGAATCCATGCATTATTAGAAATCTTAATATTGTCAACATTCCTCTAAGATTCTGAGGGCAAAATTAATTTTGGAACTCCTTGCTATAATAAATTATTAAAGGGATCTGATTAAAAGATTTAAAAAAATAGTATTAGACTTCTATAAATGAGAATTGCTCTGCATCTATTTTTATGCTATTTAGAAAGAAAATGAAACAGGTATTTAGCCCCTTGCCTGTTTTATTTGGTGGAACAAAGGAGAACTTGGGTTGAAATATTTTCATGATTGAGTAGTATTCATTTTACAAACAGCCACGTGCATATGGAAGAAGCAAAGAGGTGGGATGAAATGGCAGAAGAGTTACTACTGGAGTGACAAACTCCTGCGTGTTGTGTACTACATATTTTAATAAACTGGTAAGAGAGTTGAGTTTTGATAAAACAAAAATTGCAGAGGAAATCATTATATAGTTTACTTAGAAGCCAAGGTGGCTGAAAATCTTTAGCTTTAAAGGAGACTGGAAAACTCTTATTATCTATGAATTATTGAAAATCCAAGAAAATATATTACTGCAAGAAAAACACTCATTCATATTTGTGATTTTTAGTTAAAGCTGTCAGTACAACAAAGATAATTAGATGTACACATCAGAAATGTCTATATTACACACAGACATATGTATACAAGGAAAAAACATAAACAGCATTATACTGTCACCAATAGCCAAGTGAATTAATGAGACATGGAGAGATCCCTCCATGGAGAGTTCTATCAGTCTGGGTTTGTGGTTTAATCCTGAGAAAAGCATGGAATAAGGAGAAAAGTGATAAATATTGGCGAGAGAAAAAAAATGAGATTGAAATATTTGGCTCTTCTTGTGCCTAGCTTGAATAGAAGGTGATATTCAGTGGACTAAGAAAGCAGAAAACCCAAACCAGAAAATACAAGAATGCAAGAAAAATACTTGTTCACAAAATAAGAAATGAGTCCATTGAGATCATTGCCACTTGCAGCTGCTGCAGAGAACTAGCAAACTATAAATGGGGTGCTCATATTGTTATTCAGTTCCATAATTATTAATTTCAAGAGTTGCTATAGTTTTGGAAAAATAGCATTTTCTTGTTTGGGAACTTACAATATTCAAGAACTGGATGAAACTTATTTGGGTATATAACTGACCTGTTCCTGTGGAACTTCTGAAGATTTTTAGCCTTCTGCTGAAGCATCTTTTTGCCATCTAGAGTGAGTAAGCCTTGAGTCTAGCCCTGAGGATCACTTTCTACATACCTGTCAAAGTTCCTAAGACTTTATCTAGAGGGTCATTCATTGACTCTGGTCCTTCACAGTAGCAACAGGTCTGGATCCTGCGCGCAGATCTTAAGGCAGCTAAAATTGCTATAGAGAACCATGTCACAAAAATCACTGGGTCCTTCTTTAAGTTCCTGAACTGGGAGATGCCAGATCCTTTAAGCACATGTTAATCAACAAAGAAATTGTCCGGTGGCATGAGAGGAATCTGGGAGTAAGTAGTATCCCCTGAGTCACTCCGGGAACCTTGCTGCAGCCCTAGTCTAACCTGGTAGAGGAATAAAGCTCTCAGTCCCCAGCACATTTAAGTCATCATCTTCTAGCAAACTGCTCACTTAAGGGCAGTCCCAGCTGCCTACAGGTGCCCCCCATTACCCATTCTGATATTTAGACATGCAGTTTGTAGCTCAGGGAGAGTGGGCTACCCTTGACTCACATAAACAAATAAATCATTGAGGAGCTTCCCAGTTGGTGCAGATAGCTTTTAAATTTGATTGCTACACACAAAGTTTCAAAATTCCTTATAAATCCCTTACGGAGTTTTATGTTTTGAATTTGAGGGGAAAGGGGAAGTTTCTGTGTTTCTTGGGAGGAGGTCATCGGTATGGAGAAGCAGATTGGAGACTGGAAAGATGTTTCAGGTTTTTTGTAACTCACCGTCTGCCAAGTGCTGCTAACTATGAAATAAAATTTAAATTAGCCACAAATTTGTTCTTTACTGGGGAAAACTTGTTGTGTCCTTTTGGGGACATTAAATGCTCCTGGAACAGTGCCACTAACTCTCCAAGTGCTACAGCTCTCAGTTTCTTCCTATAGGGATGTAATCCATGAGCTAAAATATATTGGGATACTACAGTTTGAACTGCTGTGTGAACTCATATTATTACTGTGAAGGAAACATAAAGTTACGGGATTCTTGAAGGAAAGTGAGATGAAAAGCACTTGAGATGAAATCTTTCTAAAGGAAGATTAATATAGTTCACTTAGTGACTAAAGGTGAAAGAGATCAAAATTTCAGGGGTAGATTTCAAAATTTTTGAAATCTGAGTCACACGTATACCTCAGTAATGTATCAGAAACTGCGAGGATAAATTCTCCACAGTTGCATTTAAAGCAATATTGCATATCACACAAAAAAGCTGATCAGGATTAATTAGTAGGTAGGACTGTACATATCACCACAGTAGCTATCAAGTGTGCTACAGAGATAACATAATGATGGTTTTGGGAGGAAATTCCATTTTTCTGTGCATACATATTTGTGGAATTTGGAACAGATGTTTTACGGTGTTCAATATCTTTTAACAGAGGAAGAGACAAGTATATGAATCCAACCTGATAAACAATGGCTTGCAACTAGAAGCGACGAGGTCGGTGAGTGCTATTCTCTGTGAATGGCTGTTCTGAGAGCAGAGCTGCCCCTATGGGACTAAGGAAACTGAATATATGAATTCACTGTAAGATTTCTCTCCCCTCAATTAAAAAAAAGGCCCACCTTTTCTTCTCTTAGCAGTGTCTTTGTGATCTGATGCAAAATCTTTTTGAACTTTTATGTCTGCTCCTTCCTCTGCAAAATAAAAGATGGGAAGCTGGGAGATTACATAGATCATGTTTGCTCAGAGCTCGGGAGATAAAAATTACTCTCTGTACCCTGCAGAGAGGCACTTCCCATAGTCTGGCTGTGTAGCACAGGTGGGAAGCCAGTATGTGTGTGGGACAGAACCTGCCAGAAGAGCAGTGCAAATGATCCTGCTTCTCTCAAGGCCTGGCCCCATGCAAGCGGATCTATCGTGCTTTGTATATTTTGGGCTGCGGTGTCGCCTGCAGGCAGTTCAAGAGCACTGTGGTAATGCACACCAGCTGCCAGAGCTGCTATCTCTGGCAGGGAGGGTTAGAGCCCCTCCAAATCCCTCCTCTTTCTTCCTACCCTGCAGGGTTGCAGTGCTCTATCTGTGTCTCCCTCTCCAGGACTGTCTATTCCAGTCTAAATTTGTTGTTGTTTGGTAATCTGTAGTGAGCTCCAGAAATGGTCGCTTTGCCCCCTCCTCCCAAATTAGACTCAGAATCTATGGCACCACAGTATTTATATGTCTGCAATGGGGGCTCCTGCTGCACGTCCAAGAATGCATTCTGGTTCTTCACATTCATAAGAAAGTAAATTGCTGTCTGGAAGGCTGCTGCAGACCAGGTGCTATACTTACATATTGCAGTCTTCAATAGTTCTGCTGTGATTATGACTGAAAAACATTTGAAACTGGACATTTCCCCAGGCTAGATCAGATACCTGAGCAGTGTTCCTGAGCCAAAGAGCTACATAAGGGAATTTCATGTGGCTGACACTCACTAATGCAGGACAGCAGTAGGTCTACAGGCCATGTGTAGACAGGAGGCAGGAGTGGCTCTCAGGGTTCCCACTGCATACTGCTGCTGGTTTGGGCATTCCACTGAGAAAAAATGTGCCCCATGCTGTCTTTTTCAGCAGTTTCATCTAATTTCCCTTTTCCTCTCCCCATCCTCTCTAGGAAGTTTGGAATTCTTGTTGCCCAGGAGCCCCTTGAGTGCCTAGCCTGCTGCCATCACCTAGGGCTGTAAATGAGCTGCTGAGGAGTCACTGGCAGCTCCAGAATCATGCCTGCCCTGTCAAACTACAAGTAAAAAGAGTCCTAATGACCCCATAGGAGGAAAGTGTCACACTTAAATTATTTTATAAAATACTTTGCTTAGATGTGAACGTTAAGTATTAAGGGCACATTTAACAGTGTTTTTTTATATATCTTTCTGTGCCTTCATCTGCCTGAGTGTTTCCTCATGTCAGCATTTTTACAGCAGCCAATGATATATTCGCTGGGATGGACAATGAATGCAACTTTGAGCGACTCATCTATGAGCTGTAAAGAGAAAGAAAAATTTAGATAGTTCAAAAAATTGTTAAAATGAGAAGTTCTTTCCTTACATACTAATTTTCAATCTTCTTTCATCTCAGGTTTTAGATGAGAAACTTATTTTTGTGAAAGTGCATGCACCTTGGGAAGTGCTGTGCACATATGCCGAGGTTATGCACATCAAACTGCCTCTGCAACACAATGACCTGAAAACCCAAGACTCAGCTTTCAACTGGTTCAGTAGGTTCTTCAGGGTGGATGAAAATATCATCAAACCTGAGCAAGAGTTTTTCACTGCCCCTTTTCAAATGGAGTATTTGTCCAGCTTCTATATCCAAGACAAAGACACTTTTTTCAATCCTGCAACCAGAAGCCGAATTGTAAGTGTATGGAGTATTTCTAGAATTTACTCTTAAAAAGAAACTATTCCTTTTACCAAATCAGTGTGGTTGCCTTCACTAAAACATCCTAAAAAATTAAAAACATTTGGGATGCAATTGTCCTGCGTAATTTATGAAATAACCTGGGCAATCCGGAAGGAAAACTTTACTTGCATTTGTCCTATTTTTCTTCCACCTGAATTTAAAGGAGGGATTTGAATGGCTTGTATACCCCAATACAAGTTATACAATTAACTCTGTCTACATTTTTCTATTTACTAGGAAAGTCTACTTACTCTTTCCTAACTTGGTGGTATGCTGAGACAGATATAGCTGTATATGATTTCTTTCAGGTTGCAAGGACACAAAAATATTTCTTTTAAATTTCAGGTTCATTTTATCCTGTCCCGTGTGGAATACGCAACAAAAAATAATGTGAAAAAGTTTGGCATTAACAAATTACTGGACACTGGAATCTACAAAGCAGCATTTCCTCTCCATGATGTAAGTCTGGTGCTTGTAACTAAAATACACTTTAATATAGAGGTCTGAACTATATCTAGATATATATGTATATCCTCGAGATATATCAAAGGATACAAGCACTATTCCTCAACTCTTATTATATCCACATAGAGGAATAGGATGTGGTTTCGCTAAAGAGATTTTTCTTCCAAAACACTGTTGGTTAAAAATGTTTCTATAAATGAAAAACAATATATTTCACTTGAGAGTTCTTAAACTTGTATTCTCTGGGAGATGTATTTCAGTAAAATACCTGGACTGAGATATAGTTCCCATGACACACTGCCTTATCAGTCCTAAATTAATGTTTCATTAGTATGCAATATTCCAATATTAAAATTCTTATCAACTTGTTGATATCAAATTGTTGATAGGGATTTAGACTACAACTCTCATTTTAGGATGTGTGAAAGTTTTCCATATTGAGAATAGCCCCTTGGTTCCCAAACATCGCAACATACATGCATGAGACTCAGGTTTCCACAGGAAGACTCTGCCCAGCCAGTCCAGTGCCTCACAGGTGTCAGAATCTTGAAGAGAAAAGCTTCACTGGTTTCAATTTCACCTTGCAATAATAACAAATCCAGCTTTTGCAGCTACACTTCTGAAGCTTTTCAAATTATATCATTTGAATAAGAAAGTTAATATTGAAAATTGTTTTGTATACCAAGACTAGCAATAGCACAAAAAAAAAAAAATCAAGGAGAAAAAAATCAGATTTCAGAATATTTGACAAAGAAAAAACTCCACATGAGGTTGTGAATGCAAAATGAGCAAAGACTGAGGGCCAATTTTCTGTATTCTCTCTATTGCATAACCACAACATCCCAGCTTGTCCACCTCAGAGCCACCATTCTGTGTCCAAGGTGTGTTCTGTCAAGAAGACATTGGGAACATGGGAGGTCAGGAATGATAACTGCTTCAGCTGCATGGACTTGGTTTAAAATATTTAGGAGGCCCCTAAGGTTTTCAAAGACACTTTTAAGGCAGAATCAAGACACTTGTTGTAAGTAATCAAAGCTTTACAGAATGGAATTCATATAATTTTTGACTAGCCATTTTAAAGTTTTCCTTTTAAAGATTTAAAACTTGCCTTGCAGGCTATTTTGATCATGGCTTGGGGAATTTTGACTCAGTACGACTAGTAATTAATGACTGCTTTTTTATACAGTTGAAATGATACATCACAGCTATGCTGAAAATGAAAAGCAGCAGATAGATTTCTACAAGCATCACTCATCTTGTTGCATCACAGATATAGAATGGAAAAATGTCTCAAATAAAACAGGTTTTATTAAAATAGCTTTTAAAATAGCCTACAAAGAAATACAAGGATTATCTCCATGTGAACTCTCTTTTAAATTTAAAACAGAGACTAGAGGCCCTGGATTTTTCCCTCAGTCTTTCCAGCCTATATTCTAGTACAGTATTATTTTGAAGCAAAGCATGTGTAGGATGTTAAAGTTACTTAAAATCCATTTTAATTCAGTCCTGTTCTCTAATTAGAATGGATCCTTTTTTATTTTATATTCCTAAGTGCCAAGATGTTGACATGTGCTTAGATTAAGCTCATGATGAGTCTCTGTTATTTTCAGCTCACATATGTACAGCGTTTACTTTAGCATTCAGTGCCTCTCTGACAACCTTCTATCCTGAATCCTGGTGTGCTCTCAGAGCTGCTGCTCCTTTTCCTGGTTTGCAGTAAGGCTGTCTAAAAGGCTACTCCAGACTCTAGCTTCATGGTATAGAAATCACCTGCAGAGATGAGAGATGAGCTGCCCTGGTTAGATTTTAGGGGTATCTTCTCATGCTCGTCCTGTTTTGCAGTCAAGTTTTAGGCACCTGTCAACTGATCCCAACTGCCCGAGTGAACGATATCTCCTCTACAGAGAATGGGCTCATCCTAAAAACATTTTCAAACTGCAACCCCTGGATTTCATCAGGTTGGTGTAACTGGCACTGGACTAATGCAGGGAGAATGAGAAATCTACATAATAGGTCTGATTTTGGGGAAATCAAAGAGACACGGGTCAGTTTTGAGAGAAGATACATACACACAGATCAGCCCATGCACAGGAGTATAATTTGAGATTGGTTACATGGTGAGCTGGTTTATGAAAAGGCAACCACTTAAAATTTTCTTTGTGAAGTATGATCTTTTCTCTTTTTCCTTTCCCCCCCCCATTTCTATCCTTTTACAAAAGCATGCAATACTACTGCAATCCCAAAGTTGAAACCAGAGAACTATTAATATATGGGCTGGCATAAAATGTGTGAAATGAAGAACCATTTGAGACAGAAATTCAAATTTACTTGTGTTTTAACCAAAAAAATAAACAACCCACCTTTCTCCTCCACAGGAAATACTATGGAGAGAAAATTGGCATCTACTTTGCTTGGCTGGGCTTTTACACAAATATGCTGACTGTGGCTGCAGTTGTAGGAGTTGGATGTTTTCTGTATGGATTCCTGACAAAGGACAACTGCACATGGAGGTACCTGATCATGCCTTGTTTAATATCTCGTGAAATTTTTATCAGCCGTCTACACAGGGAGACAGAACAGGGTTTGCAAGACACTGCTTAATGAAGGAGGCAAAATTAAAGGGCCTGAGAGCAGCTGCCATGGTGGATTTGAAAGCAAAGGCATAAAATATTAGATAAATAATGGATATCCATGGACCATTAAAGTGATAGACATCCAAGAGTTTACTATTTCATAATTTTATTTATATTTTGCATGAGGTTCACCATACCTAGTGTAGAAACACAAAGAAAAAGGTGACAATCAGAAGTCAGTACAAATTGCCATAAGACATAATTTTCACTGTGGTAATCCTTAAACTAGATACCCAAAGATGTTAAAAATTTCCTTCCTCTAATTTGGGAAAATATAGGAAGAGCAACAGCACAGGGGCCTTCAGCTTCTTAGCATACATTGGAAGGGCAGGTATAGCCATGACACAGATTTTTTCATCAGAACACAACAAAATTCAGTCATGGACAAATGACCCAGGGGAAAAAAAAAAATGATGGTATTGTGCCCAAGGACCTTTAGGCCATCCATTTGTACATCCCCTCGTGGACGGGTGTTCACAGGCCATGCTGAAGGGCTATTCCACAGCTCCACTCCTGTGCCAAATTTATACCCATTTACCTTTTTGCCAGTATTATGATTTAGTTAAGCAGCTCAGCTCTGTCCCTGGTGTTTACCCCCCGATCTGCATGTAGAAGGTAATTACGTTACCTTTCAGCCTCCACCATGCCAGGTTAGTGTGTATGAGACAGCAGCTCCTTTGCCGTCTCTGAGACAGGTCTGCAAACCCATGAATCACTGTGGCAGCTCCCCTCTGCACAATTTCCAGTCTGATCCTGTTTAGAAGACCACAGGGACGAGGTAGTCCTTTGGGGCCTGCAGCTATTCCTTGTTCTGCTAGGCAGCGCTTCCTTCTCCCGTCAGACTTGGTATGACAGCACGTGTGAGCACACAACTCTGGTTTCCTTCTGAAGACTGCAAGATCTTTTAAGAGCTGATTTATTTTTAGTGTGGGTAGTTTTGAGAATTACCACCACGTACAAGGGCTGGAAATTGTTTTCCTCATGTGTCATCCATTTTTGAGATGAGGACTATGAATGGAAATGGGGATCTGTTGGCAGGGCAATGGTTGGGGGTGGAATTCTTGAGTGCGGATCACTGGTAAATTATTAATTAATTCCCTGAGATTATTGCACTGTCTTCATGTGTGAAAAAGGACTAAAGAATTTAGTGTTGGTGAGTGACTGACTAGTTTTGTTTTTAGCCAAGAAGTATGTGACCCCAACATAGGAGGTAAAATCATAATGTGCCCTCAGTGTGATAAAGTATGTACCTACTGGAACCTCACCATCACTTGTGAATCATCCAAGGTAACTACATTTACAGCTTGTAGACACACCTTTGAGCTTCAGTTGCACTTTCTCTGCAAGTACATATAAAAAATGTTGGTCCTCCATTAACGTCCTGCAGAACTGCTAAAAATGTGCAAATTGCTGTTCCTTTTGATACAGCAACTCAACTTCAAAAAGTTAAAGCAACATTTATTGCTCCAATTTGACCTAAGATGAAAAATGAATTTTTTTTTTTAATTTCACATAGCTGCTGATAGTTTATATGAGAAAAAAATGTTATTTTAATTGAAAATTGGTTTCATTTGGGGGTACTTCTACTTGAGGGAAGGGAGGATTCAGTTAAAGCCTTGATTCAGTAGCTTTCAATCAATTTTTCTAAGGAAACATTTAAAGCCTGTTTTGACATTTCTAATTTCTGCCTCCTCCCTGCGTGAAGAAGTTATCTGGATCTATGCCTTGAATTTGATCCATGTTGCCAAGGAGAAGATGGGTACAAGGAGAGGCTGGTGTTTGCTATGACAGAAGCTGTGGCACAGCCGTGTCCTGTTGCCTGCTCTTTATTCCTGTCAAAAGGAACCTCATTTTCTTTCCCCATTACATTTTCTCACTAGGCTAATGTTAGCCTTTCATCATTCCCCTCCGTAGATTCAGTCCCAAAACTGCGATTTTTCAGCTATTCATCAAAAATATTTTGCCCAGCTTTAATGTGTTGCATCAGCACACGTACATGGTAAAAGAAATAAGAATGCTGGGAAAAGGCTATGATGGAAAAAAAAAAGGAAGATAGTGACCACAGAGGTATTTCATCAGAGTGTGGTTTTACTAACTAACTCACTTGTTATCCTGCTTATGAGAACCAGATGTGTCCATGGCCTTAGTGGCTGTACTAAAGATCCATAATTCTATACTGAGCTCCCAGACCAGAAGCACTGTTTTTCCTCTTAGTGTGCAACAGATGGAAGGAAGTTTGATAGCACACCATTTTACTATCCCTCATAACCCATATATGGCTTTTATTTTTAATTCTGAACTTTGCATTTGACTTCCTTGATTTCCTGGAGAGTGGTGTGAATGGACAGAAATTGAGGAAAGCTATCCACAAGGGTTGTTTATGAAACTACATAAAAACTGAAAATCAACATTTTCAGTAAGCAGCTTCTGGGTTCTGTTCTGAGTTGGTGTAGAAGAATAAAAATGGTCAGTTATATTTTAAGACTTTTTTTCTTTTCCACTTTTCCAGAAACTCTGTATATTTGATAGCTTTGGAACACTGGTGTTTGCAGTATTTATGGGAATATGGGGTAAGTCAATTTCAACAACTGTGGTTTGTTATCTAATTTTGGCCAAGCCTCCACCATCAGCCAAGAAAACATGGATAAATTTGCACTGACTTCATTTGCTAGCACTTAGGAATTCACTGGGAAGTAGCTCCATAGAAAGCAAGCACATTCACGGGAACTCATCATAAGCAAACAAAAAATTGTAGTCCTAAAAGTTAGTCTTCAGTATTTGCTCTGTTTTGATGACTTGAAGAAAAGTCTGAGGGAGGTGGTTAAGGCTGCCACATGTTCATCCAGCAGGAGCCAGCCACATGCTTAAGTATATCTGTCAGAGGAGCTGGGGTTTTTTCCCAAAGACTTATGGAGGTGCTTGTGCTATTAACAGCTACATAACTGCACAATGCAATTGGAAAAATAGTAATTTGTTTTATTTCCCAGGATTTTTTTCATTCTGTCTTTAAGAAGCTGATTGTAAAATGTGTAGTAGGTTACAAGGACTAGATTTATATTTTAGCAGAAAAAAATGTATATGAAACCAGGATGTTTCCCACAGGTGAAAACACTTGGTGCTATATTCAAGGGATTAGGCAAGGTTTATTTTTCAAGAAACAACTTATTTATTCATATGAGTAGCTTTTTTAACTAGCTTTTATTGCAGTGTCTTATCCAGTAATGACAGAAGTAAGTTCCGTGTTAGGTCTGTATACAGGGTGCTAAAGAGAATGTATCTCATATGGTATTTTGAATTCCTACATAGGCTGACAAGAATGCAAAATTTGGTTTCTTTGTAAAACATACTGTATTTTTATTTCCCTATGATGACCTGAAGTGTTTCAAAATAACTCTTGATTTAAAGAAATGTAAGATGAAATATATAATTTCAAAAAGAAGTTTTCTTCCAAAACATATGCTAAATACCAGCAGGGAATTCACTAAATTAAAAGTTATTAGAAGTTTGATACTAATTTAATCTCCTCCCATTATGCCAAGAGTTAATTTATTGGCAATTTGGTTTTTAATTAAAATTGTGCTTCCTGTTTTGAAGAATGGTTCCAGGAGCAATAATTACTAAGTTAAGCTTCATGGTTTGTAGAGATGGCTGCAAGGCCTATTAGTATTCTTGTTGTAAGACCACTATAAAAAGAGGTGAATTATATAACAGATATTCAACCAAAATTGTACTGAATCCAAATGACCCATGGTCCTGGTGTAATTCCAGCTGTAATTTTCATCTTGCTCTATTACTTTTTTAGACCTTCTTGTCCAAAGCAATTAATATTAGACTCATAGATACATTATTGCATCATTATCATCAATACACTTCTAATAAGTGCGTATTTTCTTCTGTGTATTCCCTTCAAAAATCTTAAAGCATTATAAAACACCAGGGAATTTGGCCTCAGGAGTTAGCCCTTTTTATACATTAATGCTCTGCCAATTCTCCTTTTGATGGTAAGACTAGATTGGCAAAGGCCATGAACAAGATGCAGCTTCCACTTTCCTTGCTACCATTCCTGGATCCCCTTTCTGAGCAAGATCAGTTAAAACAAGAAATGTTCTCCAATGGAGGCACTTCTTCTCAGACCTTGGTGACACAGCTTCAGAGACAGAATACCTGGGCCAGCCTGGTGCTTGTGTTGGGAGATACACGAAAGGATGTCATTCAGTATGATGTGAAATGACGGATTTGATCTCCTGATTCTGAAATGCCATCCATTTCTGCTGCTGAAACAATCTTGCTTCAAATTAAAAGGAAAATGGCAAATCCAGCAGGAGCTCCTTTCCCGCTCTGAAAGACACAACTTGGCTAACAGGGGGCTGGGAGAGCTGTCCCTGTGTTATGTGCCCTTCTGTCACAGTTAGCATGTGAGGCCATCATCCCAGAAGGAATCCCTGCACTTCTGGGCTCTCCAGCAGCAGCTGAACTTGCAGCTGGAACAAATCAGTACAGCCTGTAGATTCCTGTGATTTGGGCTGGGCAGCAATTAGAGGTTTATGAAAGACTAATATCCTTGCTCTGCAGGAGAAAGCAGATGAGACCCTCTGGTCTGCTGCTTGCAATGTCCTTGCTGCTTCTAAGCAAAAATGAGTGAAGAAGTCCTTGTGAAAGAGGCCCCTGAATAATCAGGGGAGCAGGGTTTTCTGGAGTGTTGCCTGTTTGCAGATGCCAAGGTCATCTCACAGCCCAGCCCATGGAGTTTCCTGGGTTTTAAATGTTTCAGTTTGGGATTTTTCAACCACACCTGATTTTAGACATAACCTTTGATGTTTGGACTTGTAACTGCATGCCACTGAGGTTTCATCATTCAGAACGAGGGGCCAAACTAGTTAAAAAAAAAAACAAAAAAAAGAAACAAACCGATTTTAGGATTAATTACTCCCAGACAATGAGAGCAATAAGAGTGCAGTGAATGGATACTACTCCTCCTGGAAACAGTGCTATAGAGCCACACCACTCATTTCATCTAAGACTGCACCCTCTTCAAGAATGAAGCATCCAGGTATGCCAGGGGGCATGGTACTGACACCCAGCATCCTGAGCTCCTCCCAGCCTTCCCATCTGGGTTTGTCATTGCCTCTGCTGCCAGATCTGCCTGCATAATGTCTTGGGACAAGGTAATGAGTGTGGCTGGATTCATGTTTAGCTGTACTGCTTAGCACTTCCAGCTGTAGGAGCACAGTCCAGGGAAACGGCTGGCCCAGCCCAGGGAGTTTCTAAGCTCCATGCCATACAAAAGAGATGAAGTCTCTTCAGGGTTGTAGTAGCAGAGGAGGAAAGACATCTGTACTTCAGCAGTTTTACCTGAGCAAACAATGTTTTTGTGTCTGCAAATTGATAATTTGTCTACACAAAATTTGCAGTGTGAATAAGCATGAGCTCTTCCCTGTGATAATTTTTAGCACACTGAGTTTAATTTTTCTAGAAAATACTGTACTTTCCAGTATTTTGTCTTCACCTATCCAAGCAACTTAGTTTCTTAAGCATCCCATGTTAAACTTTTCCAAAGCAGTCTGTAATATGAAATCCAAAGTGCTCATACTGTGGCCTTAGGCAGAAGGAAAATGCATAGATAAAGTATGTACATTCTTTAGCATATGGTTACACCACCATTTACCTCAGGTTTCTCATATTAAAGTACCTATAAATCCAAGAGCATAATTGCATAAAGGAGTAGATCCTGTTATTTTCACCATTGCATTAGCCAATAAGGGTTTTATTCCATGTCTGTGAAAAGCTGTATGGAATACCATGTGTTACAGCCCAGAGGGGTTAAGCAGTATCCAGTACTCACGTGGTATTGCTCATTTTGTCTGTCTTTTGGATAGTTACTTTTTTTTTGGAGTTTTGGAAGCGACGGCAGGCTGAACTGGAGTACGAGTGGGACACAGTTGAGTACTTGGAGCAGGAAGAGCAAGTCCGCCCAGAGTATGAAGCTCGCTGCACTCAGGTAGTGATGAATGAAATCACACAGGTAAGGAGTGTTTTGATAACTGGTGATGGTTACTGCTGTAGACATGCTGTGAGCAGACACGGTGAAAATGGTGAATTGGGACTAGAGCTTTATACATCAGCAGTGCCTCAAATTGATAAGCTGGCCTGAAAAAAGTGACTTGATAAAGTACAGATGCAGGGAGGGGGAATTGATATCTAACTGAAAGCACCTTGAAGGCCTGTTTGAGGACCTTGCACTGCTGAGGTTCCTCTGTCTTAAATAAACAGAAGCAGACATTGTCCCCAGCTTAGAAGACTAAGTCTACTTTATTAAATCCCCCAAGAAATTATTAAATGTTGCTGCCAGAGGCCAAGATCACAGAGCATTTTCTATCTTTGCCTAGGAATGCATCAGGAAAAAAAGGTGAATAGAGGGAAACGTTGCATTATTATATATGATGCCAATAATGTTTTTTTAACCAAAGATGTTTCTGTTTGAAACATGTATAAATAGCTATTGTTGCTAAGTGCATATGGATGAAATTATGATTAATAACAAAAAACTTGCAGAGACAAGGATAAACCTCATTTCAATGACAGAGGATTTATATTTATGAAGATCTTAGTTTAGATTTCTATTTATTATACATTTGAGTAGCTTTAGCTTCGGCAGCTTACTCATATATAATAATTTTATATAATAAAAGTTTCACTTTTTATTATTCTCTGTCAATAGATTACTCTGTCTTTTGCACTGCTTTCACATTCCATTCACATTTTACTAAAGTTTATTAGAAGGCACTTGAAAAGTTTCAAAATTAACTGCCGTTGTTGAAACTATCCTATATAGATCTTCTTTTTATATCTTGTACTATCAAAAAACTCACCCTGTTTAAAAGCTTATAAACCTATGCCACCTTGAATATATAAAGTCATAGCTAGAAAGTTCATTTCAGATAGTTCAAAGAGTGAAGAATATGCTAAAATATTTTATTTTGATCCTCAGAGATTTTTTAAAGATTCGGTGAATTTTCACAGTACCACACTGAGGTAGTCATTTTCCTTAGGGAAGCCATCCCATTGTTCTTATGGAATACATTGAGAAATACAGAGATCAAGGACCAAAATTTTAGTGCCTGCTAAATTTAACCATTGAAGTTTGAAAGATAATGACCTTGGATGCCATGATCAGCCAAGAAGGATGGGTCCATTCAAAAGGACTGTGCACCCCATCATGGCTGAAGTCGATAAGGACTGAGGACCCTCTACCTCTATGGAAGTCATTTTTATCTTAGAAGGGGTAGCAAAAAATTCACCTGTAATCAGGCAGGACTTCTGAAATCATTAACAAATGTTGAGTTTCCAGGAAATAAAACAAGGTACTTTTTTCTTTTTTTTCTCCCCTCAGTATAATAAAGAGTTTAATTGGAGCACACACACATACAAAAAAAAAAAAAAGCAAATAAAAGAAAGAAAGAAGATGGTGTGCATCTCTGATCTGTTTCTTAATCTTTTACAGGAGGAAGAATATGTGCCATACACTGCATGTGGGAAGTGCGTACGGATGACTTTCTGTACAAGTGCCATCTTCTTCTGGGTAAAGTTCTTTTATTCATTTCCCTCATAAATTCACTTTTCTAGTAAGTGTCTAAAAAATGATCCTTATAAACTGAACAAAAAAATGAAGAATGGAACAGGTTGAGTCAGATTTCCGTCTCATGCATAAATCAAGCCCATAAGGTATGGACCCAAATGGAGAAGGTAGCTGTAATCACCCAATACTCGTTAGCATACAGTATCAAAACACCCTGCAGCTGTAGCTTGTGTGTTATGCTTGTGAAGGTGGTCCATTGGTTTTTCCCTCATTATTTTAAGACAAATGGCTTTGCTTTTAGAGGGGCAGTAAGGGGAAGACTTTGGTTTATATGCTCTCCTCCCTGCTAGTTTCTGTCTGATTTGTTCCAGCTGTGTTCTTCCATATTGTGTCTCACAGTCCATGACCTCTTTCAGGTTTTGTGTTTCACTTAACAGAGCAAAGCTGTGTGCTCTTTAATCTTCCAGAGCTTCTACTTTAATTAAAACTAAACCTTGAAAGCAGTCCAGTCAACCATGACACAATATATATAACACAATGAGCAGGCCCAGAGAGATTGCCTTGAAAAGCTCTGTGTTTTAGCATGCTACAGGTATTCTCTTCTGTAGCACAAATAGCAGCTGGAAAAGACCTCGTTCCTGGTGATAGGATGCAGATAGGAGATAGAGTGGTGTCTGGCAGCACAGGAGAGCCTCAGCATTGACACATTTAAAACACAGAGGGAAGAATACTGATCTGCAGTTGGATTTAAATAGGCCAGACTTCATGTTGGAGGGAAGAGATTTGTTCTGGGTTTGTCACTTGTGTTACTGCACAGTTACTGTGTGCGGGGTCAGGGAAGGTGGTTCAAGGCAGTTTGCTGAGATAGTGAAAAAAAGATACACAGCCTATGAACCTTAAACTGAATAATAGCTAGAGAACTAGCAAGAAATAAAAGTAGGAAGAGAAGCAGAAAGAAGAGATGGCAAGCAACATGGGGTACCTGGATCATTATTGCAACTCCTGCCGACTACATGACATGCCTTAAAATTTTTCTATTCCTTTGAGGGGTCAGGCTACAATCTGTAACAGTATCATGTGAAAGAGAAGGTGCAGCCCCCTCCATAATCAATATAGACTCGCTAGTACATTTGCCATCCTGCCAATTGTCCACTATGACAAGTCTTCTCCCATCACATGCCTCAAGGTGCAAGATTTATATTATAGTTATATTGGCTTACATCAGTACAAACCTTGTTATTAGTCATAAAACAGACCATCTCTTTTCTTTCCTGTAGATTTACTATGCTACATGAAAAAAAGACTTCTTTTATGGATTCTCTATTTATTGCTTTGTATCTTATTTGATCATCCTCTTGCAATGGAATGACAGGCACAAAATTGCTTTCCTTTTGCCTATCATAAAAAGTGTTTTGAGCTCACTTTTTCCTAACTCCAGTGGTTGAACATAAGCATCTTTCTTGTGTTCCCTTGGCAGATCCTTTTGATTATTGCTTCAGTTGTTGGAATCATTGTCTACAGGCTCTCAGTTTTCCTGGTGTTCTCTGCCAAGTTGTCACAGCACATCAGTGGAACGGAGGTGATCCGCAAGTACCTGACTCCACAGACGGCCACGTCAGTAACGGCTTCGCTCATCAGCTTTGTAGTCATTATGATTCTCAACATCATCTATGAAAAAGTGGCAATCCTGATCACTGACTTCGGTATGCTGCTGCTATACCTCAGATGGAAGTGTGGGGTAAAATACCTAGGAAAATTAGCATTTAAATGTGTAGTAGGTATTACAATAAATGAATCTGCACCACATCTTTCAGAATTTTCCCACAAAATCAGAAAATACCACCTTAGACATTTTCCAATATAGATTCTCTCAATATCAGAGAAATATGATATTAAGCTCTTTGCCTGAAAAGTCTTTACATGGACAGCATGAAAGATCAATTGTTTACAGTTTTGTGCTTGTGAAACATACAAAGCAAAGAAAATAACTACAACAACCAAGCTTTATGAAAACAGATCAGTAAGGCATAACACATTCAATTATATTAGCTTTTGTTTATAGGGAAAGTAGCTATTTTCTTGTAAATAAGGTCACCATTCCAAAACTACATACCACTCTGATATTGTTAAACAGATAAGCAGTCACAAATAATATTATTCTCTATATCCAGGCCATCAACATTAAAGTAAATATTTTACTTTAGATTCATGAAGTAGTGTGGTGTTTTCAGTTAATACTGTTTCATCAGTTCAGTGTTACATTTGCATCTTTCCTGAGTCTGCTGGATTTGGGCGCTTTTTCTTCCCCTGAGTTATTAGAATTTTTGCTTCTTCTCTTTCTTTATTGTCAGGGAACAAGTTATTTTCTTTTTACAACCCATACAGTTTTAGAATTATATAATGGTTACAGTATACATGGGGATTATGTACAATCTAAATGATAATGCTCTCAGTCATATAAAGGAATATGAGGCATACAGATACTTTGCAGCTGAAGCTCTAGAACAGCTTGTAAGTTACTTGTAGGTTGGGTTGGGGTTTTTTTAATTTATTTCCTTTTCTTCCATCACAGAACTTCCAAGGACACAGACTGATTATGAAAACAGTCTGACCACAAAGATGTTCTTGTTCCAGTTTGTCAACTACTATTCTTCATGCTTCTACATAGCCTTCTTTAAGGGTAAATTTGTAGGTCACCCTGGAAGTCCAGTTTATTGGCTAGGAAAGTACCGCAATGAAGAGGTAAGAATGTAGAATGTATAATTAATCTGGGTATTGTGCTGAAGTTAGGAGTGTGTAAAGTAAAACATAGTTGTACATATCTAACATTAGGTTTTAAAAAGTGGCTGCCTCCCAAGCTAATGGCCTCCGCACTAACCCCTAGCATAAAGAAATATGGTGCAAGACCCGTTGCACTTAGAAATGTATTACAAATACCCAGAAAAGGGTTATTTTACCGTGGTCCTACAATCTGTGACTGGGCACACAGAAAGGAGAGACCATCAGTAGAAGCGTTCCTATTTTGCTGGGTCACCCTCACCTGGTGGTAGCACAGAGCTGCATGACTTCACCTGGAATTTCACTCTTTCACTGGTATTCTGTCAGCCTACAGTATATGGCCTGGAATTAGCTTTTGCATACCTTACTGGAAAGGTTTGCCTAGACAGTCTTCTTCGACTGCTTTCAGTAATGTTATTATAATAATAACCAGGAATGCATAATTTTAAATGCTTCAGTCATGCCTGAAAAGTTAACCAACTTCAAAAAATTTTCCTGTCTCTCCCAACCTTCAGTGTGATCCAGGTGGATGTCTCCTTGAGCTCACAACCCAGCTTGCCATCATAGTAGGAGGGAAAGCGATCTGGAACAACATTCAAGAAGTTCTTGTTCCGTAAGTTCAAACTATTAAGTAATCTGCTCTTTCATATTTGAAAAATACTTGCTTGATGCCTTCAGGCACTTGATACTGAGTTTGGTAACTGTATATTGTGTTCTGAAAGCATAAGACTTGTCCTTGGAGCCTTTTTTGGACTGGTAGTCTGGGCTCCTCTATTGTTTTAACTGATTTTAATTCTAATCAGAAATTCTTCCTTCCTCTGCAAGTCAAACACAATGTGTTTCAGGTTGAATATTCAAAACTGAGATAGTAGAAGCGATGAGAATCTTAAACTGAAGACTTGCTCAATATTGATTGGAATGATTTGTTATGCATTGGGCTCTTAAATGTCATGTGTAATTACTACTTTAACTCATTTAGTAAATATAAATCACTATGATTCTGGTATATTGCCCCTTTGCACTCTTATTTATGGTTTGTAAAAACTCACTTTTAGGATAAGGCAACAAAAGGAAGGAAGTTTTGAATAATTCAGAAATCAATACATCCAGTGATCAAACCTGTAACAGGAGAAATGCCAAATTTCTTTTTTCATCTTCTTCACTTTTTAGATTCTTTTACCAATGTTAGTGTTCTTTTTCTTCCTGTCTGATAGTTTGGTCAAGAATCTAATTGGAAGATATTCTGCAGCTGCTAGATCAGAAAAAGTTATTCCACGTTGGGAACATGACTACCACCTCCAACCCTTTGGAAAACTTGGACTATTTTATGAGTATCTTGAAATGGGTAAGGAACAGTTTAGTCTGGGTTCAGTACTGCTGCTGGATACAGACATGTTCTAAAGAAAATCTTGATACAGAAATGCTTAATATGGTGGACAGAAGAGACATTAATGTTTTCTGAGACAAGTTTTGATTGAGCCATTACAGATGGTTTTACAAGCTTTTATTAAGCAGCTAAGCCTTAATCCATCTTATAACCAGGAAACAGCATGTGGCTGTACAAGGAGGAGTACTGCCACTTCCTTGCCTAATCCTGTGAGAAATGCATTCACAAGGCAGCCCCCTGTCATGTTGTGGTGTAGCACAGCAGAGCCCGGTGTCACACTGGAGGGCTGCAGTCACCGGGACTCTTTGCTGGTAACTTGGGAGCTGGCAGGCCATGGCTGGTTTGTTGCCACCATCCATTCTGTGACAACATTGCCAGTGGACTTGATTGTTGGTTTGGGCCTTCCAGTTCGGTACGGAGACAGATAGTCATGAGATTTCCTCATGACAAAGACGTCAGAAAGAATACACAGGATTCTGGATATTTGAGTACCCAGAATAGTTCCTCACGCTGTGTTGTGATTTGTAATATTTTCCTGTCCCTCTCACCTAGCAGGTTTTTCAGTACTATTGTGCTACTATTTTCTCATCCAGAAGATTTCCTAAGAACCCAGCTACTCTTTCTTGTTTCTCCCATCTGAATTTGGCTTGTATAAACTATACATGTCTACACTAGCTTATCTCCAGTAAGTGAAAGCTTCATCAATGCATGCAACCTCTCCCTTTCACAGTTATACAGTTTGGCTTTGTGACCCTGTTTGTGGCATCGTTCCCCCTGGCTCCTCTCCTGGCCCTTATGAACAACATGTTGGAAATCCGGTTGGATGCGTGGAAGCTGACAACCCAGTTCAGGCGCATGGTTCCACAGAAGGCACAGGACATTGGCGCCTGGCAGCCCATCCTGCAGGGCATAGCCATCCTGGCCGTGGTCACCAATGTAAGTACGGTGCCAACAGCTGCAAGAGATAAAGTGCCTTCACTGCAGGTGCTACATCCAAATGTGGGAATGCTGTGCGTGGCAATGCAACCGAAATGATCCTTAAGGCCCATCTTCTTAAAACAGAAATTCAGCTTCTTTCTTGTGTACTTAAAAATACCATGTGTGCTCAAAATTGCAGACCAGAAGGAATTTTCTGAGAATTTGGACACTAACCTGTGCTTCAGTTATACTTAATTTTTTTAAGCACACAATGAAGAAACTGAATTTTAAGAGTTTCTTGAAAATATTTAAGAAAAACGTTCTGATTAATATACTTTTAACAATGAAATTCAGACCTTTCACATTTTTTGTATCAAACCACCAATATTTCATTTGTAGGAAGAAAAATATGGCGTTGTTATTTATATCATTGTGGATTATTTGATTGCTTATTCTTGAACAGTAACTAGTATGTATTAATTTAACAGAAAATTCTTGCTGCTGGCCTTTTTTAAAGGAGCAGTGACCTCTGGTTTCCTCTGCAGGGACAGTAATGCCACAGACCATCCATGTGGAATAGCCTTTCTCTACAAGGTCACTGTTTTCTTCTGTTATCAGAGAGATCCAAATATGTTATGCTATTGGACAACTCTATTTCCTAGTCAATCCAGCTGGATTTTCTAATACCAATATGAAAGTAGAATCTGAACATTAACATTACTTTAAAATACTGTACCTTATCACAGTTTTCTTGGTATTCAGGGCAGATTTGAAGTGGCTTTGGTGACCTCATGTTGACCAGGCCATGTGTTAGGAATGTGTTTGTGCCCTGCTCTCCACACTTGATGTCAGTGTGCAAACAGAACATCGGCCGCTCACCTCCGTGGGGCTGTTGGCGTGCGAGAGGCTCAGCCAGAGACTGCCACATTCAAACAGCCCCTCTGCACGTGCTGTGAGGACCTCAAAGAGATTGGTATTTATTGCTAATGAAGTGTGGGCCATAAAGCCATGTGCTTGAGCAAATGCTAGAAGCTGTTTTCCTCCTTTAAGTGTGTTTCTTTTTTTGTTTGACATCCAGGAACTGATCCAAGTCATCAGTCTTTCCTTTACCAACCCTGCCTTGATTTTACCTTAGTACCCAGAAAGGGTTCCTTCTCTTCTACATGACTTGTTACAGCTGATTATCCTTGGGTAGTGTATCACCTCCTTCATGTACCTTCTCCTTCATGCATGTTACCTTTGTAGCAGCTGCTAGTACTTGCAAGCAATTTTTGCACAAAGCTACCAGTTTTGAGAGTTGCCGTGAGGCACTGGACTTGCTATTGCATCTGTTGTTGATTTGAAGACTGATTTTAATTAGTTATGGTATAAATGGAAAACTGTGTGCAGTAAAGCTTGGGAAGCAAAGAATGTGCTGTTTGTTTGTAGTTCTCCAGTGCAATACTCTGAAATGCAGCCCATAATTCAAGAGGAAAAAAGTTTTCCTTTGAGAGGATGCCGTAGGATTAGCTCTCGTATTTCTGTCCTTGAAGCTCTCCGGAGCACATCTGGAGATCATTCTGAGAAAGGGAAGAGAGTGAGATAGGGTTCAGATTTAGGATGATGAGAGACCTGGGGCCTTTCAGAAAAGATTCAGTAAGATCAAGTATTAAGCTCTATACCAGAATCTTTCTGATACAAAGAAGCAGCATCAAACTCATTTGGTCCAAAGGGAGAAGGAATTATTTTGGCTTATTGATAAGTTGATATTAATTCATTTGTGGTCTGACTAGATGAGCTAATGAACAGAAAGAAAGTTTATTTAACAAAAATTTTCTATGCTTGTAATTCAGACTACAAATACTCTACTTGTACTCTACTTTTAACTCTACTTCAGAGTTAAAAACAGAGTAATTTAGCTGTGAGGTCGTCTCCCTGCAAGTGCAAGACACAGTAATATCTACTTCTTGTCAGTCAAAAACACCTACTCAGCATGTAAATATAAACAACACATAATTTTCACTTCATTTCACACTGGCATGTAATGCTTAAAAACAGTATTTAAAAGTGCATGCCAACTACATTTGATCTAAGCCAAAGTGCAGTACAAGAAAAACACCTTATCCTTGAAAATTTTCAATGAGTTTTAGACCTAGGATGCCTCCCTGTTATTTGTCATCAGCCAAACTTTCTCTCAACTGAATTCACTTGTAGCAATAATCTGGAGAACTAAATGCAGGTCTGGGACCACAGTCTCAAAAGGATTGTTTCTGCAAATTTTATCTTAACTACAGTGCACCTCCTCAGGTTCTTCAAAAGGTAAGACACTAGGATATTATTCATCATTTGGCAGTGGTGCTACTTGAGGTAGGGTGGGTCTTGTCCCCTTTTCAACTCCCTGTCTTTCTCCCTCAGTCCTGTCTCTTGCATTGTGCTGGCACCAGCACTGTACAAACACATGACGAATCAGACCAGGGAAAGGATCCAGTGGTGATTCCCAGTCAGATCAGCATTGTCATCTGATCTGCTGCATGGGCCCAGAAATGCCCAAGCCAGTGCAGAGCTCGAGTCGACTGCTAGAGGCAGAGGCAGGAGGTTGTTTTAGCTAGCACTGCCACCAAAGTATTTTTCAAGGAACTGTAGAGGAGGTACCCACATTTTTTTTTTCACCTTTTCTCCTCTCTCCCCTTCCCTTCTTCTACAACTGTTACAAATACCTCCTCAGGCTGAGACTGGCTGGCTGGGAATGCTGCACAAAAATGGAGATTTTTCTTTCCCATGTCATCAAAATAAGGAAATATAGACTTCATGAATTGCAGACTAGCATGGTGGCGAATAAATACAGATATTAACCAGTTTTTATGCTCCTCTGTTATCCATTGACTTTGCCCCTAACTCTGTCCCATGATTCTCCTGTGGTTTTTCTGCCTCTTTTATACATCTCTGCCTAAACCTTCCTCCTGATCTCATCAGATCTCTACTTCACACCTTTTTCCTCCATGTCTCTGCCCTGGTTCTTTCCATCCATGTTGTCAAGTGGGTATTTATATCCTGATACGGGACAAAACACTTCTCTTTCAGTCCTGGAGTGCAGCTAGTCACTCCTTCCCAGGCGCTGGGCACCAGAGACGCCTGTTGTCATGAGCTGGCTGGGCAGCCTCTTGCTAAATACTCAGCTGCAGATCTTGCCAGTGGAAAGTCTTCCTCACAGGGAAACCTTTTGAACTTGCAGTAGCAGAGGAGGAAATTGGATTAAACATAGTTAACCCATCCTCCAGAATAGGATGTTTTGGGAAATTCATGAGTTTAGAAAAGACTTCCCACAACAAACCCACAGATCATATTTCCTACCCAGTTTGTGACTAGCAGACTGAGTAGGACAGGGACTCTCTTGGGAGCAAGATAAAAACAAATGGTCACGTCACGTAAAACAGCACTATGCAGCTGCTACTAAAAAAAATTATCTTGGCATCAAGAGCAGTTTCCACATGTACTACGCTATAGTAGGAGGCAACAAGTACCAAGATGAATTTGGGCTGGCTAGCACCTCTGAAAGGGTGGGATGTTTCTAGGATCAGAGACGGATCAGTTATATATCTAATTTATTTAATTCCTTTGCTCAGACATCAGAGAACCTGGTGACATTTAATTTTCTGTTACTGAAGAACTCTTCTGTTGTTTCCATTAGTTTCATCAGGCAGAATTTCTTTAAGCATCTCATAAGTACTCATAAGAAGCACATTTGCTGACCTCCTCTGCATGCACATGAAGAAAGGGGTTTATAATATAGATGTTTTAAGGCATTCAGCAGAGCTAGCATAATTTAGCAACTGTACAGAGTGCACATGCCAGAAAGGGATTGTTTTGTGCCCATGAGAGACTACATGCTCATTTACAGAATGAACAACCACTGACGGGAAAAGAACGTATTTTCTATTTTTAGCTCATATGCTAACTTTTGAGATGATAAGTATATGGCAAAGGAATGCATATTAAAGCTTATTTCTTTAATGCTGTTCTGCTTTTTTGCCTTGTCTTTCTGAAATGCAGGCTATGATCATTGCTTTTACATCTGACATGATTCCTCGTCTGGTTTATTACTGGTCCTTTTCGGTCCCTCCTTATGGGAGTCACAGCAGCCACACTATGAAGGGGTATATAAACAGCACACTTTCTGTCTTCAATATATCAGACTTCAAGAATGAAAGCAGACCTTTTTCCCCTTGGTTTGGGAACCAAATGACATGCAGGCAAGTGTCAAATAAGCATTTGTCATTTTCCAGTTACAAAAATAATGGTTTTTATATCTAAGCTCTCTAATTCAGTTAACAATATCCCATAAGAAACATTACAACACAGGAAAACCCAGCTTATTTTGAATGGCAGAATAGAGTGGAAGTATTCACCCATAATTATGTGATACTCAGAAAATTCTTATTTTAATTTGGCTTCTTCCTAGCTGATTGTTTTTCAAAAAAAAGAAACCTTAAAATTTTTATCAGTAATTCTTAATAAAATGGGAAAAACTATGACATTTCAGCCAAATGTGGCTTATCTTGCAGATATGATTTTACCCATCACAGTAGCTCCCCGAGCTGACTGTTCCTGGACACATTAAGCAGGGCCATGTCGTGCTCCATCCTCTGGCCACAGAGCCGTACTGCAGAGATGCCAGAGTCCAGCTCCTGACTTTCCTGCATTGCTTTCAGATACCGGGATCTCCGCTACCCTCCTGGTCACCAGCACCAGTATGAGCACAACATATACTACTGGCATGTCCTTGCAGCCAAGCTGGCTTTCATCATTGTCATGGAGGTCAGTGTATGGGCTCTGCTTCAGCATTGCTTATTTAATCTCTTCCCTCCCTGTGGAAAATCCTTCCGAGGCATTCAGTCCAGGCACAGCTGTCAGAGCTGGTGATGTGTGCCAGCATGAGCAAGAGCTTGGGAGATGGAAATTAAGAGTAGCAACATTGGAAAAAGAATTCCCTGAAATCATGACATCAGCTGAGGATTGCCCCACAAATTCTTTTCTCAAGACCTGTAGAATAATTTTTAGTAGCAGAAATAGAATACATGTACTTAGAGGAAGTTTGCACACAGTGTCCTGCATGCATATACATGGTACCTGTATGTAATACATGTACATAATACAGGTACGATACATGGCAGAGTCAAGTCTATAAAGACAGTCACTGTAAGAAGTGAGTCTCTAGATGATCATCAAAAAGCAATTGCTCCTTCCTCTGCAGCTACAGCCTGGACTTATGAAAGATGGGAATCAGTCCAAGATGAAGAGAGATAAATACTTGGTATTATTTAATTATAAAATGTATTTAGGGCCTGATCCAGGGACTGCTGAAGTCATCAAAACTGGTTAGAGATTTCCTGTATCAGAGAAATATAATGGTCCCAGAGTCATTTGAACAAACCTAAAAATCTTATAGGAAACTGTAACCAGTGTTTCCAAGCAGGAGGGAAGCGCTGTGTTCCAGAGTTTCCCCAAAGCAGCCAGAGAAGTCCTTGCTCAAATCAGGACTGGAAAATCTGAATTTTTTGTTTATCATATAATTATCTTATTAGTCATATATTTTTAAAATCTTTTTCTACCATGTTAGATACTGATACTGAATCAGCACAGAATCTAAAGACAAAAAGTGTCGTTTCATTTATAATCAGAATAATGTGCTGTTCAGCCTGACTGATATTTTTTCATTTTCACCTTTCACAGCATGTCATATACTTTGTGAAGTTTATTATTTCATATGTAATTCCGGATGTATCACAAAAGACCAAGAGCAAGGTCAAACGAGAGAAGTACCTCACACAGAAACTATTACATGAGAATGATCTCAAAGGTATGAAAAAAAACATGGGCAAAATAGCCAACAAAATCATTAGAGGACCAGAGAGCACTTTACGACCTAAAGATGAATGAGTACTTTTTCATATGGAATAACAGTATTTAGACAACTAATATCTGACCCGATATTACCAACAGCTATCAACCATTTTGGATTTACTAGATATTGTTTCTTGCACCTCTTGCTTACTCATTTTCCAGTTTCCCTTGGACAAATGCAACCACTGCAACGCAGATGAGAGTTATCATTTTTTTAAACTGCTTTTTAGGACATATTAAAAAAAAAATAATAAAAAAAGGTAAAAATTATTTCATCTCTTAAGAAGATGCAGATTAATTCCAAGCACCTAGGCTGCATTCTACTTTTTTTAGGCACCAGCTATTAGATGACTAGTGTGACTTGAATAAAACCTTAAGAACAAGGATGATTTGCTATAAGGATATCATTGCATCTAATGAAGGAATTTTGATTGATTGCTAATGCAAACCTCAGCTATAAAATGAAGAGGAAAAACCAAAACGTGAAGAAAAAAGAAAGAAAATACAACTCAAAATCCCATTGTTAAGCCATTGGAATTGACATACTAAGTGTGGTTGTTTGCTACTCTGAATTAACTATGCATACTGAGACTTAAATGGATAACAAGATATTTCAATTAATCATGGACTTGGATCACAAGGAGCAACAGGACTGTAAGCCCATCCTGTTCATCAATCTTTGTGTAAACAGGAGAATGGCCTTTGAAATCAATGCATACAAACTGACCTTACAGCACTCCAAGTGAGTAGAAAACTCAGGCATTTTATCTTCCCCCAGTCAATGTCCTTTCATTAGCTCACTCGCCCATTCTGAGCTAAATGCTCATAGCCTTGAAGGTCTTGTACCTGTAAAAGCAATAAGTGTTAAAAGTCTTTTCACATACTAAATCAATATTTGTGGAGGGCTGTCTTTTGCATTTCTCTAACACCAGAACATGCTCTTCCCTGAGGTTTTGACATAGGATGAATGTGCAGCTGAACATTTTGATACACATTGTGTGATGAAGTGAATTCTGACAAGACTATGAATCTATTGAAACTGGAGATTGGAATAAACCATTTAATAGGCCTTAACCATGCTATGAAGCTTTAAATAATACAGATGGATGTCAGAGGTGTGGAGGCATGTGCTACAGCCATCAGTCATCTTCAAATCAGTCTGCCAATCTGCTTGCTTATTTTGGCTCCAGCTGCAAACTGGGAATAAGGGAATTACAGATTAGGCATGTATATGGAGGGTTATTTTGTGCCTGAAGCATTGATATTGCAGATTATTAACTTGCTTTCTCTTTTAACAGTTTTAATGGACCAATTTATATTAATCATGAAAACTAAAACCTTTTTAAAAAAGCAAAATATGCCTGTAGTTTATAAACCAGGTGATTACTTTATGTTTGTAATTTTGTACTCTTCTGAAATGCAATACATATGCAGAATTTTTTGGCAGATTATTCATATAGCTTTTTACATATGAAGTCCATTTACAGAAACTAAATAGCATTTAGAAGATGTATTTTATCCAGTCAATAGTCAGAAGGAATTAAACCTATGAATTTTGCATCAAGATCTCCAAATACGGAGTGCTGTGTAACTCAAGCCTGTCTTTTGAAGTAAACCCTATAGAATCATAAAAAGACCTTTAAGATCATCAAGTCCAACCATTAACCTGACACTGCCAAATCCACAACTAAACCATGTCCCTGAGTGCCACACCTACATGTCTTTAAATACCACTCTCTGAGCTGAGCCATCCAGCCAGTCTTTTACCTAGCAAGCAGTAGGCCTGCCCAAGCTGTGAGCAGATCAGCACCCACTGGGACCTGAGGACTTGTGTCTGTGTCTAAGTGGTGTAGCAGGTCACTGACCATTTCCCCTTGGATTACAAGGGCTTCATTCTGCTCCCTGGCCCTGTCTCGCAGCTCAGGGGGCTGGGTTCTCAGAGAACTTGGTCTTACTAATAAAGATTGAGGCAAAAAAGTCATTGAGTATCTCAGCCTTTTCCTCATCCTTTGTCTGTGTGTTTTCCACCACATCCAATAAAGGATGGAGAGTCTCCTTAGCCCTCCTGTTGTCGCTAATATGTTTGTAGAAACATTATTACTGGCTTTTGCAACAGTAGCCAGATTAAATTGGGGTTTGGCCCTTCTAATTTTCTCCCGCATAACCTCACAACATTAGTCTTCCTGAGCTGTCTGCCCCTTCTTCCAAAGGCCATCAACTCTCCTTTTTTACCTGTGCTCCAGCCAAAACTCTCTGTTCAGCCAGGCTGGTCTTCTTTTGAATATTTCCAGAAACTCCACAACCTTTCTGGGCCACTGTGCCACTGCTTGATCCCTCTTACAGTGAAAAAGTGTTTCAGTTTGTGCCCACTGCCTCTGGTCCTGTCACTGCATAATATACCAAACTTTCAGCTAAAACAAAGTTTTGTCCAAAAAACCATTTCAAGGAACAATTTAATGAAGTACTCTGGATTTCCCTGTGCAAAATGAGTTGGGTTAGAAAGGGCAGTCAGCTCCTTTCATACCTGGAGCTTTTGGTGCTAGCTTTCAAATGGATCTTTCTCATTTGCAGTTGTGTTTAGATGAGAGATGCCATTTGTATTTCCTCTTCAGTGATCACAGCACCCATGTGCCTTAAATACCTTTCCAGGTATGGTGTTAGAGGTCTGGGGCAGGTAAGGAGGCATCCTGTGATGAAGGGGGAAAAATGCAGCACAAAACGGACCATTTCAGGTAATTATTTGGTCTTAAGGAAGCTCTTTGAGAATTAAAGAGACTATGAAACAAACGAATTGTCATACTGTGAGCAGTGGCAGAGCTTAAGGCGGATTTTCAGGAGTGCCTAGACTTTTGCTCCCTGTTTAATACCTGGGGACTCTCCAAGTTGTTTCTTCATACATCAGTTGGCATCATTTCCTAAAGGGAGAGTTAGCTCTCAGTGTCATAAAGAGTTTATATTCCTGCCTTTAAAATAACAATTAAAAACCCTGCTACATCGGCAAAGCCTACGTGCCTGTGGCTTGGGCTCCTCCCGTAATAAAATCCTAATCAGCTCTGAGTGTGCTCCTATGTAACCTTTTTTGTTCAGATGACAAATGTGCTTTTGAAACCGGTCTTCCACTTGTCTCCATTTTCTGGGAGACATCACAGACTAGTCTGGGCACACGTGGACTGAGTTTCTTCTGCCTCAAACCGACGCAGAAGGCAGCTTTTAGATACGCACTTAATGGTGGCTGACAGGCACTTAGTCCTCAGAGCTGAAACCAGAGCTGGGCTGAAGAGAGTGGTGAGCTCTGCATGGGCATCAGCTAGCCAGCATTAACTTTTTGCTCTACTGATTTGCTTCTGAAATGCCATGCTCTATGCTAATGTAGCTGTAACATTTCATTTCAGAAGACATTACATCAGGAATTCAGTTCAGTTTGCCATGTGCTCAGTGTTACTCACAGCAGAGTTCTGAATCAGAGAAAGAAGAGGGAAACCAACACAGTGCCTAATAATTGCATTTTAATAGTTTGATTTAAGCTGTGCAGTTTCTGAAGCCTCTACCTCCAGCTGCTGAAATGTGCTCTGCTTGCACGCAGGAAGCTCTGCAGAGGCATAAGAACAAAATGCTGGGGACCAGTTGCCAACATATGAGTATTTGTATTTTTTTTTATTTTTAGGCTTGGTCACTTTATAATTAAAGATCTGCTTGAAGGGAAAATCAGCATTTGTTTTAAAGTCTGAATCCATTTTACCTTTTTTCTACACTTGATATGTAGGCCAGATTCCTACTTTGTACAGATCTGTTGAAGTCAGGGTGAATTTGGACCAGTGACCATTTCATTGCCTTAACAAGCACCATAAATTACAGACTATCACCACTGTTTTAGACTCCTTGTATGTCAATAAAATTCAGAATGTAACAGTGTATTTTTTTGTATTTTTTCTAAGAATGTTTGCAATTCATTTTTAAATATTAAGATTTCTTTTATATTTATTGTCATTAAATAAAGTCTATTTTAAAATATCAATACATCTGATGTTGATTAGTGTTGTTTGTTTTTCCTTGAATGATACTGCTGCTGCCAAATGCTACCCTTAAATTATTACAGTGTCATCCCTGTCTAATTTCCATATTCATCCTCTTTTTCAAGGATTTTCCTCTTACTCCATTAAACTGTTACTAGTGCTGAAATTTATCTCCTGTGTTTTTCTGCATCTCCTGGATGGAAGCCATTCCTTTCAACACCACATCAATGACAAGGACCATTATGTTCTCATACATATAAACAGTTTAGGTCTTTATAACCTTTCACTCCTGTCATGATAAACGCAGTATTATGTTTCAGAGTCACCATTTATTTCTTCATCTGGATCGAGTCTGGGATACTCTCACCTCCAGGCAGTCCACTCTGTCTCTCCCTGCCATCCAGCCATCAGTCCTCTTCTGCTTCTGCTCTGGTCTTGCTCTCTGCTTCGGGGAAATTCTTCCCTAAGACTTAGAGAGCAGAAAGGTTAGAGGGTAATTTTAAATGCAGACCTTCTTTGCACTGTGGTGCATTGGTTTTATTTCACATAGAGATTCTCAGGATCTGCTTTCAACAGCTTTATGACAGTTGTAGATGCAGAAGTACTATCACATCCGACCTGTTTTCTGCTCACTAAGGACTATGTGTCTCACAGATGCCAGCACCCACTCTGCCCTGCCACTCTTGCTTCAATCTGGCTTTGTCAAAGCAAGAACAGAAGAAACTTTAGAATAAGGCATAATAAGGATTATTGTCCTACAAGCAGAAAGATATACTATTATCATAGCCCAAATCCATTCAAGGACTATTTTGTGCAGTTTTAAATTGACTTGTACATTTAAAAATATTCAAACAGGCTTTAGTTATTTTTTTTGCTTATTATACAAATAGTCAAAGCATAGCATTTTATGTCTGGTGATGATAGAATGTAATTCTTTCTGTCACAGAGCAGATGAAGTGTACTTGTTTTGGATGGTCAGTATATACCAGATGAAAGCACACTGTGCTCTGCCCCACCTGGAACACCCAACCCTGTTAGTGTGCTCTGCCTGCACATCACCAGAGATGTCAGCAAAGGTATGAACAATTCACACCAAGTCTAGATTTTTCTCTGGTATGCCTACCTGTCATTGCCAGTCTATTACATAAGGCTGCTTTTCCCATACAGGGGAGCAAGTGATGGTGGCTGCAAGTTTTATTTTTATTTGCATTTTTGTGGACATCAAGCATGGATCTGTAGCAGGTATGCAAAACACTGAAAAGATATGGATGTAGTTAGTCATAAATAACCTCAGCACAGCTTGGAGAAATATTTTCCTCATAAGAGAATACTGTGTTTTAATAGCCTGATAATAGTAAAAATTATTTTTAGGAAAATTTAAGAAAGTGGTTTTTATTTACAAGCTAGAAGTGCCTCAAAACAAGCGTATTTTAAAATTGCTTTCTACAATTTCTGTTGCATTCGGTAAAGACAATCATCCTGTAAAACATTTCACATCCTGTAAAAACAATGCTAATTGCTGAGACTAAAATTATATTTAGGAATTGTATCAATTGTATCAAGATTCCTTCTCTATTCTATATTCTCTAGTCTCTATTCTCTAAAAATATGTAAGCTCTGGTAATATCCTAAATGCTTAAGAAAAAAAGAAGGAAAAGAACACAACACAGACAAAGGAGAAAATCCCACTGCATTCCCCAGTGCCACAGGCACAGGTCAGGACACCAAAAACCACATGAAGAGAGAGCTGGGGGGAGGGAGGACAAGGTGGGGAGAGAAACTCATATCTTAAATTGTTCAACACAAGAGAAATTATAACCAGCTCTGACAGCATTAATGTAATATCAAGGCAAGGGATGTTAGGTACTTGTATAGTATCCATGTAAACCTGTCATATAATTTCTCAGATTTTTGAGGAATTATAATGCTCACAAGTGCCTAAATAAGGTGTGCTGGGAGCCACAGCCACCTGCAGCTATCACCTTACCTCCCATTCTCTGGGATCCCACTTGGTCTCCTGTTACAGCTGTATTGTGCTCGTTCATGCAGTCATTTTCTAAACCGGTCTGGCTGCTCTGAGTGAGCAGTAACTGAGCCTCTCTGGATGGGCACTGCAGGATCTTTGCTTGCTGGAGCCAGGCAAGCCAATGGAAATTGTGGCCGACACCCCCAGCCTGGCATTCAGCCCTGAACATCCATCCCCTCCACTGAGGACTGAGGGTGCTTGGGGTTTGTCATGCTCTTGGGTTTTATAGAGCTCAGAGTACCCAGGCTGCCAGGGGTTAAGATTACTTGTCCTGTGAAAATATTTTGGCAGCCATGCCAGCATAAGAAGGCAGAGGCTCTGCCTTCTCCCCGCCACCCTGCAGCTGCCTCCTGCCAGCCCCCGTGTTTGTGCAGCTGTCCACTGGGCAGGGGAGTGTGGCCGCATGGATGGATGTGCTGGCACGGGTGGCTCTGACCATACAGACAACCTGACAGAGGGTCCTGCAGGGTGGGAAGTAGAGATGAGATGGTGGCAGAAGTAGCCCAGCTTCGGAGAAGCCTGTGGCCTGAAAAATCTACCAAAACACAGCCAAACAGGCTCCTCGTTCCACAGTTATTTTAATGAGTTTAAAAAAGAGGGGCTTGCCTGCCTGCCTAAGCTGGTTACACAGATGAATGGGCAGGGCTGTGCCTTTAAGAATGCCCTGCACAACTGCAAACAAGCAGGTCTGGTCTTGGCACCGGCTCTGTGTCCTCGGAATATCCCTATTCAGGTGTACCTATTGTGCTCTGAGCTCAGGCTTCACCTGAAGCCAAGAGAATTTTCCAAGTTCAGACATGCTGTCTGTGCTCATATCTTTAACTTTATAGAAGATCATAAAGATGGCTAAAAACTTCCAGGATCGGGTCCTTTGTCATTGTCCTAAATGTGCTTTTGCAAAAAAATATGGCATTGCTCTATCAGAGATTGCCAAAATGTCACCTAGACTCTGAAAGCTCCAGGACGATGAGGGAGTTTCATGACAGCAGCCTGGGACAGAGCTGACAGCAGACAAGGGGATTTGCAGGAGGTTTTGGCCAGAGGCAGAGGATGCAGGGCGAGGGCCGCAGCAGCCCCATGGCCAAACACACAGCCCCTGGATTACAGCGCTGACAACTATGCCGAAGCAAGGACTGAAAACTCCTTGCCATATCTGCTGTTAATCAGTAACTACTTACTTAGACATGGGAAAGGCAAAAACTGATCTGCCTCTCCTGGAGTACTGTACCTCCAGATTAATGATAGGTTGTAGACCTGTTACTGCTCACAGCAGCTTTCTTTTTAAAAGATGCTGAAGTATTTATTTTTATCTCTTAAAAAGGTGTATGCACTTGAACATTGAACATTATATCACTGGTTTTGCACATGACTACAAATAAAAGAAAAAGGCTGAATTTGTGTTTTTCATAACTTAATGCTCTTACTGAGAAGCATAAATTTAAAAAAAAAAAAAAAAAAAAAAGTGCCAAACTGATTTTCTTTCCTTGTCAGCCTGCTCCTGTATTTTTTCCCCAGTGATCCATAAAGGAAAAAAAATGTCACCCTCCCCCAAGAGGAGCCATTAACAAATCCTTTCTTATCTTGCAGTTAAAGTAATGGCATCTTATTGACAGTGCAGCAGAACAAACAATGTCTTATTGAAAGCTCCAGTGCTGGAGGATTTGGGCTGTCTTCAGGACTTGAGACCTAGTAATGAAAACAGGTTTTACTGCTAAATCAGGGACAATGTCTGCTCTAGTTCTCCAATGGCCTTTAGCAGTCCCAAGCACACAGGAGGTGTGCACAGTTCACCGTGGTATCACCTGCACCACAAAGTCAGTCAAGTACAGAGACCTTATTACAAGAAGTATGCTCAAAGTAGCAAGCAGTTAAAGTATGATCTATGGTACGTATGGAAACAGTGCTGGAACTTTTCCACAGCACTGTACTTGACACGTGGATCAGCCTGGAAATACAGGTCCATCCATTTCTTACAATCTGATTTAGTGTTGTCAGAGTCTATGACAAATTGTTTGCTGATTTCTGTACCTCGTCAAATTATTTAGACCAGCTGCAGATATTTTTGATGAGCAAACATGAGTTGGTGATTTGGGTTTTGGTTGTCATGTCTGTATACGATTTTATTACAATTATTAACATACCTTTGTTCTTTAGATATAGTCACCTTCTTGTAGCCTGCTCTCAGCATCTTCTAGGTACAAAGAGAGTTTTGCAACCCAGATATCAGAGTTAGGTCCATTGTAGACACATGGTTTGGTACAGATGAAAAATCAGTCAGTTACTGATCAGTCAGAAAATGTAACTGTGCCTCTCAAATTCACTAAAGAGGAAACAAAGCGGCAGCAAGGGGGAAACAAAAATGCAGAAAACCGATTGTTGTAGCACTGAAGCCTACAGTTTCAAGTAATCTTAGCCACCCCTGTCAGAGCACAATCACATCCAGCATCCCCAAGCTTTTCTGCACATTTTTCAACCTGTGTTTACTTGACATCCTGAAGAATCAGCTCAAGATGCAAAACTGGGATAGACCTAACTAAAATCACACAAATACTGAATATTCTTCTACCAGCTCATGACAGGGACAGTGGACACAAGTGCTGGTGCACAGAAAGAGCAGGGCACCATGTCACAGCACAGCAGGGTAGGACAGCAAGACCCACTTGGAGTGCTTTGAAGTCTTGTAGACCCACATCCTGGTGTGCTGGCTGGGGAGGTGGAAGAGGCAGCTAAGCAGATCTAACAGATCTCTACTACCTAAGAGTCATCATTCTCCCTCTCCATCATCCTTCACTATGCTCAGCATTCCTCAGGCCCTTTGTGAAGATAATTCAACTCATTAACCCAAGACAAAATTCCCCCATTTTTATCTATTCAATTTTATTCTGGATAAGTGAGTCAGCCTGGTTCGTTACAGATCCAAACACCACCAGAACCAAAGTGAGAGTTGAAGGAATGCACAATCAAAAGCTGGGGATCAAAGGTGCCCTGTCAGGGTTTGTGATGTATTAGATCAGCTGAACCCATGGAATGAACTGCAGCTCTCAAAGTTCCATTATTTCACAAAGTAGTTACTTGGTTTGCAAAAGCATTTTTTATTCTTGACTTTATTTTTGGGTTTATAAAGCAAATGCACCACATCTATATAGCACATATATAGTAGACTAAGACAGAATGTGAACATACATTAAGAAAGTGCTCAATTTATCAGTATTAAACTTAACAGATCTTAGAATAAATACAACTTCCACTGTTGAGTAAACAAAGATTAATATTAAATCCTGTTTGTGCTACAGCAATATGTGATGTCTTAACTTGTGAATATGCATCTTCAAAATGCGTCAGCAAGGCCAGAAGGAAAGTGGAAGGGGACCAAACTCAAGCTCTCTGAGGAAACTGAACATCTACCAATGCTTGGCCAGGAGAACACTGAAGGACCTGTGACAGAGGAAGGCTTGTTCTCATGACTAGCTTCTCAAAAAGCCACTAATAGTGCTGGCAAACATCTGACCCAGGAATATCACTTCCATTTTTCAGATATCCCTCTTCAATTAAAGCTGAATTCCCAGGAAAATAAAAACTCATGAAATATTTAAATAGATATTTTAATAGAGAAAGAAATTCTTAGAATAATGAGTCAGGACATTCCCAGTGGTCCTCTCATATTTGCTACCGTAGGTCCTGTGTGGGTGCTAGTGGTTTTGTGCAACAGCTTCCTAGATTATGCCTGATTAAATGTGCAAGAGATGATCTGTAGGTTCAAAGAGCCTATAGAGCCCAAAGAGACTGTATTCAGCATGGTGGCCAAGAGGGTCTCTGAATTCCCTCTTCTTCACCCAGGAATGAGATATAAGCTGTGATACAAGTTTTGAACCGAAAAGGTTTTCCTCCCATCCAGCTTCAAGAGTACCTGATTTGTACATGTGACCTAATAAACATCCTCTTATTTGTCTGGCTTTTGCAAAAATTAGAAATACCCAATTTTCCCACTTAGATGTCCCACAGTGAGTCACTTTTGCACCAAAAATTCCCAAACCTTTGCTTTCTCATGTTGCTTCTGGTTTTCACTTGGTCTTCAAAAGAAGGAAAACTGACTATACTTGTACTTTATAGCTTATGGCCACAACGGCATCCGAGCAGTTCTCTCCCCCACTCTGGTGAGCTCTCAGCAGCAGAAAGCTCGTAAGAATCCAGCAACCACCACATCTAAATCCAACATCTGGCTCCAGTCAGCTTCAGACATGAACCTAAACACCACTCTATCTTATCATCCTTTTTTTGCTTTATCTTCCCAGTGTGACAGGAGTTTCATCTCTTTAAATATACACATTCCCTGTCTTTAAATACCAAGTCTCATCTGGCCTAGCTATAATTAAACCATATTAGAGTAACTTAATTTCATTTCACAAATAGCCTATAGAGTACAAAAAAAATTGCACAAATTAATGAGTGGCTCTTTGTATTGATTTCATTTATTCCTGTTGTCTGGCCTTAAACAGGATTATGACTTGAAAAGTCAGGGTAAACTGTAGATAAAATTTTTGATTGCCCAACACTGGAAGGGTTAGAAAACTGTAAACACATAGTCTGAAAAAGATATTTACTACTTTACTTCAAGAGCCTCCATTATTCAGTTCACAGGTCCCTTAAGTCCATGTTATCTAACAAGTTATCCTCAACATACTGGCAACACATTAATGGAAATGTTACATTTAGTCAAAATTTGTAAAATTCTTACAGATAAGTCTAAACTGATCTTTTTAAAAATTTTCATTGCAGGAATGTAAGTTGCAACACAGCTATTCTTGATGCAGATAGTTTCCGAAAGAAGGCATTCCATGCTCAGTATAGCCAAGTATGATGAATTCCTCCTGCTCCTTTTTCTCCCACAAAACCACTGGAGGAGTTGTTTGCACTCTATATTTTCAAAGTATCTTTTCAGTCAAGTGCATTTCAAGGAAGGACGAGTTTCTCCAAAAGCCTCTGGAAATGTACTTTGCAGAAAGATCAGAAGACCCATCTTTTTCCTCTTTTGATTTGACTGACACAAAAGAACCTGGGCCGTATTGCCTTCCAGGTCAAGAAGGTGCATTTCCATTCAGTCACGGTGAAACAGGACATTGGTGAGGATTTTTATTCTCAAATATAAACTGCAGAGAAGATAATCCCAATTATTAACAAGTTCAGACATACCAAAGAAACAAATGAAATATCACATACATTACTTTCTAAATGATCATAAGATCCCACCTCTAAAATGACACACAAATGTGTAGTCCAAGTTTAATTATTTTTTTTTTCTTTTTATTGTAAAGCTTATATAACCAAATGCCTTAAAGTAGTGGTTGGGAAGACAAACTTAACTTGTAGGCAGATACTGGTCTCCCAAAGAAGCAAAGGGCAGGGCTGGGGTTGGGGCATTCCTCCAGCTTGGATGATGGCACCACCACTTAAAAGGGCAGTAAGGGAATGGGCAGGGAGGGCAGGGAGGGCAGAGGGAGAGGGAAGCCAGAGGGCCAAGTTTCACCTAAATCAGCATGATAATCACATTTCTTCACAGAACATTGTCCTTAAGAGAGGTTATTCGGAGCCTGCTCCTTAATAAAGGAGATAATAGCTCATGAGAACAACAATCACAGGAGTGATTTTTCGAGTCAGCTTTTGTTCTTGTACTTGGCCAGTTTGCTTGCAGCCTAAGGGTATAAATAGATAGACTACAGAGGGGATTAACAGGCTTTCTTTCTAGCAGGGTTCATGTGCCAAAGTGATGACTCTATTAGCATTGTTTCCCCTCAAAGGTTTGCTCCACTCAGAAACCAGCACAAAGGCACCAAACTCCTTCTGGGGCCCCATTTTTTCCCCTGAAGAGGAGGGAGGCCTCACTTGCTCACTTGTGGATCTAAGTACTTTGGTGTTTTTCCTTCTGTCTGGGATAACCCAACCAGGTTTTCCACGTCCCCTTTGCAGGCCACAGACAGAGACAATGTTTCTGTGGGGACTTTACACCCCTACAAGCTCCACATCAGCAGTCACTTCTCCACTACAACATTTTAAGGCATTTATTTGATGAACAGGTTGTTAGTGGTGCTGTGGCCTTTCACTCTTCTGTGGTAGCCAAACAGAATGCTACAGAGAATGGGGAATGCAGGGATTTAAAAGGTAAGCCTCACCTCCCCAAGTTATAGGGCTCTGTACAGTAGACATCTATGTTTGAGCAAGCCACCTCAGGATCCCTTTGTAATTTACAGAGAAAAATGGCAGTTTTCAGGTGTCATCTTTCTGATCCATTTTGATTGACATTGGGATGTGGTGAACCACCTGAAATTAAATGAGAACTGGCTGAGTAGTCTGCAGGCGACTAGACAGGGTTGTATTTCTGCTCCTGTTCTCTATTTCCCAAGGACAACTTCTTTTACTCAGCTCCCAGCCACTCAGTTAACGCCCAGCTACTCAGTTTGGGGTTTTTTTATTTGTTTGTTTTAAATACAATCTCATTTCTGCAAGGCTTTTTAAAAATTTATATTCCCTTTTTAGGGATAGATCTCACACAGATGTAATCATCATGGAGAACTCAGAGGGGCACAGCAGAGAGTGCAATGACTTCCCATAGAGTGAACAGCTGCAGAATGATAACATGAACATAGCCACCACCAGAGGAGCAGCAGAACTTTGCTCTTTACCAGGCACTCCATAGGATTCACCAGAATATCTGCACATGTGATTAAATTAAATATGATCACAAGTTTAGACATTTCTTTGGACCAGTGCGAGGTTCCAACACGTCAAAGGATGAAGCCCCCACAGTCTGTGGCTGACACCATTTCCACAGATGCATCTTTGAGCAATTTTAAAAGTTAATTAGTCTGATTATGACCATCCACGTGGTGGGTCATAATCAGCTGCATGATCCTGTCCGATATGTGCAGTGCTCAATTTAAGCAGCTAGAAACAACAGTCTGCATGATAGGATAATCATTCATCCTGGGTGCCTCATGCACCACCAGGGTGAAGGCTGGCAGCCATCTACAGCTAAGCATGAATTCAAAGTCAGTGGTATCTTTTATTAATCATTTATAGAGCTGTGTATTATTAATATATGCAGAAGCAGCTGTCTCTCTCTCTTTCTCCCCCCCTCTCTCTTGGTGGAATTTGCTTTTGTGAGTGATTTGGGGGAGACCAAGGAGATGAAGAACCATAAGCCCAGCAGAGCTTTCCCAAAAGAGCACGAGAGCTGCAGAAGTAGGTCATGAAACCTCTCAGTAGGTAGACTGGTCCTTCCCTCATTAGGCTATTTTTAAGCACACAGGACCAGCTCCTTAGCTAGTAAAAGGGAGTTTGGTACCATTGATCCCATTTCAGCCATATTGACACTCTCTGAAAATTAGATTATTTAAATATAAATAAATACTCTGCAACATACCACAATTACAAGCCCAAAAGATATACTGAGTGTGCAGTAACACTAAGCAGGACAGACAGTAACCGTAACACTTTAACCTTCCTCAAGACATGGGGCCAAAGTGCTTTTAATGCTTCATGATGAATACATTATAGAGATAAAGCTGTCTCTATGTATTTCTAAGGCAGATATTGCCTTCTTACTCACTGGTCCATGTTTTTTGCTTACCAACACTTTAGAGCTGCCCTCTTGGACTTCTTCACTCAAGGACCGAATCTCTGAACCACTGTGAAAGATTAAAAAGCACTCTCGGTTTTACAGAAATCCTCTTGCTTTTACAGAAATCAGCTCCTCCTATTTAAATATCTAATTAATTTTATAGCAAGCATTTCCCAGCATTTTTTCTTTTCAATCTATTTTTTGGCCTGTTCTCTGCAACACCTTACAATACAGCGAGACCTACTTGCTTTGTCTGCTGACATCTGTAGTGTTACATGAAAAAGCAATTTTAAGGAATGAAGTATCTATCTCTTAGCAACCTTTATAACTAAGCAAAAAAGAAAACATTTTGTTTTGTTTGTTTTGTTTTGTTACAGAAGCTAAATAGGAAATATTTTCTCTCCCCGGATAGTTTCTACGAGTCCAAACTTACATATTTTGCAACCAAAGGAAAACCCAAGACCTTGGAACTTTTCCATGAACATCTTTAAAAGTCTGGAAAGAGCTGGAGTAAAGATTTTCCACCAGGGGTTTGGGGAAAGCAGACTGAAGTTCTATGCCAATGTCTAGTTATCTAAAATGACAGTACAAAATTATTTTGTTAGAAGCAACTGAGTCCTTCCCAGTTAATTCTTATCCCAGCTACCATCCAGCATCTGGGCACTCTCCTGCCAAGTTTGAAACCAGGGAAGCTTGACCTCAGTCAAAGATTTCAGAGTCCCAGGGAGGGGCCTGGGACACTCCCCCATGGTAAAAGAAGAGAAATGTTCCCCCTGCTCTCCTCTTTCCTCTTCCTCCTAGCTTGGACCAGAAAAACCTCACTTTAGCCAGGAGCCTTTCTGTAAGGATTTGTGTGTGTTCATAATTAAAAGAACATTTTTTTCTTAGCAGCTTCAATTTAGATAAATATGGGAAAGGGAAAGAAGGGGAAAGGGGGAAGGGCAGGGCAGGGGGCAGGGGGCAGGGCAGGGCAGGGCAGGGCAGGGCAGGGCAGGGCAGGGCAGGGCAGGGCAGGGCAGGAAAGGAAAGGAAAGGAAAGGAAAGGAAAGGAAAGGAAAGGAAAGGAAAGGAAAGGAAAGGAAAGGAAAGGAAAGGAAAGGAAAGGAAAGGAAAGGAAAGGAAAGGAAAGGAAAGGAAAGGAAAGGAAAGGAAAGGAAAGGAAAGGAAAGGAAAGGAAAGGAAAGGAAAGGAAAGGAACCAGGAAAGGAAAGGAAAGGAAAGGAAAGGAAAGGAAAGGAAAGGAAAGGAAAGGAAAGGAAAGGAAAGGAAAGGAAAGGAAAGGAAAGGAAAGGAAAGGAAAGGTAATAACTCCTTAGAAAGTATGACAATGACAAAAAAACCCATTAATATATAGATCTCACAGTATGAAAATTAACATAATTCTATAAAGCCCTAAGACTGAAATATTGCTGTTAAGACACATCTAAATCCATAACACAGAGCAGATATGAGCTGAGACCCAACTTTTCCTAATTTTTCTAGTTTTGTCATGCAATTTGATGGAAATAAAAAAAATCCAGTTTTTATGTGACTCTGTCCACTTAGTGACATTGATCTATGTTTTGAGACCATTTGCAATCCAAAATTTATCCTGGCTAGAACTAAAAATTCTAGCTGACAAAAAAATTGATTTTAGGATTGTTTCCATTTCATTTTTAGGCTGATTTTCAGTGGTCTGTATCCATCAAGAAGTGCGTTTTATCCTTGCTGGGAGGATGAAAACATGAGTAGTGCCTTATATGTGTAGTGTAACATGCAGAAGGGTGGTAAAGTTCCATCACTTTTGAATTGATTAGTAAAAAAAGCTACATAGATGCTAACTGGATTTTAAGACTCACAATTGTCAACTTAAGTGTTAGAGGAATTTTCAGTTAAGACATCTGAGTGTTATTTGATCTACATCTTAGGAACGTACCAAATTTAGCCAAACAAATTTTCAGGATTTTAATTTAGGAAAAAGCACAATCCACAAAGAATTTTGCAATTTGAAAAAACACCAAACAACTTGGTTATTTACACCATTTACAAATGTATGCAATATTTTCTGATCTATAGCTTACACTTGTGAATGATAATTTAGCTTATAAACAAAATGAGATGTACAGATATTGCATGAAATGAAGAACAGGTTTGCATTGCCTTGTAAAGGCTGGATTTATATTAAAACCTATTTTCTTCATTGTAAAGCCAGTCCCCAAACCAGAATCCAAATTATGTGTTTGGAGTTTTTTTCCCTACAGATGGAAAAGTATGTAATGCAACTGCTAGGGTAATGCTAGGTCCCTGAGGGGACCCAGGTGAGGCTGAGCAGGTCTGAGGGCCAGGGTGATCCCAAGACCAAAAAATCTGTGCTGTAGGAAGGCAGTCCTGTGCTGCCAGCCTGGCTCCTGCTCACCCCAAGTCCTGTCTGAGCCCTGCACCAGCCCCACCACCTCACCCAGCCTGCAGTGGGACCGCAAATGCCACAAAACCAAAATCTGGAGTAGAAAGTGGATAGCCCCACTTTACTTCCAGGTCTGGGAAAGGGATGGCTGAGAGGAGATGCACTTGATGCAGGCTATCACAGGGCTGAGGCCGCCTCTCCTCTCCTCTGCCTTTGGGTCTGACCCTGCCTATCAGGAGGCATTTTGGGGATTCGATTGCGGAAAAATCCTCTATAGCATCTGATTTACAGCTTGCACATAACACACAGCAGGTGTAACACGTGTCTCTCTCTCTGTAATGGATAAGAAGATTTTAAAAGTCCTTGCTCTAAGCTGCATGACTCACCCAGAGACAGGCACCACTGCTGTTTGTTTTCCAGACCCAAAAAACTAGGAGCTGAGGAGAGACTTGGTTACTCTTTCACACCTTTGTGATCTGTTTCTTCAAGAATATCTCTTTAGAACTAGGTAATGGTAATTTAATGGTCTATTTCCTCCAATATCCACCTTCTACTGGCTAAACACAATGCAGTTCACCTGTCTGATGGATTAGGAGAGCAATCCTTCCTTGTGTAAAGTAAAGCCCATAAGTCACAGACTGCTCTGCTCTTCACCTGAAAGTGCAGTGTGGAGTTTCACTACTCTAATAGTAGTGAAAGATCTAACTACTAATTTCAAAAGACAGGGTGAACAAGAGCAGGACAGCAACTGAATTATTTTTTCTGTACTCATTTATCTACTGCGCTTCTGATTTTAGGTGCTTCCTTTTTAGTGAATTTAGTTGCCCCTTAGCTGAAGCAAAAGCCAGGTTTAGTAAGGTTCAGGAATGTCTCTAGATCAGAGGAAAACATGCTGTCATCCATCAGTGCGTTCCCAAGTGATGCAGAGCTAAGCACAGCAGGGCAGCTGCTGCCAGTGGCTGTGGGGGTGAGTGAAAAAACCCTCCCCAGCAGAGTCTCCTTGCTGGTTGCTCAGAGGGAACAAACACAGCCACCTGCCCACCACACCATCCACACCCACCAGCCTCAGAGTGGCCTGTGCAAGCATTCACTGAGGGAAAAATTCAGTCAATTATTTAAATATCTTATTTTTGCCTTCTGGAATAGAGACCAATATGATGTAATCTAATAAAGGGCCTATTTCTAAAATGCACCCCAGTGTTGCTGCTGAAGATGAATAGATCACACGGACACAGGTCGAGGTGTGGTGAAGAGAAAGAGCAGAGTTTATTTTTCCTCCCAGGATTTATAGGCTTCTGACCATAGCCAGGGATTGGATGGTCAGGATAACACTTTCCCACTGCACTGGCCATGAGAGATGTCCATCACAAGACGTGTAACAGAAAGAATGTACACATATCTGTGTTTACAGTTACTGTCCTGGGAAAGTCCTTAGAAAACCATGTCAGCAAGCTCAGAAGCTGAGTTTTCAGGGCGACACCCCAGTTTGAAAATGGACTGCAAAATAATGCTGTTAGTGAAGGTTTTAAAGATAAACAGTCACTAACAACAGCCTTTCAGCTGGGAATGGAATGGAATGGAATGGAATGGAATGGAATGGAATGGAATGGAATGGAATGGAATGGAATGGAATGGAATGGAATGGAATGGAATGGAATAAAGATGAGGGCACTTCACAGCTGAGGCAGCACAAGTTACAATAAAAATTTCAATATGCTGCCATGGTACATGAGTTAAATTATTTTTCTTATATTTGGACTTAACAGCTGCTCCCTCTTTCTTTAAACAGGACATTTTCCCATGCAAAATCATTAAAAGCCTATTGACATCAAAACCCAAACAACTTTGAATGTTAATAAAATACAGATTGTTACACTTGTCTTACTTCTATCAGTATAAGGAAGACAAAATGCCCAGACTCATTTCTATGGATTGGCTGGTATGGTAGAAATGGTAAATACCTATCCCTCCTCACTTGCAGCAATGCAGGACACTTTTCTAAATCCATTATAAAAATAATTTTCCACATACCTTTATAACTTAACCTTTGCATCCATGATCTGAAAAGTGGCTTAGGAACCTCTCAAATTAGAAAAATATCACAAGAAACAAAGATTATTATGCCATATTTCCTACTATTTTCCTGCTTATGGTCCTTGAGGAAGTTTTGCTCAGCCTAAAAGCAAGTGAGTTTTATTCTAGAAAAGAGCAAATATACAAGACATCAGCTCAACAGATGTGAGATAGAGACTGGGATGGGAAAACTTACATGTTCTTAACTATATACACAAATACGCAATTTCAAAACTCACCTGAAAAAATATTGCAGTTGTTGTACAACACTATTATCTTTAGAGTTGACATCACAAATGATTTTCACATGCATTAAAAAAAAAAAAAAAAAAAGAAAAAGGCAATGTGATATTTGGGGCAGAGGTAAGCATTTCTACACCTAGTCATCAGAAAGCTCATCCTGTGTGCTTTAGGATACACAAACCTGTTACTTTTGCCTGGGCATTAGAAAGGCTATTTAGTTACTTTACATATTCTTTTATTCTATGTTTATTTTTACCCACATATATATATACTCAATCTCACTTAAGCATCCCAAATCCACCCAACCGCCCCCATATACTGAGATCTGTATGACAACCTAAAGTCCTTAGATAAACTCCCCCAAGTAAGGTTACCATGTACAAAGGCCTCTGAGAGCACCAAGATGGGCACTCACAGAGGGCTACAGGATAAGGCCTCCCAGCTTTTATAGCGTTACAGCTGCTATCTTTCCCCAAATCCTAACGACTGTATAAACCATTTCAAGTGAAGAGACTTGACCCTTCAATTGGGTCAGAAAAAAATGAGAAGTAAAAGAGAAATATAATAATATAATAAAGCAAAGGGAATTTAAAAAAAAAAAAAAAAAGGAGAAAGAAGTGTCTGTGTAATGCATCCCATCCAGCTCCAGCTGCTTCACTTTGAACTTGGGGTTGCCCCATTTTTTGCAGGGAGCTCACCTGCAGCCTCAGCCATCTCTGGAGTCAGGCTGAAGCAGCTGGGGGACTTGCTGCAGCCAAGCTTTTTGATATCAAAATGAAGACTCTGCAGGAGGAAAAGAGTGAGTCCCTTACACACCTACAATCTGTTCCTCTTGGGAGGAGATTGTTGATAGTGTATTTGAAGTGATAAGCACAATCAAGCTTTGTGTCTAGGGCTCTATACTACATATTTAAGCTAAAAATAGTTTTTAAAAGCTAATCAGAGAAGGCTGTATAACATCAGCTAGGAAGTGCAGAGGGTGGTCTGATAACTTTTTCTTCTCATGAAAACTTACAAATTTAAATTTGCTCTGAAAACAAAATGATACTTCCAAACACAGGAGATTTAAGAATAAAATTCCCATTAACAACTATTAACAAGAGTGATCAGCATAAATCCCTTCACATTAAGTGAAGAATAAACTGGAATTCAAAGACTCTCTAAGGAAGAAAGAGAAGTTAGAAAGAAAAGCCCCAGAGGCTCATTTCTCTCACCAGGCTTGGGAGCAAGGATCCACTGTCATCTCTGGGGCTTAGTCCCTGCAATGTCCCAGGAATTGCCTTGATCCTTCCCTTTTCCCAAATGGCAGCCAAGTCTGTAGGTGTTTGCTGGGCAGTAAGGAACCCACCAGATACTCAGGCCAGGCACAAAAGATGCCTTTACACGATTTCTGGGGCTTGCTGGGTTACAAACCCAGGTGTACTGTGAGTGAACCACTCGGTAAAAAGCGAGGGCATGGCAGTCTCCATACACACTGCTGCTGGAGCCCTGCAGCAAAAAAAGAAATATTCATCAAATAAAGTACACTGACATGAAATGGAATTCACTGAGAAAGTACAGCACTATCATCAGCTGCTTAGGGAACTTGTTTGGTGAGTCCTCAGAGATCATTACAATGGTTGTTGCCTATGAAATACAGAGGCACGAGGTGGCATGTTTTTAGGACTCCGTCTTGTGATATTTCACCATCACCCCTGAGTTACTAAACACCAAGTGAACCATGGTAGCTGATTATTTGTTTCTGCTGCCTGTCTATTGCAAATGCGTGAGAAACTGTGTTTGCTCTGACTCAGTTTCATCCCTCTGTGAATACTGCTGTCCACACTGACCACAGGCTATGTTCACAAGCTCGGCTGACTCTCTCGGCTCAGATGATGCCAGATAATGAATGGACTCAGGCAGCTAACTCCCCAGTGTGGCTGAAGCTTCAGACACCTCAGCCTTGCCTTTTCCTGGGGAGCATGCTTGCTGCCAGTCTTTGTGTATCCCCTTTCCCACCCATAGAGCATCCAGCATCCCCTAGGCTGCACAGCTGCACCCAGCTTTACCAGCACCTCTTATAACCCAGAAAACTCTTGTCACAAACATAGTATCTTCAAACACTATTTATTGCCTAGTTCCATGAGTGTTTCTGTATTAAGTGGAGAGATATCTCCCTTTCCTTTGACTTGGAATATTCTCAGATTTTCTGTGACTCCCTCTATTTTCTCTTGGGTGGGAAACGGGGACCACAGCTGCCCCTCCCCTATATGAATGACTTTTAGCCTTTACACCCCAAAAGGCACAGGGCAGAGAGCCCAACTGCACATTCAGCAGGCAGGGAGCAGAAAGTATCAGTAGCTTAGTTCAATTCCATGGCTGTGGACCTCTAAAGGCCCTTTAGTGGGTCACAAGGGGAATGTGGATGAGTCCTTCCAGATTTCTTTTTATTTTACCTCCTTTTTATTTGTCTCATCTCTAAGAGAAACAGCTCCAACCTTATTAATCTCCCTTCATATGAGAGTTTTCCTGTGCTCCAATTATGTTTGCCACTGTTCCCTGAACCCTTTTCACTTCTTTTGTTATTACCTTGAACAAAGATGGATAGAAGAGCAGCAGAAGCAGTTCTCCAGAAACACAACTTGCAAACTACAGAAAAACAGGTCAAGGCTAAAGTGAACTTTGGATCAGCTCTAGCAAGGTCAGCAGAGTTACCTTAGGAATGAGTGTACTCCTCTTCAAGTTCCTCAAGTTGTTTCTTGTCAAATTCACATTCCTTAATACTTCTTAGGCTGTGAAAAGCAGCTGCAGCTGACACCAAGCTGTCCATGGCACATGCAATTGAAGTCACACTAAATGTATTTTAACTGGAAATGTGGATACACAAAAGCCTTTCTGAGCATTTTAGCAAAATCATGTGTAAGCTTGTCTGTACAGCATTGCAATGCATGACCAGAGAAATGATCTGGCCATCTGAAACTCCTGTTCAGATTACTGACAAAATGAAGGGACAAGAAATCTACTGCCAATTAATTAAGGCCCTGCCTTTTGTTTCCCTGGCTTGTGTCAGCCAGTGCTGTCTAACAGGTTAAGATCTTATTATCCATACACAGACTTCTCCTTGCTTTTATTTTTACTAAATCTTTCATTTTGATGTGCCAATCAATACCATAAATTAATAATATACCACTCAGGATATGCTGCTTTTCACTTCCATTTCAAATTGCCTTGTTTTGGCATTATGTTCAGGAATAAGTAGAAGACCTTGATTTTCTATAACATTTATTATTTTGTGCATCTTCCACTCCATATTGACTCTATTCATACATTTACCTTTTTTATTTGCTTTCCGAATCAAGCAGCTGTGGTCCCTCCATCTCTCTACAGAAATATTTCCTGGCTTTTCCATGCCTGTTGGTACAGCAAGACTCTGCTTTGTCCAATTACTCTGTAACATAAAGGAAGCCTGATGCAATACAAGTAGCTGCCCATTAAGTATAATAATGAGTTATCTTTGCATATGTTCTTAGGCTTCAGTGACTTTCAATCAGGCAAAAAAAATTTAGACCAGTATCTTGACTGGTGCCATCTTTCTTACCACCCTACAGCCCTCGGAGCACTTTATCTAATGTGTGGCAGCTGACAGTAGTTCTTCCAGACCTTCTCAGCTCCTAAGGACTTTTTTATCCAAGAGTTTGTGGGAATGTAGAAAAAAAGTAAAATGGAAGCACAGTCAGAAGAAGTGAACTGAGCCATGTAACAGAGCAGTGCTGGAATAATTATCAGTGCTCTACCTCAGCAACAGCTTCATGGCCAGACCAGCAAGATCTTCCCTCAGGCAGATGTTTTTATCTTGGCAGTGATTATAATTGCTTTCTGTATTAAGGATGCACAGTGCAATATGGTAATTTCTATTCTGTAGAGTCAGTGTTCAAAGAGAAGAAACCAGCAAGTGCCAAAACAGATTTCTAGTGATGGTTATGTTAGCACTGAGCTCGGGAAGGTTTCCTCAGTCCACGGTTTCTTCATCAAGAGCCAAATAAGAGGCTGACAGTAGCCCAGTTTCATGCTAGTGATCCAGGTTTCATGACCTCCTGCAGAGAGCCTACTCTCCCGCTATAATCACAGCCCCAAACTGCACCAGAGCTCCCATGTCCTCCCCCTCCACAGGGCTTGAGACTAACCTCCTTCTCTACAGATGCAGAGAGCAAAGGGCTACACAGACACAACATGCCAGTTCCCAGCTGGACTCTGCTGAATAAGAGTATCACAGATCTCTGTAAGATTTGCAGTCATAGCCAGCCAAAGGCATATTCATGAATTCTCACTTTGAATCCCATTCCATTTAAAAAATGCTGTCCCCTTGAGGTTTTTTTTTTCAGTACTTGCAAACCTGCCAGCTTTTTTAACATATAAATAGGAACATTTAGCAAGAAAACAGGGACATGATTCTAACTCTATCAAAATACATCTGATAGAAAGAGCTTTCAGGAGAGAAAGAATTGAAACGATTCACTGCTTTTAAAGAATGGTTAAAACCCCATCTTTCATTACAGCAAGACCTAGGAGGAACGGCTTTGATGCTTCAATATTATTGGACCAAAGGCAGTTAATACCTACTTCTAGAGCAGCAGCATTAGCTATTTTACAGAATTCTTTAAATTACTTCCAGGGCTATTAAAGTCAATCGTAAAATACCACTGCATTTACCTAACCAAAATTTCCCCACCAGATGAGTCCACAAAAGCCTTTAGAAACTGCAGTATCAAGTGTCGCAATTCTGAACTTCTGACACTTTCAGCCGGCTTCATCCCGCTAACTTTGGGAACCTTAGCCAGAAACAAAGACCTTGCAGAGCTCCTCTGAAGTTAATGGAGAATTCCGAGCAATAATTCAGGCTGACTGTTACACGGGATGAATCCAAGATCTTGTCCCACAGAGAAATATCCAGCCCTGCCTTATATACCTAGGCTCCCTGTTGTATATGTGGGGACATCCACATGCCTCTGAACAGGTTCTAGCAAAGCCACCAGAAGGAATAGAGGACTCTCATCTAGCTGGCACTGAGCTGAGGGGAAAAACCTTTTCTCCCTCAGCCTCAGGAGCTGCTAATGCAACCTTCTTGGTTTCCTTGCTTTCTAGGAGCAATGAGGACAACCATCCAGGTCTGTGGGAGTCTTGCCCATTTACCTCTGCCAAGGCAGTTTTAACCTTAATCTTGTTGTGGCCAGCAACATATATCTGTATGTCACACTCCAGTTTCTTCAGGTTAATTTTTCCAGTTTTAATTAAATGATTGCATGTCTGTTGAGCTAGCAAGCCAGAAAATTACTCACTAATCTAGTCACTTGGAGTAATCATGGAAGACTATGTCATTACATTTCTGCTCTCAAGATTATTCAATTATTTGATATAAAACATTGATTGGAGAAGAAATCAAAACATTGATCTAACAGAAGAAATTACCATGTTTAGTGAATATATGAGAACACTTAGTTACTCTCAGCAACGAGATGGTGTTGGTTATGTTCCCAATATATCATTCAAAAAATTAAGGACTTTTCTGGCAGAAATGTGCCAAGAGACTTATGATTCTGCCAGGGTCAGCTAGCAACAGAAACAAGATTTTAAGTATTTAATTATGGTTTGACATCCCTATAAGTATGTAGGATGTGCTAGGAAATCCTACTGCTTCCAGATTTCTCTCCAACATGAATGTTAAGGGAAAGTCCAGTAACTTCAAAGGAAGAGGACATGCTGGACTCAGTCTCACTCTTTCTCCCACATATAGATGGAGGCATACATGTAGCACACTGCCAATCATAATTCAAAACTATATAAATAAGTCTGTCATTTTTGAATGACATAAGGAATGAGTTGGCCTGCTATCTAAATACAACTCCTCATGGCATATTGACATAGCATGTTTGGCAAATAAGATAAATAAATAGGGCTTTACCTATTAGTCTGAGAAAAAAAACTCACAATGTTCAGATCTGTTTCAAAAATGTGAACAGACTACTTGGAGACAATATTGTGCCTGCCACTTATAAGGTTCCTAGGGCTATGTGCAAGACTGGGAATAGGCTAGACAAAGTAATATGGGGATCACCACTGAAGGGACTGAAATGTCATGTATTTAAGCAAGTAAACAGCCCAACGAAAATGAAACATCAGCATAAAACAATGAAAAAAGTATTGGCAGAATGAAAAAAAGACAATATAGGAACACAGAAATAGGGGGAAAAAAAGAAAATAAGAAGAGCCATCAAAGTCATTTTTATGCACTTGTACGCTGGAAAAGAACAGTCTTCTATTCATTTATATGTGCTGTGAGCTTTTTCTGATTGAATGGCACTACAAAATGCTTTTGCACAATATATTCCTTTTTCTATAAATTCTCATATAAAATGCACACATGCTTAACATATAGACATATTTTATAATAACTCATTTCTTGACCTCACTGTGAAAATGAAAATTATCTGTCTTTCAGTAATAAAGAAGAGAATCAGATTCAGGTTAATGAGAATATTTGTCTGATTAACCTTCTCTACAGTCAATGATTTATAATGGTCCATCAGTCATCCATGTGTAAGCAGGGTTTCCAAAAGAATTAAATCTAAGGCCAAACATATATTTATAGAAACAATCACAGGCCACTAAATGAAATCTGGAGCCCTGTATTAATCAGTGAGCTTCAGGAAAACATATTTAGAGCATTCAAACACCTAAGGATGCAGTCTGAATGACTGAATTACTAGAGTTTACAGTCTTTCTGGAATTATATACCAGGTGAGAATTGGATCATATGAAGAAATTGGAAAAGCAATTGGAAAATTACATTCCTGTATGTAAAATTAGCTGTTAGTCTTAATTCAGTTAGTGAGAAGCTAGCTGCATCTTTTGCTCTGATGGAAAAAACCCTGGAGTTTGAAAAACGAAAATGAGGAGGTAAGACAGATTTCATTCCCTCTGTTAATGCTGTGGTTACTTCGCCTCCATAAAACTATGTGGGGAAACTCCTGCCTTTCCAGGATCTGTCAAAGAGATAAATACAGATGTACTTCTTCTGAAGATGCCAAGTAAATATATGAAATGCCAATAACTCTTCTTTACAAACTAAAAACAGAACCAAACCCACAATGTGCGGGTGGAACCAGGTCTTGGCATTTCAGGTATTTACAGGAGTCATTTTAAGAAAAGAAGAGTTAATACACTTGGGACTTTCATTGCCATGTTTGAGGCTCTAAATCAGGCAGTAATTTCCAGAGATTAAAAACTGTTCCTTTGTGTGGGTTACTAGATAATGTGCCTTTGAAACATAAGGAATTGATCACTGTGCAAAAAACGGGAACAGACTCATCACACTAGACTGCTAAAATACAGCAATTCTTCTGTTCCCATGATTATCAACAGAGCAAGAACAATAACTCATTGCCAGTAATTTACTGGATAATTCTTGATTGTTCTCTTTGTAAACAGTTCCAAACAAAAGTTCAAACTTTCAAATATGGCTATTCTTTAAAATTAGTTTTTATTTCTATAAAATGCCCCAGAGATTAGAGTATTCATTAAGATAAAGTAATTGAGAGTATGGACTGCTTTAGTAGGCTATACTAATGGCCTTGTTTCAGGCTTCAGTTGGGCTTATATCTGCAAATATATGTAAAAGGGTAAATTGAAAGCACTGAATATTGCAAATTAATATGTGACGTAAAATTAACTTTTGAAATGAAGAACATAAACAATGCCTTTTTTGCTTGCTCATGATGCAAAGTTGCAAAAAATTGAGTGCCTAGAAAACCGAATCATAGCTTGTGCTGACTCTCAAGTGCCAGATATTCAGACCCAAGAGGTTTTTTTTCTTTCCTTGTTAAATTCTGTCTTTTTCACAAGCCTAGCCAAAGGACAGAACCAACCTACAAGCTGTATTAAGGGAAACATCTGGCCAGCGACTTGGTTCCTGTTCTTCAGCAGCACCGTCTTAATTATATTTTGCTAATTATGCTATTGACCTTCCTCTGAGGAATCTCCTCTCTCGTGAAAACAGTATTAACTCAATTAATTGAAAAATGGAAGGTGTTCCATTTTTTTAAATGAAGCAGAGAGCATTCTAAAAATGCCATGAAAAGGAAGGGTACCAGAGCACAAATACGTCTGCTGCCTACTTTGGGCCATCTCAGACTAAAAGAAACTATTGTCTTTATTATTACCAAAACTCCCATCTGTGAGCTGAAGTAGGCGAACAACACCTTCACCATAATAATAGGATATGTGCCTAATGTAAGTCATAGCTTCACTTAATCTAATACACTATGATCAGAATCTTTTTACAAAACCAAGCAAAAAATATTTTATCAATATGAACATCATCGAAGACAAATCTCCAGGAAGTAGGTGTAGATTGTGGTCTGGTAAGCAAAAGGTAAGATCATAAGGAGTCAGGTATGAAAACCATTTTGAAGACAATTTGCTAAAAGAACCAAAAGACATAGTCAAATCTCTCTCAAACTTGCTGTGGGAAATTAGGGAATCAGTAGGGTCAATAGGGTTTCCAGAAAGAGGAAAACTAGGTGAGCTTGGAAGCCACAAAAAACTCAGGGATATTCCCACTGCATGGGCTTTCCTGATGACAACAAATAGGAGCAGCTCTAATCTAGTCGGGGAATATTTAAGAAAGAACAATAAAATTAGTAGCAATGAATCAGCAGAACCCGAAGCTATTTCCCCAGAGTTGTTAAAGAACTGCTAAAACTGCTCAACCCTCTCCTTAAAAGGTAGATGTGAGCCCAGTTTTGGAAAAGAAAATTAGAAAAGGTCCCAACACCTATAGATGTGTAATGCTGACATAGGAACACCAACATAGGAAACTTATAAGAAAGCCTAGAACTTCTATGGGGAGAAAATCTTACATCATAAATCCATTGAACTCCTTGGAAATAGTGACAGCACAGATTGTGGTGGTGCTGTTAATGAAGCATGCTTTCGTTTCCAAAGAGGTTTTGATGATGACCTTCCCAAAAGGTGGTTAAATAGATAAAGCTCTTACAGTAAAAAAGAAAGGGTAGAAACAAAAGGTCATGGGGGTTTTCTTGGGTTTTTTTTAAAGGGAGATTTCCAGGGCAGTCCCATCAGCATCTGTGGATTTGTGTGCCTGCCCCATTCACGCAAAAATCATCTGAAAAAAGCTAATAGCATCATGGCAGGGTGTGTAGATGACACAAAATAGTTTAAGGCAATATAAACAAAGGCTGCTTGCAAGGTGAAAGAGACAGCTCACAACAGGTGGGATTTATTTTACCTAACAGAGCATAGCTGTTAGAGAAACAAAGAACCACCTGAGGCTCATTTTGTACTCAGTGGAGAGAAACAGGCTGGATTCCCCTGGTCTGTTTGGGATATATACATTAGACTTGGAGGACTCATACTCCTGGAGATGACTCTTTCTCTCTGCTGCCTATAATGGGATGACATGGTGCCTGGCCCAGATGACATTTTTCTACATTTAGTCTGATGAACAGGCTCTGGATATGCAGGTTGTTAAATAACAGACAAAAAATTCAATGTCAATAAATGTAAAATAATGAATATGGAGGCAAAAAATTTTAACTAGGCATATATAAATTAATGGCTTTTAAATTGGCTATTACCATACAGAAAAGGGAACTAGGAGTAACTGCTGGTAGGTCTGTGGGAAGCACTCAGTTCACTGTTAACAGCAGTCAGAAGGACACACAGTTTTGTCAAGTGTCATATCTGGGCACTCTGAGTGCTTCATACCATAAGTACAATGTAGGACAGGTCAGAAGTGAGCTTTATTAACCGTGATCACAGGGAACAAACATTTGGACAGCATTGGTCTCTGTGCTCTGTGCTCTGCCAAGTGATTGCAGAGAGCCAGCCTACAGACTGTATCAGTATGTAAGAAAGGAATAAAGGTCAAACCAGAAATTATGGTGTTGTGTAGATGGTGTGAAATTACCCTTACTGGTGACAAATCAGGTTCAGATATTTTAGAAATCATTGTAGAAATGGTACAGGTGTAGGAGAAACACACTAGGGATAGTCCAAAATTGGGAACATCTTCCAAATGGGGAAATATTAAATCAGCAGAACTCTTTATGTACAAAAAGACATTTAAGGGGAATGAAATGAGGAGTGGTGTGGAGAAGTTGCTGGTTATTCACTTATGCAAGTCTATCAATGTCAGAACTGACTAGTCATCACAGGCATGTGGACAACAGCATCATGTGGTACCTAGACTACTGAAAGCCATGAAACTCTACTGCACTGCAGCCAGCTCCCAGGAGGGCAGTGTGGGTGGGAACATCATAAGGAAGATGTTCCACAGCAACTTTTAGGGGAAACGAGATTGAGAGAACAAACAGAACGCTAAAAGGAGCTAAAACCATACAACATGCTACTGCCAAGAAGGCTGTGCACAGTGAAGGATTCAAACAGAGAGCTGAGAGATATGTGGATCTTGGAGAATGCCTGTGTGTAATGAAAGCTAAATCAAATCAACATAATTTCTTAAACCTCTAACAGCATGGTGTCAAAGTAGAAAGGCTTGTTGGACTGTTGGGTGTGAACCCCAGGGAAGCATGTTCCCTTGCTGAGGTTGAGCATCCAGAGTTAGCTTTAGCACAAGGACAGAGAGCCTCAGGCATTGTTTAAGAGTCAAGGCTTAAGGGTCCTAATAATTCACTGTGAAACAGAAAACTGTGACAAAGGATAGAAAACACTGAAAGACTTGTAGATCTAACAGATTGATCAGAACTATGATCTATCCACAGCAAATGACCTCAGAAAAACCCAGCAAAACTGAATTATGTTGGATATATAGCATATGTGATACAAATATATATTTATATATAAATATAGAATATTTTAACAGTCTGAATATAGGCATCTGGGAAAAAGTCTAAGCTGTTGATTGAAGATTGATTCTTCAGAACTGCCAAAAACTAAAAATCTAACAACACGCAACAAAAATTTGTGAATTAGCAGTTTCCATATTGGAGACTTTCCAAATACAGCAAGACTATGAAAAATGGCAGAAGAAGAATTAAAAAGAAGCAGAAATCTTCCACATACTTCAGAATGGGTATACAACAGCTTCATGTAGAAAAGAAAGATGTACTTCCATATACTGCAATCACTTAGAAATTCAACAGATTTTATTCTGTCCTGCTTGAAAGAAAATAATAGAGCCAATTAAACATTCAACGGTCCTGTACTCATGTAGGCTTAAACACAGTGTTTCAACTACAAGCTTTGCAGAGACAGGAAAAATGCAGAGGTAGTCCTCGCTGGAAAGAGGCACAAGCTCAATTTTCCTTATGTGCCCTCCAATACTTGCTCGCAGAGCAGGAGAGAGAGCAGAAGCTGGGCAGGGGCAGGAGGACAGGGACTGTGGCAGTGCCACTGTGACAGCAATGTCAGTGGCACTGGCTGTGAGGGCTCTGCCTCCTCCAGTTCCCACCTGCCACAGGAGACACTGACATGTTCAGCACAGAGGCAGGAATTTGCCCAGGCTCTCCATGGGGACATAGAGCACAATCTGCTTTTTTTTTAAACTTTTCTCTTGTGCAGAAACTCATGCTGGATGATGTAAACCTTTGTGGTTAACAGCTTATTTATAAAATATTGATTTCTTTTTTTCTCATACTTTAGGGAATAGGATCTTCAAGCACTTTGATTAAGTACTGTAGTTTCCTCAAACACTTTTCAAGGTCTAACAAAGTCTAAATCCTAAACTGACTGTTCCCTGTGAAATTATATCCACATTTTCTACAAGTCCTTTAAAAATAAAGTATGCCCACCAAGAGCATTGATGAAGAACACCTCAACTTTTCTGATTTATCCAGCAGTACAGGTCCATCTACAGCTACACACAAAAAATTGTCTAAGTAGTTTTGAGAGGAAAATACCCTCACTGAAAAACAGAGGTGTGATTAAATAAAATCTGTAATAGTTACTTGCCAAATGAAAGTAACCAAAGTGGAAAATAAATGGTATGTATACCTCAGTGAAAAAAAATTAGCATGTGTAATTTAGATAGTAAAAAGTAAGTTCAATTAGAGAGTACACAAAAGAAATGTGCACATTATTTATTTCTAACCCTCTAATTAATTCTAACCCTAGTATTAGAGATGAAGATGCATATGAAGTAAGGTTTATAAATTTATCTCTTGAAAAATTTTGAAAATGGAAACCATCAATAATTTTTTTAATCATAAAAAATAAGATCATCTGTAGAGTCATGAGATAGGATTTAACTGAATTTAACCTGATTTAACAATATACACAATGGAATACAGACATCTATAGAGAACATTTTTCAAAATACGCATGGAATTCCTATTCGTGTTCATCATAATATGGTTAAATAGAATTACCTTAAAGAGGAACAGTACATAGGAATTGTAACTCCAAACTGATAAATTCTGAAATAAAGTATCATAATCTGAAACACTGCCTACAGAAAAACACATTTTAAATATTTGTCAGTTTCTTTCACTGATAAGTTTGTAATTTTATGGGTCACATGAAAATTTATTTTAAAACAAATTCAACTTTTATTTTTTTTTCCCCATATGAGCTCCCTGGATTTTTTTTTATTTTTTATTTTCTTAAAACCTGTGGAACTTTTCTGTGCTTTATGAATTCTTTCTACAGAGAATCAAAGAGACTGAATATATACTGGAAGCCCTTCTGAACCAGGTTTTCAAGTTCACCCAATGAAAAGCATTTGGCTGCATAACAGCTTTAACCAGCTTTACAATTTCTATCACTCAAGTAGGGATAAATGGGTTCTCAGTTAATAGAGCTTGTGATGTTTGGCCATCTTCAAACTTTGTTTAAATTGGAGATAAACATTCACTGCACATAAATGAAATAATTTTAAAGTGTCTTCTACACACGCATGCTGACTTAAATTAGCTGAGGATCTAGTCAGAAATATTGTCCAGATCACTCACACAAACCTTATGCAGATTGCCTGTCTGCATATTTTCAGCATAGTCTGTAAGAGATTGTGCTGTAGTAAGCCATAGGTAAATGCTCTTATCTTCTGTATGCTATTTGCACTGGCAAAACGAATGTGTTATGGCCTTCCCTTTTTAACTTTACACAATTAAGGCTTGCAGCCATTAGAAGAGAAGTCTGGAGAAGACAAGAATAAAAGCTCTAGCAGATAATGGTATTAAAGAAAACTAATACAATGTACTAAATGGCAGAATCAAAGGCAAGTGAAAGATCTTCAAAGTATTGACACTAGTGCCGAAGAAAATGCACATCAACCTCGTTAAGTACCTTCAGCTTGCTCCTTTTACTGTGATGGGAAAATAAAAAACTGCCAGTCTTCTGGAATCAGACACTATCCACCTATGTGGTTTGTTACAGCAATGGAGCTGCTAGAAAACAAAAGGCTTTATTTGTGGAAGAGAAAACATGAGTGTTGGAGTGTTGATATAGAATCATAGAATCTTGGAATGGTTTGAGTTAAAAGGGGCCTCAATAATTATCTTGTTCCAACTCCACTGCCATGGGCATGGGCACTTCCTACTAGACCAGCTTGCTCAAAGCCCCACCCAACATGTCCTTGAACACCTCCAGGGATGGGGCAATCGCAGCTTCTCTGGGAAACCTGTGGTGGTGTCTCACCACCCTCACAGTAAAGAATTTCTTCCTAATATCTAATCTCAACCTAATGTCTTTCAATTTGTACCCATTACTCCTTGTCCTGTCACTACAGTTCCTGATGAAATGTTCCTCTCCAGCTTCCCTGCAGGCCCCTTTCAGATACTGGGAGGTTGCTATGAGGGCTCCACACGACTTTCTCTTCCCCAGACTGAACAGCCCCAACTTTACTTCACTAAACTACATAATAAGAAAAGGCTAAAGAGTGTAAACTCAGAGGTTTTATCTGAGGAAGTTCCCCACTGATTCTGTCCATCCACAAACTACAAACATGTGTCTTGAAGGCCCACACTTCTGCTCAAACTGAAACCTGAGAAATAAGTTAGATACACATAAAATACAACAAATCTGAGGAAAATGCTCTAGGTGTTCCAAAGCCTAGACTAAAACCAAATGTCACCCAGAATCAGTAGCTTTGCCTTTTTATTCTTTCCCTTTTTATACTTGATCACATTTTTGGTCATTGTAAGGAAAAAACAATACACTGTCCTTTCCCAGCTCTATTTAGAAAAATGTCTCTGGTTGGTGGGTTTGATGTTTACTGGAGACAGGATGAGAGAGACAGGGAAAGGAGTTTGCTTTGTAGGGATAACATATGCAGTTCTGAACTGAATGACCAGAAAAGTTGCCCCCAAAGTAAATCCTCCCCACAGAATTAAAATTATTGGTGGACTTGGCTTTCTAATAAAGGATAAAATGCACCTTTGCAGTTCCATATGATAAAAACAACGGAAAGGAGGTTCTCTGCCACATGACAGATACTAAAGCCTCGTAGAGCAGTACATGGAGTTGTGGGTGCAGTCGGTCCAGAACATGCTGCTTCATCACCTCAGTGTGCTGAAACTCTCCCTTCACAGCAAGAAATAATTTTCCAGCACTGATTTATATCGCTATTGATCCTAAGGTTACTAAAACTAAAATACAAGGGTAATATTTTAAGACTGTTGTGTGCTCTGCAGAAGCGCAGATACAGAAGGAAGAATTGGCACCTGGTGGTGGCATGCAAAGGTGCTGCATGCAGCCCCAAGCAGAGGCAAAGATGGTATGAAAAGCATGATCCTAGTTCCTGAGGGATTGAGGCAGCCAGGACTGTGGGCAGGCACTGCTCTGGCAGGATGCCCACAGCCCAGAGAGCAGATGCCAGCAGGAGCTGTGTGCTGGCGCTCACACCCCAACATCCTTGTCCTGCCTCTCAATTCCTATCTCCAAGTCCTCTGCCAAAGCCTCCCACCTGAATTCCTGAATGGCAGGGACGGCCTCCATTGGGCAGTCACCTTGACAAGGGATGTGGGGAGCTCTCTGAATACAAAAAGCTTGAAAGACCTTGGTGAAGGCCATTCCTGACATGTTTCACTCCCATTTCCAAATACAGCACAAGAGTCTCTCCAGCTGATGAAATATAGCGGTTGTAAAATGCTAGCTAACCACATTTAGCAAATGGAGATAATCAAATAAAAATGAAACTATACTTACTAAAGAAAAACAGTTTCCAAAACACAGACTTTGGCTAGAGGCTGTGTTTTGCTTAAGAGTCTGCCAGGAGATCTGTGGACTGTTTTGTAAACAGTTCTCAAACTGGTGTTTGTGGGAGAGACACATGGGTACAGGATGAGAGACAGATGGACATGAAATGTATCCCAAAGGAAGTTCATCAGGAAAGAAAATGCTCGAAAGCAGCTTTGATGGGATCTAAGAGAACTGCATACTGTGGAAAGAAGGTGAACAGGGAATTGTTAGTTTCCTATTGTTTCCTGTTACACAAAAGCTAGGGGACAGCCTCAACTGTATGTTTCAATCAAACAAAAGGAAACATTTTTTCCAACTTAACAGATAATTTAATTGTGTGATTCATTGTTACCAAAGTTATAATGAGCTATAAAGGAATATAATGAGTTTGTAAACAATGGGACTACCAGGACTGTTTAGCTGAGTGGTTTAGGTGCAATTATGAGCTGCACCAGTCCAAACTCAATGACTGCTGAAGATGAGATGGTGTCCTGGGGTACCAGATGGTATTCCACACAAGAGAACCCTTCATTTATATTCTTTCTAATACCCAAACCTAGGCATCTGATCACTATTAGATTTAGCGTTATGTAGCAGATTCATAATCTGACCAAATTTGTTGTTCCCACATTCCAGAAGACAATTCATGGATCTTTCAGGATTCTTTCTGATTCTTTCTGACCTATCTGGAAAGCTGTAAGTCAGAGCTTAAAATGTCCCACTCTTCTCTTTTATTCCTTCTATTCTCTTCCTTTGACATAAAGTAAATGCTTTGTTCATCTTCAAAAGGGCACAAAAATCAACCCAGGGAACTGCAGACTGCTCAGCCTACCGTTTCCTCAGGAAGTCATTCAGTGAGTCCTCTTGGAGTGCACTTCTGGCACATGAAGGAGAAGGTGACTGGGAACTCTCCTGGGCTGCATTAGTCAGTGGTTTGAGGGATGGGATTATCTAGATACTGAACAAAGAACAACATGGGCAAACTGGAGTGAGTTCAGCAGAGGTCCCTAGGCTGGGTGGGGGCTGGAGAATTTTCCCTTTGAGGAGAGAGTGAAGGAACCACTTTGGCCAGCCTGGAAGAGAATATGGGAGGACCCAGAAGCACTCCCCCAGCACCTATGGGGGGGTTCTCAGCAAGAAGAGGCATCTGGGTTCTTCATAGTGGCACAAAACAGGAGAACAAGAGACAAGAGGCATAATTTGAAATAACAGACATTCAGGTTAGTTGAAAGGGAACACATTTTTTCCCCATCACACTGTGGAAGAGGCTTCCTAGAGAAGCTGTGCATCTCCATCTCTGGAGGTTTTCAGGACCCAAATGGGTACATCTCTGAGCAACTGGGTCTGGGCTCAGAGGTGACCCTGCTTTGAGCAGGAGGCTGACCTTGTGACCTTATGAGATTCTTTTTATCCTGAATTATCCTGTGAGCCTATGACACTGTGATAGCAGTGACAATACTGCCTTTCACTCACTCACTCACTCACTCACTCACTCACTCACTCACTCACTCACTCACTCACTTCTATAGATTAAATTATTTTTTCTATCCTGGTAATTTCAGATTAATTGCTTTAGTTTTTCAAACAAATGCATTTGATGTGTGCTTTTTTTGTGAGTGATGCTTACTGTCCTAACTTTTGGGCTACTAAACTTGAAGTCCTGCTATGTAGCACTGACTATGTAGTATTGAGTTTAATTAAATTAAATAAACTTCCAGTTACAGCAGTGTTTCTTGCTACTGGAGTCTCCTGCTAAGGCAGGAGATGCTGTCCTCTGCTTTTGTGAGACAAATCAGGGATCCAGCAACTCAAGTTGATGGACCAGCACTGAGGGAAGATGTGGCACCATGAACCTTCAGCTTCACAGTCACCCCAAACACCCCTGCTGTAGGGGAGACAGTACAACATATTCTGGCACAAAGACCCTCTCCAGGATGCTTTTGGGGAGAGCAGCAATTCTTCTTAGTATAAAAAGGGGATGCTGGCTTTTAAGCTGTGGTGGGGGATCTGAGGCCTGTGCAAGGGAAGGGTGCATCTCCAGATATGACCCATCCCTGCTCAGATTTGAGAGCTATGTACCATCTTTGAATGACAAACCTCACCCTGGAAAGAAATGCATACGTGAGCTTTCTGTTTCAACTTTCCTACGCACACTTTTCTAGAATAGGGAAACAAGTAAGGCTTAGGTTATTCACAGGCTAGGAATAAATCACTTCTGTAATTTTTCTCAGGCAATTTTATGTTTTTGAATTATATGGAAATAAGAGCAATTAGCTTTTAAACTGTTGTTCCTTTCACATATTTTAGCCACCCATTTCCCATTCTTCTTTATAGGGCAGCTAATAGTAGATGTTTTGGTCAGATGGCTTTAAAGAACTGGAATGTACAGAATATAAAATTGTATTTTCTTATCACATTTTTCCCTCTCCTCAGAAGACCGCCCAGCACACATTTCATACCATACTTGTTTTGCTTCTTTCCTTTCATACTCTTAGAGTTGTATGCACTGGATTAGCTTCTACAATGTATCATTGTTTAGCAAACAGATATTGGACTGTTGCATCACAGATGCAGATTGTTGGCATTGTCTTTTGTATTCTTGAGAGACACTTTCAAAGTTTTTCTGTTGCACCAAGCAACCTGTTAAAGGCTGACTTCAGATACATGCAAGTTTCTATCTTCTTGCATATGAAATGAAAAAAATCCACAACTTTTCTGGTAATTCAGTTCACCAAAACCTAATATTTAATAGATAAAATTTATTAAATTTTAATTGTGTTTTTGGATCTTTTTTTTTTCAATGTAATGGTTTTGGACCTTGTAGCAAAAAAAAAGAAAACCTCAAAAGCACAAAAAGCACAGGTGCTTTCTGCATGTGGACACCCTGGGCTGGGACTGCAGGGTGGTGCCAGGCAGTGCCCAGTTGACTGGCAGTGTGCTGGCTGCAGGCTCAGCACTAGCAGGAAAGGCAGCCTACAGCTTCCAGACCCTGGGGAATAACTCTGCTCAGCCACCTTTTGCATTAACCTCTTGTCAGAAATCTTAAGAAAAAAATATCTTCAAAGCGAAGGATTGTGGAAAAATCATTCATAAATGTCATGTCAAAAAAATACATTTAGCCACAAGCTCTGGTTGCATGGGCTTTCTTCTTCAACCCCCTCCTCCAGGAGGAGGATGGGGAAAAAAAATTACTGCAACATGGTCTAAGAAATTAATGTGTTAAAATTAAAATAATGGAATATGGAACAGAATGTGGAATTTGATACCACTGTCTTGGAATCCACAGAGTCTTGTACATAAGGAAAAGCTACTTCATATTTTTCCATAGTAAATTTATTTAGAATTTATTTAGACGAGCATATAAAGACTATTTCAACTCTGTTCAGTTAGAAATGTCTATAATATTAGAAGACAGGGACGGAGAATAATTATTAGTATTTCTACTTTAGAGTGTCTTTTTCACACTGAACACATTCCTGTGCAGAGCTTGCACAAAAGTTTGGGAGGCAATTGTGGACATCCTGAACTGCTTTATAACTCAAGACCCAGGCTTGGAAGAGGATTGTTTTGCAAATATGAGTTTACCTGTTGCGCTCCCTTCATTTTTTCCCTACCTGTCCCCAAGGACTTACTTTACAGCCAAATGGTGTTTTCCAGTGTATTTGCCTGTTGGCATTCCTCGTCAGATGATTAATCACAACTTATTGTACTATGCCTACTGCACCCTGTGGGATTCCCAGGTTGTGTCTCCTGTGAGGACTAGGACATCCATGCTGCTTACCTCTTATGGAGAAGCCTACAAAATATATTGTCGTTTGTGCTAGAAAGCACAACGTAATTTTGATTAAGTTCTTTGGTTTGGACTTTGCAATAACAGCACAAGAAAGTAACTTTCTTAGGGAGAAATTCTAGTTCCACTGAAACCATTAAGCATTATTAGTAGCAGCAAGTTATTGGGAAATCTTGTGGCACAGGGTAGATCCTTTGTGTACTACCAAGTCAAGACCAGAGTTATTATTTAGGCTCTGTGAGATTTCCTGAATGCATAAAGTTATTTTTTTTAATATTTTCTCCTTTGTTTTTATAGCAACAGAATGGGGCTATGGTATTCAGTAGCAGTGAAATTGTATTTGGTATTTATAAATCTCAGCATCACTTAGCTTTTTTAAATTATAGAGGTTTATTGATAGCTCATTTTGTGGTCCGGGTATTAGAGCATCTGTAGCCTCTCATTTCAAACAATTTTTCATAGTAAAATGAAAACATCTCTAGATGTGGTTTAGATATCAGCCAAGAGGTATCCAAGGGGTGCAATTATCACTTATGACATTAAAGTAAAATGAGAAAGTACTGAGATAAATAAGTATACTAGAAAAAGCATTGTCCTAAGTTTACTTCTATTTTTCCAGAAATACTCACTAAACAATGAGAAGTGCAGAAAAAAAGTGAGGTATTTTTTTGGCACAGGTTTTATTCTTTAACTTTTGGAGTCATGAATAGTGGATACAAGACACCTCAGACAAAGAGGGATTTTAAATGATTGATTATTTGAAATATTTATCTGTAACAACAATTTCCAATAAAACCAGATTGCACAGAGCTGAATGGCAGTCATTAGCATGAGCCCCTTGCAACCTGCTGCTGTAGCCCTCCGTGAACTCCAGGTATATGAAGTATTCAGTCCACGTAGCACTGATTAAAACATTAGGGTCAAAAATAAATAGCAGACAAGATGATGGAGGAAAACCAGCTGAGACATTAGTGCTCGTAGACAGTACCTTTGTACTTCAGAGACCATTGCACATTTTCTAATCACCATACTTCCATAGCTTCCTCAATTAACTTGTTCTGTACATTGTTACATGGTCCCTTCCTGAGAAGGATTCAGGACACAAAGGAGCCTCATTCTTCTGGTTGTTATCTTCTCCAATGTATCCTTACTGCATGAATCACAGGATTCTCCATCAAATTTTCATCTGTAGGAAAAGATTTAGGAAAGACAAAGACTCTAAATTAGTCAATGCAAGCCACAGATAACTTCATTAGAATCAACGTGTTCAGCCAGCGCAGTTTAGACAAGGCACACGTAACAGATCTCTAAACAGTAATTGTCTCAGTACTGCCCTGCATGGTGAAACACAGACTTACAGATTTTAGACTGGGCACAGATCAACAAATTGTTGATAGGCTAATGGATACCCCTTTTCCTTGGTACTTTCCTTCACATGAAGAGTTGCAGTAAAAATTCAGGAGGGAGGAGTTATTGTACACTGTTATTTTGTAAAAATAATACAGGATATGGCATGCTTTATGTAGATAAGTGCACTGGGACCTTATTTTGGGTCTACTCTGTTCCCCGCAGCTTGAAAGTGCCATGAAAGTACGGAAAACACAGAGAAAGCATCATTAAAAGGTATCTAGTGACTTAGGTTAGACAGATAAAACTCAGTTTCTACAGTCTGCCAAAGGGAAGGCTCAGGGGAGACAAGATCACAGAATACAAATACCTTCAAAGGAAGAGGATTATTTGCATTACCAGAATATGACAAAACAAAGAGCAGGGGCTTCAAATTAGAGAACACAAAGTGCAGTGGAGTAATTAAGCACTGAATGAAGCATGGTGCCAGTGAAGAAGGGGCCAAGAGGGAGGAACAAGGTCAGAAGAGAAGACTTAAACTGACAGAGGAGGAGAGGATTACAGGCATAATTAATTAGTTCAGTGTTCGGGAAACTGGGGGATTAGGAGTAGGCAAAAGCTGTATCTTTCCTCCTTCCACAGGAGAGCTCTATGGCACACTGGCCACCAGGGCCAGACATCCTTGTCTTCAGTGGTCTTGTCTGTGCAGGTAGAGTCCACCTACCAAAGCAGGGCTGTCATGAGCCCACACACTGTACCAACTTTCATCAAGTCTGTACCCCACCTACCCAATGGCTCCAGGGGTGGAGAAAGTTCTTGGCCTGATCTGATTGTCCCACAGCTCACGTTTTGATTTTTTTTCTCTTCCATCACTTACAAGGTATTTTCCAGGGAAGTGCAATCAAGCTTCTTCCTTAAACTTTCCAATCCTTTATGAGAACTAGAAGTTTTTTATTAAAATATGCTACATTAATAGTATATTCTTAGCTAACATTTTAATATCTTAAGACATTTTAAGATTCATGTGATTTCTTTCCCCTTCACGGAGGACTTCAAATATGCAAAAATGAATCTCCATTTTAAAGGAAGAAGGAAGCAGGTTTTGAAATAAATAATAAAGACAGTAAAGTCACTGCTTTTGAAAGACCAAGAAGAATGTCTAAATCATTGGCAATAGGGTCAGAAACAGTTATATTTCTGCAACAACCACATGTCCTTTTCCTGACTGAAGCAATGTCAAAGGTGAAGATGAGTTCATTATAAATTGATTTTCAAAAAAAAAAATTGATTATGCTTATTGGAAAACTACTGTGGTCAAACAACAAAACGTCTTTGGAATATCAGAACATGGGTTCACACCAGAGACTATACCTTCAGATACATATTAAAATGGCTCTTTTGTTTAGGTTTTTTTAGTTAAGTCATTGGTTCTAAAGCAGACATAAGTTTAAAGTATTGCCATGAAGTAAAACATGCACTTGTGTTTTGGCTAAATAAAGAAAATTTCAGAAGATGGCAAATTATCATAGTCAAGAACTATTTCTGGAAAAGCAGTGCCTGATTTAGTCCATATTTTAATCAAGTAAACAGAGGACAACCAATTCTATAAATAATGTTGGGGTCCATGTGAGTAAAAATTAGCAGGATGTGATCTTTACAGACTCAGTTGTTTTCAGATTAATTGGAATACATAATGAAAGTAATTGCACTCTGATATTTTGGTGCATGTCTCAGTGTTTATTGGAAGGAGTCCAGTAAGTTGTCTGTCTATATCTTATTTATAGAATAATGATTTATCATTTTAAATTGCTCCTTACGAGCAGTAAGCATGGAGTATACAAATAGTAAATGTCTCTTGATTTTTACCTTTCTGTACCCCCAAAAAGATGTCATTAGGAATAAAATTTAAAAAAATAACCCTGAGTGATTTACTAAAATGAAAGTAATCTTTTGAAGCTAAGAAGTGAAAATTGGATTGTTATTCAGCAGGCCTGTGTATATATATATACTGCAGCCCCCCCAGGCTGTTGCCCATGACAGGCTGTGCTCCCTTTGCCCAGGGGGATGCAACTGGCAGTGTCCTGGATTGCTGGCTGCACAGCTGGGCTCCAACCCTGCTTGGGCTGCATTCTACAGCAGCTTTAACTATGGGCACCACCAGAGCGGACCACAAAGTTTAATTTTCATTGATTGGCACAATCATTTTCAATTTTTGTTATAGCTATGTTTGACTTGGTATTTTTAACTTGTTCACATTTTTTTTTTATCTGTCCCATGTACATGTACTTAGATGATTAGTTGTACAGAGATAGATAGATAGATAGATAGATAGATAGATAGATAGATAGATAGATAGATAGACAGATAGATAGACAGACAGATAGATAGATAGATAGATAGATAGATAGACAGACAGATAGATAGATAGATAGATAGATAGATAGATAGATAGATAGATAGATAGATAGATAGATAGATAGATAGATAGATAGACAGACAGATAGATAGATAGACAGATAGATAGATAGATAGATAGATAGATAGATAGATAGATAGATAGATAGATAGATAGACAGACAGACAGACAGATAGATAGATAGATAGATAGATAGATAGATAGATAGATAGATAGATAGATAGATAGATAGATAGATAGATATGTCAGGTAATAACAATGGACACACTTCCTGGTGATATTTTTGTCTTAAGATTTTTATAAGCAGTATTCAAATGAAAGATGGAACAAAAATTTTAAATCTACACAAAAAGAGCCTGTTAAAATCTCTTCTACAGGTAAAATTAATGATCCCTTATTGCTGTTTCATAAAAATTAAGCTTTTAGGCTAAAATTTTAACTTTTTGTATTTAAAACTACATTATTATGCAAAAGAAATATTAACTATAGTCAGTGAAGTAACATTGCTTCTGGTCATCATGGGCCTCACTTCTAAAGGTATTTGCTGCCTAATAAAGCAGTTCATTACCTTGTGGGATTTCAGAATTACTGCACTAGGCCAGCTGCTTTTTCCCCATCAAAATCAGTGCCATTAAGATGCCAAGGAACTTCTGAAAAGCAACCATAGCCATACATGCAAGAATATTGCCACAAATATGTCTATATATTCTTTAATTTTCAGATTCAACTGATGTTTCTCTTGTCCATTTGGGAGTTTGTTTGTAAACTGTAAGACAGAAACTCCTTTTTCTGCTTTTTTAACTCAGTCTATCAGCTTTAGATGAAATAACACAAATGCAGAAAATACTGTGTTTTCAATCAAAATTTCAACTAAAAATTCTACTGGAAGTAATTCAGGAAAGCTTCAACCAATACAGCAGAAACTGAAAAAGCTCCCAAGTTTAAAAAAAACCAACTAACCACAACACACCAAACAAACCCTCTTTTCTGAAAGACTTATACAATGTGAAGATTTATTAGGCAAAATGCACTTTTGAACCCATTAACATCTGAGAATAGCAAGAGCAAAATTAGGCCTTAGAACAGACTGTCATTGCCATGAATAGAAATTGCATTTTTAAAGAAAAGTGTACTTACTTTAAACTGAGACCTTTCAATTTAAAGAAAAAAGGATGGTTTTTTAATGTTGGTAAGCATGAGCATAAACTCTTACGTTTATGGGTTGTACCTCAAGACTATAAATATTTTAATCATAAGCGATAACATCTACAAATCTAAAATGTACCCAGTTCCGTACTGTCTGAGCAGATGATATTGTGTAGTTATAGGTACATGTATAGTGACAACAGCACTAGTCCAGGAGCTGCAGCAATTATTATCCTACGCAACACAGGGCAGGACAGCAAAAGCAGCGGGGTAGATTTTAGTATTCAGATACACAAGCTACCCCACATCACTCATATAATGTGTTGGGGCTGAGTGTAAGTGATAGTAAACTAGTGTGAGTTCATTATGATGACTCTTACACTATAAATTCCAAGCAATATATTTCTGTTGAGAGTGGATGTGGTCTTGCTAACAAAAATAGTAAGTTGTATTGCATGTAATAGTAAGGAACAACTTTGAAAGTTTTTGGGCTAAAAAAGCTGCTTGAATTCTTGAAGATGAAGGTTAGTGAAATGCCTCTAAAAGACCTCTAAAAGACTTAAAACTGAAAAAGGATAGGGGAAAACAAAGCAGATTTTTCTTTTTAATATACAAGTGACTTTCTTGTTTTTCTATCATAAAAACCTTGTTACCATCAAAGTTTGGGGCTAGAGGTTGGAGTGGGAGATCTGGACAATCCAAGTGTGAAATAACGCATGTACAATTTGGAATAGGTCAGACAGGAGCTTTATTACCTGTCATCACAGTGAGATAACATGTGGACAGTGTCACCATCTCTGCTCCCCCTATGCTCTGCTAAGTGATTGCAGCCTGTAATCATTCTGATATAGGTTGTGCCAGGGAATAGAAAAAAATAAAAGAGTCAAGAAAAAAGGTCATTGTGAGGTTAACAAATTCAGGTATCCATCTCCAATAGGGACAGACTTCTTCAGTAGCTTGTTAGCTGACATAGCTCCAAGAAGGACTCACAGAGTAAATAAGGTAAGGACATGGAGCATTTATTATCAGGTATACCCTGTATTGCCTTCAATTAGCAGTGGGGAGGGGGAAAAAATAGACTGCAAACTCCCAGTTGAAAGGACTGTTCTTTTACTTATTATTCTCAAATAATACTCAGAAATATCAGTAACTTTACCACCACACTGATAAAACATGACTCAGGATGTTGACTTTTATGGTATGTCCAGTCAATTGTGCATTATCAATCACAAAAATCTGTCTTTTCTATTGTCCCCTGACACCTGAAGCTGGGGGATCACTGTGCTCATAAGTGAAACTCTGTTTTCTGCAATGTGCTGGCATAAATTTCCCAGTCACAAGAAGTTCACTGGTTCGTGTCTTGCAAGCGTAAGGAAAAACAGTTCCTTGCAGATGCTCTTCCTCACCCCCTCCCAAATACACACATCAAACATTCTCATGAATACCTCAATACATAATAATGTCTTCCATGCTGTATTTTCCAATTTTTATGGGCAGGTTGTAACTGGAATGTGACTGTGAAATAAACAGGTACAAAATGCCCAAAGATGTAAAAGTAAGCCCATTTTAGCCCCATGCTGTTAAAATTGTTTCTGCATGGATTCTGCTAAGTATTGTCCTTGCCTGAATCTAAACACTTCAAAGGTGAGGCCCTTTGGCTTTCTTTTTAAGCCCAGGCTAACAGAATGATAAACTTATTAAAAAAGTAATGGCGTTGTTACACTTGGTATTTCTATGAGCAAAGTAAAAAAAAACCACCAAACCCATTTGTATCACAATCATACATACTCCATTGTATACGCTCTTTATAACTTATTTGCCCTGACAAGTACACATTGTTTTTTTTCTTATTTGTGGCAGGACTCATGTTAACGTAAGTCTGCATCTTTCTCACATTAAATTCCTATGACTAAAATCAAGCCAAACCAAAACTGTAAACACACTGATTCTACAGCTGGAAGTTAGCAACTATGGAAATAACAGGTAACACTATTCCTAGTCATTCCAGAAAGATTAGTAAACTCAAAAATTTCATTACAGGCATTGTGTACCTTGTACATACAAATAATTTCTGCTTCTTAATTTGTCCTCAAATACTTCCATATCTGCTTCTAGCAGTGGGGTGTTCATAGAAATATATACTAGAGCTACTCAACCTCTCTACCCCAATGATCCAAGTAAAAAAATTAAAACTTCTGAGTTCCCTTCTTACCAGGGACTGTTACTCTGGCAAGAATTAGGGGCGGAGGTGATTTGCAACTCACAATTTGGGAGAAGCAACTGCAGACTGAATGGTGAAGGCTCTTTGTAGTTAACGCTGCCAAACTCTTCCCATTAGAAACCCTTCATTTCAGTCATTAAAAACTCTTCCAGAATTTAACTGTTGGGGTTGAAATGTTCCATGTCTGATTTCCAAGAGTGTTAGCATAAATTATCCAGTTGTTTTCAATAATAAAATCATCAGAAAATATATTATTTGCCAATCATGCTATTTACCAGTGATTACTTCAACAGTTTTGTAAATCATTTCTGGCAGTATGATATCTTGAGGCAAAGAAGTGAAATTTGGCATTGAATAGTCTTTGCGTGATGGGTAAGTCTTTTGCTGTGCATCTATGTGTATGGATGGATATATTGCAAAATATAGCCAAGTTATAAATCATTGAGAAAATATCTGATTGCATATGCTCAGTAGCAGCTGATAGTGTTTCCAAGGATTCTGTTCATGCTAAGCCTATTTTCCTTCTGACCCCAGGATAAAGGAAGCTAAGCCCAGACAGTCTCTACAATTGCCTTTCCCAGCTGTGCTGTGCCAGAAAACACAAAGGTGGGGATTACACAAGGGGGTTACATCAATGGGATCACTCGCTGTGGTTAGTAAGGAAAAGGTCTACTTTCTAGACCTTATAGCTAGCTAACCTCACAAAGCCATTCCCTAAAGCATCCTTCCTCAGCCCCTCAACTGTGCACCAGCTTGAGCAGAAGACATTTGCAGAAGTTTTGGGTTCTGACACCCACACCTGACATCAGGGAGGGCTGTATTGTGAACTAATAAAGTCTGAAGAAGAGTTGTCTATTATTTTCTTACTCAGAGTCCAAAATCTGTAGTTAAAGTTATTATTCATATTTGTCTGCTTCAGCTTCTTATCTGAAAAATGGGACTAATAATACTCTTCATTGCAGCAAACAAGTATGGCAAGAAGTTCATTACTGCTTGCAAAACAGCTGAGTACACTAATGATGAACATGAAAGAAATGGTCGTAAGGAAACAAATAATTCTGCCTTACGTCAGTCTTGCACAATGTGAAATGAATCAGCATTGGATGCTTCTTGAAGACAAGGGTAAAATCAAATATTGAGCTCATTAATGGACCATCTATATGAAACATGCTTCCATGCCAGGTGTCTGACTTTAAAGAGTTCCAGTAGAAGAGGTTCATTGACAAGAACAAAAAAAGTGTGTGTGTGTTTTTTTAATTAAAGACTGATCAGAGTGCATAAATCCAAAGGAAGCTAGTTAAAATTGCACAGATTACTGCCAGAAAGAACCAGAAGTGTGTTTTACTGCTTGATTTTCTAAATTTTGTGTCCTTTTAGCATATTTTTAAAATACATAATGTTAACACATGGAAACAGTAACAAAATGCAGAATGGCTACAGTGAAAATTCTTATGGTTTGAACTACTGATATGCTTCCCTAGGAACACCATTTAGACCAGATGATTTTACAAAACATAAACCTACTACATGCAAAACCAAGATCTGATTCAGTACCTAACAATATATCCCTGAAACCTAGCACAGACAAGCACAAGATCAACTTCAAAATTCTTGCAGAATCAGGGCTTTAATATAAAGAACTGCAAACAAAACTTGGGATGACAGCAGAAACATGTTTTCCATTTTTCCTGATATCTTTCTGGAGCTGATGTGATTTAGTACTGAAATACAATCCAATATCAAACAGCAAAAAAATCTTTCTTTGATGCAATTTCACAAAGCAGTCCTGTTTAACAGCAGGTTTTCCATGAACACAGGGTGACAGCTGAAAAAAAAAAAAAAGTCAGGCTAAACCTAAGACTTTGGTTAAGAGTCCCTTACCTGGTAAATAAGAGGGCCAAGGTTCCAGGCTGGAAATCACCCATACTAATTAATGTTTTCAGTATCCTCCAGCACTACCTTCACCAGACATGGCCTCCACTACTGTCCCACATGACTGGCCACCTTCGGACAGCCTTCCTGTACCATGCCACGGCCCTGGGAACCCAAGGCACAACTTCAGCTTCACAGCAAGCCAACAGCATCACTTCAGACAGCAGCTGTGAGCTGGGGTCATGGGAATGCCACTGGGCAGATGGAAGAGATGTAAAGCCAAGTGCGTAGGGTGGACATGGGTAGCCTATGCCCAGTGGTCAAAAGGTCAAGCATCTTCAATGGTTTCACTTTGTTTAGCAGTGCAGGGGTAGTCCAAGGACCCTGTTCCATCTGAGGGACCACACTGCTAATAGGGGCTAAGGGCTTCCTAGCGCTTTCCTCCAGTTCATGCCTCTCACTGGGGAAGCTGGCACCCTTGGAGCTCCCGTTCCTCAGCTCAAACCATCAGCATCAGTAGCTGATTATGGATACAAGCCCTAAAGGTTTTCAGCCTTCTTACCATCACAGCCTTTAACAAAACAGAGGTTTCTGGCAGCTTCCCCTCTGTCCTGTGTCCTTTGTAATCAAGAGATTCCCAAGCACTCGTCACACGTGTGCCTACCCTTGAAGGGCCTGGACTGGGAAGAGGCATTTGGACCCCATGCTTAATAAATTAATGCAGGGACTTAAAATAAGAATACTTCAAACACTCCTGCTATACTTCTTTGAAAAATTTCCTTACCATATATTAGCATAAAATGATAAATATGTTGTGTGAGGTGCAAACAATATGTGCTGCACTGTGCTCGGGACAGTGACTTATGCATGTCACATGCCCTCCTGCCACATGCATTGTAAGCTGCATGCACAAGATAACCTGGTTATCTCAAAAGCTGTGATATAGCTGGACTTTCCAGTGGAGTCAAGAGCCATTTATAATAATGAGTAAAATTAAACTACGGAATATTTCTGCCTTCAATATGGCAAACGAGTGCTAATCATTGCACTACATTTTGTCATTACTTAGATTTTTTTCCAGAATATCTGAAGAACTTTTTGAATATTGCATTTTCTAGCATGATTGATTTTAATGTATCAGTCATATATTTTTCCTCTTCCAAATTACACTTGCTGAAGAAACAGAAACATGTTGAGCAAGGAAAAAAATCATTCCTGCTTTCTCCTTTTTGCCCCCTATTTTCACTTCTTTCCAGCTGAAAAGTGCTTTTCTTTTAGGAGTTTGTTCACATTCTTGGTCAGCAGGAGTTACCTGAACTTCAGATCCTATGTGAGTGCCTTTGCCTTCCCTGTCCAACACCAGAAAAATTTTAAACAATGGACTTTGCTGAAATAGTGATAATCAACGCAGGCTCCCTCTCATCTTCTGGATCTACACAGTGGCCGGTGCTGGATAGACTAATCTGACTGCACTTGTCAAAAGAGTTGTTGCTGTTGCTAGAAGAGAAATTTTTGCATCAGCATAAGCCAGATATTTATGTTATCAAGAAGGTCACCAGGTCCAGTGGAGGTGGACTTTATTAGAGCAAAAGATGACAAATGTCACAGCAGAGAAGAAAGACATTTCATTTAGCCCTTCCACAAATAAGACTTCTGAAATTCTTTTACCACTTCAATTGTTTGAAGCACATTTTTCACATGAAAACTGTTTTTTGTGCTTTGTAGATATTTTTAAGACCTAAACCTCCATAAATTTTGGCATTTTTAGCAGTCAGCACTTCCTGAGCCACTAGAAGCAGTTTTTAGTATAGGTCTTACAGAAGTACAACACTTTAGTTCATTCTGTATTACAACTAAACTAATTTTGTAAGAGATACATTAACATTTTCTACCTCAAAAATGTATTTAAAAAACACAAACCCCAAAACAAAACCCAGCCTAAACCGTTTAATTCCAATGTCTCAATGTATTCTTTAAAGCTTGTTTGATGCAAACACTCAGACTACAAATTTAGTTTCTTCTATTTCTTTCTTAATACTTGTCTTTAGATTCAGCCAATCAAGAGTATCTGTTCACCTAAGGAACAAAAATTATGATGCCACTGATGCTCATTTTGCTTGTTATTGGGTGCTGTTATTTCAACTCAGCAGAGAGCTGTTGAATATGAGAGGATAAACTAAACGTCAAGTCTGACTTGTACAAAGTAGACATGCTGTTTTACTGCCCTGCTAGTTCACACAAGGTGAAGAATATAACCTATGTGGGGGGGAAAGAGGATTAGTCCTGCAGCACCCATTCATACACTTAGCAAATCTACCATCTGCCATGAATAAAAGGTGGGAAGAGCTGCAGCATTTCACAAGCACAGTAGGAAAAACTGCATTGTAATCTGATCACTGTAATCACTGCAATTACCCAGTTCTGTAGCAGCACCAGGGAAGTGGTCAATAAGTTCCTCTAGCTGTTGAAGAGCACAGTGTACTCACAAACAGGAGGGAAGGACAGAACAGTTTGTGCCTTGCCTCCTGCTTCAGGCTGTACCTGCCTGACACTGCTACCAGGAACGGGTGGCTCAGAGACCAAATGTTTCCTATCACAAGGCCTGCAGCTCGCACAGACACCGGCTGCTCTGCCCCGGTAGCCACGACATGAATAACAATGAGTTTGTTATTAATCTAGAGGTAATTGCCAACACCCAGCAGTAATCCTCTAAATTTCTGTTACAATATAATGTGCAATTTTCCTTTACAGTGACATCGTGGTTCTGATTATTTTAGAAGCATTTTGTTTGCTGGAGTATTTACGTGTAGTATTCATCTTTACTCAATCAGAAGACAGCTAATTTCTTTGCTGTGCTAATTATGTCAGAGCAAAACACAACGTGTTTACGCTTGTTCTTGTCAGCCAGTTTGAGAAAGTGATTCCCTTTGAGTGACTCTATCACCTAGTTTCAGATGTTTTGTTTGTGGACTACCTAACGATCTGTTCCTAAATTTCTCTGGAGTTGTGCATGTGGTGACATGCAGGCAGTGCAAGTGTAGTCCACAGAGGGCTGGGTATTGTTCACAGCAGCCTGTACATACCCAAACTGCAGAGTAAGCTATAATAGTATCAGTGCCTGGTATCTATTCATACTCCACATGCCTGTGGTTACATGTGTCGACTTGCAGCCTGAGTCACATAATGATAGGTTACATCTGACATACACTATCATATAAGCATGGAACAACAGGGTTGGGAAGCATACATATATATATATATATATATATATATATCCACACACCCAAATTGGTTTTATGAAAGCAATTATATGACATAGCTGCTCACCATAGGTGAGGAGTGGGCTTCTTGCCCCAGAAGGTCAAGTTGTGTAATATTAAAACTGAAAAAACAAAGTTGCCTTTGGAACAATGGAATTCCTTTTACAATTTGAGTAGTGAAGTCAAAATTTGGATCAGCAATTGGAACAGATATATAAAAAAAACCCAGGAATTACAGAAGCCCTGAGTAAATATAAGAACCTTTATAGGCATTAAGGCAGTCTGACCACATTTCTCCCAGTTCTTACTTTTGGTCTTGCTTTGGCATCCTTTCACATTTTTATCACTTAACAGGATAGAAATAATAGGGGAGAAATACAGTCCCATTGCTACCTGCAGGGCTGAATATTCTGTCTCAGAAATCAAGTCTCCTGAGCTAGCCAAGAAACTGATAGAGGTTTGTAAACCCCACAAGCCATGGTGAACAGAGTCCCTCCAGCAGGGTCCTATGCTGCTCACCAGAAGAGTTCTACTACAAAAACCACATCTGTGCATGAGAACAGGGAGCCTGGATGGGATGTGTCTGCAAGGGCAACAACAACTTCAGAGAGCAAAGAGGAGGCAATGCAGCATTCTCTGCCATGCACACGTCTGGTAGGGCTGGGAGGGGGTTTGGTTGTGTTTTTTATGAGAGAGGTGAAGGTAGGAAGATCAGATAGGAAGGAAAAACCAGATAACTCAGGAATTTCAAGAGTTAAACTGTCCTTAAAATTAGTTCTCCCACTGAGATGAAAGGAGCAGCTTGCACATGGCCTCAGCAGTGCAGCTGCACACTCAGGTTTCCCCTCCACCAGGGATTTTGTCATCTACAGCTCCTCAAGCTCGGTGCAACTTTAAATGAATGTAAGTAGTACCTACATGATGTGTACAATTCTATTTCTTCCACAAGGCACAGCTCTATCAGACATTCTGCTTCTATCAAAATTTTTTCTCAAATATTTTGTATACAGGAACCAAAGAACAACATGGAGAGAAAGTGCCAGAGTTGCACGAGACTTAAAGCACCCAAAGGCTTTCTTAAATCAGCATCCAAATGAGGGGATACAGCTGCTCTCCTGAAGATGCAGGGTTCTGTCCCTGTGTTTTGTAGGCTTTAAAACCAGGATCCTATACCAGCAAACCAATCTGAGATATTGGTAAATAGACGCTGTAACCAAGGTATCACAGTCCTATTTGGGGGAAAAAAACACAAAACAAAAAAAAAAGAAAAAAAGTACCAGTAAAAGCGATTAAAATGTGTATGTTTACAAGTAGGATTTAATTCTGCTTGTATTGTATTATCGACATGCAGCCACCTTTTATGCTGTCTGCTGACAGCAGTTGACGCATTTTTCCTCCTGTGCTTATTTTTAGTTGCCATAGGAACTTTCTTATTTCCTGTCAGCTGATGTCCTCATTTAGTACTATTAATTGAATAAAAGGGTGTTGATTCTGGTACTCCAGATGCTGAAAAAAAAGAACTTTACAAAGACAGAACACACATTTCAGTTTACTCAGAATTTTATTCACTTATTTTTATCAATATTTTATTCAAAAAGGTGGGTACTGTAGTAGCAGTTGCTATCACATCAGTGGAACCTGGAGTAGATCCTCTCCAGTCTTTCCTTCTTGTTTGATCTAAGTTTCCCTCCCACAACCATAAATATACTTATGTGAAATAGTATCTTTTGTCTGTATAGCTTGTAGGTTCATTCTTTCTCACTTCCCACATATCTAATTATTTTCCAACAAAAAAAAAAATTCTAAACTGCTGTTAAAATGCATAGGAGTAGAAATAAAATTTTCCAACATATGAAAAAACATAGTCTGGAAAAATATTGGGACCTGAAGGGGGGGTTCTTTTTGGCAAATACCAATTCTTCTTCTCTTACATAAGATACTTCGCAAAATATTATTTTACTATTAAATTTATTGTGCGGCCACAGAGCAATAAAGAATGAGTGGAATTGACTGAGAATTACAACAGTTTAAACTGGCACTTTCTTTATCCACATCAACTATGAAATTTACACAGTTCTTCCCATGACCTGGTCACATATTGGAGAAAAAAACCTGTTCAACATATATATTTGCATTTGAGTTTGTATTATATGAAATTCCAATACAAGCTTATTCTATTTCCTTCTCTGAAAAAACTTAGGAAAATAGCAGAAATGTACACAAAGTTTTTAAAAACATACTCCTTTTTCCACCTCACATCACTGTTCCTCATAAGATGGACAAAAACAAGTAGCTTGGAATAAAGAAACTGGCAAATAAGCAAGCATTTAAAACTTTGGAAAATAGTTCCTGTGGTGTGACTTAAATTACGCAAACTCCATCTAAGATTTTATTCAAGCATCCTAATGACAACTTGATTCTCCTCATTGACTTCAGGGGCTGCTGGATTAGTCCCACTGAATGGGTAACAGGGGTATTAATGAGCTTGTTGTGGCACTAGGAGGATAATATTCTGCTTGGGAATGTTCCTAAAGCATATGGTGTATACTCTTGCTGAGACAAGCACTGTCAAGTGTTTTAGTTGCTACAACTCAATGGACATCGGAGGCAAAAGATTTCCTACCTCATCCTGGAATCATAAAGGATCCCTTTTGCAGAAGTCAATCCCAGCCTCCTTAGTCCAGTCCCACCACCAGCAAAACTGTCATCAACTGACCCTATGACAACTTCTTCTGCAAATGGTAATGCTGACATTATTTAGGCTTTGCTAACTTAAGGAAAAATATTTATTCAACAGCAAAATCTTTTATTATTTAGCAAAAGAATAATGTACAAAGCAACTGTCTTTTCTTCTAAACAGGAAGAACTGAAGGTTTTAGGAATTGGTAATTTATTCTTCTAACCAGATTTTTTCCTTTAAAAATGATTTTAAAAGGCACCTTCTTTTTTAAAAGAAAAGAAAGTAGATGGAAGTTGTTTTTATTTAGTAGTGAGAGTCAGAGAAAATAATTAGTAATCATAATAATGATTACTTCACCGTAGAACTGTTTAGGAGACTTAAAGACCTGGAATATTAATTTATATATCTGGATATTGAATTTTAAAACTGACCTTAGAAAAAAATTTCTTAACTAGAATTTGCCCATAATGCCTTTTCCCAAAACAAGTCTCCTAGTTGAACCAGAAGTCAAATAGTTACTGTTATATAACAACACTAAATTAAATAAATATTAATGGTAAATAACTGTATTTCATTTAAGTTACCATTATATAATAAGAGTAAATTAAATAAATGGTAAATTAAACAAAATAACTTGTTGCCCCTAAAGACTGGCAATTTTCTGTTTACTGCAGTGGGGATAGGAAAAGATTGTATTCTCACCACTTGCTGTGGGGTTGGCACTGAGCATGAGAGCATGTTTGCTTTCTCCACTGAGCAAACGCTGGCCCAGCAGTGTCTCTGTAAGATTCGCCAAAGGATGAAGCAAGTTATGAGAACCATGTCACTAAGACTGAGACACTAACAACATTACAGGGACATCTGAGGGTACTGCTGTACTTACCAAAGTATGAGAAGCAAGATCGCCTTCTCTAAGTTATACAAATGAAAGAAGGTTATTTAGTGTCCATCTGGTTTTGCTCAAGAGATAGTAAATTATTATTCCTCAAATGTCTGCTGAAGGTTTTTTGAGTTGCCCGACATTAAGATTTCTCCTAGCCTACAGATGTCACCTTCCATGTCATCTGAGATCAAAATGATGCATTCTCACTTTTTATACCTCTTTCTTTAAGGCAGTGTGATTGCTTGTTTACAGAACATGGATACTAGAACAGCTCAGGGAGCAAAAAATTAACAGGCGCTATCCAGCAGAGGGAGCACAGTAACGCAAAACCCTCTCAGCTGTAAGGTGAGGAAATTTTCTATTAAAACCCACAATCACTGGCAATCTGAGTTTACTGTTTCAGCACATTGCATGGAAAAAACAGAATTTAAATAAAAATAGAGATGAGAGAGAGAAATATCAAACAAATACAAGTATTAAAATAATTTCTTTCCTGATATTTTCATTTGCAATAAGGCAAATGTAACTTAACTGCTGGAAAATTCAGATTTAAAAGAAGAGATCAAGGATGATCTTGGGAAGAGTAATAACATTTATTTTAAAATGCTGATTTTAACTTAATACAACTGGCTGCTTTGGCTGAAAGACTCAAGTACTGCTTTCAGTTTGATGGTGCACTTCCTCTTGTTCCTAATGAAGTCATATATCACAGAAATAACTGATGCACTCATTCATTTGGTGTATTTGTAATTTTTAGAGTTCAATATGACAGAAATCTTACTAGATATGTTCTGTTTTCTGTGCCTGTTACACTTTCAAGTCTAATCAAGCTCTAATATTTGTGAATTAAAAAAGAAACAAGAGCTAATACCTATTTTTTATAAGAAATTATCATAAACCAGAGAAAGAACCCATCACATTTTGATGTGACTTACATGAACTATAGTAATTAAAGAAACGATGTAATATCTTAAAATTGTTGCCATCTTAAATGCAAACATTTCTCAGGGTGCATTTCATTAATATATTTATACCACAGGATTTTTTAATTAGTGCATCTAAATTCTAAGCTGTGCCACTGACTGTTATTTGACCTTTGGCAATTCACAGTCTTTCTAAGAGAGTTTCTGTTATCTTTGTAATGAAAATCATATTGATTTCACAGCTGGGTACAGTGTAACAGCAGCTTTGCCTGCTGGTAGAAAGTGGTTGAAATAAAAACATAATTTTAAAAGGAAGGAGAGAAGAAAGAACTGGATGTTCTGATTGGAAATGCTAACTACAGATAACTCGAGAGAGAATATTTTCAGTTTAACTCTTATTTGTTTTCCAAAGAAAAAGCTAAGCATGATGAAGACTGATTAGCTATATTTCCTGTTAAGCAAACTTAACTTCTGTCCACAAACTAGCAGTAAGATTAACAACTGAAACAAAACATCTATACTGCTAAATATTGAAAATGTCCCCATCCAGCAAATTTTTCATTTTGTTGTATAATGTCCTAAGGAAATGAGGCTTATGCAGGAGCATTATCCATTCACTCAACTATTACTCCAATTTCCCTAGTAATTTTTCAATCTCTTGGACAATTTCAACCAAATCTAGAATAACAGTGGAAGTCATAGAGATGTTAAAGACTTTTGACCACCAGATCCAACTGCGACTGTATGAAGTTTAATGGACACTTGATACATTTACTAGCCACACGTGTCCCTGCACACTAAAAATAATTCCAGAAGTAGTCTGGAAGTAGGGCATTGCAAGAGGTTTCTCATCCCCACTTGTCCTGGTTCATCCAGTGATCAGGATGGGCACGGGCAGGATTCAGAGGTTATTCTGTACGACCTCCAATGATTCCCAGAAGCAGGGAAAGGAGCCCCTTCTGGGTCATGTAGTGTGGTGGAGGGAGTGGTTGGGTGCTGCTGGGGTTCTGCATGGTGAGCATTCATGTCTGATATTGTTACAGTCCATTGTATGGGTGTTTTATTAATTTCATTGCTGTTTCCAGTAAATTGGTCTTACCTCAATCCATGATGTTTACTTTTTGTGCTTCCAATTCTCCTCTCCATCCCATCACAGGGGAGTGAGAGGGGAACAGCAGAATGAGTGAGCGGCCCATGGTTTAGAGTTTTTCAGTGGGAACACTAAACTGGGAAATGCCATTCCTAAACCACAACACCAATAATGGTATAAAGACACAGCATCTTTACACTGACAGAATAAGTTGGTTCATAGAAAGCAAAGGTGTCATTTCAGGAAAAAGTCTGAAGAATTATTTCTTACACATACTAAAAGTGAAACTGTTTTGCTTATATACTTGAGTATTCCACTGCTCTTCTAGAATATCTTATTTCATCAGCCCAACATAAATTAATTTTCACATAATTCTATTTTAGTAATGAGTTAACGTCACAATAAACTTATTAAATTATTTTAAAAACATGATGACTTCACTAAGGATATTAATATTGTAGTCCAAACTGCCTAATTTCAAAAATGTCTAATTAAAAGTTCCTTACTGTTTATGACCAAAGTTCTCAGGACCCTCTACAGACACATAAATCCAACACATTAACTTTCAGAAGGTTTTACTGTCTTTTTTCCATCTAACAAATACAAATACCTTTTGCTTGGCCAAGACAATCCCTCATTATCCCACAACAAAGTTATTAGCCAACAAAGTATCTAGTACAGGCAGGCTCCTTAAAAGCCCAGCTCATTTTCATCTACATGGTGGCCACTATCAAAATGTGGTGATTGGTATGAATTGATGGTGACCAAGGAGAAACAAGAAAAAATGAACTAACCTCAGCCACACATGGACACACACACACGTGTATCCCCAAACAAGCAGATAAACCTATGTGCAAGAAGATATTTGATGTCAAGAAAGACAAGGATAACAGAATGACAAGGAACTACTAGAGAGGGTCCAGCTGAGGGCAATAAAGGTGACAAGGGGAATGGAGCGTTATTCAAGAGCGATGCTATCCTCATGAGGATAGGCTGAGAGAGTTGGGCCTGGTTAGCTTGAAGAAGAGACAGATGAGAGGGGATCTGATCAACACACATAACTATCTTCAGGGCAGGTGTCAGGAGGATGGGGCCAGACTCAGTTCAGTGATGCCCAATGATGGGAACAAGGGGCAACAGACACAAACTGAAACACAGTTTGTTCTATCTGAATTTGAGGAAAAATGTCTTTACTTTGAGAGTGATAGAGCAATGGAACAGACTACCCAGAGAGGCTGTGGAGCCTCCTTCCGAGAAAACATTCAAAACCTGCCTAGACACAATTCTGTGCAACCTGCTCCAGGTGAACCTGCTCTAGCAGGAGGGTTGGACTAGAGGATCTCAAGAGGTCCTTTCCAACCCCAACCATTATGTGATCCTGAGAAATCTCTGTGAAATAAAGAGCTTCAAAGTGTGGTTGGAACTACCTGAAAGGGTCTAGGACTCACCAGTTCCACTGCCCATAAATAATCTGTTCTGTCTAATGCAGATTTCTCCAGAGACATGTGGAAAACAAACCCCAGAATGGAGAACAATTTGAAATCCACAAACTTTGCAATATTTATGAAGTTCTGAATATCACTGGGGGAGGTGGGAAGGCATTGTGACCACAGACCACAGGGGAATATAACAGACCAGAATCCAAAAACACCCTTTCACGTTTTTTCTGTGAAGACTGCATATAAGGCAGATAATAGAGAATCAAACATCCTTCTGCCTGTTCCACACATTAATCAAAATGAGGTTTGGAACTGTCTTTGGAAGAACTGCACCAATACAGTTCATCACAGGTGTCGTAGAGAAGTCTGTACAGAGATTGCTGGCTTTGCAAGAGTACAAGATACCACCACAACACACAACAAAATAGAGCCCAAAGTTTTGGGAAAAGCAAATGCTGGCTTTTGAAATTTGTTTCATACTTCTAGGAGTCACTGCTATACAAATACATTGGTGATAGTGCAAACGTCCAGTCTAAGAGCTACTAGTCTCATACTCAAACCTTGATTATGGGGAATGAAGCCACTTAATCCAATTTTCTCTAAAATTTGTCACTTACTTTTCCAAGTCTCATTAAGGTTCCTGCAAATATGTATCACTATAGAATCAGTCTGAAATATTATGTAGGATGCCACAGTATATTAAAGCACTGTTTTTACAACACGGGTTTCTCTTACTATATAGTAAACCCTAGCTGAATCTCGAGGATGGAAATAAGCCCACATGTGTGCTGCAGAAGTCTTCCTACATAGCTACATCACTGAAAGCATGTGTATGGGGTAAGTAAATCATGAGCCCTAGATTACACACCATGCTGACACAATGCTCTATAAGAGCAGGGGGTGTGAGCTACTTATGCCAAACTTACACCACTCTCTGAGAGGTGGTGTCCTTCCCTCCAAGATGTACAGTCTTCCTTCAACAGCAAGTGCTGTGCATCAGAAGCCTCTGCTGACACAACTGGTCTGGCGCCAAGATATCTGTGGCTCTGGAGAGCACAGCACCCCAGCTCTGATCCTTACATCCCAGCTCTGCACTTCCCAGAATGCTTGGGTTCTGCTCTTCCTAATGCTTTGTGTCAGCTCCATCATCAGGCATTGCAGTGGGCTCCTCCTGTACCATGCCATTAGTAGTATTTTGTCTCACAAAAGAGCTATGACATGTCCCAGCAGCATAGCGAGATTTAATAATAAAATCAGAATATTAAACTACTTTTCTAAATTCTAATGGTTATAGCAACAATCATTTAAAAATCTCTGCTATTTAGCAATACCTGTTTAGCTGCTGTCAAGGTATATATTCAAGTTTAAAAGTTTCTGATTGCCTGATAGGACATACTATGGCTACTACCTTTCAGAGAAACAAGTATTTTTTGTGGTAAATGTTCTTTCCACAAAGCTCTTGGGTACAATTTTTTTTTTCCTGAATGCAACATGCACGTGAACCTGCTTTGTAAAACAAAATCTAGGAGAAAAAAACAGAGCAAAAACTGAAAAAGTACTTCTCATCAAGGTACTCAGATGAAGAGAAAGAATTTTTTACGCACAGACTACTATGGACCATTGAGGATGTGCCAAAATGATACTTATCTAGGTTAATGGTCATAATGAACCATCTGTTGCTATGAAACTGTTTAAAATCTATTGTGTCTATTGAATGTAAAGAAATGTACCTGTAAAACCACTTTGAACATATGCCTGAACTCCATCAGAGAACATGAATGCCCAGAACAGAACTACTGATTTTAAAAATGTAACAAAAATCTGTGAAGATTTTTACTTCTTGTAACCATCTATTTCCTTTCAAGCTTCTCATTTTTTAAAAAAATGATCGTTTGATTGTTGATTAAGCTTATTTTCATTTTAATGTGTTTTTCATATGAACACATTCTCAAGAGCTACTGTTATGGAAAAGTACATCAACAAGTTGCTGAATGGTACAGTTTTTGGTGGGCTGGGCCACTGTTTATCTTTTCTTATGGATAACAATACGTTTTTGCCTTGAGAACACTCAATGTTGTAATATGTTCCAGGAATTTGCTGTGAGTTACAGTCTGAAAAATACCAGTGGCAAGGTTCATTTGATCTTGCTTTAAGTAATTGACTTCAAAAAAGCTACATGATTTTGAGAAGGCAGAGCATCTTGCCAGTAACTTCTATGGACAGAGTGGCCTGTTACTGACGCCAGATCCTTTCCAATAAGTGACCAATTTTATTTAAAGCTAACTCCAGATACCTCTATCCTACGCTGAAATCTACAGGGCCTGTATGTATGCAGGAGCAAGGTATCCAAGTCTAGCATTTACACTCTAGTGAAGCCTCCAAAATTTTGTCTCATTTCCCTGTTCATTGCCTAAGTGCCTATACCTTTACAGTGCATGAATTTCTACTGTTGCAGTTTGCAAAGTCACCTAAATTCACGTATCACTGAACCCAAACATAGCTATTCTAACGGCAAATGAAAGTATCAATGGTACATATCTGCTTCCCTTGTCTCCAATGAGAAAGATGAAGGGAGGAATGAGGTTTGACATAGGCCTGTGTGAGGTGAAGAGTCCAGCCAGCCACATTCAGTTCCATAAATCTGGAAACTGTAGGGACAGTGGTCTCCCAGGGTCTACACCTGAAATATCCAAGGAAGTAGACAGTGTCACCCTTTCCCATGAGCCAGGACCCAAGACCCAGATGAGCATGATTCGAGTGGCACAAAGCGCAGTTTGCTGCTCAGCCCTGATGGTTGATGGTGTCCTTCAGGATCAAGATCTGCTGAGCTCTAAGCAGCTGAAGGAGAAGGCAACAGAACACTCAAGTCAAATTTCTGTGACATTCTGCAGTAGAATTGCTGTGTCCCAGTCATATTACATGCAATGTAAAAAAACTGCATTCAAGTTCTAATCTGAAAAATAAAGAATGCCCAGAATTTAACAAATAAATAAATTCTAAACTTTGTATCATGAGTACGTGTTTAAGAATTATGATTTACAAGTCTTCAGTCAGCTGCCCTGGCCCAACCATTTTATTCTGGAAGACTTAATTGCAAATACAGTAACAAGGACTTTTAAAGTTATCTCTGAAATGTCTACACTTGATCCTTTTAGATTTTTAATGGATTTCACACGATAAGTACAGTTTTTGAGAAGTGAAGTGCTACTTCTAATATTTCCAATTAAATGAAATTTTTAAAATAGAAGGAATGATAAAATAAAAATCTAAAATTATATTTAGCATTCTGAATGCAATTAGGGCATTCAATTGATTTCTGAAGTCCCCACATGAGTGACCTACTGTGATATCATTCAGCACAACAGTAACAGGTGCCGAAAAAGTAATTTTAAACAAATGAATTTTATCACATTATCTGTTTTTTCCCTATTACAGCCAACTTTCATAGTCCTTTTGTGCAATTATCTAAATTAAGTTATATCAAAAAAGTACTTTGTTCCAAGATGTATTTCCATTTTTCATTATAATATCACTGGAGTAACAGCATTGTTTACTCTCTTTTCTACAGAAGGATTTTATCACTGCTTGAAGACACGAAGAAGATAGTGTAAGATGTGTACATGAATCGTATCTTTTAAACTACAGTTTTACTACAAGAATAAAATATATAGGAGAACTAGAAGAGACCTCCAGATGACACCTAATACATCCTCCTGCCTGCAGGAAGCAGTTTTTCAAGTACTCTGATCTTACAGATCTCCAATTGAGATGGAAACTCCAAAGGCTTGCCAGGCAATCTATTCCCTAGCCTCACCATTTAAGTTTTCTGTAATTTTAAAAATAAATCTTCCCTGCTGTAATTTAGCCTATTACTTCTTGTTCTATCAAACAGAGGCAAAGGAAATAGATTGTTCCTTTCCTCCTTGGAGCAACCTCTTGTATTATAGTGTCTTCGTTCTATCTTTTCTGTCAGACTAAATGAACATAATTTATATATTTTTTTTTCTTTTAGGTTATAATTTCTACACTTCTGTCTTTTTTGTCACTCTCCTTTGGACTGTTTCCAGTTGATTGTCTTCTTTCCTCAAGTCTGGTGTCTAAAACTGGACATGGTTTTATAATTCAGTACGAAATTAAGACTTGTTAGGCCCAGATTTCATTTGATTATTTAAATAATGAAGCTAATCATCTCCCAGGAGAAGGATACCAAAGCTCTCACTCTAGTAACTGTCCTGCTGGAAACCAAAGTCAAAAGTTAGATTAATTAAAGCACAGTTCAGTGAAAATCAATCTAAGGAAGCTTGTTTTCCTTTTGGATTTGTGTCTTAAGCCTGACTGACCAAACATCTAAGAAAACACAAACTCTTATTTAAGTTTGTTTGCATCACACTATTTCTGTGAGCTTTCCACTAAGAGTGAAATTCCTAGGAAGCCTTTCCCTCAGTGCTGTTTATCTGCCTGTAAGAGAATATTTCCAGATTCATGAAAACACAAACAGGGAAGTTGCCCAGGTATGAGCCTCTGGGATGACAGCTGGAGTAGATGGAGGAAAAAGGAGCAGGAGGTGACAGCGACTGGACCAAAACCAGCTGGTGCAGGTTTTAATAGCTGATTCAGGATTAGGCTGTGATTTTACAACTAGTTCTGTTGACTCTAACAAAACAGCCTCTACCAGAAGCCCACCTCAACAGCTATTCCGGTGAGCAGCATGATTTCCAAGGCCCTACTTCTCAAAGAGACTACATGGTTTCCTTTCAACAGTTATGAGCTATATAAACAATGCCTTATTACACTCTATCTTGGTGTATAGATTTTAGATGTCCCGTTGTATTAAAGCATTTTAAAGCTCTAAATGAGACACGCATGTGAGAATATCTATTCCCTTTCTTCTTATCTGTCCTCCCTCATTTAATTGCTCTACTCTTCTCCCAAGAGAAAAATATCTATGCTTTGGAGAGCAGGATCCAAATATTCAACATACTGTAATTTATTTTGTTCTTACAGTCGGTTTTAGTAATAAATTCTGTGGTATATAGGTGGAGCCACTCAAGGATTACATCAGATATTCATTATGTGAGACAAAAGGTCAGCATATTTATTCATTCCTGGAGGACTAAGGAATGAATATTTGTGTCACCAATGATGAGATCAATTCCACTGTTAAGAGCTATGATTGTGACACTAGGATTTCAGTCATAAATAAGGAAGAGGGTACTGCTATTTTTATTTGCATTAATTTGAAAAACTTCTGTAGCAGACAACATTTTATATAATCACTATTTTTAAATGTGCTTGATATTTCAGGTTACATTGAATACTGGGGATTTCAGGAAAAATGCCATGAAACTTGAACAGTATATCAGCCTTAAGAAGCTGCTTCAATCTATTGAGGAATTGTCACATTTGCTTATAGTTAGTCCAATAACTTTGATATTAAGAACTACATACACTTGTAATTTCTAGAAGCCGTCTTGCTATTATGAACCATCTCTTCAAAGGCAGCTACTTTCTTTCCTAGCAATTATAGAGGAACTTTGTAGGTTATTCCTGCCACCAACTATCCAGCATTAGGTACTTAACATGGCCTCCCTTTTTTTCTTTGCCAGAGTTAAGACACTTAAAATACAGTACATAATGCGATCAGTGAAGGATGGGAGCCAGGAAATCAAATGAGAGAGATGTAAAATCTCATGAAAATATTTTCTACACAAGCAGTGACTGACATGACAAATAAATCAGAGCAAGACCAGAGACAAAGCTGCTAAAACAGGCTGAAGAATGGAGCAGGCAGAAAGAGATAAATATATAGTGAGAGAGAAAATCAGCTTGTCTTGGCTATGTAAAAACAGAGAAGGACTGGGATATTACTGGAGGAATTGCAAGTGATTAGCAAAACAACTGGAGCCTTGAGCTCCTAGGTCAAGGTTTTACTAAACAAAAAGCTATTAAACAGAAGTCCAGATGAACAACCTTACAAACTAAATTAGGACAATTGGAGCAAGACACGGGGACAGGTACTAGAACAGACTGGCAGAATCTGAGGAGACAGTGGCAGACATACATAGCAGTGGGGAAAGGTAGAAAGGTGTCTCAGCCTCAAGATTTGTTCATTAGAAATGCATTTCATCACCACTGAAGTTGGCCACATGAGAAGAGTACACTACTTATGAGCTATTCCATCACACCCAGCTAGCACAAGTGTGGTATCTCCACATACAGCACAGCAAAACAGAGCTTGTTCACTATGACAATTTTCTCCTTTTAACAGGTCTTGACTGGCCATAGAGCCAAACTTTCTAGAGGTAGACAAGATAGGTTACTGACTTTGGTCTCACATCTACACAAACACCACTGACTGTCTTTCAGTAACTTTCAATGACTGTAATATTTATGTTTGAGTTCTTCTTTGAAGATGGAGACAGAATGGGTAGTTACACTATTTAAAATTTACACACCATTCTGAATTTGACTTTACTTTTGAAACACTGGCACTTTGCATGCCTTTTCTTCCTATGCATATAACAGTTCTGTTCTACCCATAAAATTATTTGGTGTAAGCAAGCTTCTGTCTTCATAAAATTAATTCCATAAAGATATTTACACACCAACAATAAAGAAGCAAGCTCACATTTCCTACCATTTTTTTCTTTCTTTCAAATCTCTTCCTGGGAAGGGGGCAAATTTCTAAAGTAGACAAGATTGTGGACAAAGAACCCATGAAGTTTTGCTTAAACCACAGTAACAAATTGTTTTAACATTGTTTAATCTTTAAATACATTGAATGCATATAATGTAACTAAATAAAATGTGGGATGAATTTGCAGAAATTTCAGTATTTGGGTTTTACTGGATGTGACCATGTGAACAGAGTGTAATGTTTACTTACTATAAAGCCCATTTTAAGGACACTGTAAAACAAGGTTTTTCAAACTATAATTAATTGAAGACCAGGGAAAAGGCAAGTGGCACACCAGCTTCTTACAGGTGCAAAACTAGCCTACTGAACTGATGTAGTGAAAAAATATTCCTGAAAGTGTACAACCTCCTTTAACATGTGAACTTGGAACAAGGTAGAGATACAAGACATTTTTATTACTTGGCATCAGCTCTTGGAAGGTTCATAGGTACTGCAGAGCTTCACCATCTCCAGTGAGGCACTGGTAGTTACTTATATTTCTATGAACCTAAACTTTTGCCACAAGGCAAGGAATCTTAGCTTTATTATCTTGAAAGCCCTTGAAATCTGCTAGCTCACCTCTTAAACCTAAATGAGATTCCCATTACAGGAAGCTCCCACCCTGCCTCACCTGCAGGCTGAAGCACAACCCCTTCATCAAGAGCTTGGAAAAAGGCAGCTGAAGACAAGAGCCCTTGGCACAGGCCGGAATATGCTACTCAGCATGCCCCAGTGGCACAGCAAGTAGGAAACTCCCTTGGAATGCAGCCATTCCCCACTAGCTTGCTTGGGCACCTTCCTGATCAGTGGTTTCTGTGAAATCCACTCCCACTTCTCCTCCCACACTGCAAAGGAAGCCTCTGAACCTTGAGCTGGGCTGTGACTTCCTCCAGGCAAAGGGCATCCAGAATTATGCAGTGTGATGCAGAGCAGAGGAACAACCTGTCTCCAGAATTTCAGCCATAGAGTAAATGTGGGTGGAAGCACTCCTATCATGATGTGCCTGTTGACACAACTCCAGAGGAAAGAGTAGTTACTGTCCCAATTCATGCTACTTGAGATGACTAAAAAAAAAAAACAAACCAGATAACCAAACAGGATATCAACTCCTTACATTTAATGCTTCTGCTAATTTATTCTCTAATCTTCATCTGCCTTCAAGGGCCACTCCACCTGTGCCAAAATATGGTGTCAGTGGTTGCTATAAGGACCTACAACTGCTCGCCACTGCTTTGGGCCATCCACTCTTCTGTCATTTTCACCCACCTGCCAACAGCATGCTAAGGAAAATGTGGGATTGGGCATTACACAAAAAACCCAGTTGAGGGACAGAGATAGAAAATGGCACAATGTTTGGAGAAAATAACACGGCCTAGAAGTTCAGGGTCATTTTCCCCTTTCCTGTATATGTTGATTCATCTGACTTACCTTTCTTCTCTCTCCTTTATCTAAGGCATGTTTGCAGCTTCAGCTCAATCTTTTCAAGTTTCTCTCTGTTCCTGAGAAGGGGCACAGTGGTAGGAGGTCCAGAATAAGAAGATGAGGTTGTTCCTCCATTCACATGCCAGTAAATAAATTCACTGACAGAACTTAACATGCATTATATAATGACATGCAGTCAGAATTTGTACCCAATATGAATTTGGTACAACACTTGGAAAATTGTTTAGAATCTGTCAGCCAACTTAATCTAAAAGTTCTGGAGCTATTTGAAAAGCAAGCTTGCTAAAGTGTAAATATGGCTCTCATTAAAGCCATTTTTCAGTAAGAACACTGAAGGCACTTACTGCATTTAAATGCTGAATGCACCACTGACTCGTATCGACCATTACCAGCTCATACACAGTAGAGTCCCCATACACAGCTGGCATTACCAAGCTGGTAACTTACAGCTAACCTCACAAGGCTTTTCCCAATTGCAAATGCAATGCAAACCACGCTGCAAACTTCTTTTTTAAATGCTTCAATTCACTCTCAAACAAGTGAGGAGAAATACCAAGGGAATGTGAGGGTGGGATCCATCTCATCCACCCTGACATACCTACATCAATGAAGTTTATAGAGTGATTCATCTGACTAAAAGTAGATGTCTGTTTTAAAATGAGTTGACTCACTTTATGGATAATATTGACAGTTTTGACTAGATTCCCATTGACCATGACTTCAGGCCTATCAGCTGCCTCTACACACTCTAAAACAGGAGAGAAATTCAATGAGTTTGACTGAAGGCTAGGGATATCCCAGGACATCATCAAGTAAACTAGTAGCTAATATAGACTGTCTTCCAGTTCTCATTTTAGAGGAAATATCAATGATTCTACAGAGACATCACTACAGCAGAAATTATACTGAGATAAAATAGATAGTCAATAAATAGGCATTAATTAAAAATCAGGTGAAAAATAGGGGTAGAAAGGAATTATTTATTTTTTAAATCCCCCATAAGTATAAAACTGTATTTTTTATGTTGTTTTATACTGTGCATATGCATACCAACCATATATATACCATTCATGAATATTCACTAAGAACCAATAAAGTATTTTTATCTAATCAAAGTCCTGGCACATTAGGAAGATCACATGTTTAATATTTTTCAGATTATATCATAGGTTTTAAAGTATTGCTTACAAAAAGATTCCTATCTTGAAATTTCAAAGCTATTCAAATATAAATTTTCTTAACTACAGGGAAAAAGACTTACACGTGACAACTTTTTTTTTATAGAACCATATTCTTGTGACCAGCATGCAAGCGATGCTTTTAGTATATGCACTGAATATGGCATGGTTTTTGGATCATAGAACCTCTTCTAAAACAAAATTAAAGAGCCACATAATTTTTCTCACAGAGCATGTTATAATTTAATCTAAGGGTTGAAATCTGATAAATATTTTTCCCTCCCCATTTGGCAAATCTCATTTCCCCTTCTCCATAATTTTAATAAAATACAAGCCAGCATGTTGATTTGTTAACATACCACTGAGAAGAGGAAGAAGGTCTATATTCTAACTGTTTTATCATAGAGAGAGAAAGGCATTATCAAACTCATGATGAAATGCTGTATTTAAGACAAAATACAAGAAACATTTTCAATTTACCAAGAGTTAAAAATTAGAAGGATTTTTTTTCTTAAATCTAAGGATTACAATTGTCCACTCACTTGTATTTGTCCTGTTACCTAGACCTGTGGAAGTTGCTACAAAACTGTGAATGGTTACACTAGAAGAAGAAAAAATCATCTATTCCATTAAAGTATGTGTCATGTTTATTAATTTTTAGTGCCACAAAAAGTTTTCTTATAAAATGTATAGAATTTGATCAGTCATGAAGAGATAATGATGTTTTTCCCAAGCACTATGTGTAGAATGTGCATACTTTTTAACAAAATACTAATGTATATTAGCTTTTCATTATATACAATTATTCTTGTAATGCATACCTACGTTTACAGCCCTGCACAACAGAGTGTAGCAACATCACCTTCTCATATAGTTTTGCTAAAGCTGAAGTTAAGCAGAGTGTCTGAAAATGGAAATTAGCACCAGTTAGAAGACAACTTTCATCTAGCTCCAAAAAGGTGCCAAATGCAATCATGTACACTAGCTACAAGTATGCATTAACTCTTAGCAGATAGGAAACTCACAAAGGAAAACAACAATTTAAAGTCCTGAAAATAGGGCCACTCCAAAACATCTGCCACTTCCTACAACTTCCAATCTGATCTTAGGACAACAGGAAAGAAAATGTACTTCAAAGCAATCCTGATCAATCATCCTCTTTCGCCTTTCATGTTTTCAGGAGAGAAGCCTGCACTCCTTGAAAACACATCCATTCTTTTTTGACTATTAAGAACTAGATTCAAAAAGATATTCAGACCTAAGGGTTCTTCATTGTAACTTGCAGTTCTCAAATGAAAACTCAGCTGCCATCTTTCAGTGTTGAAATGTGTAGGTGCCTCATCTTTGGCACTAGAGCAGTCTGACAATAAGGGTTCAAGCAGGTCTGCAGTGGTAAATTATTGCCATTTACTGGTCTTTGCTCCTCTTCTCTGATGGACAGGTTGAATGTGATCCCTGGAGGTCTGCTAGTTCAATTTCTCATTCAAAGCATCTTCAACTAAAGCACCTTGCTCAGTTAGGTTTTGAATTTCTTTGAGGACTGAGATTCCACAGTATTGACTGAAAGTCCATTCCAGCATTTGATTATATTAGCAGTGAAAATGTTTTTCCTTACAGGCAGAATTTCCTGTATTGCAGCCTGTATCCATTAGCTCTTCCCCTGTCACCATACATCTCCAAGAAGAGTTTGGATCTCTTTCCTATATTCACCCTATCACACTTGGCTCATACACACATATTTCAGCCTGTGCAATCTTAGTGGCACTACTCCATTCAAAATCATGCATCAGTCTCTTGTGCTGGGCACCAAAAACAGTACTCCAGAAGCAGTCTCACAAGAACCAGAGAGAGGGAACAATTATTTCTCTGCAGGTTACAGTGTGTTAAGACAATGTGGGATGAGGCTGACCTTGTTTGCCCCAACTGCCAACTTGTGCTCATTGTGTCCACCAGTACTATAGAACCCTTTCTACAAAGCTGCTCTTCAGCCAGTTCATTTCCAGCATGTGCAAGACTTCTCACCTGTCTTTGCTGGTGAGACTCTGGAAATGCGTTCCTCCAGCCTGTCTTGGTCCCTCTGATCAACAGCCTTGCCCCCTGGCATAGGAACTCCTTCCCTAAAGGCTGGTATTATCCATGAATCTGCTGATGGTGCAAGCTCTCCCATTAGATCTGATCATTAGCAGTGAAGACATCAAACTGCATTTACTCCAGAATCTGTCCCTGAGGAGGACTGCCACTAGCAACCAGCTGTGGGATGGACTTTGTACTGCCAGTCACAACACAATTCCATGTCTGGCCTGGAATTTCAACCGATTTTCCATCCACCTTATAATCTGCTTATCCAGTCCATATCTCAGTACTTTGACTGGTAGGATACTATCAACGACCTTGGCAAAAGCTCTGCTAAAGGTAAACAACATTCACTACTCTTCCTGCATCCACACAATCAGTCCACCTCACAACGATCAATCAGTCAGGTTCATCTGGGGCAATCTGCCCATGGTAAATTCATGCTGCCTATTTTTAATCACCTTCTTGCTGCTCATGAGCTCAGAAATGGTTTCCAGGAGGAAAAATGTTTCAGAAGACTGAGGTTAGAGTTCTTAGCTTGTAGTTCCCTGGATCCTCTTTCTCAGCCCTCTTGAAGATGGGTATGACATTTGCCTCTTCTGTCCATCACGGACCTCTCCAGTCACCACAGCAAAGTTGATGGGCAGCACACTCACACTGCCATTGGCTAGATTTCGTATTTGCAGTCTGGAATGTTCTGTTCATCCATACTGGCCTTGCACCACCTTTGCTTACCTTTCTTGACTTAGAAGGGAGCAGTCCTGTGTTTTGGGAAGGTTGTTCTTGAAGGTCAACTAGCTGTGCCAGGGCAACTGACTGCCTCTCATGTGATCCTGTCCAGCAAATTCCCAAACAAGTTGAAATTTGTCCTTTGGAAGCCAAGACTGGCGATTTTATTGTTTTTTCTTATTTATCTCAGGATTTTAAACTATACAAACTCAGAGTTGCAGCCAAAGCTGCCTTCTACACCCTCAGATTGTTCATGAGTAATAAATCCAGCCAGGGCATCTCCTCTAGTTACCTCACCAATCACCCATGTCAGGAAATTGTCATTGAATTTTCTGTACTTAATCCATGCTTCAAGTGCTAATGTGTTTGGAACCTGGTGTTCCATAGAACAAGGAGTTGCACTTTCACTGTTTTGACAGCAGAGATCTCACTTCACCTTCAAAAACTGAGTATCTTTATCACCTGCCACACGGAGTCTTGGGTAGAAGGCTCCTTTAGCACAGCTGTAGAGCTGAGGAATACTGCGGCTCTGATGCAAAGGGCTAGTAACATATCCCCAGGATACATGTCATAAGGAGGTTAGAAACGTGGTGCCAAGGCCTCTTGTGACAGGTGCTATCTTCATCACCTCTACTGGGGTTAGGAGTGGACAAGGAGACTAAGGGGACATTCTCAGGTTGTTGGTGCTAGCTCGCAGAGCAGCACTACTCATGTTGAGTCCTATCCATTCAGCAGTGTCCAAGGAACACACAGCACACTAAGACTCACCAGTGCCAAAGCTGGCATGTTTGCAGTCGCTTCATGTAGGCTTTTACCAGGTGCAACAGTACTGAATCCCTGTTGCCATATTTCACTTGCCAATGATCTACCTTTATGATTTCACGTGCCCAAGAAGTCTTGACATAGTGAAGATTAGAGCTGCTTCCTTGAGGGAAGGTTCCTTAGGAGACTGGCCCCATATTGATTCAGCAATGAAGAGTTTTGTCAGTTCACAACTCCTGCTATTTAATGTGGCCATATAATTCTGAATTTAATGATGTCTTCATAACTCTCCAAGTCTGTAATTCTGCTGCTCAAACTCCTGAACTCTTCTTGTTCTAAAATAATGATGAATTGAACATATATCAGAAATACGTGACCTTCTGAGCAGTTCAGGCTCCTGGTATGCACAGGAGATGACAAGACCCAGACCTTTTAAGCCAGGCTGAATGAAAAGTTGAGTTTGGAGAAAACCTGTGGAGGCACATCCACATATTGAATGTCTAATAAACAGAAAACAACTCTCTCCCTTTCTGATACTCACTCACCTCAGCACTGTCCCCAAGAGAAACTTGTGTGGGGTGCTCCTTGAATCATATCCTACACAAAAAGGAGAAAAGTCTCTGAGCTCGAGTAATGGGAAATTGTCAGTCCTGAAGGTAATAGAGTCTCCGCCAGGAAGCATTTACACTCTTAAACCAAGCACTTTCAGTTACCTCCATGCACAACTTTATACATTAAAAATCCCATAATGTTGTTGGAGATTTAACAAACATGCAGTTAAGGTATGTTTTTAGATTAGCAGGAAGGTTCTCTTGAAATAGAAAAACACTCTGTGTGAAAACTAAGTTTGGTGTCAGTTGAAGAGTCATGTTTAGTATCTCCATTTTTAAAAATGAGCTGTTTCTGATTTTTTCCTACCATTTAAAACAAGTAAAACTTTGAACAGCTATTTAGAAAAAAGATAAAAAGGATTTGAAGGATTTTAAATTAAATGAAAAACTTTAATGGCTGTTAACTGTATGTGAAACATCAATGGCTACAGTTAAAAAAAAAAAGTGATGCTGCCCTCCCAGTTCAGTCTTGGCAGCTCTGAAGCACCTGGCTCCTTTTATTTTAAATGAAATGTGGAGCTAGGGCCTGGTTTAGAAGAAGACTGAAGTAAATCGAGAGAAAAATTCTATTGTAACAGCAAGTGCTTTATAACTTTATAAAGTGTTTCTCAGTTGCATGTGAAGCACAACAGCTGGGCTAGCTTGTATCCCCAATCGCCTGCACTATTTATGTTACATATTAATTTCTGCACCTTTAGGACTGGTTCCGAGAAAGAAGGGGGGGAAAGAAGAAGCCGCAGTTTGTGTTCAGAAACAGCATTCACTCCCCTGCGTGCTGCTCTGGACTGTGCTGTCTGCAGTACAGACAGACAGCAAGAGAGAGCTCTCCTTTTAGTTATTTAGCTAGCTGAGGCAGAGAAGTCTCCCAGACTGTTTTTTTTTTTTCCTTTTTTCTTGGATCTGTTCAAACCCGCTCTGGACTGAAAACCCAGAAAAACGCTGGGAGCTCACACCTATGGCCCACCAGGGCCTGGGCCTCAGCACTTTCCAGCGCTGGAGGGACTGGTAAGAGACCAAGTGAGCCAAGCTACACCCCACCAAAAGGATTTTACTGGATTTGCCATCTTTTCAAACAGTGAAAGATTTTATTGTTTACTATTATTAAATTTCTGTTAAACAGTTTTTTCCTGTTTTCTCCAAGGAAATGTTTTTCCCCGACTAACTGGGGGAGGGGCCACTTGAACTTGCTTTCTGGAGGGACCCCATTTGGAGGTTTTCTCCCAGATTTGCCCTAAACCAGGACAAACATCCAGCAGGCTCTCTTTATGCTCAACTTCCCTCTACCTCCAAGGTCTGCAGATTCCAAATTTTAGGTCTTTGGATGAAATGCAAAGTCTGGGGGCAAACAGACTGAAAGCTGGCAACAGAAGGAAAATAAAACAGCCAAAAAGCCCTTCTAACTCATTTTTGTATCATCTGTGTCCATCCCACACGGACATGCTGCATATAAAGTGAAAGTTAGTTTTCTATTTCTGTTTCCCTAAAAACACCACAAGATGACAGTTGTACCCCACCTCCCCTGAAAAAGAAATAAGAGCACAGTTAACAATTCGGCCAGGTGCACTCCTTTCAAAATGCCTGTGACAACTGGGCTAACCAAACTAGAGGAAATATTTATCAAAAGAGCCACCACTTTATCATTCTTTTAAAGAGCAACAAGGAAATGCTAGCAGCACCTAATTGCCTTCACATTTCTTCTACTCCCTCACCAGTGATAACAAGGGGGACAATGTTCTGTCCTGCTGTTGCTATCTGAATAGTGTAGATGCAGGAGCCTTTGAAGGAGGACTACAGGAAGGAGGAGTCCTCTCTTTCTCTGATTCTTAGTTCTACATTCCCTTGCACTGATGCTGCCCTTCACACAGTGGTAGCAAGTTCATTTAAAAGGCAATTTTTTGTCCTGCAAATTTTTAGCTGAATTAATCTTTATCAATGTTGCATACAGTGTGGGAAATGCTAATGCCAAGAAGAAGGAAGAAGAAGAGGACGAAGATGTATGATGTGTTTCTTTTTGGAGGCAGCACCTAGTTTAAGCTATTAAGAAATTGCTGAACAACTTGTTGTTACCTAACTACTAGGAGTGGTTCCAGAACTTGGAATAATTCAGTTTTGAGTACTTAGTGTATAACTGTAGAAAGCCACTCTGCTAGAGGACAAAGCTATCACTAGCATTCAGAAGCTAGCTATTCAGACTACAAATGGTACAAATTCATGAGCTACTAGGTTGGCATGTCAACTACTGCATAGGTTAGTGACATCATTATCTAAATTATTTACCTGCAGGTTTTCAGCATCAGGAACAAAATCTCAGTTGTTCCTATAAGGAAACAGCACCATGTGAGACCCATGTTGTCAAGAGATGTGAATACTGTGCACACATATTTTCATGTCTCAAAGGTGATCCCATGAAACAACTGCCTCCTTAGTTACATTGCATTCTATATTTTGAGGAGATGTGAGCTTTTATATCAAAACTTGTCCAATAAAAGAGTTAGGAGTTGTCTGTTAAGATTTTTTTCCCCCAGAGGTTTAAGGGGCTCTAAAAGAACATGGAGTATTTGCCTCCAAATAATTTCATGTATGCAGAGTCTTAAGTTAATACATAACCTGGCACACAATTCAAGAATTACTTCCTGTAGTAGCCAGTTTGTGGTAATGACATGTCATTTCTGTAGACTGTGTAAACTGCTGGGTCTGTTTTCATACTTTAATAAAATCTGTTTGCAGAGCTTGTACTTATCCTTTCATTACAATTAGGCAGAAGTTCAAACAACAAAACTTTATTGTTCATGTCTGTAAGTTAAATAACAACTGCAAAGTATAAAATGCTTTTAAACCAATATAACAATGTGCAAAACACTGCTAAGTTCTACTGAAATTACAGTGTACTTTCAGAAGTGACTGATGTGCAAAGGAGTAACACAAATGCTGTCTGCTTACAATTCTCCCATCTCCTCTCCACACACCTTTATTTCTCGTCTAAGTGGTTCATCATGGAGTATATGAGAAAGAGTTTAATATGGCTAAACTCTGGGATCAAACACTACAAATGTATATACATTCAAACTGCACTTTGTATCTTAGACCAAAAAATGTTAATAATCTATTTCTCTCTTCCACCTTTACAAAAATGCTGAAAACTCATTTTTTAGACATCAAGATATAAAGTACTTTAAAGCTGTAAACCCATACTAAAAGTAAACTGGCAACAGTGCTGCAGGATATGAATTCAACAGGTGAGTTTCTTTGCAAGTATCTTTACTTACCATCTTTGAGTAGTAAATTGGCAGCAGTTTTGTCCAATTAATTTTGACATAAATAAAGAATGATAAAGCAACATGTTTAATCACTACTTAAATCCTGACTACTTTTAAACATCCAAAAGACATCACCCAGAATACTAGTATACCAGTTTTAAGAGATGATCCAACATTTTCAAAGAAATGATGCTCAACTCCTGGACTCCAGTTCCAACAGATATACACGTATATACAAACCCCTTTCAGGAAGTTGAGTTCAGGTCTTGGAAGTAATGCTGGGAGCTGTGACTTAAAGAGCTCCCGTTCTCTGGCTAATAGGTGGGGCACCAACACAAAGACAAGAGCACAAGTGAGGCTGGTACAGTGCTGCATTTGATAGTTTGTGCTCCAAACGTGCCACCCAAGATAGCTGGCCTGCAGTGGCCTCTCCTCCTGACACACCCAGGCTCCTGCACTTGCCTCTTTACTACTTCCTTTCCAAATGCTAAACTTCTCTTTTTAAACTCATTTTCTCATAAACTTTATATGCATTTACAAAGCTGTGGGTGTTAGTATTTACAGATAATCCATATTAAAGATCAGCAATCTTTACTAAGGCAATAACAACCCAATTAGGTGATCAGTGGCTTTGCTGTAGCCAATTTTAAAATGTGTTCCTAACATCCAGTGCACAGTACTCTGGTGTGGCAATGGACAAAACTCTATCAGACAGGACACCCGCCTTCAAAACACCTAGAAAGCTGCGGTGTTTCAATGTGCACGACAGCTTTATAAAGGGCTGGAGACTGCACAGCATATGTTTTGTGGTGGAGTTTTGTCATGTACTAAGGCAGGGGAAGATGTACTGAGCTACCTAAAAGGCCATATAAAATCCTGCCTGACAATTTTTCCTTCAAAAATTTGCTAACATCACATCCCCTCACTTTCCGTGAAAAGATGAAGAATATTGAAGCTGCTTCAACAGTTTGTTTGAGAAGTGCCTGCTTCTCTCCAGCCAGCACTGAACCAGTTGCAGGCATATAAAAGTCAGTTCTAATATAGCCAGCATATAAAAGTCTGACCTCTATACTTAGGAACCACAACTGGCCATTAAAAACAGCAAGAATAAACAAAAAGCAAGTTTTTCTTTCTGCCTCTTCCCCAGAACCAGAAGAGCACCAAAAAGCAGACCTTTGGAAACTCTTCATTACAACAGATGTTCAGTATATCATTCAAATACCCAGTTGAGTATTTAATAGAAAGCTTTTTTTACAGAACAGTATTATTGAATTCAAGCCAGAAACCTCTTTATTCTACAGCAATCGTGCTTATGAAGATCATATACTGGAATTGGAAACTTCCCTCTCCCAAACTATAGGTTTGGGGTGGGGATTTTTGTTTGTTTTTTGGTGTTTTGTTTGTTTGTGGTTTTTTTTAAGTTTTTTTTGCGTATTCCCCTCCCCTCAAGAGGCATATGATGACGGACTAGCCCTTGGTGTTCTAATCATAAGACATATCTCATATATTTTGTGACAATGTGGAGGGGATAAGGAGAAATAAAGCGAACAGCTGTCTAAAGCACTTCTATCTTTCTCAGACCTAACTAAAGCCCAGTAGTACTAAAGTGGGAACAAAAAAACCCTTCAACATTATAACATTCATCAGTCAGTCCTTTCTTAAAACTTAAACAAATAAATAAAAATTAAAAAGACTGACAGTACTTCTGAGGCTAAGCCTTTGCTAGCAATGAAGTCACCAGAACCTCTTAAACAGAGATTAGCAAACTAAGCAACCTTTTGGGAATTCTGCCATGCCATTCAGCTAGTTAATGAAACTGTTCCATTCTTTGACTGATGGTCCTTGCAGAGTTCTTCCTACCTGAAGCAGCAGCAGGGACATTCAGGCTGGGGCTCTGCTGTGTTCCGTGCTCCCTCTTCTGGCACCCAGGCCCCGCCAAAAGCCAGCAGCAGCCTCACAAGGAGGGAGGGATAGGGGATGTTGGGAGGCCACCGCAAATGCATCCTGTTGGGTACACACCACTTCTATTTCTGTCTTTATCAGGGATTTACAGAGCAGCGAGTTTCGTGTATCGAACTGGTGGCCTCTAACGAAGTGTGTCTCATTTTCTGAGTTCCAAATTCAAGCTGCTGGAAAATAAACGCAGAAATATCAAGAAATATCAAGAAATATCAATACCGTATGCATACAGCCTTCTTAGCAGTTCAGACACTCTGAGGAACAGAGCATCCCAGTAATGCTGCACCAGGAAAAGCCCTAATAATGCAGACAGGACCACAGCTTGTACCCAAAAGTTCAAGAAAAAACCTGTCGCTGAATTTAACACAACTCCAAAATTATGGCTATCACTCCTACAGCTGAACAACCCTTACCCTCAAATAACCTGTACATTATATTCAGTGAAACTGTGTTTTGATTAAATGTAAACCAACCCAATTTAGCAGCCATTCTTTCATTGGATCCCTGTATGCCTTAGCTGTCTCAGCAACATAGTGATGATAATGCTACTAATTCAGAATTTTGGGAAGTAATTAGTATAAGCATTTAGATACTCTCCTAATGATTACTGCAGAAAAGCCTGCAGGAAAAACAAAAAAAAAACCCTGCATTCAGATACACATTTAACATCATGCAGATATAGAGAAACAACTTTTCTGGTTTTTTAATTCAGTGAGAAGTTTCCCTCTCAAACTGAAGGTTCATGCATCAAGAAAGTGATCATATAATTAAGGATTCTTATGATACACATGCATGATGTCACAGACGGAAAACTTAAGCAATGAGCACTGAATTCTTCCACTTAATTTTCATGTATGTTAAGGCTGGCATGCAATTATACATAATTTTATGTTCAGACGCAAACAGAAACTATTAGACTTTTATTTAATGTCAAGAACTCTCTGGCAGATAAAAAAAATGAGTAAACTGAATGTCTATGTGTTTTCTTCTATAAATAAATAAATTTATCCTGAGATTAACTTGGCTGCAGTTAGTTACCCAAATATTAAAAAAAAATTAAAAAACATCTTTGAAAACTTAATTAGCATATTTTGGCAAAATGAGATGATTCCTTAGAACAAAAATTAAATGATGTGGGGAAATTCACACTATCAAATACATACTATAATTTCTGTGTATTACTGCAAACATGACACAAACATCTGGCTTAAGGATACACAACTCCTTTTTCATGACTTCTAAGCACAATTAATTCCAATGGAACACCATGGAGGCTCTGTAATAGCCTGGCAACCTCTCAAAGGAAAAACTGTGACATTATTTAATATTCCTAAAGCAAAGTGAAGAATGAGCCCAGACTTATTAAAATAGAGGTAACAGATGAAACACAATATTCTCGGGGCTTCATTCACAGATAGGCTTACTTCACTTTTATTGTCTTATAAATCTAACCAAACTTGTGCCATTAAAGAAAAAAATAATCTATTTTGACTTTGTAAAGTATCACTTGAGTAACTAACTTTGTGAAGGATGAAACATGACATGAAAGAAGTTTCATTCTAAGAGACCACTCTGTAATTTCAGACCACTCCTGTTTATGCTGGGGAATTTACTACAAGCAGTCTGTGGTGCAGCATGTGACTCAAGCCACTGAGAAGTTCATGTTCAACAAACTGGAATAAAATACTTAGAACAATAAAGAAGTCTAATTTTTTGTTTTGTAGTAAAGTGTGAATAGTACTTAATATTCCCAAATCAGCAAAAGATAGAAACAAACTTTAGGGTAAATGCACCTTAGGAGATCTGTATCTAAAGTCACCTGTGACACTGCTTAAAAGCACACAGACAGTGAGTTGTCCCACTCAAAATTATCAGATTTTCCTCACTCCTTTGCTCAAGTCCCTATTTTCTCTCATCTCCCTTTTTTGTTCTTCAGCAGGACTGTTAGAATTTTCCCAGCTTCTTGACTGTTTTCTATTACATTCAAGGGAGTTTCATGGAGGGAAGAGACCTTTCCCCAGCGTGCTGTTTCCCCACACCGAACACAAGCTAGATAAGGACAAGGCTAAGCAGACTGGCTTGCGTAACACGTTTGAACATGGCTACACCCCAAATACCCAGGGTGCACTTTTGCCTCTTGGTAAAGGGTTAAGGGACTATGCTCACTCTTCTCTGAACGCTATTAAGTGCACCTCAGCCCAGAATCAGACACTTACCCTGCTCTGTGCATCAACTGCTCTTGACCCTGAGAGCCTCAGAAGCCCTAAAATCAAGAACTGATAGAAGATCTAGGAGCATATATAGGCACGCCATTTCTGCATTTTCCTAAACAATTTTCATTGCTTACAAAGAGAGTTTGCAGCAAGATTCTGAGTAAGACAAGTCTCACATTAAGGTTTGAAATTCAGAAGTAGTAGCAGCTCAGCCTAATAAACATTTTTATATCTGAAGATTAACAGTCATAGATTCCCCTAAGAGCTTTAAATGGTATCCTGTTTCTGCAAGAAACAGGAACTGATACTCGACTACATTTGATAACCCTTTATAGTAAACAACTCCAAAAACTATTTCTCATTAGCTTTTTTTTTTCAGTTATATTAGACACAACTGTAGTTAAAAACTTAAGTCCTATATTTTAAGTGTGATTTTCAAATTAGCTATCACATCAGCATTTGAGCAATGCACTAAGTTTGAGGGTATTTGTCTTCCAGTTACTCTAAAAATAAAAATACTTCCTTTTATCTGGGCAACAAAACGGCATTCAATGCAATGCACCTATCTATCAGCAGTCTGTAAGGTCAAATCCAGATTACGCATATCACCAACAGATACACTGAGAATCATGATTAAACAGCAACGAATTTTTTTCCTTTTAAAGTACATTTGTGGTATTCATGTGTTTTCACTGCTTTAAGTTCTTGGTTTGCTTGGGCAATTTTAGTAGATGACTTAGTTTATATGTTATTTGGCAAATAGTTCTTTTGTTTACTATTTAAGTTTTCAGAAGTGTTCTTCTAGCACATATTATATTGAAATGCATAAATTGTCACGTGTATTGTCTGTCCACATATTCACAGTTGCACTAATTACTTCCCTTTTCATTTATGCCCATATAAAATTAGGTAAGGAAACTGCTTACTCAGAGAAATTTCAACATAATTTTAGCTGCTGTTGACTGTCATTTGAATTGGTAAAAATATAAAGATGAGACAGTACTACGTGACAAGGAAATATTGCTGGTAAATCTGCAATACTGAGAACTCTCCTACTAGTAGGATTTCACCACTTTTACTTATAACAAACGCCATGAAGTGAATAGGTTTGGTTTTGCTTTAGGTTAATTGGACCTTCCCCATCCAAGTACGACACCATAATTCTTAATTGACAAAAACCTTTCGCCAAATTTAATCTGATCATTTCTGTATTTCTGAGCATGGTTCCTTTTTAACATTCAGAAGAACTCTCTCAGTTTTGCATCTCAATCAAACTTTCACACATTCAACCAGAAACATGAATCACACTAGCTATTTCAGGGAACAGTGCACAGCTATAGTGGCAGGGGAAGTGTGCCATCCACCAGATCACACTGACACAGAGGTCATAATAAAGCAATGTGTGAGATTAAAGGTAAGTTTATTTACTAGATCCAAACACTTATTTTTTTTAAGAAAAAACTTGCACCCATTTGCTGTCAGGAAATTAATGACTTCTGTGCTACAGACTGCTAGAACATCAAAACATTTTTTGCCATTGAGGCCCTAATCTGCATTACACTTATGATAACTTAAAGCACCATTTTTTTCTGCCTGCAAGAAAACGATATGAATTTGACAATCTTTCTAAACTTACTGCTGAAGTACTGCCAACCCAGAGTGTTCACCTAAGTCAGGACCCACAAAGTAATTAGGATTTCAAAAGTATGGCAGTTTTGAAATCAAGTGGGAATGCATTTATGTATTTATTTTTACTTCTCCTTCAGTTACAAAGCATGAAAACCCTACATGCATTTCACACCTCATTGCATAACTGAAAAACCATCAACTTTGAAGTACTTGTAAGTTAAGAGCCTAGATGACCATAAAATTCACTAATTGCAAGAGGTAGACCTTTGCGAAGAACAGCAAGTATTAAAAAATTACAGTAATTACAGATAACATTTTTAAAGTGTTTAATCAATTTACTTGGCTATTTTCAATAGTGTTTATGTAGCCAAAGTTTCCCTCTGTTTTATTTCCTGAGTAGTAATACCATAAAGTTGAAATGAGGAAGGTGCACATCCTGTTGGAAGATTTAGGAGAGTAAGTGTCAAATTATTTAAATAAATAGCTTAAGAAGGCAGGTCTTTCCAATGTAAAAGTGGTTTTATTTTTTTTTTTTTAAGATTATTTAACCCAAGCCTCCTGAGGTAGTTAAGTTACAGTAACTGTACTGAAAATAGTGAACAAGTGTACAGAAGTAGCCTGTAATGCTGGACCTCCACTTTCCCACCTTTGCTATGCTGTTTAGCACTTAATTTCATGCATAAGACCTTTCACTTATGATTTAATGGTGTACCATTGAAGACTAGTCCCTTATGGTCTATACTAAGTAGCAGAATCTTTAAAAGCAACTAGCACACTAAAATGTAATAAAGAATTTTAATGTATTATTCAGTAAGAAGGGGTAGGGCTTACTGAGTAAATGCCCCATGTTGAAGTGTACATTTGCTACAGCAAATTAAGCAAATACTGAAGTCTTTAGCCCAGCATATGCAGTTACTCCAACACTTTAACGTTTTTTTGTTAAATATGGTTGAGCTTTGCCTTTCTGACCCTCTCCTCTACCAGAAGTTCATCCTGTAATTCTTGTGCTTATTTTTACATTGCACCTCTATTATATGCTAACTGCAGTCTTAAGAGCGAATTTACTGGATTCTCTACTCCATCTAACAGGCTGCATTTTCAAAAACCATGTATATAGCACATGCACATACACACAAATACTTCTGTTTCTAAGGATTTGCAGTTTACTGTTTAATACATGTAGTATATAATTTAATACTAGTAGCATATAGCTAGTGATACTAGTTGCACTCATCAGAACATAATGTTGCCACAATTCAAGAGCAGCACAAGCAAAAATGGAAATGAGTGAGAATATTTCACCCACCAGAAAGCAAATACATAGTCAGTGGCACATTAACAGCAACTGAGCAACTAGAGCAACTGTGGCCTGCTCCCTGTAAAGCAGCAATATTGCAGATAGGTAATAAGTGGAAAATTTAATATTAAAGATTAACAAATTTAAAAAAAGAAACTGTAACACAGGATACCACTGCTAGAACAGTATTCACTTAACATAGCTATACTTAAAAAACCCCAACCAACAGAGAGGCAAAAAATCCCTGCAAGCAGCACTGAATACTGACAATTCAGGTATGGACCTATCCTGTCTGTCTGCAAGAATTCCGTAACATTTATACACTGAAATTCACAGTATACAGTAACACTCACAAACAGTAGAGGCTTTATTTTACATATAAACTCAAATTGCATTGACAAATACTATACAGAGATCAATAAAAGGACCTTTCTCTAAATAGCAAGATTTTTTCCTTTTCCCTACTTTTGATCTTTGACTCTTTAGTAGGCAGCAAGATATTTTATAATTCCTTAATATCAAGGTAATTTTGGTACATTTAAAAATTATAACTTCCACCAGAAATAGGTAATTTCCTTTATTTAATACCATTAAAAAGCATGCATATTAAGACAAATAGATCAGAAAAAAAAAAAAAAATCTTAATGCACAAGCCCCTTCTCTACCTTTAAAAATGGAGGAGCTCCGTTTACAACATAAACAAACCCGGTGGTGTCATACTAGAATCAGCTTCACAACCTTATCGTAAGGGATCTCCACCTGCTTCAGCTATAAGCCGAATAACCAAGCTATAAGAACCAAGACATCGTTAATGTAAAATAGTAATTATTACCAAGCTGGCATCGCAAGATCAGAGTCCAATACAGACATTTTGTACCTTGGTGCTGGATAATGTTACTTGAAGCATCAGCCTAATAGCCGGTTTATTCATAAGGCACGCACTAAAATGAAACAAACAGTAATTAAGTGCTGTCAGTGACCTAGTTAGCTACACAAGGAGCTCGATCGTCCTGTCATTCATTACAGGTTCGCCGGAATCCGACAGGAACGGTCCCGTCCGCCCGGGCAGCGCGGGAGCGGGGGCAGCGCCCCCCGTGCGGGCAGCCCCGGGCTCCGGGCCGCCGTCGCCAGCCGCTCCTGCAGCCCCCGAGTCTCCGCAGCCCCCGGGTCCCCGGGAGCTACGCCCCAGCGAGGGCAGCGCCAAGGCCGCCTGCCTTGGCCTTAGCCTTCCCCTCCCCCGCGCCGCAGCTCCGGCAGCTCCGCGCTGGGATAACGCAGCCTCTGACTCGCTCACTGCTCGCGTCGCCCTTCACCTCCCTCTCCTCCCTCCCCCCAACGCGCGCGCTCGAGTCTCCTCTCGGCGGCGGGAGGGCGGTGAAATCCTCCGCTCTCCTCCCTCCGCGCTCCGTAACGCGAACGAGCCGCCGCCTTCTGTTCCTCAGCCTCGGCCAAGTCGGCGTTTGTTGACAGGCTCTGCCGGGCACAAAATGGGGCTGCCGCTTCCATGGGCGCCGCCATTTTGTGAGGAGCCGCCGCGCTCCCTTGCAGCAGCCGCAGCCTCAGTCACAGCGGCCGCGGCAGCTCAGGCGCGCCGGAGCGGCGGCCGGGGTCTGTGTAATGGTTGAATAAAGTGACCCCGTCTAGGGAATCCCCGGCTGACAGTTACGTAAGGGACCGTGCGCAATTGCTGTGCTTAGCATGGAAACCCACCTAGCCCTGCTACGCAACTTGCCTGTCCTCCCCTCTGCCTCCCGCTCCCCTCACACAGCGCCCGGTCGAGCGGTGACTCACCTCTGCCGACCGCCCCTCGCGGACGGGAGACCCCCTGCTTTTAAGGAATATTTAAGGCACGATTAAAAACCACCGCCCTCCCTTGAAGGGAAGTTTGACTGTGTGTCTAAAAGAGCACTTTAGCCCCGCAGTCGCTTGTTTTAAACCTCTCTGATTTGTATTATCCTGGCTTTGGCAGTCTTATGCATATTGTAGGTGAAATAGCAGAAGCTCAGAGTGTCAGAGACAGGAGCTGAAGGTCTAATTTTAAGGGGGGGGTGGGGGAAGGGAAGGCTCTTAATGCTATAGTGAATAAGACATTATGCATTTCATACTCTGAAATCCACACACTACCAACTTTCAGGACAGAGTATTAATTTGAAACTCGGGTATATCTCTGTCCTTCCCCCCAAATCATGAACCCAGGGCAAATCTTACCAAGCATTATTCTGTCTCTGTATTCAAACTGGAACAGCATGCAAAGCAAAAGGAAAAAAAAATCTTAGGAAAAAAAATTGTTTTCTTAAGTTAGTACATGGAGTAGAAAGGAATTGCAGATTTCCTTCTTTAAGTGCTCACTGGAGGCCATCATGTGCCATTGATTCTAAAACACAGCTCCTTACTGACTTTATTGAGTTCTGCTTTAAAAATCCCCAACCCCGTAGGCCCGATCTAGCTTTGGATTGCAATGTACGGGTTGTGAGGGGAAAATATTCCTTCAGAGTCTCTTAAACTGGAGCAAGCACTCACCTGCTGCTGTTTGCAAGGACAAATGCCCACCTGGGCACCGCCTGCTTTACCCGAGGAGCAAAGGTTTGATGGAAGGCACGCTTCACCGCAGGGGCCCTTTCTTGCTCTTGTTTAGCCCAAGTCGACCAAGCTCCACCATGGTCGGCGTGCAGGTCTTCTCCTGGTTTCCCATGTGGAAACACGTCAGGAGGTGAGTGTTTACAAACACTGCGCACACCACAGGCAGAGGGGAAGCGGCTTGCAGTGCCACTGGGGGCTGCTGCCCATCCAGGGTGAGGGCCAAGACCTTCCTCCTCCATTAATTTTGTACTACATGTTCCATTTGTCAATGTACAGAAAGATATGAGCGGCTTAGATTGTATACAGCAGTCTTGAGGCACTTAAATTACAGGCCGTAGTATCTCAAGAGAAAGAAAGAAGAATAAAAATATTCATGGAGTGACCCTGAGCCTAGGCTCCTGCTGACAAACCTCTCCAGGGCACCTCCTACTCGGAAGAGCACTCGGCATTCTCCTTTGGGGAGTTTTAAAGCTCTCATGCCTCGAAATATAGGGTTCCTGCTACCCCCCCCCGCCCCCGCCATGCCATCCGGGGCGACTTCCTGCCCTTGGAAACACCTCGGCCCGGGGGACTCGGAAAGTTTTCCGAAAGTCCACATCCCACCAGTGCCCCCTTCGGTTGTTGTTTTCTCTCCCCTTGAACTCAGGGCGTTGGGTTTAGTCCAATTAAAAAATTCGTCCCCGCTTTCCAAATCCACCTTTCCCGCCCCCCCGCCCCCCCCATTCCCCCCCCCCCCCTCCCGCCGGCAGCCAGCGGAGAGAGGCCGGTCGGCGCGAGCCTGGCACGGGAGGGCCCTGCACCGGCCCCGCGCCCCGGAACAGCCGGTAGTAGCCGTTTTTTTCCTCCCTCTTCTCCCTCTCCCTCGCCTCTTTCCGCCCGGCTTTGTGTGAAGTTTGCGGCACATTGCAGATGAGCCCTTAGCGGCGAGAGGAGCCTATTGTTCCCCGCCAGGAACTGCTTGCTGGGGCTGTGCTGGCTTTTGCCTTTGGAGCTGCCTCTTGCAGTACCGGAACCGGCCTCCGGGGCCCGCTGTGTCGCGCTCTCGTCCAGGCAGAAGCACGGCGGCCTCAGATCTTTTTGTCTGAGCGAGAAGAGAAGTGAATCCCGCTGCCGCCGCCACCGCCGCCGCCGCCGTAGCTCTACAGTGTGTGTGTGTAAGGGAGCGAGCGAGGGAGCGAGCGAGCGAGGGAGGGAGATCGCATGGAGCCGCGGCTGTAACACACACACACTGTCAATACCTCACTCCGGCTCCCCCCCCGCCCCACCACAACAGTAACCCAATTCATTGTGTGATCCAGCAGCACCATGTTGAGTCTCATGTGCAGGCTGGATCGGCTGGGTTTGTGGTGCTGAGAGAGGCAGCAGCCGCGGGAGGAGGAATTACTGAGAGGTGCCCCTCTCCCTCCCTGCCTCTTCGCCCGTGTGTTGTGTGGAGACAGGACTCGCAATTACCACACTCTCGGGGCTCCCTTATTCCTTTTAAACTTTTTTTTAAACAAGCCCCTCTCCATGGCTGATCCCCGGCCGAGCACGGGCACCTGGGTCTCTTAAAGACAAGGAGGAGCCGGGGATTGTTGTTGTTGTTGTCGGCCGTTTTTTTTTTTTTTAAATTGGATTTTTTTTTTACGAGAACCTTTTTTATTACAAAAATGGCAAATTCGACGGGTAAAAACCACGCAGACCAGCGGAGAAAGGGACTCGCTTTCCTGGACGAGCTGCGGCAGTTTCACCACAGCAGAGGGTGAGGAAAATGGGGAGATGGAACGGGAGGGGGGGAGGCTTTTAAATCGACCAGATCCAACTTCCAGCCCCTTCCCTGAAGGACACGGCAGCCCCAGCGAGGGGAGAAAAGGGGGCAGAGCTGACAAGTTGTGGTGTTTTGTGTGTATCTCCTTTGGCAGGTCTCCTTTTAAGAAGATCCCCGTGGTGGGTGGGAAGGAGCTGGATCTTCACGCTCTCTATACCAGAGTCACCACTTTAGGCGGATTTGGGAAGGTGAGTGGAAGTTTTAATTTGGGTTTCCCTCCCACTAACCTCTTCCCAAAAGTCTCCTCTGACCCCCGGGGGTGGCGGGGGGAGCCGGGGTGGCCGGGAACCGTCCTATTTAAAGCCGGTTAGAGAAGGTGGGGGGTGGAAGGAGGAAGCGAACAGATAGGCAGGTTGGTGGCTCGGCCTTGTCGGCGGAGCGATGAAGGGGGACCCGGGGGTACGGCGCGCACCCCACTCCTGCCTCCTCCGCCTCCGCCGGACCCCCTCGCCCATGCCCCCCTCCCGCGGGAAGGCGAGGGGGGAGCAGGGAGCTGCTGGGCGGCGAGAGCAGGCTTCTTTCGGCTGTGGTGGCAGCTCTGTGCGTGTCTCTCTTGCAGAGGGAGAGACAGAGGAGAGAGTCTGAGTGCAGTTTTAGTGCAACTCAAAATTAGCGGGCATGTTTAACATCGATAATCGGCACGGAGCATGGGCTAGGGAACGATCCTCGCAGCCGGGGGGGGCCGGGCGCTGCCCTCCGAGCCCTTCCCGGGGAAAAATAACAAAAGGGGCACCCAAGACGGTGTGTAATCAAATAGCCATCTTTAGGCTTCAAGGCTGGGGACAGAAATGTAGGCCTCAAAAGAAAGGCCTCTCTGTGTCTGTGGATCTGTGTTGGGGGGACCCCCCGGGCCGGCGCCCCCGCGCCCCGCAGCCCAGGGGGCGCCCCCCGCCAGCACTTCCCTGCATTATTTTAAACTTCTTTGGGTTTTTAACGGACCGCGTTAGGATTTAAAAGGGGGCGACAGAGGGACTCCCGATTGGTTATTGTCCAGGCAGTAAAAACAAAAACAAACAAACCCCAAAACAATACCACCACTCCCGGCCGTTCCCCCCGAAAAAAATAATGTGTATATTACAAAATAAATGCAGTAAAAGACCCCTGAGAAGCGGGATTATTCCCGAAAGGAGAATACTACCGACTGTCAGTAAAATATATAGTCCTAAATCCCATATACATTCATGTTTGTTTCTTTTTATATATTTATCTATCTGCTTCATGGCAGCCTGTGTTTTTTTTGTGATGTTCGCTGTCAGCAACATGTTTACGTGTACGTTGTGTATCTCGGCTTGTGTGTTGTTTTTGACAGGTATCAGAGAAGAATCAGTGGGGAGAAATTGTAGAAGAGTTTAACTTTCCCAGAAGTTGTTCTAACGCTGCCTTCGCTTTAAAACAGTATTACTTGCGGTGAGTGCTATCAAGCTGTTGCAATAGTATTTTTGTGTGCGGGGTTATATTTAGTTTTCAGTGTGTGCAATAATAAAAATATCCCTACTCTTTTAAAATGCTATAAAATAAAGCAGAAAAAAACCCCTTGTAATTCCTTTTTGGTCTGGTACAGTGATCAGTTAAAGGTGATTCTGTTTTGTAGTTATTTTTGTTTTACATCTGCAAGCCTTAAACTTTGAAGGGATCCCAAGTATACAAACAGTATATGTCAGAGGCCATTTTTTTTGATTGTTTTAGAATGACGGTACTAAAGGACTGTTACTAAGAGATCATGTTATTGTAGTTATAGAAACTTAGGTTAATATTTGAAGCACTGAAATGTGTTGATATATGTAAATTTGTTTACTGTTTAGTGGGGTCAGATGTGGAATAAAAATGCATCTGCAGGAAGGTAGACTATTTTGCACAAATTATATTGTTATCAATTACTAGCAGCATATATTATTATTTTCTATTTTAGAGTACAAAGAGCTAAATAATCTTTTTATTACTTGAAAAATAATAAATTTCTGCAGGTTTTAAAAATAAGGTTGCATTCCTTGGAAATTATACAGATTATTTTTTTGTGATGCAGGTTATTTTTCATTGTAGCTTGGAGTTCATATTGAATATTTTAAATTACTATGTAAGGTACTATTAATTTACTAGATTGCTTCTTAAAAATAAATTTTTATTAAGTCTGGGTGATTCTCTGTGGAAAAGATTTTTAAATGATTGTGTACATAGTTGTTTTAGATGCTGTATATATGGATACTTACATCTCGTTTAGAAGTTATATGTATGTTGGTTAAGGAATATAATTTTCTGTTTCTGAATTATAAATATGATATTTTTCATTGCAGTTAATGATAACATAGATGTACAGTATGAACAAAATAAGTATGGGCTTTTGGATTTCTGTTTTGGTGAGCTGAGTACACACAAGCTTTATCTGTCTCTGGTTTGGCCTTCTGAATTAGGAAATGCAGTAATTGTACAGGTGCACTTTCTATTGGTTGTCCTAGATTGACTTCCAGCTTGAAGCTGTAGAGTTCATAGCACAGTGGAGCAGTTATTGAGTTACAGTGATGTCTGGAAAACCTTAGTCAGATATTTGTAGTTACTGAAATTTTGGTGGATTTTTTACTGGTGGCATATGATTACTTTAGGATCCAGGTTAAGAAAAGAAACTACCATTGTTAATAGCTTTGGTAGAGTCTATGATTGGTGGCAGGCCTAGAAATTAAGTGGGAAGCTTGCTTTAGGATATCCTTTCCTGTTTTGTTTTTTTTTTTCCCTTCTCTCCTACATAGTATTGAGACAGTGTTGCTAAAGCTTTCTCACATCACAGAAGGCAGTTTTTGCTTCTTGAGTTTTTCTGTTGGACCATGTAATTTGTTAGTTGACTAGATTTTACATATAATTTGCAAATTTATTTTTTTTTTACCCTTTTATTTCTATTTCCATATTTTGTAAGTGTTTGAATGGGCTAACTTTTTGCAGTAGAAGATTGTATGTCATTTCTGTTTTCATGTGTATTTTGAGAGGCATTATATGCTGTGACAGTTAACACAATTAATGTTAATTTAACCTTCTAATGACTATTAATTTTTAATAAGGTATTACTTTTTAAATTAGAGTCAGACATGCAAAAATGTCATTTTTGTTATTGGCATACTGGTATTGACATTATTTAAAATATAGTTGTTGAATACATATATAACTGGTTACATACAAATAATTTCGAGGGTTTTTGTTTATTTGGAAATTAGGAAAAAAGTTGATAGACGGTTGAGATGAAGAATCTTTAAAAATGACTTTATCATAATCTCTGTGACTAAGCTATTCTGAAATAAACTATCAAGGTGTTTGGTTTTGGAGTGGACTGATTTTTAGTGATCATTTTGGTTTTTGTTTGATTTTGTTTCTTCTGAATTGCTGCTTTACTCACTGTTGCTTCTCACATAATCTAAGTCGGATGCGGATTGTTTCCCAGCTGAGTTCACCTTCTTCCATGTGCACTAATAGGACTGTATGTACACATCTCTACTAGGTTAACATTTGTTTAGCTTTAACCTAGAAGGTGTTAGGGGGACAGTATTTGGTTCTAGGTGAAGAAAAAATGCTCTAATGATAAATTTGTTAAAAGGGCCTAGCTTGCCTGTGTTGAAGAACATAATCTGAGGTTTCTTACAACCTAGATTTGAATGAACTGCTGAGCAATTACCCTTGGAAAACAAAAAGTTTGTCTTGTGACCCTCAAGTACTGTAATGACTTTCCAAGCAAAGCCAGACAAATTAAGGCCTATCAACTTTTATTTCAATTTTTATCTAATAGTATGTCACATGTACTGTAAAGTGCATGGCAGATAGAGACCCTATTGAATTCAGAAGGGTTCAGTGGTGTGCACCTACATGAATATGTTTGCAGATTTGGATTTGGGATGGTTTGTGATAAAAGTTGCTTCTTTCTGTGGAACATCTGGCATAGTATGTTGACTGACATAAGATGTCAAGCTGCATGGACCACTTGCTCATTTTGCTGTGTTGCCACTAACAATGCTGCTATTTTTACTTAAAGTTACTATGTAAACAAATTAGAAAATTGATTCATTTTTGTGATGTCAGTAGTCCTGTTGGCTTGATCAAACTGAATGTTTTGCAAAACAGTCATTGAGTTATGGTATTTCTTGAGGCCGTTCTTCAGGTGTGTATTTTTGGTTAAATATCTTTTTCATTTGACTGTCCTGGAATTTTGCTGTATGTCTTTGGGTATCTGTGTTAGGCTTAATTAAAGAAGTGCATTGTTTAAACTTGCAATACAATTCCGATAGATTTTATGATAGGTGATAGTTGAATATATGATAACCTATCTGCCCCTTCTCCCTTGCACTGCCCTCCCTTTTCTCTCACTGGAAAAAGTAATTTATAATGGGGAAAGTCGGAACCATTCAAACTTAGTGCCTCTGTTGCTTTGAGCTGTCTGACAGGTGAAGTAATTTATGCACTGTGGTTCTTAGTGAGCAGTCAAAAGCCACAGGGCCGATAACCATTGATAGGCTGTACTTGTTAATGTAGTTCTGTAAGACTTTACAGCAACAGAGAGTGTAATTCCCTTGGATGTAGTGCAGATTGGATGTTTCATTTCAATTGAAGTGAATTAGTAAAGCATTTTCTAAATGCTTCTCGAAAAATTACTTTATAATGTTAATAAAAATATTTTAGTATGGATTAATGCATGCAGTCATTGTGGATGTACATTTATCTCTTTGTTGGTTAACACCTGGTAGGTAAAAAGAAAGCTAATATGGAATATGGCCTGGTTTTTATCTTATTGGTTGATTACATTACAGTCCTACGAATAAATGGGCTGATGTGAACTCATGTGTTGGTATAAGGTTCTGTTGGTTTTCATGTGAGTGCAAGTGATACATTTATTTCTGTTGTGGATCTTCATCTATTTTGGGGAAATGAGAGATCTTGTAAGTTTAAATGTGTGAATGAAATATGCCTAGCTGAACTGAAAATCAGTTTGCTTTGCAAAGTTATTTATCTACATTAAGATAAATGATATGAAAGAACTAATTGTAAGGTAAAATAAGTTTGTCATAGTTCTGCGGAGATTTCCTGAAAGGTAGACAGCACATGCATATTGTAAGCTTTTGGCAAAGGCAGTAGTAATTAGCTAATAATAGTTTAAGGTGAATAAAAAATTGCTGTTGTAAATATTGGGGAAGAAAGGGGAAGTCAAATAGAGAGGAAAGTGGTCAGTTCATAAATGAGAAGTTGCATAAAGTTATTATTAAGACAAGCCATTATGCTGAATTTCCTGAAATTCCATATATAGTAGGATGAAAAACAGTGAGCAGTTAAAAATCAGAACCATATGAAGTAGTTATAGATGACAAATAGAGGGGATTCTTGAAAGATCTGAAGATACTTATAAGTCATTTGATCTTCAAGATGCCTCTAAGAAATTAAACAATAGTACTGATTTCTTTTAAAAATAAAGGGGGGGGGGAAAAAAAGCACGAGCTTAAGAACTAGAATAAAAGGATTCTGTTCTTAGTAATATAATGGCAAAAATATCAGGGAAACAATAATAAGAAGCCTGGAATTTTCTAAGCAAAAATTTAAGAGGTGTTTTTTGTTATTCTTGCTTCGTGTTTAAAATTAGGATCTGATACTGCAACAGCATCTGCACACAGTTCAGTGAGTCTGGAGAAGTACAGGATTGGCTTGTTTGCCATATCTGATTGCAGATTCAAGGCCCCACTAAATGAGAAGAAAGTTGTAGCTATAGTAAAATTTTACATATTTTCTGAAATTCAAATACATCTCAAAATCTCTTGTTAAGAAATCATATATGTATATGGATAGTCATCTTAATGAAAAATTGGATGAAGGACCAAAAACAAAAATAGAACGAAGTAGAAAGAATAGATGTGGTGAGTCACAGCAGTTTTAGGTGCTAAAAGAGTATCATCAGTGCTTACATATGCACGTAGTAATACAAGTTTAGCCATTTTAGGTATATTTAGTGTCTGCTTTGCTTAACTTTATGAGAGGTTGAATACTACACTTGCAGCATTAGCAGGCAGTGATAGAAGAGTTAAACACAAGTCAGGGCAGAAAAGAAAAGGTATTATAAAGAAATTAGGCACATTGATGGAAAGTATAAATGAGATGTAGTTTGAAAAATGCAAGCTAAAACAGTTGAGGGCCTATAATCCAAAACAGGTATTCACTGTGAGGGAATAACCTGGAAAGCAGTATTGCTGAAAAAGGGATAGGAGTGATACCACGGGCCTGATAATCCTGTCAGTTGTGTGAACCCAACTCCCTTTCATATGAAAGGGATTTGTGCATGCTTCTGACAGGAAGGCCAGGCCCCAATTTGCAATATGATATATAGACTTTGTAAAATTCAGAACGAGTTTAGGTTGCATCCACAGTGGCATGGAGCAAACATTAGACAAATGGGGATGGATTTTTGTACAAGATTATGAGACTGTGCTTGGAGTACTGTTCTACTTCAGGGACTTTGCAACTTGGTGGGGTAACTTAACAGAAACTTAGAGAAGAGCAACAAAATGTTAAGAAAGCTGAAGGGACTAATTGATTTAAAAAAAAAATAAATTGATAAATAAATATGTTTTGCTTGGCTCAATTAACAGTTTGTGTGAGAGAGGGAAATGATATCTTCCAAGCATTTTAAGGGGTCGAAGCAGTTAAAAGGGAGGTAATTTTAAATAAAAAAAGAGGTCGTGTTAACGTGTAAGCTGAGATAAAACTAAAGGAGAAAATTCAGAGTAGACAGCAGCACAACCCCCCCCCCCCCACCCCAGAATGTACCTGAGTACCTTCTGGTATGAATAGTATCCCAGGGGTATGGTGAACCCCCACACTGGGCACTAGCCTGGCCAGGACACCAATACATGTGCAACAGGTAATAAGCCAGGAGTGGCATAGAGAAAGAGCCCAGCTGACCATACAGGTCTTTTCCATCCTTGAATAATGCCATAGTGAAGGCTTTCATCTTGAATACCTATGGGCTCAACTTTGTGGAATCTTCTGCACGTAATTTTCTCCCAAATCATACAAGCACTGGCAAGACAGGAGACAAATACATGGATGACGTTTTTTATGATTTCTTCTTAAAATTTGCTTTTCTCTCAAGACAAAAATTGTAACGCGTATTTCAGTCAGGTGTCTAACGCCTTTCTTTTAAAGTCTTAAGTGAATATTTTACATAGTAGAAGAGGGAATTTTGTTTAGTTGTACTGAATCATACAGCCAGTATACAATCAAGACTAGTTACTATTTATGCAATAAAGCTTTATTTAGGGCAGTTAAATATGTTGGTTTTTCAAATCTCAGAATGTGTATCAATAGAAGTTACTTACGTGGATGGATGTGGTCTTGTCAAGGTTGCTGGGAAACTGCTTAAAGGAAAACAGAAGTTTTATAATATATTTGTGCTAGGACTCATCTGAGGGGAGCAAGCAGCAGATGAAAGGGGACCATAGCTACCTTAGAATTGCTCTTTGTTAGAATTACATTGTGATACCAGTTTACTGTGCAGATGAGTTTGGCCTCTATCAAAGTTTCTCAGCTTTTCCTTCAGAGGGTAAAACTCCTTTTTACTGCTGGAAAATATAGTGAAAAATTAGTGCGATGAACATTAACATATTTTCCTGACTATTTTCTGCAAGCTTTTTGTAGAAATTGCCTAAGTTGCTGCTGTTATGCTGAAGTGCACTGGTTTATTTGGGGAGGGGTGAGTGTTGTTCTTCAGTTTTAATTCAGAATTCTGATTGTTTGACTTGAAAGCTTATCTAGGCAGATGTCGGAACTAATAATCTACAAAGAGCAAGTTTCTGGCAACACTGTAATAACTGTGGTGACTTTTAGGACCTACTTCTAAGAATTGGTGGAAACTTTTATTTAAGACCATTTTCTATTCTTAAACCAAAACGGTGTTTAAATGAATTTATGCCTTAAAATTATTAGCATCTGTTGTAATGTCTTAGGTTTGAATGAATGCTGAGCTAATTACAATATGATCAAGAATGCATATAGAATGCAAAGGTATTACTTCTTTTCTTGTGAAATGGAATAAGCCCGGGCTAAGAAAAGTTGTTTGGTTTGGTTTTAGTTGTTTTTTTGTTTGTTTAATTTTATTCTGGAGCTAGTAGGCTTTAATTACCTTGCTTATTTGCAGTTAAACCTCAGTAGATAAGACTTTCATACTTATATTTTTCTTTTTTTCTTAACCCTTTCCCCACTTTTCCCAGTAGTGAAATACAGAAATACAATTTGTTCATTTTTACAGATGAGGTACTAGAGGTACACAGAGGTTCAGGTTTTTACTTTGAGGGTGCATGTCACATAAGAAGAAACCCAAATATGTTAAAGCCAATTGTTTTTATAATAATCCAGTTTTATTTGTTAATAATTGTTTATATAGAATCCAATTCTGACAGGAAAATTTCTTCATTTTGAGACTTAGCTAAACTATCTATAAAAAGGGGCTACTATTAATGTCTTTTAAAATTTCTCTTTAATCAATAGCTGTTTTATTTTTCAAACAATGCTAATGTTATGTTCTGTGAATTGGAGAACTAAGAACTAAATATGTAAGGTCATGAGAATGAGCTGTTTGTGTTTTGTTTTAAAATACTTGTTCTGAGTGTTGGAGTGGTGTTTTACAGCTTAAATGGGACTGCTTGGAGTTACTGTAGTATCAGTCCGCATTACTACAGGTCAACACAGTTCATAGAGGGGATTGGGTGTAGGCTGGAGATCCCATCACGTGATCTTGTTTCTGGTTACCAGTCTGATACATATTGATTCTGTGGCCTTAGTCAAATCATTTGCAATCTTTTTTATTCATATTTATGAAGTGGCTATACTGATGTTTGTTTACCTGTCTCAAAGAGAAGTGTGAAGACTGTAAGCTTTTAAATGCAGGTTTGTGTCTCTTCATGCTTCTATGTCATATCTTAAATATTTGAAAATGAATATAAATTAGGAATATATGAGGAAAGTAAAACTATTCATAAGGTTGTTTGCCCTCTACAGCGTTGAGAAGCAGAAAATACAGCACAGATGAGACGAAGAACAATCTTTATTCCTTAGGGAAAAATAAACTTGGGATACCTAAGCAGGGAAATACTGAAACTGTTGAAAGAAAGAAGCTTATCTTGAGTAAGGATAGTAAAACAGCAAGATGGTACCCAGAATAGTGAGCTTAGGTTTTGCCTGAAGAACTAGATTAGTGAGCTAGGTATCACATCTCAAATATAGTCTCCTTGGAGCAGCAAGTTCAAGTCTTAACCAGACCTGAATTATATTTTAAGCAGTACGGTAGTGAAGCTGAGTACTCCACTTTTTGTTTTCCTATTCTAAAACTGAAAGTGCATGCATTTATTTTAACTCCAGATAAATTGTTGCAAGGCAGCTATGCTGTGAGAGAGATCATATATAATGGAGTTATAATAGAGTGTAGTTTTGTTGAATGATGCACTGGAGCATGTTTGTTTGTGAGAGTGAACTGTCTTCATACTATTTTCTATCAGGGTGGGAGGAGCAACTGTTGAGATTATTAGTCTCAGAATAATATACAGTGTTACTTGTCAATCCATTACTGCTTAAGATACATAAAAATCTTAGAAAGTAAGGCAGTCATTCTGTTTCAGAGACTTTTTCTCTTAGAGTTTGGTGGACTTTTGCTGAAGTTTAGATGGACCATACTTAAGGCTGTGTGTGTTTCTTCATTGATACGTGCTGTGACGTCTGCTGGTTGGCCTCTGCCTCCCACTCCAAAGGTTGCTATGTTTCCATGATAAACCATGTGCAGAGATTCTCAGGTCCATAGATCACCAAATTGTATGTCTAGCTCTGAGTAGCTCTGTTCAATTTCTTTGAAGTGCAATAACAACCTGTATTATTGGAACATAATGTATTGGGGGAACTTTCCGTTTGGGGTACGTCCCAGGGGCTTAATTAAGCTAAATGAAAGTAGTTTACTCTGGAGGTGAATCTAGCATGTTTTGTGTATATTAATAACTATTATGGTGTAGGATAGATGTAGAACTATGTGTATGAGTTTGTTTGCTTTTCAAATCTGTATATTAGAAGAAAACTTGTGGAAATATTCTTAGGACTAGTTCTTCCCATACCTGATTATTTTGGTCAGGAGTGTCCATTTTCTAGTGACCTCCATTAAATGATGTAGAATCCAGGCACTGGCTAAGTGAATGTCCTCTGTAATTTTGGGGTGATAGTATAGCTTTGAAATGTTATAGATTGCAGAGCTGTTTCTTGGCTACTTTTCACTCCCCGATACCATCTATGAAATGCCAGGAAAATTAAAATTTCTAACAGTACGTGTTCATATAATGCTACAGTTGTACAGTAAATATGTGAAAAAATTAGGAATTGCTTCATGTAAGTATGAATGTGCAACTGTAACTGTGTTTCTAGAGAATATTCTTTACAATAGAGCCTTGTGCTCTCTGTGAGAAATGGGAATATATTCCATGGCACTATTACTCTGTTGTATCAATGTACAAATAATTCTGACTCATTATTCAATGTGGTAATTGATTAATCACAATATTAGTTATTTCTAAAGAGATTTTGAGTTTGCTTTCTGGGAGTCTGTTGTCCACTGTCTTGCCTTCATTGGTGTTACCCCATGTGGGCCAACTGAGAAATCCTTTTCTTCTGCTTGTGGACTGAGGGGGATCCACTGTTGTGATCCTGTTTATCCTGGCTCTGTTGCTCTTCTGTCTTTCTGTCTCTCATTTTCTTAGAATCATCATCTTTTCAATCTTTTGACTACAGGCCATAATTCATTCTCTGTTTCTTGTCCCCTTGATGTCTGTACCCACTGACTGCACATGGGATATTTACTGTAATCAATTTAATTTCTAATTGTAAGAAAATTGAAGAAAAGAAAGGATGTATGCAGGTAAAAGGGCAAGAGGACAAAGGACTAAATGTCAGGTGCCTAGCAACAGTAAAATACTGAATTATATAGCAAAACACTAACAGATTCTGTGGTACCTGAAAAAACAAATTCTTCAGCTGTGGGCATGCTGCATTCACATGATCCAGATGAATGTATAAAGGGTATTTCACACACCTGAAAAATGTGTTTTCAGGTATTCTGCAGGACCTAGTCAGGCATTGCAGCATTTGGTACATTTTGCTTGTTCTTCCAAGGTCATTTTTATCATTCTAAAGCATAGAAATACTTTTTATTTTTTTAAATTTTTTATTTTTTTAGTGAAAATACTGTTTCTGAGCAGAGGTATGTGCAAAGGCTGATCTCTGTAGTGAAATACTGTGTGTAGTTAGATTTGAAGAATAGACAGGGCCCAAACTACCATACAGCTTGGAACACTTTGAGTAACTGGGGTTTTGGGGAATTTATTTTCCCCGAAAATGCTTCAAATTACTGTATTTCCTTCCAACTTTGCTGAGCTTGTTATCCTGTTTAATGGCATGTGCTTCTCTGTTTATGTAACACGAAGTTACTCTTTAGAAAGGTGTTATGTTAGTCAGTGCATATGGTATCATAGTAAAAAGGTAAAAGGTTAGAAAATCAAAATGCAATACTTGGTGCCAATGATTTAATCATGTTTAGTGTTGTTTCATTAATATGTCGTGTAGTCAATAAGCTGTTGTTAGTGAAATGTAGTTACATTCCTAGAAAGGTAGGTTTTGTGGTAGATAAATACAATGTTTTTTTCTACTTAGATTTTTATATTACCAGTATACAAATCTGTTTTTTCTCTAGTAGCTTTCATTCTCCTAATAAGCAGTTTAATTGCATTGTAAGTAGGATTAGTCCAGCTGTTGAAGAAAGTGCTTCTTGAGATCAAAGAAAAAGGTGACTTAAAAATGATATGCTGTTCTGCGCATAACACTAAACAAGCACCCAGCTTTCCTAAGCATGCTGATAGTTTTCTGTATGGCTATTTGTGTGCCGTAAATTTATGTGCCTGTTAGAAAGCAAAAATATTTTGCTAGTTTTACAGTGATTTGATGTTTCTGTAGGTTTGCTGTGAGAGCTGTGTTCGTAGACTTTTGACCATGTTGAATCTAGATTTGCTTAGGTAGAATTTGTGCCTCTTTGGAGCTGGGCTGAAATTGGTGCCATCCTGTGTCAGTCCTGCAGTGCACTTGTAAAAGTCAGGTGTGTAACATCAGGACCATGTATATTAGCACAGAATGACTTAGCAAGGGTAGGAAGTAAACCAGTGAAGTCAATAAAGATACATTCAAAACTTAAGATACTGAAATTGGTGTAAAGACTGCTTATTAGTTGTTTCCAGGACATCTTTCCATGTAAGCAAAAGTTGCAACTTTGGCAGTTGTCATTTTAAAGAGTTTATGAAAGTTACATGTTTTGTTCTTTATATGCGTAAACTAACAGAAACTTGTTTTCCTTGGTGGGGAAAGTGAGCTGCATACATTAAGTAAGAAAAACAAAAAGCTATTTCCATTATTTCTTGTTTTCAGAAACTTACCCAAGAGTTTACATATTTGTACTGTTTTCACTGGTATAGCGTAGTCCCTAATATTGCTGATTTCCAGTGTCCACTGTATCAAAATAAATATTACTGAAACATTTCTTTATATTGTGGAAATAACGGTGGAAAGTTATAGTGTGGTGGACACAAGATGAATATCATTGTTCGCATATAGAACATATGGTAACAGTATAAATATGTTGGATTGTGGACCTGATTGCCTTACTGGATGAGTCTTAAAAAGGTGCCCAATACAAGATTCTACTGTAGAAGGGCACCAGGGGGGAGTGACCCCCTTGTCTTTTTTCCTCATGCCTTTTTTTGACTCAGATGGTATCTGTTTGCTACGGTTTGTGGCTTCAGAGATGTCATGTATTTCTTGACATAGCAGCTGCCCATTGCAAAGACATGCGTCTCCTGAGCAGGCAGCCAGCTGATGGAGATGTGCAGCTTGGAGGATGTAAGGTGCGCAGGCACTGCAGGATTGCTGGCCTGGCAGGAGACATTTGTACCCTGATTAGTCAGGTACCCAGCTGAAGGCACATGCCAACTCTGATGCCAGCTGGGCCAAATAAAACACTTGCTTCTCAGTCACCTGTAGGCCAAGAGAGAAGAAAGACAAGCTGGTTTGAGGTATTTTAATGAGAGGAGGGGAGGAGACCTTTTGTGCATAGGTAGTTGAATTGCAAACGGAAGAAGTACGAATGTTGAGTGAGCTGGGTGTCTTCATGCACTGGGTAACGAGACAGGAATGGAAATTTTGAAGAGAACACTGTTTGGAAGGGCGGATGGAGTAGATACTGTAGAAGGAAAAGGAGGGGTTATGTAATCGAGTGCTGGTTAAGTTACTCTTTAATAGCCAACTCTCTCATTTAAATTGTTCACTGGATATTAATTGACTTGTTGCCCAGATGCTGGGTTGCTGCTGAGTGAAGACTGTCATTTGTAAAGTACTGAGTTGCACCATCTGCTTTCCTGCAGTGAGGTTCCGATTTACTGGTACAAACCTTAAGAGTGGTGGTTCTGTGTCTTTGCTTGCACTATGAGTGCTGCATACGCAGAATTCGTTTCTGTTCTCTTAGTTTATATTTTTTCATTAACACAGAATTTACCTTTTTCATTTCGGTTTTTAAAAAATCTACCATCATCACAATTACTGTTACTTCTGTCCTTATATTAAAATACCATAAAGGCATAAAACTGCATATAATCAAATAAAAGGATTTTATCTGTTCCTTAAATAGCTTGCAGGGAGAAAGGTCTCATCTTCAAAAATAGTTTTTCATGGGCATTGCTGCATTTAAGAAAGCTAAGAAAGTTACCATTGTGGAACAGTGAGAATTTCTTCAAATGCTATTGTCACTTTGAGAAAATTAGTAATGTCTATGTATTCTTCATTTTCTATATTGATTGATTAAGAAGTGAATACATTTTATTGTATATGTATATGGACAGAGCATATACAAGTCTGGATGTCAGCTTAAGTTTGGGATGAATCGCATAGGTTTCCTGTCTCACTTCTAATGCTGCATATATGCTAAGAATGAATTTCCAACAATGGAACAAACATTCCAAAACTCTACTAATGTTTTTATACCTGCCAACACAACGGTTTAGAGACCAAGTTTGAATCTCACGGGTGGGAGTAGATGCAAAGTACTGCTTCTTTATGACATTTCCTGATCACATGCGATACAAAACGGTTGCCTGTTCTAGGCCTTAGTCTTATGCAATTTGGAAAGACAGCTTTTAAACTCAACCTGCTCTAAGCAAAATATATCAAAAGGCTGTTGTTTAAAACTACTCCAAGTTATGAAATACGAGTTGCTCTGATCAAAAGAACTATTACAACTACAACAAGTAGGGGGCAGGTAAATTAGTCAAAGACGTGGACAAACTATTTTTCATGCAACTCTGCCATTTCTACTATATTAGACAGATACTATCAGCCAGCGACATAGATTTTGATTCTGCTATCATTGGAATTTCTTTGGAATTGGATTGGAATAGCTATTAATTGCTATTTTTTTGCTAAAGATAATGTGAATTTGTGTTTACAATGGTGCTTATTGACATTCTAGTTTGAACTGTCAGCCACACTGATATTTCCAGAGAATAAAAGCGACACATTGTTTAAAAGGAGTACATAATCTCCTTTCTCTACCCCTTGTCCTACCTCAGTGCATAGAGGCGGGTAAAAAGAGTATAGGTCATCATTCTTGCTTGCTTATGTACATCAGAAATTATTGCTGTTATCTTAAATAGCAGCTTGTGGTATCCCTTTTCAAGCAGACAGTCTTGCTGTCACTTGAGTGGCTGCTGTGCTGCTGGTGTTGGCCCCCAGATATGGCTATGGCTAGTGATAAAAGCTCTGCTTTTAGGTTGTGGTAGTGGTGAGGACTGGTGTTGTTTTTAATTGTAGATATCTACTTTCATGGAGATGTGCATCAGGGTTCCATTGCTGCTAGAGAGACAAGCTAGCAGATTCTAGTCTTGAATTGCTTATTACTGCTGTTGTTTATTTATTTATTTGCTTTTAATCAAGTTTTGTAAGTTTTGTTTTATTTATATGGCCTTGTGGTTAGTCTTCTGTAAATAAAAGTTTATTTTGCCTGCCTTTTACATTTCTGGAGGCTGCCACTCTTGTGCAGGGAAGTCCCATTATAGACTAAGCAGGAAGAGCATCACAGAGAATATAAAGGAAAGGACCCCACGTATTTGGACATGTATTAATCAAATGTATATTCTTCATACCTTTTTAACTAGTTTTTACTGAAAGAGATCGAGTTTTGTCACTTCAGTAACTTTCAGGTGTTAATAATTTTCTAGTCTCCTTGGAATTTTTTTACAAATGGAGATAAATAGTGGGTTTGGCATCAGTGTGATGAGAATGGTTGATAAACTAGTAAAATCTTCAGAAAGCAGCATAGTAGTATGTGTGCAGATACTAAATGAGGAGAAAGATCAGAGTATCTTAATGAGTTTTAAAATGGAGGTACATGATGAGGACAGAGGTTGTTATTTCTCTGGTACTTTCAAAAAAGCTGATAGGAACATTTTGTTTGGACTGGTCCTAGAATAGGAAAGCTTTTGTAGTCACAGGTTGTCCTGTAGAGTGTTGCGTGTATATAGATTTTATATGCAAAAAGCATAATAATTGTGAGAATGTTATGTTCTGGTGATCAGGGAGATAACAAGAGATTATAATAGGAAAGTAAAATAGTAGAGTTCATCAAAGAAAGGGTGATGCCAAAAGTTGCAGGTGGGAAATGGGTAGATTTATGGAGTAGGGTTAGTGCAGGAGAGAGTGAATTACGCTTGAAAACATCATCCTTGACCATGAGAAATTCTTGCATAATCAAGGCACATCATCAAAGAAAATTACTTAGTAGCATGAGGGTATTTGGTGAAAAGAGTACAAATAGCATGGAGCTAATAACAATTACGCTAGAGTTGTGTTGGTTATTAGGAGCAATATAAAATATAAACCAGTTAAGGCTGAAAATAGAGTGTAAGAAATCAAGTGTAAAATATGGAATTGTTAAGAAAATTTGTATTGTACCATCAGTAAGGAAATGTTTGAGACAGTACCAGACCATACAGTCACCCCAGGACAGGGTACAGGAGAATCCTTAGAACAATTTTGGACCTTTTGTCAGAGAAGGAATAGAGAAGCATTTGAAAACAAATGCTGTTCAATTAGATGCTGCCAAGGCTCAGATCCTTGATAGGTGCATCTCTTACTGTGGGAACTGAAATACCAAAAAAAGATTATAAATTCCAGGCGGCACCTAACAGGATATTTGAAGCATTTAATATGTAATGTTTTGTATTTATTTCCCTATGACCAATTTAGTTAGGTTTCTGGGATTTGTTTTGTTGGTTGGTTATTTAGGTGTATTGAGGTTGTTTTAAGCAGTTCAAATGGTATTTAAAAAAAGATAGAGTGTGTCAGAGAATGTATCAGAGTTTCTGTTCATTCTTTTTACCTTTTAAGTGTAATGTATTGCTCTTATGGACCTCTACTAAGTTCCGATCACTTCAAAGACCACAGCTGTAGTGCTTGGCAATAATCCAGCTCATGCTGTACAAGGTAAGAACATTTTCCCTTAGAGGAATCAGATCCCATGGAAGTATGTTTGCTGCAGGATCCTGCCAATGAACAACAGTACTTGGTGGATGTGACTGACATTGTGGCTTTACTTTTTTTATCTTATATCTCTGTCATCATGCATTTTTCTCATGTTCAGGTGTTAGTATGAATGTTAATTGAGGAATCAAAAAATATACAGACTCTACCATAAAAAGCAAACTACAGAGAGAGAACGAAGTGCTGATCTAAGTGGGAAAGAAGATCATCTGTAGGACTGATTTTCCCCCTTGATCTTTGTCTAAAAAAATAGGTAGGTGTGCATTTTATCAGTAACACTTAAGTTACTGAGCAGGTAGCATCTTTCTGAGCAAATGGTTGGTCTTCACCCTTTTTGCTTGTGTTGTATTAGTGATTTAGAATTTTAAAACTGGTTCTCAGCTGTTGGCTGCCTCTTGGGATATTCTCTGTATCACGCAACTTCAGTAATCAAAGTCTAAGTGCAGTCAGTGTGTGAAGTCATATTATGTTCCTTTTCCAGCTGTGCGTACTGTGACGTAATTGGGAGGTTACTGATGGTGAAACACAGTCCTGACCTTAAACACTTACCTGAACAAATGTATCTTAATCTTAGAATATACTGCTTATTCATATTCAGTAATGCAGTGCAGTAGGTGAAATTTACTTTCCCTATGGTTGACAAGATTTTTTGCAAGATTTTTGGTAAGAACACCTTACAGAGAGTGTTTGGTTGAAAGGGTATTTATTTTCCTGTACTGTAATGCTCACCCTGAAGGTTGCAAGCTTGTTTTCACTTCAGTAAAACGTTACTTACAATAAATGTTTGTTGACTCCAAATGGATTGTCAAGAGCTATATTCTGCAGTTGTACAGAAGGTGTAATATTTCATTCCTAAGAAATTTGATTAAGTTAAAGGCTTTTTTTGAAAGTTCGGAAAAGGAAATTATGGCAGTGGAAGACTACTTTCACAGCTGAAGAACTTCACTGTGGACTAGCTAGCACTAAGGTGTTTTGTGCCTGGGAGCTTCTGTCTCAGAAGTATGTATTCAAGAAACTTGTATCCAAAGGAGCACTTTCTCAGCTTGGAATAGGATGCTTTAATATCTCCTGTCGCATTATGTTGAAGAGCTTTGAAAGTTTAGATTAGGAAGAATCTTTAGGATTAGGAAGAATAATTGGGAACTTCCTTTATTCATGGTAGTAGTTATATTTTTGTTTAGATAAAACTGAAATGTTGGTGCCCTGGTTAGTCAGGGATACAGTTGTCCCTAAATTTTAGTAGGCAGTTTTTCCTCTAACCTTTCACAAGCTTGTCCTCAGTCTCCTCAGTCTCTTTCTTAGACATTTTTATGTATCTTTTAGCTAGATGGATTATGTGGGGTTTTTTATCTGTTAGTAAGCTTTCACCAGAGGTGCTGGTTTTCACATATTCAGTCCCTTAGTTCAGCACTGGAATAAGCAGTACTATCATAACATACAAAAAGGCAAACAAATCTACTTTCCTTTTACTGTTCTAAAAGTGAGCAATTTACTGCAACATTAAGATCAATAACTTTCAGCCTTTACCTTACTTATTTTTGAGGTCACTATGTAAGTTACTTCACCTGTAGTTAGAGTGGCTCACTGTTGGGCTGGTTTTAATATTCTATTTTGCTCATTAACACAAAGCAATCAGTTGTCCTCTTTCAGAAATAGTGAAGAGACTTAAGTACATTTACTTTTTAATCAGATGCTATGAGGATGGTAGAAGTATCAAATTTTATAGCCAATATAAGGCTAATGATATCTGCGTAGCACTTGTGTGGAAGAATAGGGAGGAATTGCAATTAAGCTACTATGTAGTGTTTTTTTACCTGTAATTTAAAGATAATTAATTTAAAGTTAATGTGTTTGCCTTTTGCCCTAAAGAGGTGAATAATGCTGCTTCCCATAGATTTTAAAATTGGCGATGTTCTCTGGGTGGGACAATGAATGGTTCCAGGATTTCCTAATTTCAGGAGAAGTTTTCAGTTTTGTATTTTATGTAAGTGTGTAGTGTAGTAAATCTACCTAGTAGAAATTTGATTAGTCCAAAATGTTTTTATATTGTGTTGTACATTTGAGAACTACCAAATGCATATTATATGAAACAGATTTAATTCTGGTAGACAGATAGTTCTGAGTATGAGTTTACTACAAAACATTAAATATGTACTAAGATTTTACAACATGTACTTTTTAGTTCAAACACTAGTAGTAGAAAATACAAATATTTTAAAGATATGCATAGTGTTGTAAAAACAAAAACATCTCTGAAGTGAATCATATACCATTTACATTATTATTTGCAGATAATGGCTAGCATGACAGAATTTTACAGTAGTACAGTTTTTGTAAGAGTGGCTCTTACTGTGATGTTCTTTGTAAAGGTCGGGGGTGAAATACTCTCAGTGGCATTTAAAGATAACACTTAAACTTTAGAAAAATTTTGAACAATTCAAAACAATTCCTTTGTCTACACTTAAAATAATCTTTTTCAATCAGGAATATTTTTTCTTCATTCCAGAAATGTCAGAAGTACTTATTTGAGGGACAATTTGTATAATTAAGAATCAAAATTAAAAGGATAAGGGTTCTTATTCTGGGTTTTTGCTTTAATTATCTATGGTTGTGGACAGAGGGTCTTACACTTAACCTAGTAGAAAGGCTGCTAGCAGTTCTTTACTTACCTTTTCCATTATGGTAATTTCAATCTTGTTTTCTTTCCAGAAATACTTCTGGCTGTAGCATTCTACTACAGTTTTGCAAGGTCAAGGCCCTGTAGTTAGAGAAGTACTTCCTGTTCATCCATTATTACATTATGATTTGTCTGTATTTTAGGTAGTTAAACTATCTTTCCATGTCCTTCTCCTTTATTTGCATTCTTCATTTTAATGTGACAGCATGTCAGAATGATAACTAAATATGAATGGCACCTCTGCCACTGACGGGAACAAGGAGTAACATACGCTGTAGCCAGGATAGTAAGTTCTGTTTGAGTCCCAGAAGTGGGAAGGACCAGTTTGAGTTTTCTGAAGACCTTCCTGTTCTGAAATTTTTGCAGTTTTGCCAGTTTCCCCTTTTCCTTTTTAAAAACAGGAAATTGAGCAAGTACAGAGGAGGTTTCCCATCTTTTGACAAGGTAGAGGAGGAAGTTGGTTTCTTTCTTCCCTAACTCATCATGGGATACTAAGAGCTCATGACAGTTTTCTGCCTCAGACTGTAGTGCTATTGGGCTGTTGGAAAAAATTATAATGCATTGTTTTGTAATTTCCTTACTTCTTTTTAGGAAATTGAGTTTAATAGGACTTTTTTGTTTAAAACAAACAAACTTGACTACTGTGACCCCCAAACCTTCATAATTTAGGAGATGTCAAAATTCTTTAGCTGATTTGACATTTAGATGTTTTCTTAGAATGATTCCTCACAGTTCCTGGTCACGTTCTGTATTGATGTAGATAAATAAGGGGGTAGAAATAGGGGCTCATTCATCTAATTGCTTAGGGATTTTTATGAGCTATAGTTGGTTCTGCAGCATAATTTTAAGTAGAATATTTTTACCACCTCTTTTTCACATGTTATAAAAATGTAAAATTCTTAATGAGAAGACCTGGAAGGTAAAAAATAGGAGAAGTTTATCTTTTTGTAAGCTGTTCAGTGGTATATTTTCCAAGAACCATACTTACATGCACCGATAAAAGATGAAGTTTTAAATAAAGACAGTATAAAAGACAAGTAATCCTTTTTTCTTCACTATCACCTTTTAAAAAAAGAAGACAAAAACCACAGTACATGCTGACACTTGGGCTTTTTGTAAAAGCATCATTATAAGTACTGTGAAATGGAAGAATACATAATACTTTCTGGGGAAGTTTTGTAAGGAAAAAAAAGTGGGGAAAATATAATTTCTAAAATGTGTTTTATAATAAGGAATATAAAATAATAAAATCCTTGCTAGGATTTAGTCTATTGAATTCTTCTTATCTAATGCTACAATCCCTAGTGATAGCATCACAAATGGTTCCTGTGCAGAGTATTACAATAGGGTGATTTGGGATTATGTGCTCATGTGAGAGTAGGAAAGATAAGCATGTGTAATATATTTTCGCTAAATATTAGTATTGTGAGGTGGTAACTTGTGGTTTAGAGGCAGTGTCAAGTTGTGGGCAGTAATGGTGATTAACTAGGTTAGTCTCAGAAATCGGAATACTAATTATTACTTTTTCACAATGCACTTCATTGGAAAAATATAAATAAACTACTAAAGGGAAGTACAGCAGCATCTAGCTCATCTGTGTTATACATACGGTACGTTTGAAATGTAAGTTTCAGTGTCTTGGGGAATACTACATAGTATACCCTAGTAAATATTTTTTTCTTATTCTACTTCAATAAGACAATGAGAATTATTTGATTTAAGGCTTCATAATGAAATTTGCATATATGTAAATAGTTATCATTCAGGATTCAGCAAATTAGGTTAATTGTGATTTAAACTATTTGTTTTTTTCTACACTAATGGGAAAGGGCAAAGCAGTACTGGAAATTAATGACAGAGGAAATAAATGCAACTAGTGTTTTTTTTTTCTTTGAAGGTCCAGAAATCTCTTCTTGTGTAGTTTAGGAAGAATTGTTTCCGTCACAATTACCAATAATGGAACCAAATAGACTCTCTGTCTGATTGTGTTGGTGTCAGATTGTAGATAACATGACAAATGCTACTTGTATGTCATTTTTATGCTTCTCTGGTAGTGAGGCCACACCTTGAAGTCAGAGCATCCTTTAAACTTGAAACACCTGTAGAACTAGTTCAATTATATTCAGTTTCCAACACCGAATGAAGTGTGGTTTTTCAATTACTTCCATTTCTCATTAGATTGTGATGTGGTTTTGAATACTGCAGCTGAGGGAAAAATAAGGAAGTTTTACAGTTGTTGTTGTTTTTTATAATTTATAGTTGCTTATATGAGATAAAAGATGAAATCAAAGATTAATATTGCAGATTCCATTTAAATATGGATATTATTGAAAGGGGAAAAATTGATCTGTGGAAGACTAAACTTCAATCTGGTGAATATTACAGTATTGCTGCAGCATCTGCAGCTTAGTTTTTTTCATTGAACTTTATATTATAGTATATGTCAGTTTTAATGGACTGTTGGCTAGTTAGAGTTTTATTTTCTAACCACTTCGTAATTCTGATTAAGATTCTGAGAATCTTAATTCAAAATATTTAATAGGCAAAAATCACTTATTGATGTGCCAGTTGCAAAAAAATGCAATGATGTTTATAAGGGACTACAGCATTGCTATCATAGCCATTTACCAATGATCACTAAGGATTCAAGGAAAAAAAAAAACATACAGTGCTTCTGAAAAGTTAACATTTTTTTCCTGAGAGTTAAAATGAAAAATTTACCTGTCTCCATATTGTTGTATCTATAAACATTAATGACTTTCTATTCTTTCTCCAAGATTTGAAGAGCAAACTTTGGAGCATATAGCAAGCGAAGCATTCAGACTCTGAAAATAGTGCTTTGGGGTTTGTCTTCTAGATAGAAATTTTGGCTGTTCCTTAATCTGACAGATAAGGGGTACACCTGTTGAAATTTTAGACGGGTAAACTGTTAGACCATTTAGATCCTCTAAGGAGTACTGCTTGTAAGCTAAGTGGCATTATTATTTCTGAAGTTTCCATTTATGTTTCAGACAATGGTGTTAATGTTTCTATCCATTATTTAAGGTTAGTTTACCTAATTTAATGTCGCATATTCTTAGAGCAAAAATAATGGCTACATAAATGTCTTATTTGTTCTTTCAGTATCAACCAAACTAATTATTGTTATGGCTTATTACTGCATACATACATACATATATAACTCAGAGTAGTGTAGTTCCATCTGCTTAGGTATGTATAAATTGACATATATACTGAAGTATCTATTAGCCTGCCTATCTTCTGACTTGTACAGGTTTCTGCTTTAGTATGCCAGCGGAGCTTGTAAAATACTTCCTTCTTGTCATACATGCTGAGGTGTCTTCAAACCACTCAGTCCTTTGCAAGAAGGTCAGTGAAGTTCCTGGGTTTTGAGCTGGCAATATTGGGTGTGCTGGCATTGAAGCACTATGCCAGTAACAAAAATGTTTGCATTTGTCATATATTTGTAAATACAAAATACAGCTCTCTTTTGGGTATTCCAGCTTGTACAAATGATAGGATGGATTGCTTTGAAAGGATATTATGCAACAAATATTTTTCTTAAAATAAAAAATTATTAGTTGCATGAAGAAATGACTGACAGACTCTTGTCCTCTGGTATTTATCATTTACAACTATTCATGCTTTTGCATGGTGTGACTGCCTTTAGTAATTTTTCTGGTTTTAATCAAATATGATTTTGGAAAGATATTTCATGCTGAATATGAAGTGTATGTACAAATGTGCAATCCCAAAGCGTGCATTTGACAGTGAATGGGCTGCATACCAACTTAGATGAGATGTTGTTTTAGGAATATGTCACACTCTTTTAATTTACTTTTCTTTTTTGAAACATCTTAAAGTATTACAAGTGAATTCATTATTAATTATGGTGGTTCAGTAGTAGACTGTGCATGATGAAAGAGTGCTCACTACCTTAATCTTTAAACATTTATAATAACCATTGTTTATTTCTCTTACTAATCCCCACTGCAACTCTTGTGTCCCTTGGGCTCAAGAGACAAGGTATTACCAGATCTATTGTAGCAGAGTGCTGCATGGCTCTGCTACCTGTATTTTGTCATGGCTTTCAGTGTTTGTTGCACTGAAAGGGGAAGACAGTTACATTGCTTTACTAAGAATGTCTGCTAATATAGAGAGGATCAGTTATACTATAGTAATTTCTAGAAAATGTGAAACCATCTAGGCAGTTTCAGGTATCTGTCAATAATCGACAATAGAGAAAATATCTGGAAGCAGATCAGGATTGGAACTTCTGTTATTTGACTAGACAATTATTTCAAGAGAATTAGAAAAGGAAAAACAAATTCTACTGCAGTAATAGGCAGAAATAACTACTGTGTGGTTTTTTTCCTAACTCACTGTAAAAAAACAGGCTAATGAATAACTAACATTTACTTCTATCTGTGGTGCTTTTTTGTATTTTCATTATAGTTATTTGTAACTTTTATGTGCTTGCTTTTGCCTGGAAAATGTGCTCAAACATCAGAATGCTCAATCATTTTAAATGAGTAGTGAAGAATGTTACACTCATGTTTACTGTTGGCAGTTGGTTTTTTGGTTTTTTTTAGATGTAGGGCTGGAGGTCTTGATCTTGTATTCTTGGTTTCATAATTGTCTTGTGAACTAAAGTCAAATCCAGTTAAAATAAGTTCTGCTAAATTTCATAGGAGCTGGATGAAGCTTTCTGAAAAAATAAAGATTTGAAACCTGATATGCTGGCAAAATTCTAACCTTTGGCTCTCAATGTATAATTTCTCTTTCTGAGCAGATACTTAGATTTTACATGGTTTATCTGATGGTTAGTACATGCTATATTTTTTAAAGTAGCCATTTATAGTAGAACAACTTAGTTATAAAGGCAATGGTACAAGACTTTCCTGTGCATTTGTACATTGTGTCCTTCACCTTGCTCTTCTCTGCTTTTATTTCAAGTGGGCAGCAAGTGGTTGGAGAGGGCCAGATGGCTCCTGTCAGGGAAGTAGGCACGTAGTGGAAGGCAGGATCTTCCTTTTCATCCTTAGGTAACTGCAGAGGTGACTGAGACACTTCCGTTTGGTTTATTTGTACACATAGACCTGTATTGTTGTTCAGTAACAGTTTTTTAATGTAGAATCTGATGGTTATGACTGTGAAACTACAGCCATCTTCCTAAAAGTACATAATGCTAGAGGTACACCTTCCAGTAATCGTCATATTGTAAAGTTCTGAATAAGACAGGTTCCCATTGTACAGAGAATTGTAAAGACAAGCAATAAATTTCTTCCAAAGGAAGAATTAAATAAGCAAAGACAATGAGACTTGAACTGAGCTGCCATACATGGAATCATCCTGGAGGTCATTCCAGGGCTATCTGTTATAGCCCTTGTACTTTATGTCTCTGTTCCAAATGCATGGATATTTGATATGAGCCTTCTAGTGCACACAATCGATTTAATGTATTAAACTGTTTGCTTTTCAAGTTATGTAAGTTAGTGGTAAGCATAGCCCTCAGACAAATAAAAAATGAGTATTCAGGTTGTCAATATGTATTCTAATGTCAGTAATTCTTAGTACTACAGTACTAAAAGTAGGCTAACCTAGGTTTTTTTATATGCTCTCATTTACTTATCTCACCAGTTGTAGTTTGTACTTCTGTCAAGAAAATAGTGTATGAATTGTATGTGGTAAAGTTTGGTTTGTTTGGGTTAGTTTGTTTCTTTTAAACTGAAATCCTAAGTCTGTACTTTCTCAATCAGTTTGGGCTTTTTCCTTCTGAGAATATATTCATGAAAGCAGAGTCTTGCTTCCGGAAAGACTGGGATTGAACGAAACAGCCCAGAGAGAAAAAAAATTCTGAATATCACTTTAAAATATTACAGTAATGGATTTTCTTAATCTACCCTTCTCCTTTCTGTCCAGAGGAACCACAAACAAACAAACGGAATGAGGAGGACCAGGAACAGTTTCAGTCCCAACACTGGAAGTGATTATTGTTTTAGTAAGTCATAAACTGGAAGATGGCGGAAAATGAAAGTGCCAGTTTTAGTTATAACTAGGCACTCCTGCAAGTGACAACTCATTTTTCATTCAGAACTTCAGTTTATTTTGTTTTCCTCTGTGGTCATTCCATTGATTTCTAGAGCATAACTGAGTAGTTATACTATTGTGTCCTTCTTTAGCACCAGCCTGCTTAATGGCTCTGTGTGCAACTGTTGGTGTACAAACAAAAGAAGAAACGTACATTGAGTTCTGCGGACTGCCATCCTGAACTTTCAATAAAAAACAAAAAAGAAGAAGAAAATGCAAACTGGGAAGCATTCTATGTACCAATAAATAGGTCACTTAAAATTTATATGAAATACTTCAGATGACCAGATGGTTACAGAGTTTTATCTGCATAATTTGTATTTGATATGTACATCTGAGTGCATGAAATAGCTGTGAGCTGTGAACACACAATGTTTTTTTCAGAACCCAATGTAGAATACCCCTATAACGAGAGCCAGATAGTGGGGAAACAGAATTTATTGCTTTCATGAGCACCTGTGCATTGGATTTTGTTTTGCTTTTAATTTGTCTATATCTGAAAGTGATGTAAGCAGCATCTGGTTATTCTTATTTAGTATGCCTGTGCTGCCAAAAAATCAAGAGATTCCTACTGTACTGCATTTCAGAACTAATGAGGACATAATTATATCCCTGAGCAGGAAGAAGGAATTAGGCTTTGTTGGGGACTAGACTAGAATAGAAAGAAAGTAAACGAGAAAAACAGAATTTTGAACCGTGTAAGAAAAGCGATCGCTTCTGTCAAAGATCTGGTACTGATTTGTTGGCAGTTGACTGAAAGAATAATGCAGTATAACTTGCATTTCTGTTGAAAATATGAACAACACAGCTAGAGTATCTTTCCCTTAATTTTACACATCTGTTCTGCTGGTTTTCAGCTTCTTCTTGAAACTGATGTAGATTTGTAGGTTCTCATGAAGATTATTGAAAATAAGCTTATAAAAAAAAAAAAAACAGGTTAGGTTCTTTGTTGACTTGTTGATTTGTTTAAAATACATTTTTGAAAAACTGATAAGTGTTCAATTCTAATGTGCTTGAAACGCCATCTAATTTCCTGAAAAGGAGCTTAATATGTCTTTGTAGCAGGTATGTGATTTTCAAACACATAGTGGTAGAAATGCATACAACTACCTACTTTTATTTCACTACTGGTGCTTGGAGTGAGTGGGGAAGGCTGAGAAACCTGTCCTTGGAGACTGACAAAACTTGACTGTGCGGAGACTGCTGAAGTTAACTGCTTTAAGCAGGCAGTGGATGAGGTAACATTCAGGGGTTTCTTCAAAACCTGTTATTCTGTGCTTAGAAGTTTATACCTGATATTATGTAGAAATACTTGCCAGGTTTGTGTCATCATCATGGTAGTCACTAGGCATGTATGTGCTACCAGTGGGACTTGGATTGTTTTTGCTCTTGTGCTTTTCTTCTTTTGACAATACTGTAGATTGATCATAAGGACGTGATGGAGGTAATTGCTAATAAATGTTTAATTCTCACAGTGTACTAGCTACTACAATGCAGATCACAGTTTAGCTGCCCTCTAGAAATACAGTTCCCTTCCATCTTGAAAAGTGTAGTTGTGTTCCTCTGCTAATGGATTCCCGTAACTTCCCTATGTTATCACTGGTCATTGGCTACTCAGATTGGGTTGCTGATTGAACTGCAAGATACAAAGATAAAAAGTAGTTTCCAGTCTACTTAGAGGTGGAAGATGGTAGGGTGGATTGTTTAGGGTCATTTTTCACTTAAATCAGTAAACTGATAGTACAGTTGTGTCTTCAGTAGAGAAACTGCCACTGTGAGAAGGCAGTATATGGCATCTCTGCATCATTTTGAAACTCCTGAATAGGATAGCTTGGTGAAATCAGAAGACTAAATAGTGGTTTCACAACATAATATCTCTATTACTCTGAATTCTTCTCAGTAAGTGTTCTTTTAGATCCTCTATGACCATAAATAAAACAGTTTAGGACTAATTTTCATTTGTTTATCAAGGTTTATTTTCACAATGTAGTAACTTACAGGGGAATCGGAGTGTTTCCTCACCCTTTAGTGATAATGCAATAATGATAATGATTTAAGTTAATTACAGGGTTACTTTGGGGTTTTTCTTTTGTTTCACTTTTGCATACTAAATGCAAGATTGGTTAGATGATTAGTCTGCTCTTAAGTTTTCATCTTCAGATTTTGAAGCTGAAGGGTTTTTTCTGAACTCAATGTAACTTTCTTTTAGAACAAATGACAACATCAGAGGGACATCCCTCAGCCAATTGCCTTGAAACAGTATTCATATATTTTACACAAACTGCTGTATTTTAAAATAGAAATCCTTAAAATGTAGGTTTCATTGATCTAAGGACATTTTGTTACAAATAAAATGCAATGCACAAAAATGGAAAATGAATGTGTCCTGTTTCTCAGATACTTTTAAATTCATCATGGAGAACTGGGAATGAGCTCTTCAATTGAATCAAAGACAGTACTGGATCTTACTTACGGTAATTCATGAGATAGTGTATCCTAAAATCACAAACAAAATACTTGAAAAAATAGTAGGTTTTCTACAGTTGTTTGTGGCAATCTGAATTTGAGGGCAGGGGAGGTAGAGTGTGGGTATCAAGGTAAACTCTGAAAAAGAAAAGTAAAATATGGAGGCATAAGAAATAAAACAAACAAACAAAAAAATCCAACATAATCTCAGTTACCTGGTGTTACACTTAATAAAATTAGGCTCAATGGAGGAGTATATAATATGCTTTGTAGGTGTTGGGGAGACATGGCCTGGTTTAGATAAAACTAAAAGTTTGATGGTCTAAATTCATAGCCTAAGTGGGAAAGTATTGTCTTAGTGAGAAAGTTCAAGTAGCTTTGCCATTTCCAAAAACTGTTTTACAAATGACATGCACAAAATTCTTATATTCTGCCTTGTGCTAGATGCTGTTCTGATGTGCTCAGACAATAAACTCATGGTGGGAACATTCTTTTAGTCTGTAAGATACACACTTGTGGTGCTGTACAAGTTAATATTTTAAATTTACACCATTTGTCAGTCCCTGTATTTATAGGAAGATATAATTTAGCATTGTGAGGTGACCTATTATTAGGCTAATGATTTCCACAATAGTGGTAAATAAAAGTCTGATAAAATCTGTAAGGCAGAGGGAGTGGCCAGGTTGTTGGTCACCAGGTTGCAGGACCTGTGTTAGCCAGCTCAGAAGAGGATTGTCAACTCTGCTTGGCAGGAGTGCAGCCGGAAGAAGTTAAGCACTAAAGGAATCTACATGAGGGATTTAAGGGTAACCTATAAGGAGGAAAAATGCAGGATAAGACCTGTACATGGGTTTAAAAACACAGAAATACTACCCCCTGCTGTTTCTGATGGGGCATTGGAATACCTAATGCTTGAAAAACCCAGTTTTTAGTGCTTTGTTTTCTTTTTAGCATAACATAAAAAGTGAAACCCTGAACTATAACCAGCCTCATAAGTAGCTGTCCTTGATTGTGACTCAGAAGCAGTTCTGTTTAGCTTTGCACTGAAGGCAGGATTTCTGCGTTTGTAGTGGTTTTTTTTTCAGGACCCAACATACAATATCCCTATAACAGAGAGCCAAATGGTGGGGAAACTCAGAATTTATTGCTTTCATGAATACCTGTGCACTGGTTTTAGTTTTGCTGTTAGGTTGTCTTTATCTGAAAGTGATGTAAGCAGTGGTGAATGCTGCCTGTCCTGTGCAGAATACAGTATTTTCTGAGTGTATAATGAAACTGCTGTGATTTTTGTAAGTAAACTCATTAATTATTTTAAAATTTAAATGAATGAAGAATTGGATTGAGAAATGTAATCTTCTGTTTCAGTATGTTTCTAACCTGAATTAATTTAGTAATGGATGAGATAAATTATTCAAACTTTAGATACACCCAAAACACATTGAAATCTTTTGTACAGTACTTTGAAGAATTTAGCTTGTTGTTATCCTGAATTGCTTGCTATTATACATGATAGTAAAAAATACATGGCAAAGATTAGAGCTAAGGTTGTGGTAACTGTGACATCAGAAGTAATTTTGCATGTTGCTTTTACTGTTTGTTTTTGTGCAATTCAAGTGGTTGTAGGAAGTCTGTCCTTCACAGATGAAGTCGTGTTTCCTGTTCATCTTTAGATTTGGTGTATGTATGCTATCCCAGCAGATGGAGTATGATTCTTCTAACACTTGTGCTTGGTAGGGCTGTTGCCAAATAAATGCAGATACATGGGCTTACAAAGTAGAAGTATTCCTTTTATGCTGCAGGAGAAAAGAAAGTTACGTTTTTAAAGCATGGATTGGGCTACAAATGCTAAAAACCATGCCTTCAGAATGTTCATCTTTTGTTGCATTTAACAGAGCTCAGTAGAGCAGAATTAATGTTCTCTTAATATTTTATATCTCAGTTTCTGTGTCTTAAAATGTATGTATTTCTTTTGAGACAGTTCCTGGTATTTAGAGTATCTGCAACATGCCTAAACAAACCCCTTAATTCTATTCATTTATCTCTAACTGTTTGAACAGAGCTTAGCTTCTTTGCACATGATACGTGAAACAGATTAAAAAAAGTATTGCTTTCAGATTCCAAATGTTTTCTGAAGCATAAACGAAACTTTACAAGTACTATTTAGATGACTATTTTATCCCATTTTGTAGTCGGGGAAGTATATCTGATTCTTTGTATCTATTGCTTTTGTAAACACAATGTGTAATGTCAATATACTACTTGAAATAAAAAGGACAGTAAGTGATTTCCTAAAGCATTTGAAGGAATCCATCCATATGTAAACTGGGATTAAATGTTATTCTTACTGACTTTTTTTTCTCATCTCACTTTATCAGCATGGCCTTGACTACAGAGGGACTGCTGCAACAGTGCAGCAAGAAGGGTCAGGAGAAGTGAAATTCATGCTAACTTTGGACACTTAAAAAAATACTCCTGAAATTAACAGTTTTCATGCTGTTTCTTGAGATCTTGTAGCACATTTTCATTAATAGTGTGAAATCCTGTATAATCATTTAGCAGCAGTGTGCTCTTACAGGCGTTTTGGGAGTCTGTAGAAAACAGGAGGAAGAGTATGCCTTTTTTAGTCTGTCTTGCTCCCTTAACAGTATAGTAACATACAATGTGTGTATTGATGCTAGTACATCTTGATATCAATATTTTTTTAATGTATTTCTTTTAAAAAAGAAATCTTTCTCTCATAATTTTTAGAAAACGGTTGTTTGGTTTAGTGGTAGGTTTTGTTTCTCTGTTTTATTTGTTTGGTGTGGTTCATCCTGCCCCAGTGCAGATGTTGCTAAGGTGTTTCTTACATGTTTTTGAGAAAGTGGTAGAAGTATTTTTCCTTTTTTCACCTAATGCTTCCTATCCACCTGCACTCATTTACTGTTAAGTTATCAGAAGACTTGAAAGTGTAATTTGAGGAAAGACTGGAAGAAAAATGCTTTGTTTGGTCTACATAAGAGAGGACAAAAGAGACATGATAAGAGTTCTTTAGTATGTGAAAGGATCAACTATAATACTAAAATATCTTTTGTGTCTGTTGGAGGTGGGATGGAGCAGTGGAGGAGGGTGGTTGGAGCAAGTGAAATTTAGATTAAAGGTTGTTATAAGTTGCCCAACATAAGCAGTGGTCAGTCCTATCCCTGTAGAGAATTGGTGGAATCTCCATCAATTTTTGAAACAGGTTAGAATAACCTTTTCCAGGAAGAGATCAATTCAGATTAGTACCTGCAAGCAATGCTGGGATGATGGACAAGATCATCCCAGTATTGCTTGCGGGTACTGATCAAATACCTTTTGAAAGGTATTTCTAGCCCTATTTTTAGATGTCTTGGGTTTTTTTGGCTTGCACCTCAGCACATTCATTGGGAGCCAACTACTTTCAGGAAATACTAAAAGCTCCCCACTCCCACCTCCCCCACCCACCTGACAATCTCTGAAATGTTTTCATTTTTCACAGAAAATCATTAATTCAATCTCTGTAGTATATATGTTGATTTCTAATTTTTGTTGTCAGAATATTCCATGATTTCTCAATGAAGATAACTGTGAATAATATTCTTGTATGATAGCACTATCTGATTGAAGTACAGTGCTTCCTTTGCAGCGAAAGAGGTATGACAGTATTAACTTATTCATCATAATCCACTACTGATTGTTTAGTTCATAGGTGTCCTCAGAATTTTGAGGAAAAAAAAAAAAGATTATTCATTATACTGAACTCCGATCAGTATTGAGGGAACTACTGAGTTGCGTGTAGCAGAACTGTTAATGTGTTAATTAGCTTGCAGTATGAATATGAAGTAGAAGGCTGGCTGCATGGGAGACCCTGAGCTGATGCAAGAGGAGACTTTGCCTTTAGTGTGTTTGAATACCACACGGTTATTAATACTTGAAAATTACCAAAGAAGATGCTTCAAATGTTAGAGTTGCCATTCCAGTAAAGTTCTGAGAGTAAATATGGTCTGTGTCTGCATTAGCATGCAATGGTATTAACCACTTCTAATTCTGTTTCACTGCCATTAATGCAACTCCTTCATGGTGCTAAATTTCCTATGTCTTGTTTGATGTGTCAACAGCATTTTTAAGTGATCTCAGAAGTAAGACCAGTGGTACCTGAATTGAAGGAGAGTTTTTGCTGTTACTGTCACAAATAATGATCCATGACTGCATTGGTAAATCTGAAAGGTGCAATAATAGTCGAGGCTAAGAAAAGCTTTTCATAATTAGTAAGCAAGAAGTTGGAAGTGCAAACTTGCTCTATCTGGGAGTACTAATTGCAAATCTGATTCCTTTATTAAAGTTAGTGGCATCTTCAGGACAAATTTATAGGTGCTTATACCTTGAATTCAGGAGCAAGTTGTTGGCTTGTTTTTTTTAAATAGCCAAATATGGTTGCAAGACAAATGGTAAGTGTACTGATGCTCTTTTGCATATGCTGTTTTGCATGTAAAAATATGGTTGTTAAACTGAAACAGTATCTTGCACATGATGATCTCATTCTGCTCTTCCCTTTATTGCCTGCTGGCAGTACAGAATACAGATATATTGTGTGTGTTTATATATAAAACTGTTACCTTAGAAAATATACATTATTTTAATTTAGGGTAGCCTGAAGTTAAATGAATTCTAGCCTGCTGCTCTGTGGATGTTTTCTTCTGCGACTCTGTGTCATAGTCTGTGTCATGAATCTGTGTTCACCCCAGATTCAGAATTGGTCATTCCACTTGCCTGTTTCACCAGTCATAATTGCATTTCTTTTGTTAACACTACATGCAGGGCCAGTAAACTACTGGTTCAAGCAGCTAGTGCAAGTGTTTATTTGCCTGCTTTCATATGTAATGTGTGGATATGACTGTCTTACTAGGTATTTTTGGTAGAACTATGTTAGTTTTATGAAGAATGAATTCATGTGGTTGTACTGTATGCCTGTCTTCTCTGAGAGCTTTGGAACTTGTCAACCAAGTTCAGCCATGTTTGATAGAAAGAAATAACTTCCTTTGAAATTTCCAATAACCAATTGGAAAATTAGCAGAAAGATAAAGAAAAGAGACAGTAGAAATGTTGGCTGTGAGGGAGGGTTAGGGACAGCTTGGACTGCATGCATTCCAGGTGGAATGGCTTTCAGCAGCTCACAGCATACCAAGTTGCACATTTTTGTGAACCATTTGTTGCACAGGCTGGTCCTTGCCTGGTTAGTTGGAAAAGATGGGTCTGTGGGAGCTGCAAGTACTTAGCAGGTCTCCAGTAGGCACAGAAGGGAAAAAGCAGTGACTGCTAACAGGGGGAAGTAAAACTTGTGGAAAACATAGGGTATGTTGAACTCCTGTGATAAGGACTTTTGCTTGGGCCAAAGGAAGAAGTAAGCATGTTAAGGGAATATGGGGAATATAAAGCACAAATCCTTGATTCATTATTTGCATTCCTCACAGAGATTTTAAAAGCATGTTTTCTTGTGCATCCCCTTGGTATGCTACTTGGTTTTATTCTTTTAGTTGTTGTTTGGTTTGGTTGGGAGTTTTCATGCTTACTAACCTGCTGTGGCTAAGGAAGAGAATTACAGAGAATTATCCCTCCTACTCTTTGTGTCACAGGATGTGGATATGGAAATGTATATAGTTACATAAAAATGCTTCTAAATATTTGGCTTAGTATTTTGAAATGTCATGAATAATTGGCACCAAAGACTCTCAAGAACTGAAGTAACAGATGCTTGAAGGGCTTTTCATTTTGTGAAGCAACTAATTTCTTATTACAAAACCTTAATTTTAATTTAAAACTTAAACCCCATGGCTTTACGAAGTAGCTATTACAGCAAGTTAACAAGTCTTCCACCAGGGTGCAGTCTTTTCTAAGGATTTCTAATACCTTCAGCTAAGTATCTGCATTTTGCATGTAAATATTATTTTTCTGCTGCAGCTATTACAGGCACGAAGTTGACTTTATTTTTCAGTGTGCATTTGGCTCTTTAATTGTGTTACATCATTGTGTTTAACAGTTGAGACAAAATTAGGTAAGGTCAGTTAAATGATAAAGTAATACACAGTCATCAGATTCCAATTAGAAAAAATGTCAGTCTTTTTCACTTTTTTTTTAATTCTCCAGAATTAAATACCTTCCCCAACTTTTTGTCATTCACTAAATAAATTCACTGTTGCCTTGTGTCAATAGCTAGATTCAAACAACAGTACTGTAGGATTGAACTTTTCCCATGTGAGTTAATAGGGTGTTAACATCAAAGCCTAATTGTGAGTATTTAAATTCTTTACACATTTGAAGGACAAGCCAAAATCCAGCTGCCCAGCTGACGGCATGCTTCTAATTGTGAGTATGAGTTGCAAGTCATAGGATGAAACCTGATACATTTTCTATGTCTGCAGTGAAAATACTTCAAGCTGTTCTGTTGTCTTGTTTGCAGTGAAAATACTTTCAGCTGTTCTGTTTGTCTTGTTTAGGCAATTGTCACCTTATTGTTGTCATCCTAATTCTGTTCCCTGGAAGTTGTAGTCATTCTGTGCACTATTCAGTGTAATAGGAAAATGATCATAATTTGACTTGCCTATAGAGATTGTTGGCAACAACTGCTATAACCCAAGAGTATTTGATCAATGGATAAAATACTTTGTTAGGTATTTGTTGTATAGATACTTCTACTCTGACTTGTTAAGAGAAAGATATTTGTGCACAGGTCAGACTTGCACACTGTCCTGGACCAGTTTTCTTTTGGTACAAAATCAGTGTATTGTCAAGACTTATTTCTGTGTTTAGTGTCACATCTGCTATTTTAAACGTCACGCTACTGTTCATATAAAAAAGTGTTATAATTCCTAGTTTTGACTGCATGGTGCTGTTTTTAGCATGTAAAATTGGAGTCTTTGAAATAATGCTTGTACCCAGCATATCATATTGTATCATATCATATCACATCATATCATCATATCACTAAGGATTTTCAGTACTGCTTGAAAACCAGTAACAAACTTCCTATCATTGACATTGCTGTGATGAGAGGGAACAGTAAAATTTTCTAGATAAGTCATCTGTTATTCTTGATTTGAAGATATTTTTTAGGTAATTGAAAGTAAAATAACACTCTTATCTGGGAAAGAGTTGCACAAATCAGCTCAGGTAATGTAATGGATCACTGGTAGTGAAAAAATGAGCTTCAGCTTCTTTCTGTGCTTAGCTATAAACTCCCACCACTTATTTTTTCACTGGCTTTGGCATTTTTTTTATACTATCCCACATCCCTTCCCCCATGATTTGATGTTTATTAATCAAATTTGATGTGGGGAAAAGAAACTAGTCCAAGAAGGAAAGAAAAGGCAGGGTATTGCTAGAGTTTTCAGTGAGTGGGGTTGATTGGAGAACAGTTGTCATACAGTAGTATACCAGTAGTAGGATGGTGTAGCACATCTGAGAGTGAGGGTGAAAGATGGCAATGGTGTGTAAGGCTGGACTGTCTGGGAAGTGTAACTTACTGTAACAGGAGCTGCTCTTCTGGGCCAGCATAATGTGATGTAACTTCTGGCTCTTACAGTCATATACTCCTCTGTGCCAGCTTCAGTGCCCTTCTGACCCCAAACTCAGCTGCTTCAGTCAGTATACATGGAAGAAACTTCTCTGTATGCACATTCCCATGTCATTCTGCTCATGTATGCACACCTATGCACCTTCAGAGAATTGTTTTCTGGTGTGGGAAAAGAACTTGGCACAGGGTCAGATGGACACCAGAGGGAGCGGTAATGCTTTGCCAGGGGAAAGTATCAGTATAGCAGCTGCAGTTAGATCTGCTTCATTTGCCATTAGCCACATTTGTCAGTCTTACCAAATTTTTTAAAAAAAAGTGAGGGGGAAAAAGAAGTGTTGGTCTTCCATACAGATTTCTGCAAACTGGGTTTTTATTAATGCTTGAGCCATAAAGATAATCAAGACTTTTTTAACACTGAACAGCTAATTAAGGAAATGTTTGCCTGTTGATTGTTTAATCAAATAACTTGACCGTGTTTGTAATGAATTACCTGTTTCAAACTATGGTTGTGGGCATTTGGGGTTTTTATAAGTGTAGTATATGACAAACTTTGTCAGCTACTGATGTCTTAAATACCTTTTCATTAGGGAGGATACTGCATTTCTGGCTATCAATAATAAATGGTATCACTATTTTGAAAATAAAACAGTGGGGTTTATTTGGATTTTTTTAAAGATTAGTTAATAAATTGAGTCACAGCTTTATTTTAACTCTATCTGGTAATTTGTGTGATGGATATAGTTTCCTAGTCAGTGTTAGGGGTTTGGTTTTAATTAAAGAAGACAATCTATGTATGGGATGTGTCTTAAAATAGTGAGACATAGAAAACCTAATTAAAGGTTTCCATGTCATTAAAGAAAAGCCTAAGGTCTCTAAATCCTTTACTTGAATCCAAATAAAGTGTTTTTAGAGCAGTTTAAAGATGATATGTAACTTGACTTCTATTCATATACTATTTAAATTTCTGCCATTTTCAGTGTTTGCTGGTTGTATTGTAATAAAACAGTTAATATGATCCTTATAAGGCCCCAAGAAGTGAGGGTCAATTGGAATAAATAGATGGTTAATTTTTTTATTTTTTTTTAAAGCATGTTTGGTGAATCTGTTATTGTGGCTGTGGCAATTAAAAAGTAAAACAAAACAGTTAAAACCAAAAACAACTCTTCATCCCTCAGTAACAATCCAAAGCCAGTGTAAGCACGTGTCACCTAATGTTATTTGAAAAAGTTAGATAGGAACATAATGGTGCAAATTGTAAAATTGTAAGCCGGATGGCTTGTCTTCCTATTCCTCCCTCTCTTGCCAGTGCCATAGTCCAGGGTGCATTACTCTGTAGGTTGCTGATGCAACTCTTTGTAGAGATTTGCAGACATGGTAAGGTGGAAAATACAAGCTCCTACCCTGCCCCCTCCTGAATTTGTTGATACAGAAGAAGTCTGTGCCGAATTAGCTCATGCTTTGCCTCCACATCTGTGTACTTTAATTACTCTGTGGGCAGCCTGGCTGATCAGATGAAGGCTGTGCCTCTGCAGCAGGAGTACAGACATCCCTGCAAGGCTGTGGCATCTTCTGTTTGGAAAAACCTCTGGCTCAAGGAAGGAACTTTGTAAGAAACTACAGCTGTATCTATTGTTTCCTGCCTCCATAGGATAAAACTGTAGTAGAAATTGTAAGTGATAGAGCTGGATAAGGCAAGCTGGCTGCACTCTCTCTGCAGTTGGTATTTCATGAATTAGTTTTATGCTTGTTCAGAAAACTTTTGAAGTAGTAGTATACTAAGTAGTCCACAAGGTCACACAAGAAATGTGTGGTATAATATGTAGTCTGCATAAACCCAAACTGTGTCACTTGCACAGTGTTCGAATGAGTACTGGTAGGGCCTGTTCTGAGCCAATAGTGCAGGCTATTGGTTTTGGCAGCCACATAGCAATAGAAATCATCTGGCTCAAGCTGTTACTGTTATGAGGTATTACGTTACATTTGTCTCACTTTCCAAATGGTGATGTCATGTGTGTACGAATAAGCTCTCGAGCCATCTAACTGTTTTCACGTAAAATTGTCTGTGCTTCACACAGCTAAATACACAGCTGAGAGCGTCAGTGATTCATAAGCTGATTCAGGGGTGCATCAGATGCCTTTGAGAGCAGCCACTTTGTCAGCAGGGAGGGGCAAGCAGCTGGGTGGTGATGGCTGATTTTTATCTGCAGCTACAAGTCTGTCAGCACCTTGTGTTAGTTTGCTCAATCTAAGGATAAAACTCAGGTCAATATCTGACAAGTGTACTTTTGTGTGTTAAGGTGCAATGTGCCTAACACTATATCACACCTTGATGCCTGCTAAATATCACAGTTTAAAACTCTGCTTAAGAAAGGGTTAATATGGTTGCAGCATAGACAAGTCTGAAGTTGTTGGATTTCTAATTCCATATATTTCTAGGGATAGTGATCTGGTAATAAAAAGAAGTTTGATGCTTTGGAGAAATGTGGATGATATAGAAATTACATCCTCAGTTTACTTTCATGGTGGGGACTGAATTCTATGGCATGCTCGTAATTAAAACTTTTTACAGAATTCAGGTTATTCCTTATCTTTTTGTTCGTGAAAGGGCTAATTAGCTAGCCATAGTCCCTTTGTACTAGATTAGCCACAGGCTATTAGTCATAGGCTTTTTTTTATCCTACCAGTGTGAGGTCAGACAAATTTGAAGCACTCTAGTAATTGCATTTGACTGTATGTTACAATAGCATACCATATTTTACATCTTTCTTTCATTTCTAGTCAAAAATATAGTTATTACTTGTGCTTCTTTTTAACATGATTTTTCCTCACAAAATTAAAGTTGTTTCACTGATGCCTTAATAAAATAACAACTGAAATTTGCCTTTCTGATGTTCCCTGTTTGTTTTTTTAATGGCTATCAATATTTCATAATATTGCATCATTTTGATGTATACATAGCTAAAAATAAAACAACAGCCGTTTTAGGGCTCTTCAGGTGCTGTTTCATACTGCTCATGCTCATCCCATAGGCAGCGACAGTGCAGGGATGATGTTATCACTACTCTAACAGGGTTTTTTGTTGCATCATGAGATTACTGAAGTTGTCTTTTATCATTTCCTAATTTTGGTCAGCAGTTGCAAACCTGAAGTGATATATCTTTTCATCATCTTTACACGTGAAACTTTTCCATTATTTCACTTAAAAAACATCTCAGGGATAATACAATCTTGTAATTATAGACAGGAAGCTGAAGAAAGGTTTCCAACAGTCCTTTTGCCTTCTTCCCACCTTTTCTGGGGCAGGGGGAAGTATAGAGGGACTATCCTGGCAGATGTTCTATTGCTCTCTAGTAATTGTTTTAAACAAATCAGAAGTTTCTTAGCTTGATAATGTTCAATATGTAAATTCTTATGATGCCATGTGGATGAAGACTCTGCAGGGAGAGTGAAGGCATGACAGAAATCCTGGCAAAGATGAACAGCTGCTTACAGGGATACTGCTGCTGAAAAGGTACTTGTAAAGCTGTATGCATTTGATTTTACAAAATTTGGTAGTCTAGAAGGGCATGAGATTTGATTAAAGCTACTTGGAATAATTGTAAACCTTAGTTTTTGCTATCAGTCTTTTTAGTAGCTTTCCAAACCTGAAAAGATTTGGAGGCTTATTTGATGAGACATTTTTATCATATAGATTTATGTCCAATAAGCTACTCCAGTTGAGCAGTATCTAGCTCTTTTAGGCCCTGTGTATATTACTTCATATCATTGTCCTCTTTTTACAGATGCCGCTTAAAATCAGAATCACCTATACAAAATTGGTGGGCCTATGCCAGAGCATGGTTTTGATATTACTGCTGGCTTATTGGTTTTATTTTCTTTTCCCTCTCTTCACAGTTTTTGTAGTGAAATAGAACTAGCTCTTAATGTTTAGAGAGCAATCACTAAGAGGGCTGGGGAAGGAAGCCAGAAATATGGTGCTCACCTTCACCTGACTATTCTGTTATGCCATTATAGTAATTTTAAGCAGCTGGGAGGGAAATTAACAGGTTTTTTTCTCCAGCCTCCTCCATTTCATCTGTTAAATTTATAATCTTCCCCTGTTTACCTTGAAAGTAAATGTGATTTAATTTCTCCTTCACCTCCTCTTAGTCTGTACCACATGAAAAGTTCTGTCTGTGCTTTCTGACAGGGTCAGGCACATTGCAGCCGGCCACACAGCCAGTGTGGCTTCCCTTCCCTGCCACTGTGCACGCGACGAGCAGATTGTTCCCAAAGCCTTCCTTGTCCTCTGCTCTTTGGCTGTGCTTTATCCTCATGCAGGATCTGATTTGCTAATTTTTTTTTTAATTAGTTTTCTCACTTTGGGAAATTTAATTCTGATTTGTTTTCTGGGTGTTCTTTCACCCTTATTATAAGCCTAGTGCATTAAAGAGAGAGTTTAGAGTTCTCCCAGTCTCCACTTTAGCTCCTAAATCAGTGTCCTCCTTCCACGGTATCTCACTGTTTTTTACCCTTTAAATGCCTTTCTTCAATTTTTTTCATCTTTTCAGATTCTTTTTATGTCTTCCTATAGCATGACAAAATACTTGTGCAATTACATTTATAGAATGCAACCCGATGTACACAATTCTAAAGGTACTTACATTTTCTTTTTAAACGCAGTCTATTTTCTGTAGTGGACACAGTATGTTGTTTTTAAATCATGCATGTGTTATAAAAACTAGCTTCCCAGAAATGTAGTTAGTTGCTTGTCTATCTTGTATAAGTTTGTTGTAATTCATCTGGTATGCCCCTGCTCCCAGGAGCTTAAAACTTTTATTAATACTTAATAATGCTTTCCGTATCTTTCCCAACGGAAGCTACCCAGAAGAAATATTCAGATTACTTGGGGCATGAATTGAAGCCTCTGGTCCATAAAAAAACAAACACACGATAAACATAATAACACCATCCAAACTACTGGACAAGCTCAGTTGCATATTTGGTGGTGAAGGCAGAGGGCAACTTGTACAAGTGATGGAAAAACTGGATAGGGGCTCTATTCCATATTCATATTGGTCGAGCTCAGTGCAGCACATCTTGTGTAAGACATGGATTTCAGACTGTTAGGAGAAATGACTGTTAAACTACTTTGGGATCTGACATCAGCAGTTCAGGATGTCCTGGATTACCATTGTCCCTCATCAGCTGGCAGGTACTACTCCCTCTACAGCCTGATAACTTGTATTTACAAGGAATCTTGTAAATACGTTGTTGATGACAGTACAGTATCAGCCAGTTTATTTCAACTGTTAGATAACTTCATAAAACAGTAGCGAACAATTTAAAACTCAACTGCTCACTATCGTCTTAAGGTAGTTCTTAAAGAAAACATTTTATGTGGTTTGTTCCTTGTGTCACAGTGTTTCCAGGGGATTGGATGTTGTCACTGGCTTAATGCTTTCTATGCTACTTAAGGATTTACTCTTCCCCATCTGTTGCAAAGCATGGCTATTACATGTGAGCAGGAAATACAGAAGATTTATTTTTAGTTTCTTGTTTGAAATTTATTTCTGAGAAGGTTTGCTCTTTTGTAGAAATGAGCTCTGCCTCGTCATAGAAGATTGCACTGGTCTGAAGAAGAATCTTCAGAATGTATCCAGAGATTCAGAATGTGACACTGAGGTAGCCTGGTTTCAGAATATTGAGTACTTAAAGAAAGAGATTAGCACCATATGCTGGTTTTAGCTGGAAACTTAAGTATCTTCTTTTGTGGAAGTACAGTTTTGAATTTATAGCTAGGTTTTAAAAAAAAATGATTGCTTTAATGAGATATTATACTAGAATACTAGTATACTCTAGAAGTCAAAAGGACAAGCAGAGGAAACGTAGATTGAAAATCCAGTAATTATATGCTGTAATAATGCAGAATCATAGAATGCTTTGCGTTTAAAGACCATATAGTCCATAGCACACATACCCACTTGCCCTGGTCAGGGACATCTTTTATTAGATCAAGTTGCTCAAAGCCAGGCTGGTGGTAGCCTTTAGAAGTATTCAAATTTATGTACAGTGTAGAAGGCTCTGAGGTAAGAAAGGATAACATCTGGATGATTATTTAGGAAAATGTTTGTTTACTTGCCCATATATTGCTTGATACAAACACCATGTGACTTTGTTGCTTTCTTCAGTCTTAGAAGTCCCTACCCTGTGTCTCTTGAAAAGGTACACAGTATATTAATTACACAGCATTTATCTTCCCAGAAGTTATTTCCATTCAAAATATTAGAAATACAATAAGCCTTACTGGGTTTACGCAGTGTTTGAAAAGGCTGGTTAATCCACAGTGGAGGATCAGGTTTTATCTCCTCTAAACCCCAGACCACCAGCAGGGACTGTACATACTCCAGGCATTTTCTGATACTTAATATCTGAATACAGTTGATACTGAGGTGTTTTCTTTTTAGCCTTCCTATAAAAGAATAATTTTTCTTCCAATATGCTCAACACATTTTTAGTATCTGTATCTGTTTTATATAAGATTAGAGTTTGAGTGATTTTATTATGTATTTCACAACAGCATTCTCATTGAGTAATTTGTTAGATTTGTAATTTGTTAAAAGTAGAGCTGTTGGTTTATTTTTTTTCATTCTAATACTCCAAAATTCTCTTTCTTCTGCCTTTAAAGCAATTTGCGATGATTATCTTCAGTGACTGAGATGGATATTTTCCAACAGGAAATCTGATCTCTGGGCTTTATCTGTATTCATCATGCCCATTTGTTGTCTTTCTTTTATCTTTGTGTAAGTTCTAAGGGCTTTACATTACAGTTATAAAAAGCAAAAAGAAAATGCTTATAAATTCTTCGTGATTATTGTGTTGGTTATTCTAAAATGGTTTTTGAAGGATCTGTCATTCTGCTTTCCTTGTGCTTTATCAGAATTAGTGTTAAGCTAGAGGCCATCTGTGTAGCATTCAGTAATTCTCTGGTTATATCTATATTAGTGAATTAAGTGTGTCTGAGGCTAATCGACATAACATGGCTCACATCCATAGTCCTAGCCCCAAAACAGGGTAGTTATATCCAAAGTTACTTCTGGGAGTGGTCCCCTTACAAAGGAGGGTCTCTGAATGCCTTCAGATTGCTTGAAAGAATGCTAATAGGTCTAGACAGAAGTTGTTTCAGGCACTTTTTTAACGGTTTAGTGGTACAGGCAGTTCATTTCCATGCACAGGAATGCTCACAGTGCTTTTGATTTTACTGGTATAGATGTGTAGCTTCTGCAACTTTAGACAGCTAAATCAATATGTTACCTCTTTATCATAATTTCTAAATTTGGACTTGGCTGCATTCTCAGAATGCACTGGGATTCTTCAAATCATATAACTGCATATTGTTAAGTGATCAAAAAGTGTAAAAATAGTCATTATTATTACTTTACTTTCTGTGTGGGTAGATTTGTATTTATTCAAAGCATACTTTTAGCATATTTTAGCATATTTTTAGGTTGAGTGTTTTTATGAAGGTCCAATTGCATTTGTTTTTACAAACAAATTGGATGATTTTGAGACAAAGAAGGTACTCGTTCCCAAGGCATCTTTTTCCTCTCTACTTGGACCTTAAAGAGTTTATGTTCCTAGTGTGCAGAATCCCAGCAAGATCCTCTTATTCAGTTTTTGTTTTTTTTAATTCCATTCTTATTTTTTTCCGTGAATATTTGATTTATCTGGTAGAGTGTTCAACAAATTAATGAATGTTCATATTTTTGTTTGATTTACTACATAAATAAGGACATGTAAACTAGTACATGTACTCTGATTATGTGATCAGAGTGTGGAATACAGTTTGGCAGAGAAATTGTAAATAAATTTAATTGCAGAAAAAGACTGGTTTGTGCTGAAGGCAGAAAACTGCAACTGTTAAAGTTGCCAAATCTGTGCAGAAAGTAATGGTGAAATTACAGATAGCTTTGTGAGGTGAAGAAATGACATGGCAATAAGTTTTTAATAAATGCTTGTAGATTCAATGAATTTAAGAAACAAACTACAAACATTAGGAATCAGTAAATTCTGTATTTTTATTCTATGTTTTATGGTTCTGGGATTTTTTTAATAACTGTTGAATAACACTGAAAGAAGTATTGTGGAAATGTTTACCATGGTGGCTAGAGCAATTGCCAAAATCTAGAAAAGCTATTTCTAGGCTGCTGTTTTCATGAGATTTAAATCTACAATTATTGTGCTCTTGTATAATATCCTTCTAATTACCAGGCTTTCTACAGGAACCTATTGGCCCTTCTTGTCAAAGCACTGCCAGAATGTAGCAAAGAGTATGGCTTAATAGTAGGCCAGGGGGAAAAGGCCATTTTCCAATAATTAAGATAGTATTTTGACTGTGTATAGTCTGGACTTCCAACCTTATTCTGGAAACAGCTGACATGTTTTTTGTCAGTGGTGTTTGATTAATATCCATAACCAGCATTTCTGTTAGCCTACCTACAGTGAAATCCACAAATGAGGTGTTACCAATTTTTAATATTTTCAATTATTTTAAAAAATAAATATTTTAAAATATGTGTTACAAATTTGTAATAATTCTAATATTTTTTAAGTTCAAAGAGTATTTTCTCGTATTAATGTAGTTTGAAAAGTGTGTAATATTCCTAAATTTCAAAAATGTGCAAGATAATTATTTGCAGTTGAAAAGGAGTATGCAAGTCTTTACAGATGAGCCAGATTCCAGTTTGAGTGTTCTGAGTAAGTGTGTAATTGTAACTGTAAGCATGTGATGTGTTCATGTGTTGTGGTATTTTGCCAGATTATGCCTTTGTAGGATAAATTTATTTTGCATAGACGAGACAAGGTAAGTGGCTATTACCATCTGTGATAATATAGCAAGCTGTGTTATTTATAATGGCTTGAGAGAAAGTCAAAGAACTGGGAATTCTTGATGGGATAAATTCAGGGCATTATTGTTGTGAAAGTAACTTCAGTGTGATGCTTAGCACAAAATTAGAGAATTTGCTCCCTGCATAGAAAATCCCCTAATCAGGTTTCTCTGAAAACAGTAATGAAGTCCCTGAAAGTCTGAAAGTAAACTGTTCTTGTGGAAAAATACTAGCTCTATTTGCATATTTGATAATGGAACTGTGAAACTAAAAAAAACATTTCTTAATCATATTAAAAATAAATTTCTTAATCATATGTGTTACAAGGCCAGCTTGCATAGAAATTTTCTGTCTAGTGAGAACAGCTCTGCAGTTTGTGCTCTGATTGTGTTGCTCTAGCAAGTCTTTCTTCCTTCGTTTTTTTTTGTGCTACCACACAAAAAAAAAGTATTTTGTGCACACCCACACACCAAAAAAGTATTTCCACAACTTAAATTTCATAATAGTTAAGTAATAAGAGACGTAATAGTCAAATTAAGTTGTACTTGTTTATAATATGTGTAGTTTTCTTCATTGAGTAATGAAATATTTGTAGGTTACTTATATAGACCAGTTTAACAGCTATTCATGTTCACGGTTATGAAAGTTACACAACTTCATACACAATATATGTTAAATATGTACCTGAGTATTTGCATTAAAATGTCTTCATATTTGTTGTTGCTTGTCTCAGGAAATACTTCTGGAATATGTGGTCATTAATCTCTGGTGTTCAAAGTCTATGTTATGTTCAGTGTGCTTTTGCTTGATTCTAATCTTGGGAGTATTTAATAGATTTTTAGCTTTGGTATTTGACAAAATATAAGCCATTGTTTCATAATGGAAACCCCCATCTTTAAAATATGCTCTAAGTTACCACATTGTATCGGAATGATAACTTTGTTCTGATTTTAGATTAAAGTAAGTATGTGTTATATTTTATATATATATATACTCCTGTTTAATACACTTAGATAAGTACATCTGTTGGCAGAACACCACCCAGTCCTAGGATATGTTTGTGAAGGAATCCACAGAGACAAATAATTTATATTTTAGTATTTACCTTGATACTTCACTTAGTGACCTAAATAGTGTTCACTGAAGGCAAGTTTTTGCATTCTGTGCAGACTGCTTTACAAGACATGCTATTTATAACTAATGCTATGTCAGAAGCTGTATTTAGTTGAAAATTTTATTACTACTGTCACAATACATATTACAGGGTAGAGACATTCATTTGTATTGCTGCCAGCTTTGCAGTGGATACATGAATACTTGAAATTGTTATAGTGGGTTACATAATGTGTTGGTATTTGAGATTTCAGTGATGGTCTGAAATAAGGTGGCTGGTGTAGGCAGTAGTATGTTGTGACTGTGCTATGGGCACACCCGCACAATGCTTAGTTAAAATTTCCTGCATGGGCCTACAGGAGTTCCAAACTTGTGATACTGTCTGTGTTAGTGTATCTTTGCCATTCAGGTGCTCTTGTGGAGAAATCTAGACAGTATTGTAGATTATTTCTCAAAATAGATTAAGTTTGGGGTTTTTCAAGAATTTGTGAAAATGTGATGGAGATAATAACAAATCTAGAGGGTTCTGATGTTTTGCTTCAAGAGCTAAACTCAGACTGCAATTATACTTGAGATTTGATGAGCTGTCATCCTAGATGGAAACAGAGTGACTGTAGTATTACTAAGAGGAATACGTCTGGGAATTGCCTTTGTTGAAAAGATAAAGACTGGAGAATTAATACTGTTAGTAATTGTACAGCTCAGATATTCCTGGATGTGGAGCCCAGCAGGTCTGATGAAGCAGCCACTGAACCTGTAAGAGGTGACACTGGATTTGAATTATTTTTGGGAGGCAGTGAGAAGGCAGTAGAAGAGTTAGTCCTGTAAAAGTATTGTAAAGTAGAATTTTGCACCACAGATGTGGATCATAAGTAGATTCCATTTAAATGAAGTTGAAAAATAAATTAAGACAAGCTTACATACTTGTGTATTTATCTAGAATCTGTTGGGATTGCTGGGGGTTTTATTCAGAGATTGATGTCATCCTCCAGCAACCTCAGTCTTCTGAAACTGCACTCCAGCATAAGCACTTCAGCTGGCTGTCACATATCTTTTATTATTTCCCTTCTAAGCTAGAGCATTATTAGTATGAAAACATAAAATAGTGTCTTAATTTCTTTCCTCTTGGTGTTTCTATAGATACTAACAAGGTATTTTCATTGACTTGAATTATTTATTTTTTCTTTGAATCATTGAGACTTTTTCTTGTAATGTCTAACAAAGTGAAACTTGGAGGGTTGGTGATGCTCATAGATTTTACACCTCTTCCAACAAAGATTAATGAAAATTGCCTTAGAAAAGATTCAGAACTTCATGAAGGCATATATTTGGGTTTCCTCTGTTTGCAAAGGTTTCTTGGTAGGATAAGAATTTTATAACCAAATTTCAACCAAACTATATGTTGGACCATCTATCATGTAGTCTTGTGTTACAAAATGTGGTACAAAAGTTTAACATATTTAAATGCAATTATAGTTTCTATGTGATTACGTATAAAGGGCTTGGGTTGTTTAATCTTCACAGGGTCTTCTGAGTTTGCTCAGAATTCTCCTGAAGTGTAACAGAATCTGTCAGGGTGGAGGCTGGATGTTGTGTATGGTCTGATTGGCCCACATGCGACCTGATTCCAAACAGGCAGCACAGTCTGGTTGGTACAGTATCCTGGATGCATTGTGGGACACTCCGCCAGGTGTTTGAAAAGCACAGCCATTGGACATTGTATTCATCTGGCAGGCTGGCCAAGTACGGCATTAAGAGTCTTGATTTGTCAGCCTGTTCTATTAGGTGGTCACAATAAACCAGAAATCAAACAAATAATGCTGAGAATCACCTGTGCAGTGTTTCACTGGAAGCCTTATGTAAGATAGTTTCTGAGATAGATGAGGTGAAGATGGAAAATGCAAGTGTTTTTGAAGGATTTAGCTGCAAGCATCAGTTCTGACAATAATTTGCTTTAACTGTTGTATTGTAATTTGTGGTGCCCTCAGGGCCAGGGGGAAAAAACCCAGAAAAACAACACAAAAAGATTGCTGATGACACTGGCAAAGCACTCAGACAATAAATCAAATTTGAGGCAGTTTGTTGATGTACACTTAAAGTTTAAGCAGAGCCTTGTAGCAGGTTGTTGTGTTTGCCATTTTCAGAAACTACTTAGAATAAATATTGGGACAGGAATTTCGTAAGTGAACAGCTATGAGATGAGTAAATGAGTGGTAAATTATTTGGGACAGCTGCAGCAACAGCTTTGTTAAGTTCTAAGCAGGAGTTTCATTGCAGTGTGTGGCACCAGTCTCTACTTTGTGTGGCAGCAGTAGCACACAAGTTTAAATGCTTTGGCCCTGCTGAGAAACAGCCTTCTATGGGATTAAAATACTGCCTGCTATTAGGCTTCGTAAATTGATTGGATTTTCAAGTAACTGTACCAGACACAGATTCAAGCTATAGGACTGCAGTGGATTTCCTGATAAAGATGGTATATTTTCGAAAAGGTTGCAGCTTTTGATTGGCACAACAAGTTTTCATGAGTTTCATGAGTTGTCATGAGTTCCTTAGTTCTGGGGTGTAGAGCAAGAGTCATGTTGAATTAGGGGCAAAGAGAGACTACATGCAATGGTTCTCACTTAAGGTAATACAAATTGGAATATTCAATAGTGTGAAATCCTTCTTACAGTTAGGATTTTGTCTCATTATTATCTAGGATGTTGTTGTTAATAGTATTGCAAAGAGGGAGAGGGAGTACAAGTGAATGAGCAGGAAGAGCGTGTCTGTCTTGCATCATAATGGGCAGTGTTCAGGCAAACAGAAATGGTGCAAGGTTATGTTGTCAGTCCTCCACTAGTAATGCTGTGTAGAAAGATAGTTTCAAGAAAGGTGAGGTGGAGAGCTGTTGTAGAAATGGTACCTGCTTGCTCTTCAGCTGAATACAAAGATGAGGAGGGAACTGATAGTAGGACTGTGATAGTTCATGTCTGCGACATGTCATGTTTTGCCAGACATTTGCTTAATGTATATTCTGCACATTTGTGTCCTGGTAAAAATTAGCCAGATGTTTTATACTATTACATGAACCAGTTTCTAGTATACTCTAAGCCCATTCAGGGCTATTGTTAATAGTGAATTATACATGCCCCTAGATGTACCTAGTGTAGGCTTCTTTTTATTAGTATTTTTTCCCAAATACCTGAAAGCCTAAAGATCACTAGGCTGATAAAAACCTGTGTAGTTACTAAATAATATTTTTTCATGGACAAAAATATTACTCATCTTCGTAGAACTTTTTTCTCACAGAATTGAATGGAACAAAGTGACTTACTGCTGTCAGAGGAACAGAATGTGTAAAATGTTAATTTGATTTTCAAAGATATATGATCTTTTGATTTCCAAATCAAGAGATCTTTAAAGTAATCAAGTTTTCAGAAAACATTGAAGTCACTTGCTCTTCAAAAAGTAGCCAGTCTGCACGTCTGTCTCTGGTTGCCCATCTATTTTCCTATTTTTCAATACTTGGAATATCCTGATGTTCTGGCTATTCACCAGAGGTGTGTGTTTGTGTGTTTTTTGTTGGTTTTGGGGATTGCTGGTGGTGTTGGTTTTGTTTGGGGTTTGTAGCTTTTTTAAAATTTATTTATTGTTCCATTTATTTCTTTATTTAATTTAAGTTAAATGTCTCAACAGAGGAGTGATCCAAGCTGAAAGGCCAGAAGTGTCTGTAAATGGGTTTCATTGTGTTTCAGTTTCTTGAGTATTTTGGTTCATGTGTCCAGTGGGTAATACCAGTTCTGGGTGCCATGCTAACAGTGTGAATCATCTTTCCACATGTCTACAGAAGGCAGTTTTCCCTATTCCTCCATCTTCACCAGGACTTCAACATAGTACTTAATAAGGGGGCTTTTTTTAAGACTTTATTTAAACGTATACATTTGTTTCATTTGTAGTTTAATTCTGGTCTTTCATTTAGTTAGTTGCTTTAATTCTTTTTTGTACATAAGTCTTGGTTTGAAAAAACAGGTGTCTGCTAAGGAAGGCAGGACCCTCCCTTGAAATGGAAAATATAAACCCCCCTCCCTCCGAATTATTATAGTTTTGAAATTAAAGGGCTCTCAGGCAAAGATATGGGAGTAGGAATAACGGTTCTTTACTAGTATGTATAAATGTTAAAAAAAAACCTACAATGTAATAGGAAAATTAAAATAAAATGTGGTAGTACAAAAAACACTGACAGAGTCAGAACACAGCCTGGCACCCTGTTGGTCAGGATGTTGGTAGCAGACTGATTAAATGGTGGCTGCAGTCCTCCTGGAGTGACAGATGTGGTTCTGCTGAAGCAGTGATGCTGTAGAAGAGTGTAGTTTTTCTCTGAAGGTCCAGTGGTGGTGTAGAACAGTCTGGTCTCTCATCTGGGAATCCAGTGGAGAAAGGCTGACTGTGTTGTTCCCAATCTCAGATTACGTCCAGGTAGGAATGCTTGGCTCCTCCTCCTGGGTGGAGCATCCCACAACGGGATGATGTGATTTTATCAGTCATGCAGTGAGACTCAATGACCCATTAACAGAAGGTATCCCCCTGGAGGGAGGATGGGTCATGGAAGAGATAAAGAAAACTCCACTGCCTGGTTTTAACAGGTGGTAATAAAATACATACTTTTGGTTACATCTTGCATTGCAACCTAAGACAACATACTGGCTGCATCTTTCTTTGCCAGTACTTGATTGTTCAGTTGGTATTGAAAGCAAAAGACAAGTTTAGAAGATTGTTGCTGTTGTTGTATACTACCTGTGACTTTGTGAAATTAAGGAAGCATTTTGAATTCCTGAAAACCTTTTTCTGTGATCAAAGTATACCTTTCTAGCCTATAACTACAGATGCAAGTTGTTTTGAAACATGAAATTAGCCTTTGCAACTTTTTATCACATATGAGCATTTGCACAACTGGTTTTAAGTAATAAAAGAGCTCTGTTTATTATTTTTTAATTTCTTGTATTTTTAGAGCAAGACGTGTTTATGCTAAACAGTTCTGCTGTTTGCATAGTAGCTGTATGCCAGACTGTTGAGATTAGAGTTTAAGACTAGTAAAGCTCGTGTACAAGCTAATTTGCAAATCAGCTTCTTCTCTACACTGAAATTCCAGGTCATGCATTCTCTCTGCAGGAAATAAAAGGAATGTTTGGAGGATTGAGGTTGTACAGCTGTCTGTAAACAGTTGGTACTTACATAGCATAAAAGAATGGTACTGAAGAGTCTATTACCATCTAGTTATTATAGTTGAAATTTAGTATTACAGTGCTGTTAAAGAGAATAAAGTTTGTGTTAGAGGTGGGGAACATAATGCTATTTGGTTTGAGGTTTGGGTTTTTTTGGGGTGAGAGGAAGGTGGGGTTTAGCCTTAGTAACTGATGGTTTGGGATTGTTGAGGACTTTATTTTGTTTCATTTTGACTTTTCCTTGGCAAACTTGATAGTTTGGGGTGAGATAAGAAAGGAGGATTGTTCTTTGAAGTGGTGGAACCTCAGTAAATTGAATAACAACATAAAGAGCTCAGAATTTAGTAAAGTGAAGTTGATCCATGCATTGGCATAGGGAAAAATGAATTCCTCACTAAAAGGTAATTTGAATCCCGATTTTCTGTGAAATGCTTAATAAGACATTAGTGAAAACTTTGTGGCAGTTGTCAACACTGAACAAATGATGACCTTTTTAGTTTGCAAAGGTCTTCTAATATATACCAAAATTTTTTTCAGAGAGGGAAGAAAGGAAGTAGATTTTTGAACTTTGAGATTTTCTGTGTTCAGTGGAACTATTTTAACACATTTTAATAAAGTAGATATTACCAGAAGAGAACATCTAGGGTATTCATATTGTTGAGCTTGGTTGGGGCACGGCTTTAATAAAAAGTATAAGGTTAAGTATATATGTTCCATATAACACTATGGAACAACATGAATTATTTTATGATATGTACAGCTTATTTTTAAATGCTTAAGTAGCTATTCAGTCTTGGTGGAATGGACAAGTCTACAATAATTCGCAGATTGTATTTTTTGAGTACCATACATGTTTCTGTATAGGGATTTTTACTTCATCTTATTAAATGTTTTTATGAAATTTTCTTACAAAAATGAAACTGTTCTAAGCTCAGGCTTTGACTCAAACCAATAAATATGAGGAAATTGGCTCTAGCCCCAGTGTTTATTATACAAACTACAGCAGTGTAGCTTTTGGCAGTATGGAAATGATACATGTGGCATCCATGGCTATAGGAACCTGCTGTTTTCCTCTGCACCAGATCTAGTATTCATCTGACCCCTGCTCTGTTTGAAAAATGACTGGAAAGCCAATGTAGAATCCTCATACTTTTCTGAATGAGCTCTCTGAAGAATGAGTGACTGGACAGAAAAAGGGAAGATCAGGCTGTCTTTGAACTGCTCGTTTTGGTCTTGACCATAAGTGGACAGGCTCTGTTAATTGATATTGATTGGATTACAGATTTGATTCATCTGCATATAAGATGTAAGCTAAATGAAAGAAGTGGATAAAAGGGTAAGGAAATGTATGGGAAGAGGAAATTTAGGTTTTAGGACAGTGTCGAGCTGTGACTTTAAAAAAAGTTATAAACAATTTTAGAAGGTTTTACTTTCTTTGCAGATACATAAACTTAACTCACATAAATGAGGATTTTTAGTTTAAAGATAAAAGCAACCATATTTAAGTGTAATTTTTAGTCCTTTAAAAATCCCTAAAAGCAAATGATTGTGCAGGGGAGATTTTTGCTGACTCCTTAACTTACTCAAGAGTTTATGTAATAAGGAGGGGGGTGTGGCAGTGGTTCATGTAGCACTTAGAATATCCTGAACTCTAGTCAGACATGAATGGTATTTGCATGTGATACATACAGTGCAGCATGATTTGCCTTTCTAGCTCTGATATCTTTCCTTTCTTCTGAAATGCGCCCTTTTCTTAAGAAAAAATGTGTTTTCTAACTCGTTAAAGGTATGGTTATGGTATGATTATTAATACCTCATTCCATCAAATAATTACTAATTTAATGAATGTGAAATATTCCTCAGAATACTGTTTCCTTAAAATCTTTCTTATTTACCATGTGTTAATTATTTTAGTGTCCACTGACAAAAATGGTACAAAAGCTTACTCATATAGGATGTATTTTAGCATATTGAAAGAGAACTATAGATGTTTTAAATTATTTTCTGATTTTACAATTTTTTAATGATTTCATTGACTTGGTATTGTCATTTTTCAGCACAATTAAAATCTGTAAATTTAGGCAGCTTTGAACTTGACTTAAATTTGTGAAGGGTTTTCAACAACATATCACTATACAGTTAGGGCTACAGTGAATATTTTAAATTGGTTTTATATATTGGAGTGTAGAAAGTTCTGAACTTTCTACATTTCTTTTAACATTTTCAATGCTAAATTAACTGTCGTTGAGATAATTAATTTACTGGTTGGCTGTTTACTTTTTGTACATATAACTTCTGTGCAGAAGGTCCATTCTTTGTACAGTATATCACCTTTATTTTTCTTAAGGGGTTCAAAGGGATTTTCAGTAGTTATTAGATGCAGCTATGGCTCTCAAGTTCTGATCCTGAATTGCTGCCTTTGATATCCCTGAATTCTCTTAGTCTTGTGTAGTTATTAGGACCCAGTATACAGTTTCTCTTTAAACAAGGCAAAAAGAAATAAGTATTTTTCTGGACTTGACCTTGGTATATGTATTGGTAATGTGCAGAGAGTAGTTTTTATGATGCTTTCACCTCCAGAGTTATTTTGGGTAGAAAAACCTAATTTGGGAAAAAACAGGATTAGTCACAAAGGGGCGCAATTTGTTGCAATTTATCAAAATATTATTGTTGAAAAATGTGAAAAATTTGGTATCTAAAGCAGTAATTACACAAATCTACACTTTCTCTGTCACCTGTTGTCAGTCTGACTCAGGTTTTGTTTTTTAGCAGTTTGATTATTGTTTCCAGTAAATCTCCATATTTCTACAGATTGCTTCCTTTGGCAGTTCTGCTTTTGGAATGAAAGATTTAGCTGTACTAAACACACTTTCTTTATAATTTTATTTCAGTTATCTAGAAAAGTATGAAAAAGTCCATCATTTTGGGGAGGAGGATGATGAGGTACAACCAGGAAATCCAAAGCCACAACTTCCTATTGGTGCAATTCCAACTTCCTATAACTACCAGCAACACAGCGTGTCAGGTAAATTCTTGAGGGTAAAAATGCTATTTTCTTTGTGTGTGTGCATTTTTTTTTTATTTTTTTTTTGGATAGGCTACAGAAATAGTGTGTAGATAAATTTGAATATTATTTAAACTGTCAAATCTATACGACTCTCAAATGATTAGTTTAATATACTCAAAAATCTTTCCACTATGAACCACATCAAAACAGATATTAAAATCCGTAAGCTGTTTCTCTTCTTTACAAATATTATCCTTGCTAATTAGTAGAGCTGTGTAGTTACTTGTCTTGAAAAAAAATTATCTTGAAAATTCACAGTGTGTTTCTTTCAATCTCTCATTTTCTCCACAAATACCTGAATTGAGCCTACAATTAGTTAAGCTTTAAATTAGAAGCTGGTGGACTTTGTGGAATAGACGTGTAATTTGTTGTGTAGAAATTCACTTCAAATTGTGTTACAATTCCATTCTGCTTTAATTAAAGCTTGTGTTCTGTAAGCTTTTCTCTGGGAGAATATACTGTAGTATTGTGTTCTGGAGGTGGCAGAGGAAGTGATACCTAACTAGAAAGATACACAGCAAAGTGGAATGGGTTCCACTTTTTGGCCAGACAAAAAATATGTTGAATCCTATAAAAACTTGCTAAAATCTGCAATAATTTATAAACAAACTTTTTCAGAATTCTTACTTATGAAAATATTGCTTAATGTATTGTTTCAAGATTAATGAGTGTAGCTGAAAATGTTGTTTTTTTTTAATTTAGATTATCTTCGTCAAAGCTATGGGCTGTCTATGGACTTAAACTCACCAAATGACTATAATAAGTTGGTGCTTTCACTGTTATCTGGACTCCCAAATGAAGTGGACTTTGCAATTAATGTGTGTACTCTTCTTTCAAATGAAAGCAAGCATGTTATGCAGCTGGAAAAGGACCCTAAAATCATCACTTTACTGCTTGCAAATGCTGGGGTGTTTGATGACAGTAAGTATATACATTTTTGCAACAGAAAGATGCTGTTGTAGCATCTTTCACAACTCGTGATAATTAAAATGGTAATAACTTACTTCATGGTAATGTATCTAGTTTTTCTCTTTACCTTGTCAACAATTACAGGTTTTATCAAATGTTACAAATACCTTTTAAGTTAGGTAATTAGAAAATGTATTTAATGCTTTAGTGAAATGTAAGAATTAGTTTTTTGATAGTAAAATTAAATTGTTCAGGATACTGAATTTACAGCACTGAATTTCCATCTGATTGTAGTATATTACTGTTTCCTTTTGAGTTTGTAGGACCATGCTGACTTTCCATAATTCTTTTTTAATGGCAGTTGCAGATTTAAAAATTAAGAAAAGGTTCGCTGAAAACAGTGACTTGCTGACATTTTTGTCCTGATACTTCACTACACATTTAACTGTAGTGAAATTCAGAATATAAAACTCAAAGGAGAAAAATCTGAACCTGATTTTCAGAATTACTTAATGTGTTAGCACATAAATATCAAAAGAGAGTTGATTCTTCTGATTTTTTCATTGTGAAAAAAATGCCTCCGTGCCTAATTATTCCTTGTTAATGTCTTCCTGTCAAGAGAGGAGCAAAACATAAGTTAACCTAAACCACTGTAAAATCATAACAGCATAGCTTTTATCTTAGGGTGGTGAGGAGGAAGTATTTACCAGGTTTATGTGCTGGGGCTTTTTGGTTGTTTGGTGGTTTTTTGGTTTGTTTGTTTGGGGGTTTGTTTGTTTTGGTTTTGTTTGTTTGTGATTGGTTGGTTTGTTTATTTTGCTGGGTTTTTGGTTTTGTGGTTGGTTTCTTGGTTTTTTGGGTTTTTTTTATACTGAAATTCAGAAATTAGCTCTAAAAAATTGCTCAAATGAGCCTTTTCAGCCAAGCATAACGAAGTCTGATAATACAGATGATCATATTTGTTTGAGAATAAATCTACTTTGCATGTGTAAGCATAAACACAGTATGGTATGTCAAAGGTTCTGTTTTAAAATTCTAGGGAAGAACCAGTGTTAGACCCTGTATATGGTTTAGTTGGTTTTTTTAATCATTGATTAACCGATCAATGATTTGTAGTGTCCCTCTTCTCCCCCCAGTATTGCATTAGTCCTCCAGCTTCTCTCGTGCTCTTTTAATTTGTACATTTTTCAGTGTCCTTCAGGTATGGTTAGACCTTGGTCATTTAGTGTTTGCATCTAGTCCAGTCACAAGAGCTTAAAAAAGAAAATATTTGTAAGGAAGCTAAAGGGAAACTAGTCCTCCATATGATTCCAGAATGCTTGCTCTCTAGATTTTTGAGGTTACTATCACTCCCCTGTTCTTCTGATGAAACTTCAATTGATTTAGGAATTTGCAAATAATTTGAGTGTTACATTGCTATTTACGGAGTTTTTTTTTTATATTGTAGGGGTAGACAGTGTTTTCTGGAGTTTTTAAATTGAAGAACAGATTTATTCCATAGCTCATCTGCATTTGTGTTTTTTGAAAAATATTTGAGGTGAAGCTGAGAGGAATGATGAGCATGTAATGAACTCACTCTTTTCATTCCCTGGGAATAACTTCATTTTTATATTACATGATTATGTCTTTTTCTGGATAAATCCAGGGAAATGTCCTAGCAGCGTTAGGAGGACTAATTGGGAAAAATGGGGGGAAGAAACAGCAGGGGTATATTTATTTATTTTTGAAGCATGAAACTTCAATTTGAAATACTTACATGGTTTTATAGTATAAATAATAAAGGTAAATCTGTCAGGTTTCATGATTAAATGAATTCTCTAATTAGCAAATTCAGGCATTATGAAAATACTATCACAGTAATTTCAGGTGGCAGTAAAAAATAGCTGATCAACTTCATATAATACAGATTCTAAATTTTTCTTGTCTATAATTAAGATTTTGTGATTGTTGTTATTTATAATTCAGTGTTTTTAGGTAAAATATGTCATTAGCTTCCGTCCTGTCCCCTCCTAAACTTCAAGATGACAGTTGGATTGCAGATCAGGGGGCAGCCCCAGGGGTTTGGGGGTTATATAGTATATTCAGCTTGGAGAGCTGTATAAAGCTTTGGTTTGGATTCTGTGAATTGAAAGATGATGTGGTCTTGGAATTGAGATTTGTAGCACTTTTTACAAAATAAGCAAAGATCATGAGCCAAAATGTTTAACTTAAATGTGTTATTCATTACAGAACTATTGCAAGACAGATTTTATTTTTGGATTGACTCAGCATTTGAATCAGATTGACTGAGTCTTAGCTGCTTTCAAGGAGTGATGATTACAAAAGCTGTGGTGGTGTCTCCATCAAACCATCAAACAGCCAAAAACATCCATTACTGGTCTTGGTTAAATATTGAGTTTGAATTGAATGCTGTCAAAATCTTACTACCGTTAAGTTTTTTTAGAAAACATATGTGGGAATTTGTTTAACTACTTGCAGTAGTGTTTGTGCTTACACTGTGCGTGGAAGACAGTTCTTGATGTGAAGGTGAAAATAGAGCAGTCATCTTGACTCTTGGAAAAGAGCTGTGGAAAAGTTTCCCCTGTGTTTTTTTTTACAGGACTCCCAAACTAGCCCTTTCTTTATGCCTCCTTACTCCCAATTTTTACTGTAAAACTGCAGTAGCTATTAATTAAATGACAATTGACATTTCAGCTGGTTTATGCAGTATTTTTTAAGATTAAAAGGAAACACTAGAAGAGTCTATAGTGCTCTTGAATCTTAATTTAGTTTATGGATTATAAAAAATGTTCATTATTTTACTAAATTATGCTCTTTTGTGCTTAAAGCTTTAGGATCATTTTCTGCTGTATTTGGAGAAGAGTGGAAGGAGAAAACTGATAGAGATTTTGTTAAGGTAATTCAAAAATTACTAAAATAATTTTTTACTGCATATGGTGGGTATCAAATCCTTTAAAAATATTGAAAATTCTAAGATACACTATCACATGTCCTTAAAATGAATCTCAGCTTCATTCCTTTGGTTTAAATATAATAGGATACTATGTCACCATTGTCATAAATGATTGGATAAGTAGGAAGAAGTGTATTAAGAAAAAAACAGTATAGGAGAATGAACAAAGGTTTCCATGTTTCTTTTATAAGGACATTAATATGTGTGAAGAAAAGGAATATTGGGCAATGTGTTTACCAAGAGGCAACAGTGCTGTTTTGGATTTTGTTTTAAACTGCAATGATCAGTAAAGGAACATTCTGAATTATAAAAATGGATACCACTATATAAGAAGCATATGAGAAATACTTTAATAGGTTAGCAATGCTGCACATTTGTTTCAGTTAAACTACTTGAATAAACTACTTTTTTAATCTTTCCACTAGAGGGCATGAGCTACTGTACAAGCAGTGAAAAGAAGTAAAAATAGAACTGAAGTTTCTTTGTCCAAATGGTTATTTATTCTAGATGAACTTTTTTAGATGAATAAGAGCATGAATTATAGCTGAAAGAGATTTGATATTTCAGTGTATTTACTATGATACGCAATTTCTTTGAATTGAATTACAGGTAATGATTTAGGTGGCTAAAACAGAAGAAAGCTAGATTAAAATATATTTGGATACCTTATGCTTTTTATTAAAGAAAAATGTGAAGAGTTAATCTTCTGAGCTACTTATGAAGCCAGGTTTCTGCTCAATTCAGTAATTGTTTCGTATACTGAACTATCTTACCAGTATTACAGAAAAATATTTGTTGGGAGCCTTCTCCATTTATCTTTTGTTTTATTTTTATGTAACTCAGTTTGGGAACAAGCTAGACCATAGTAGTTTTAGTTAATTGATAAGTATTGTTGAAGTACCAATGTACAGATTCCCTAATCAAAACTTCCTAAGTAAACTTAAAGAAAGCTAAGCTCTCATATTTGTGAGTCTGTGGACTTGAAAATGTAATACAAATGTCTCAAACTTAAGTGTAAAAATTAATGTTTCATAATCTTCAAAATTTCCCTTTTTCACTGAAAAAATATGTCCAGAATACTGTAGGTTGTGGGTTGGTTTGTTTGTTTGTTTGTTTTTTTGAAGCACTTAGCACTTCTGTGTTGACTTCACTCTAAGCTGTCACAGACTGTTGCTGATCTATAGCAGCAACAAGCACCATGCCTAGATCTGTAAACATCTAAAATTATACTGTATTCTAATTTATTACATATTCATTAATTATATAAATTTAAGTAATTGTTATAAGGACAGGTGGTTCTCATAAATGTTTTAGCAAACTTTTGAGTAGAACCACTGTAACTGCAGTAAGGTTTACTAATAAAAATCTTGGATGCTCTCCAAGATGTATTTTTGGACATTACAACATATATAGTACCACTCTGTAGTGAAATACTGCTGACATCATGTCAGAAATACTCAGAAAGCATGTGAAAAACTTAACATCAGATGTAAAAGTATCTGTAATGTCAAGAATTCAGATTTTTCAGAGTATTTCACTGCAAGCATTTGTTTGACCTTACTACTGGAAGTAATGTATTTTGTATTGCAGCTGTGGTTGTGTCAAAACTCTCTCCTGTGTAGGAGAAAGATACTTGGTTGTCAGCATAGAGATTGTGTGTCTGGTTTTGGTGTTTGCTTTGGTGTTTTCTTTAAATGTGCTTTTGCTTTTTTAAGAAAAAAGAATGGCTATTAAGTAAGTTACTCCTTTCACCATTCATATAATAATTTTAAAAATATTTTTTGTTTGTTTGTTCATTTTGGTGCTAGTTGTGTCCTCCAGTATCACTGCTGTGTCAGTTGAAGGTGAAAATGAAAAACAGTGTATTTCTTTATTATAAACTTAAAGGGAATCAATTTCTTTTCTTTTTTTCTTTCCTTTCTCCCCAGTCCTTACTGCATTATAAAAAATTGTTCAGACAATTTGTATTTTTCATTATCTTACCTGGATCAGGACATATTTTCTCACTTTTTACAGACTTACTTCTAAATTGAATCAAATGGTTTTACTAGTCAGTGAATCTGTTCCATTAATTGTCCAAATTTGAGTATTATTTAAGTTGAACCTGCTGTTATTTCTTACAGCTATGTTAATTTGTCACATTCTCCACTCTTGATTTTTCCTGGTGCTGCCAATAAGCTTAAATGTCTAGTTAGTTGTAATGACTGTGTGTCCTTACTTAAGGATTGGAACAGCTGGCATTTAGCCAGTCATCTTGTATCTCTCCTTGTTTTTGTTGTCCCCGTCCACAAGCTCTGATGGCATCCTGTTCAGATGTTTTCTCCTCTGCTCTGGAAACTTTCCTGTTTTTGACTGTTTGACTTAGCTTTGAATAAGATTCCCATTTTTGACAGTTTGACACAGCCTCACGTTACCAAGGTTCTCTTGTGAGGATAGTTCGCTTTCAAGAGTGATTTCTTTATGTAGTATGTTTATAATCTGGTAGATTTAGCTGTTTTCCCAGGTATTTCTTTAGCAGCTGCTCAGAGTCTGATGTGTAGTGTATGAAAAATTGCGTTAACACTTCTTCATGCACTGTTCCTATCTGTTTACTTCAGTCAAAAGATTGGCATTTCATGTTCTTGGACTTCTTGAGGCCTCCTCTAGCTGTAGAGTTCCAAAATCCACATATATGCTGTTTTTACACCTTACTTACTTCTCTGATTGTCTTCTTTATTTTGTGATTTATTTTTTTTTATTTTGTTGCCCAACTCCTTCTTCTTTGTATAAATTTAGGTTTTTTTTATTTACTCTGCATTTATCCCCTGAATCTTTCTCAGATACTGTGCAGAGAGTGTCTTTATGCTCTTAAATACCTGAAATACTTTTCAAACATCACTTTGCTTGTCTCTCACAGTAATCTGTCAAGCTGACTTGACTCCAATTGCTCTTGTATTTTTCTTGGACAATAAGTAGTCATACCATTGCTACATTATGTTTTGTGTACTCAAATGTCCATTGCTTTTATGGGCAGTCATTTGGTTGATCTAATTTGCAATGAATTCTGTGTAATCCTTTGCATTTTTTTCCAAAGGAACTTGCCTACTGACAGTGATCAGACTGTGAATATGAATCAAGTTCTTTACCTTTGTGCATTATGTCTTAGCATCTGGGTGTTATGTAGTTAAGCACTGTTTGGTTGCTTCCAGGTTTCAGCTTTATGTTTCTATTAGTAGTCCATGATTTAAATGTACATATAGGAATAAGTAGTGATAAAGACCTTTACTTTTGCACCCTGTCATGCTTACTTCTATTAATATGTAGTATTAGATTGCAGCTATCCTTCATAGTAGGTAATAAATAACTGCTTGTAATGCGGCACTAATTTTTTGTTGCCTTTGTGCTATGTGTTTTTCAAATGAATGCCCAGAAAGCTTCATTATTTTTTTCCATTTTTGCTGTTCCTTTGGGGAAAAAAAAATTGTCATGTTTCACCTGTTCCCTTGTAACAGAATTTTGCCTGCATGCCTTCATCTTCTGTGGCTCTTGGTTTGTAGCTTCAATATTAATTAGAAAAATCTATTTGTCGCAAACAGTAAGAAGTTAGGACCTTTTTTTTGCTGTTCTTGTCTTTGCTAAAATGAGGTAATAATCCTTTTTGTGCAAGTAAATCCTCTTTCCTAAACAGTACTTGGACGCCATTTAGCAACATTGCAGTGAAAATAAAATTCTTTCCCTTCCAATTTAGAAAATCTGTAGTATTGTATTTATCAAGAAAATAGTAGTGTCAAGCTTGGTATGAATGCTGTAATTTAGTAATTACATTTGCATAGCAAAATTTCTCCTGCTGTTCAGCTGGTTGTACTTCCCATCTTTCCCTTTTTATCCAGATTTATTGGTGGTTTTATTCTGTGATTATAGTCAAAAGAGGAGTAGTATTTCATTAGTGAGTCAAAGAAATGTAAAATTTTTATTAGTCAAAGGAAGGTTTATATCTTTCTTCAGATATACACATTAGAATGCATGTATCATTATATATTTCTATATTATTATGCATCACAATATGTCTTTTTATTAGCTTGCAAACCTTAATTCCTTGATTAATTCTTGAATTTCAACAAGACTAGCAACAAAACAACCATTTATAGACAAGACCATAAATTTGTAAACTAATTTGAATTCCTGTCTGCTGAAGTGTTTTGCTTTGGTTATATTTATAGGTTTGGGTTTTTTTGTGATGGTGGTGGTTGTTTCTTTTTATTGTGTTATGATGAGGTAGGATACACAACAGCAGCTTTAAAAAGTCTATCCAAATAGCAACTTCTTGCAGGACTCATAAGATCTACTGAGACTAGGAGGAGTTACCTTATTCTAGCTTGTTTGTAGGGGATGAAGGAGGATGAGCTGTACTTTTTTTCCATTTGTAATTGCTGTATTTCTAATGGTGTATGGAAAATTGCCCGATAGTTTCAGTATGTGCTTCAGCAAAGCACTTCTTTGGCAGTATTGGTTGATCATGACCACATACTTCTGGTGCTTGAACGGAAGAGTTTCTTAGTGTAAAGTACTGAACGTCGTGCAGTCATCACTTCTGGTTACTATCAAATGAATCAAGGTACTAGGAAATTTTTAAAGAACAATTATTTTAATATTATTTTAATATTTTAACATGATAGAAATAAAAGTAGTTAATATTTAAAGAAGTAGCTCCTAGAAATTAAGTATTTTTAATTCTTTCTTCAGTTTTGGAAGGATATTGTTGAGGATATTGAAGTTCGTGATCTAATTTCTGACAGAAGCAAATCTCAAGGTGAGACATCTTGACTAATCTTTATACATGCATGTTGGTAAATGGAGCAATGGAAGGACTAAAATTTATTTATTTACTTCATAGATATTCCATCAGAAGAATGGATTTGGGAATCCTTATTTCATCCACCTCGCAAATTGGGCATTAATGATATTGAAGGGCAGCGGGTACTTCAGATAGCAGTGATTTTAAGAAATCTTTCTTTTGAAGAGGGAAATGTTAAACTTCTGGCAGCTAATCGTACTTGTCTTCGGTTCCTGCTACTCTCTGCTCACAGTCACTTTATTTCTCTACGGCAGTTGGGACTTGACACGCTGGGAAATATTGCAGCAGAGGTAATGTGCTTTCAAACAGAATAATTCAAATATAAATTGATAAAAGCAGTAGTGTTAGTGACATGATTTTTTTTTTTCCCTTTATCATTGGATGGAGAATGAAATAAATTATTCTTTGAATTTGTAATTAGAAATTTGGAAACAAATGTTCAGAGCCAAAACTAAAATACGGCTGTTATGTGTCAGTTTTCTAAAATAGAATCACATGAAGAAGACTGATGATGTAGGGAGATAGAAGATATTCATAGTGTATAATTTTCAGTTTAGTTTCCCAGAGAGAAGAAAAGAATTTGTTACGTTCTGCAGTCTGTGTGCTAGCTTCTTCACTTCATAATTATAACCTTCAGTCATAACTTCAAAATAGTATGTTTAAGAAAGAGGGTTGTAGAGAATTTTATGTCCTGTGTACTGTACTTTGTGTAAACTAGTCATATGCCACAGGGTACACTGCCAGAATCACGTGAGGCATCTCTCTCTCTCTTTCTTTTTTTGAGAAGTTTGAATGTTATATATTTCTGTATGTCATATTATTGTGCAGAAAATTATATAGATTTTATAGGTAGTATATTTAGATAGTCCTTATATTTTTAAATATAGCATATAAATTTAAGTAAAATGGGTACTACTGGAGAATAAGAGTGGAAGTATTGGTCCACTACTATGTACTGAAGGAAAAGATGTTTTTCATTTACCATGTACCCAACTTCTTTTGAATGAGAAAGAATGTTACTTATGTTTGAGATCTCTAATTGAGAAGCAGAAGTAGAAATAAGACTAATGACTGGGGTAGCATTTGGGAAGGAGTACTTGTTGTTATTCAAGTTCTGGTCTTTGTTAGATATTAGAATCCATTTGTGTATACTGTTGACTGCCTGAGAATAAAGTTATTTTCCTTATTCTGAGCACTGGAAGGTGTAAATTAGATTGCTGCTTGAGAGCAGAAAAGGAGGAGGGGGCTCAAAATGCTAGGTACAATCAAAAGTTCACAGGGTTCAGTTTTTATGAACACAAGTGTAATATGTGTTTGCTGCACTTAAATGCTTCTGAATATTTTATTTTAATAAGCAGATTTAAGTATTTGAACCATTAGCACTATGTGGATAGTGTTAGTAATTTTTTTTCCTTCTCATCAGCTTCTTTTGGATCCTGTTGATTTCAAAACTACTCATCTAATGTTCCACACAGTTACAAAATGCCTCATGTCAAGGGATAGATTTTTAAAAATGAGAGGTAAGATCTCTAGCTATTCTTGTTATTGTATCAGAATTGTAATTATTGCTGTTTAAAACTATCTTGTATTTCTTCTTCAGGCATGGAAATCTTGGCAAATCTTTGTAAGGCTGAAGATAATGGTGTCTTAATTTGTGAATATGTGGATCAAGATTCCTATAAAGAGATCATATGTCATCTCACACTACCAGATGTGCTGCTTGTAATCTCAGCACTTGAGGTGCTATACATGCTCACAGAAATGGGAGAAGTGGCCTGCTCAAAGATTGCTAAAGTAGAGAAGAGCATAGGTAAGGGAGAAGCAAAATCTATTCCTTCTCTTGCTCATGTAAGAAAAAAAGGCTTAACCACTGACCATGACATATTCTTAAAAATGTGTCTTGCTTGTTTGTGTGTATGAGCACACAGCATGGGGATGGAATTTACTAAAGTTATTCATTGTGTCCTCGAGGAATTGATGATGCTACAAATTCTGAAGTCTTTTTAATGCCATTAAGTGTGCTTAAAAAAACCAAACAAACCTACAGAAGCATGCAAAGACTAGTTTCCTTTCAACACATGGCAATTTTAAAGCAAATGTTCTAACAGCATTTGTCTTGTCCTAATGTCATTGTTGGTTTTGCATTCAATACTTTAGATACATTAGTATGTCTGGTTTCTATGGACATCCAGATGTTTGGACCTGATGCTCTTACTGCTGTAAAGCTCATTGAACATCAGTGTGTTAGCCAGCAAGGAATACTTGATGTCAGACCACAGGTAATGGATCATGGTTCTTCACAGGCCCATGCAACAGGTGTCCCAGGTGAGTATCACTGCAAGAGAACACACTGTTCTATAAAATATCCTATATGATCTTTATCTTCTCTAGATTTCTGATAAGTTTACATAAGTATAACATTATGCATAACATATGTATCTTTTTCAAACACTTGCTCATGAAGCAAATATGCTGTTAGCCAAAGCTGTGTTAATCAAAACTGCTGTAAAACAAGCTTCAAAAGAATTTTAATGTTTTTCAGTTGGTAATTTGAAAATTCTCTGAAAGTTACATGCATTGCTTATTTTAACTTGTTCTGTGGGAAGAAAAAGTACCCATTCTAGATTGTTCCCACAATTTTCAGAGAATTAGAGGTCCATTTTATATTGTGTTTTACACTGGATATTATTTGGCAGTAATATACAGTATTTGGTAGAATTGCAGAGATAAGATGAGATAGACTGACTCTTGAAGGTTCTAAACAGAACTTTCTTGTTATGTGAACCAAATTGTAACTTTTCTTAGGAGGTTACTGAGAAAGAACCATTGCAGCAGACACTGGTTTGCATGTCTAAGTGTGATAATTCTGGAATGGGTTTAGATACCACAGCAAAAAAGACTGGGAGAGAATGTAACCAAGGGGGTGAAAAAAAAGTGAATAGGTTGAGCTGATGCAAATCCTTTGCATTATATTTGCATCCACTTACGAATTGGAAAAATAATTGCTGTGTATTTGTGCCTGTTTTGGTGGAGTATTGTACCACTTTAAAATCACGCTCAGTACTTTAAAGTACTGAGATCATGAATCTGGAAGCAGCCATTCACTAGGCGCAGACCTCATGATTGCCCTTGAGTGGTGACTCTGGCCCTGGCAAGCCCTGCTTCACTTTGGTAAACCATGGTGCAGATCTGTAGTCTGCTCTGGGGACCTTCTTGACTTGTCTTAGCTGGATACATCCTTGCTGACAAACATAGGAGAAACAGTGGATGTCATGAAGTGCTTCGTTCAGGAGGACAAAAAACATTTCAGCAAGTTTTGGTTTTTTTTCTTCCCCGCATCCTTTACAGCCTCTAGGACAGCACCACACGTTGCTCCACCTCCAGGAATAGTAGAAATAGACAGTGAGAAATTTGCATGTCAATGGTAAGTGTATAGTTCTATTCAAATACATTAATGAAGGAGAAACACAAAGAAAAATACTGAATTCATGTATGACAGAATTTTCTAGTTTGCTTCTCTTTACTGGTAGACTAATTTTTCTGAAAAGTGTAAACCAAATCCATTCTGTCATTGCTTTGAAGAAGTATGAAAGCAAATCTCAACCAGAATATTCAGTCTTTGCCTGTTGATCCATGAAATTAGTTGTTTTTTCTCTTAAGACAGAATTTCATTTGATTTTTAACTCTGATCTTGATTTAATTTATTTTTTAAATTGTCAAGCAGCATTACCTGTTTCACAGATGTTTTCATCTGCTAATGTGTTGCTGTATTACTGAATCAATATAAAAGTAATTATCAAATTATGAAGTGAGGCGCTGCAAAACTCACATGATTGTTGTGAACCTCAAGTTAACGAAGATCAAAGTCTTTTCCATTCAAATTCTCTTGCTTTCAACTAGTATTATTGTCAGATACTTAGAGAAAAACTGTCTGCTGTGGTTCTTATGTAGACTGTGGGTGATCTTTCTGAATTATTTGTCTTAGGTAAATCAACTCACATTCTAAGTATTTGTATTAATTGATTCCTGATGGGCCTTTTCACCTCTGCTCCTTCACACCTCGGATGTTCATCTTCAGTCATACTGAGGAGACGAGCACCTTCCAGATAAAGTGGCTGGAATTTACAAAGCTTAGTGGTTTAGGTTATCATGAAGTTATACTTTCAGCAGAGCTTCAGTTGTATGGGGGGAAATACTGCAGATTTTTATGGTCAGCTGATGTTTCCATGCTTCTCTTTGCACACTGCAAAGTATTATTAACCATAATAATTAACTGCTGAAAGATCGAGGAATTTCACATTTAGGCATTTGAACAGGGATACCTGGAACTGGACTCTCTCTGCAGGTCACATTAGCAAACTTAGATTGATGTACATTTTCATGGTATGCTTTAGTCATTGCTTCCTACTTAGAGAAATGGGAAAATTAGTAAATCATAGCAGTAGAATTTAGTTACTGTCTCTTGAAAGCAGCAAAAAGACAAGGTATTTAAGCTGACCTTCCTGGATGTATTACTAGACAGCTTAGATTCAGTAGGAGGTAAGTGCAGTGATAGTAAAGTACTGATCACAGATCTCATTTCACAATTTTAAGTTCTGAACATCTCCAGTTTGCTGGTGTGTCAGCCTAATATGACATATCCAACTGGACAGTCACTTGTCCAATATGCCAAATTTAATTAATACCTTAACTTTCTGTTAATACAACGTAATCTCAGTTTTTGTAATAATAAAATTCTAACAACTGCAGGAGAAATGGTACTTAATCTTTATGAGAGAACACAATTAAAAGAATGTAATCATAGGCTTTTCATCTAGTTACATTTGGAGTGTAGGGCTCTACAAAGGAGAATGCATTGTAGTTTTCCAGAATGTTAGCACCATATAATAAATGCTGACAACTAAAATATTTCTTTTATTCTCATGCCAATATTTGAGTACTTAGTGAGAGTTGTTACTTGCCTCTGTTTGCTGCTGGGGATGAACAGTCCTTTTGTCTCTAAGTGGATCTAAGAGAAATAAAATTAAACTGATAGAAGATATTTCCTTTTCTCACAGCTTCCTGTGAGGTTATAGGTTAGATAGTCTGTGGACTTGTGGAGAGTCTTTAGGAGATAAAAATACTTTTCACTGCTTAGTGAATATTAGATATACAAACATTGATTTACGATAAAAATTTGTGATGAAGAATTAGTTAGCTTTCAGCCCATCTTTTGTGGAAGTAGAATCATTAAGGAATAAGAATAGAGCTGTGGGGATGAGGCCCAACAAACTATGCATTCTTATTTGTTTTTGCAGAATATACAATAAAAAAGGCATAGGTGGAGACAATTTTCTATAAATAATACATATATAACTATGTAAATATATATACATATATGTATGCTTATATAAATAAAAGCATGTAAAACTGACTGCAAGTGTTAGGGGTCCAGTGTGTTGATTCATAAGCAGTGAGAAGGAGAAAGGGTAGAACAGACATCTGACAAAACAATATACTAAAATGCTGTTTTCCATGTTGCTGGCAGATCTCAAAAGTCTGTGATACAGACTGAAGGATTTTAACAACCCCTTTAAAAGTACTCTCAGTATTTTGCTTCATAGTTTATTTTTTCCATCTTCAGGTTGAATGCCCATTTTGAAGTGAACCTTGATTGCTCTGTCTCTCGAGCAGAAATGTACTCTGAATACCTCTCTACTTGTAGTAAATTAGCTCGAGGTGGAATCCTAACATCAACTGGATTTTATAAATGCCTGCGGTAAGACAAGAATTTATGCAGCAGTAAAGAAGCAATTGTATGTTCTTAAAACTAAGCAGTAGCTTTAGATTTCTTTGAGAAAAAATCTACTGAGTTGAAAGACATCCAGTTTTGGAATTTTAATTGAAACAAATTAGTTTAGAGTTTGTTTAATTTTATTACATTCTATTTCAAGATCTTTGAATGGGTTCCTTCTCTGCATCTAGTCCTTCTGATTCTTTCTGAAGTAGTTTTTTTGAGATCTTGTAATTTTTGCTTAGGTTGTATGACATCTCACCCATCTAGGGGAACCTGCTAATCCTCAGTGATGAACACTCACATGCTATTGGGAAATCCTGCTGTGTTGTAAAGATGCAGGCATTCCTTCTATTACTCTGCACACAAGAGCAGTTAGGTAAAGTAAAAACATTGCAAGAGGGTTGAGTTACTGTGTTTATTAACATGGATTTATGTTGTGTTTGACAGAACTGTCTTTCCAAATCATACAGTGAAGAGAGTAGAAGATCCAAGTAACAATGGTCAAGCACATATACATGTGGTAGGAGTGAAAAGGAGAGCTATACCGCTTCCCATTCAGATGTACTATCAGCAGCCACCAACTTCGTCTACCCCAGTTGTCCGGGTTGATTCAATTCCTGATGTGTCTTCGTCTCCTTTGCCAGCAGGTTTTTAAATTAATTATGTATAAAGTATTTTGCATTGATCCTGAAACCATAAAAAAAGCCAGAAGTTTTTGAACATAGCTTGAAAGTGTTAGAAGTTGAGGCCACATGTTTTGGGTTTATTCAGTAATGTTGGGAATAGTATTGTAGTATTTCCTTGCATGCCATTCTAGTCTTTGACATGTAACCCATAAGCTTTCCTGTCAGCAGACAAGCCATTGTTGCTGCATCATTAATTCAGACTCTGTAGAGCTGAGAACAGAAGCCGCTTCATGTAGAATTGCAATTTCAAATCTTGGATTTTTTAAAATTTGTTAGTTAATGTGTTTGAAATAATCTCTGCTTCCAAACTTTTACTGTGTTTATTTCAACAGGAATCCCGCATGGGCTACCAGGTGTAGGAAATCACTATCAGAGGACCCCTATAAACCAGTCTTCAACTCTGACAGCAACACAGATGTCTTTTCCAATTCAAGGTGTTCACACTGTGGCACAGACTGTTTCTAGAATTCCACAGAATCCTTCTATTCATACACAACAAAATGCTCCAATGACTGTTATACAGAATAAAGGTCCAATATCCTGTGAAGTAGTGAAGGCCGCAGTAATACAGAGCTCTGTTCCTCAGTCTGCAGTTCCTGTTCCTATTGCTGTAGGAGGAGCTTCTAATCAAAATCACAGCACCACAGGCCAGCAGCCGTCTGTTACAGTTGTGAGTTCTCAGATGCTTCACCACCAACCTGTAATTCAGCAACAGTCCCCACTGCATGCAGTGGTACCCGGACAGATACCTTCAGGCACTCCTGTTACGGTAATTCAGCAAGCTGTACCTCAGGGTCATATATTTGGCAGAGTACAAAATCTACCAGCATGCAGTTCAGCAGTTTCACAGGGTCAACAGCTAATCAGCACATCATCACAACCTGGGCAGACATCATCTCAGCAGTCCTCTGCGGGTAACCAGCAACAAGATACAGTCATCATAGCACCACAGCAGTATGTCACAACCTCTGCATCTAACATTGTTTCTGCCACCACAGTTCAAAATTTCCAAGTAGCAGCTGGGCAGGTGGTTACAATTGCAGGTGTTCAGAACCCACCAACATCCAGAGTAGGGTTTCAGAATATTGCACCAAAGCCTCTGCCATCTCAGCAAGGTCCACCTGCTGTGGGGCAGCAGCCACAGCAGCAGCCTCCACCACCATCCCAGCAAAGTGTAGTGATAGTAAGCCAGCCAGCTCAGCAAGGTCAGACGTATGCACCAGCCATTCATCAAATTGTGCTTGCTAACCCAGCTTCTATTCCTGCTGGCCAAACAGTCCAGTTGGCTGGACAGCCGAGCATTACTCCATCATCTTCACCGTCCCCAGGTCCGGTTACAAATAATCAAGTCCCTACAGTTATGTCATCTTCATCTACCACTCCTCAGTCACAAGGACCCCCTCCTACTGTTAGCCAGATGCTTTCTGTAAAGAGGCAGCAGCAGCAGCAACACTCACCAGCATCATCGCAGCAGCAGGTACAGGTACAACAACCGATGCAAATGCAAGTTCAGTCACAACAAGCTAATACAGGGGTTGGCCAGCCCAATTCTGGTGAGTCTAGCCTGATAAAACAACTGCTTCTTCCAAAAAGAGGCCCCTCAACTCCAGGGGGGAAGCTTATACTCCCAGCTCCACAGATTCCTCCACCTAACAATGCAAGAGCTCCTAGCCCTCAGGTGGTTTATCAGATGGCCAATAACCAGACACCAGGTTTTGGAGTTCAAGGACAGTCTCCAGCTCAGCAGCTGCTAGTTGGACAGCAGAATGTTCAGCTGGTCCCGGGTGCAATCCCACCCCAAGGGGCAGTGCAAACAGTACCCATTTCTAATTTACAGATATTGCCAGGCCAGTTGATCTCTAACAGCCCAGCAACTATTTTCCAAGGGACTACTGGCAACCAGGTTACGATAACAGTTGTGCCAAATACGAGTTTTGCTACTGCAACTGTGAGTCAGGGAAATGCAACTCAGATCATTGCTCCAGCAGGAATTTCAGTGAGTGGAGCACAGACAGGAGTTGGGCTACAGGTGCAAACCCTTCCAGCTACTCAAGCACCTTCAGCTGGACAATCACCGTGTACTGCTGCTCCCCCATTCAAAGGTGATAAAATAATTTGCCAAAAGGAGGAAGAAGCAAAGGAAGCAACAGGTTTACACATTCATGAACGTAAAATTGAAGTTATGGAGAATCCTTCCTGCCGAAGAGGAGCTGCAAACACCAGCAATGGGGATGCAAAAGAAAATGAAATGCAGGTGGGAAGTCTTTTAAATGGGAGAAAGTATAGTGACTCCAGTCTACCTCCTTCTAACTCAGGGAAAACACAGAATGAGGCCAATCAGTGCTCACAAGTCAGTAATGGGCCATCATTAGAAATGGGTGAGAACGGAGCTCCTGGAAAGCAGAACTTTGAACAAACGGACACACAGGAAATTAAAAGTGATTTGAAGAAGCCCCTAGTTAATGGAATCTGTGATTTTGATAAAGGAGATTGTTCTCATTTGAGCAAAAACATTCCAAATCACAAAACTTCCAATCATGTAGGAAATGGTGAGATATCTTCAGTGGAACAACAAGGGAATTTGGATGCCACGCAGCAAGATACTGCCAAAGGTGATCAAGGGGAAAGAATTTCTAATGGGCCTGTATTAACTTTGAGTAGTTCACCTGTTGTAAGCGGTACACAGGAGGCTGCAAAACTGTTAACCCAGCAACTTAGTGGTACCAACACTGATTTACCTAATGGACCTCTAGCTTCAAGTTTGAATTCAGATGTGCCTCAGCAACGCCCAAGTGTAGTTGTCTCACCACAATCTACAGCCTCTGTTATACAGGGGCATCAAATCATAGCAGTTCCACACTCAGGACCTAGAGTGTCCCAGTCTACCCTGTCCTCCGAAGTTCGGTCTACTAATGGCACAGCAGAATGCAAAACTGCAAAGAGGCCAGCAGAGGATAATGACAGGGAAACTGTTCCAGGAATTCCAAATAAAGTAGGAGTTAGAATTGTTACAATCAGTGACCCCAACAATGCTGGTTGCAGTGCAACTATGGTTGCTGTGCCAGCTGGAGCGGATCCAAGCACTGTAGCGAAAGTAGCAATAGAAAGTGCTGTTCAACAAAAGCAGCAGCATCCAACCACGTATATACAAAGCATGGTCACACAGGTATGTTGCAGTGTTCTTTTTGTGTTTATTCTGACTGTGATTCTGACTAATACTGTGAAATAACATGGCTGAAAATGTGAGCTCGGTTGATATCTCTTGCATAGTATTTCAGATACTCAGAAAATTACACTTTCTGTTCTTCCACAGCAGTTTACATACTTCTTCAGTATCAGTGACAATAGTGGAATTCATAATTTGTAGCTTGATAATACACACTGAGAAAAGAACTTCTGCTCACTATTTTCTTCCTTTAAAGATTAACTGTTCTGAAAACAACAATTTGCTGGATCGTCTTGCAAAAATGTCAGTGTTGTTCTGCATTTTATTCTTGGTCACTGTGGAGGGGTGAATATGTTTTTTTGGAAAAGAACCACACCTGCAATCAGCATGGCTGAAATGAGTTGAAGTTCTTGCATATAAAGCTGGTCTTCAAGGTCTTTCTTTGTGGGTTCACTACAGTTAGGAGGAAGTATTATTTTGTAAATTTGTTGAAATATTTACATTTATTCATTACAAAGTATTTACAGTGTTTATCAATAAAACAAGCAATGTTTTGGGATTTTTTTTTCCTTCTGTTTGACAAGCTTTGGTGAGGTTTTGTTGGGCTTTTTTGTCCCTTGATTGAATTTGTTGAACCTTTTGAAAGTGGTTACTCCCTAACACTTTACTAGAAATGAGGTATGGACATCAGGAATATTAATTAGTAATCATAATAGAGATTATTCTGTTATCTAGAATTTATTTTAGTTTTGTACATAGGCATAGAAAATTGCTCTCCAAAAAACCCATTCCTAACCTAAATTAGGAGCAGAGGGAATAGAACGGCAAGTCTGGCAGTTAAGAGTTCTGACAGATGAGAGCGAGGAAATTAAGTCCTGAGTGTACATGGAATAATCTGACCAAAATTAATAGTTTCTGTTAGCATCATAGGGACAGCATGCTAGATTTTCTGTACTGAGGATGTATTAGCTATGCCTTGCTTTTTACACTGAGTGTCTTTAGCTGTTACACAGTTTGAATTTCTGTTATAGTTTTGCTAAGGATTTGGCCGAAGTACAAAATGGTGTGGCTGTCTCTTAAATGGAATATGTTTATTTATTCCCTCAATATGTAGCTGAAAAAACTTTGCAGTTGTATCTGAAGCAGCTGCTAAATTATCAGATTTTAAGAATTTTGAGAAGGGGGTAATACATTTAACTATTTCACTTAATTTTGATAATGTATCTCATGATACTAGAAGGGGAGGATAGAAAAATACTTTCTGTGCTGATAGCTTCTTTTTTCACACTATCCCTAATATCAATATCATTAATAGTTACTACATTTTTCATTACCTGTACATACAGAAATGCTGCCTGCTGGGTTTGCCATTTGGTAGAAATTTGCATATCAGAAGAACTTGTTTTAAAATCTGCATCCCTGAAAGCTTGCTCATTCTGTTGTCTGTAGGATGCCCTTCCTTTCTTCAAAATTACATAAATGTGAAAGAAATGAGTTAATTAGTTTTGATCTTGGTGAGAAACTTATTCATTAACTGTTAGCCTTAGCCATATGTCTATATATTTATGAATCATATCTGTCATAATATTGCAAGTATGGACTTACAGTTGAACCCATATTAGAGTACTTTGTTCAGATATAGTGATCACTGTAGTTTGGCCTAGGATTTGCAGAGATCATCACCACTTCTTTAAAATTAACATGTTTGATTATAAACAGTACCAAAATCACCCTGGACAGCTCTTTTTCTTTCTCTAAAGTTGCTGAGCTTGTTTTAAAATCATGCCAATAGTGGCAATAGCCACTGCTTTTCTGGAAAAGGAGATGATAAGTATTTCCAATATTAAGTCTGCTTTTAGGAGTATTTTTAAATATCCGGAAATGTAGCCGAAGTCTCATGAATTTGGTGTGAATTTTAGGTATGACTTCGTTCAAGATTAGGCATTGTGTTATCTTCTATTTTCTCTCTCATATTTTGAGTCTTCCTCATCTGACAAGCAGCTTCATCGTCCCTGACTTTTTTGAAAGGCAGCAGCTGAGGAACGCTTTTTTTCACTTGAGCATCCGCATTGTGTTATCCTCTCTGAAGCATCTAAGTATATATTGGCTGTCTTGCAGAAGAAAAAGGAGAGCATGGTTTTTGCTGCAAACATTGTGAAATTTATTAAAATACAATCAATGTAGAAAAACAGTGAGGGACAGAGAATAAAGGGGTATTAGCTATGGCAAAATTACATAGGTGCTGAAGCTTTTAGTGTTTGAATTCTTGTTTGCTTGTTAGCCTAAAATTTTATTTTAAGCTACAGCTTGTATTTCAGAGAAGTGTGAGAGAGAAGGGAAAAAAATTTTAGAAAAGTAAAACCAAACAGAAAGACTGAGAAAAGAGGTTCAGAGGACAGAAAAAGGAGGAGAGTATTGCTTATGCAAGTACAGTAGGATTAGCTGTCATGAACTACAGAGAGGAGAAAGGGAAGATGCTTGAAGATAAGGAAGGATGACAAATAGGGCAGGCATGGAACAATAATCTGAAAACTAAGAAAAGCAAGAAAGAATTAAATAATCCTTAGGGGAATCTAGAAATTAAGAGAAATTTGTTTCGTTGTATGAAATGGGATGATACAGTGTGCTTGGGGAAAAATGTTAATTTAAGTGGCCTATTAAAATAATGAAAATTGTGTACTGGCTGTTTATGGGACAGCCCATGTAAGTACCATTAAAATCCAATTAGACAAATACAGGTTTCTTGTGTATATAATCTGAGATTATTCCCTATCAATTGTATACCTCAGTAAAGCTTGTTGAGAAATCACTGTATGTATACTGAGTATTTTAAAATTTTTTTTCATATTTTGCACTATGATAAAAAAGGGGATCTATTAGTTATGTCAGAATAGGTACACAATACACAGGGTGCTGCAATTTTGTTCTTACATCTCCATCTATATTTTGTAAGCTCATGAAATGTACTCTTGAATGGAGACAGAACTGGTACTGTACTTTTTTTGTTTCCTTTACTTTTGGTGTTCTCTGTTCATGGTTTATTGCTTTCCTGAGGCATTGTGCTAGACTGGTGGTTGAAAAAGAAATGAGCAATTACCTATCTGTATGCTTTTCTTTGCCACATTTTCTTATTCCTCTTCAAACGCCTCCAAAACATCTGTTGAACATAACCGTGTTGGTTTGTCCCAATTGGTGTGTGTTTTAAAGGAATGCTCAGATATCACGCCAAGTTCTTAGAATTGAGCATATCTGATTTAAATTGCCTCATCTGGCTTTTAAAGTAATGACTTTCTTGCTCATCACTGTCATACCCTCATAAACAATGCACGCCCATTTCTCTGATGGCTGCCCACTTGAAACATGCTTCTGTTGAAATTTAGGTGGCAAAATCTGTGTGGCCTTTTCTGTTTGCTCCTGCTCTCTGTTGATTGGAGTGCCGAGAATTACCATGCACCAGAAAGCAGGTGTGTAGCTCTGGGAGGTGTAATTCATTCCTAGCCACAGAGTAAATGAGTTTCTCAGCTGGAAGTAGTGAAATACAGAATCTCTGCTTTTTTTGCCCTTCACTTGTGAAGCACACTGTTGCAAGGAGACATAAACTTCAATAATCTAACAAGAAAAGAACATTTATTTAGGTGCCTACTTATCCACTTGACCTCTTTCTCACACTCAAATTCTGCTCTATTTGTTTTCAGCTTATGTGTTTTTGTAGATCTGTTCATTATTGTGAATAAGCTAAACAAAATTTTATTATATCAAGCTGTAAATCCTATTATACTTTAAAAAGATTTTTACTAATAATTAACTTTTTCTTTTTTAATTACATTTATTTACAGTGGCTGTGCATGTATTAGTGGTGGGGAAAAAATGCAGCTTAATGCTTTTAAACTGCATATGGCTCTACATGTCAGCAAAATCCCCAACACACTGGGGATGCACAGTGTTCTCTTGCTGGTGGCACAGTAGGCTTTTTAAATAGAATGTGCAGGTATCATGATAAAATAGTTATCTGTTCGTGCATAAAGGGAATAGCATCATTGGTTCTCTGAAATGTAAGTGGAAGCCACAGCTGGCTTCGACTCATACAGGAAGCTTGTGTGCCCAAATGTAGGAGCTCTTGTGCATAAAATAAAATTAACATCTTAGTAAACAGTCCATTGTAGTTAGCAGAAAGCTCTTAGTTGTACTCATGGTTTTCATGACCAGGCTGAATTTCCTCCCCCTCTCCAATACCTCAGTCTAAAGTCAACCCAGTCTAGATATAAAATCTCTATGTGCTTATTAAAAGTAGGCTCTAGTATCTGATCTGTAAACAGACTGTACAGGCATTAAGGGTTTGTATTTGTGTACTTCAGGGTTGAGTGTAAACCCTACTGACATAGCTGATGCTGCTTTAGAGGTACCTTTCTGTCCTAAGGTGCTGTGAGAAAAGGGCTAATTGGTGGCAGTTGCAAATTGTATCATGGAGAGATCTAATTTGATTATAAAAGCTTGTTGTGAAGCGCTTTCAAGTGTAGCGGAGCACTGGGCATTTGTTTTCTTGGGGAAACATGAATTCATTAAATGTTTTTACTAGAGGAGGAAATTTTCTGGAATCTTTATGCCTCATGGAAAGACTTAAGAATATTCCTTTTCTCAGACTTCATTTGGGAAAAGTTAATATCTGTCATCATTTAAAGAAATAAGTGAATTTACATAATCATTGCATTTGAGCACTGTAAAGTAGCATGCAGCAAGTATTACTAGGTACATTTCTGGGAGAAAAAGGCGTTTCATTTCTGAAAAACAAAGGCTATACATAATTTTAGTGATAGCCCAAGTGTCATGCATTACTAAACTGATACATGACAATAGAGGGAAAAGGAAACCAAAAATTAGCATTGATCTTTCTGAATCTTTCTGATCTCTTGGATGAAGAGAGGAAGGCTTTGTGATCTTTGACTGTAAAACTTTCATTTCTAAAATAAAGCAAAAAATGCTAGAAGCAAATGTAATTTTTGCTTTATGTGTTGATTTAAAATACAGTCAACAAAGCTGATAGGCAAGCAATGGATTTGTTTTAAAAATTAAATGGTGTTGGGTCCAACACTTTTGGGTGAAACTGCCCCGCAGTAGAGCACTAAGAAGAGAATTGTAAACAACAAGAACTATTTTACATGTTTCTTTTCAATTTATCAGGGTTTTTTTTTTCTCACAAGGGGAAAAAAAAAAAAAAGTGGCAAAAAAAATGGGAGGGGAAACTGACTGATAACTTTTTGTCCTGAAAATTTGTTTCTCTTTCTGAGCTCTTTCATTTTCAGCATGCAACATTTTGTGTTGTATATCTCAGATCAACTTACTTAAAATAAACAATTTTTCAATGAGATGATATTAAAACCTTTGAATACCACTAGGAGAGCTTGCCAGAGAAACCCTTGAGAAAATTCATAATTCCAGATTAATTGCAGGGTTTGCTCTGAATGGAGTAAATAATACATGAACCACACATTGAATGATGAGAATTAAAGGAAATGCTGAATTAATTCAGTAAGCTCATTTTCTCTTCAGCACATTAAACAAGACAGAAGTTCTATAGGGATAAAAAGTCACATAAAAGACCATCAAAATGCGTTGATACTGGGATGCCAAGTGAAGGTTGCAAAACAGGCTGTACTGCTGACAGTCCATTATTTTACTTGCAGCTTAATTTTAAAAATGCCTTTTTAAGGGGATGTTGATATTAAAAGGCTCCACTTGTATTTACCTTGTGTTAGAAGATACCTTGTGAAGGATTCATTACCCATTCTGTGAAATAGCTTAAAGGTCTTTAGGTGAAAATCATTGCTGAATTCAAAATAGTTTGTAGTTATGACTAATGGACTCAAGTCCTTTCTTACAACTTTTCACATATGTGGATGGATGACAGGCATCATAACTAGTTGTGCCGTGTTCAGGAGTTTTACAGAGTTTTTCATTATTTTTATCATGTTATATTGCTTGGATATGGAATGTGTCTCGCTTTTGTCAGGCTTTTTTGCTGTCCCTTGGGTCATGTTATTGGTAGTATAATCTGTGATAGTTATTAACTCACAACTGACTGTGTGACTGCTATCCACGGGAGCAGCAGGAAGAACATGTAAATCAATATGCAAATGAAATGTTAGAAATTGAAGTGAGCTATTTATTTCTTTGTAGCAAAAGTTACTAAAGTTACTCAGTAACCTAGCTGTAAAGATCTAAAGGTGTGCACCATTTGAAAGTGTTTCTTTATAATATTCTTACACAGACTTGCAAGTAATTTTATTTGGTTTCTTTAGAGTGTGAATTTGTTTTCAAACAGTGGGGAAAAAAGGATGTTAGGTCTTCGTCTCTAAATAATATATAAAAGCTTAATTTTTCTACTGTCATCGTCCTTACAAATGTCTTGCTGACCAGAGCGTTCCAGGAAAAAAAAAAATAAGAGAAAAAATATTCTGACACTGTTTTGAAATGGAAAGTTCAGCATTCAGTATCTATTATTCAGAAAAAGAAATAAAATTGGTTTGGATTTATATATTTTTAGGTAATTTCAAAGATAATTTTAGTTGAGTGTTAATTGTCTTGTTATATTGCAGAGGAGCAAGGGGAACATAATTTTCTTTTCTGAAGTGTTTCTCTTTTCATTGTATACAAGTTGTACAGCATCATCTGGCATTCTGAGCATGTGGTACTGTTCCCTGTGCTGATGATACTGAAATGCCTTGAGTTTGCATGAGGTTCTTTTCTTTCCTTAAATAGCAACAAAGCATTTGATAATGTTAACCTTTGCTTCACTAGTGCCCTTGAGAAATTTCTTTGCAGTCATAATTCTGTATTTGAATTTCAGCATGAAGTTTATGTTTTGAATATTAGGAAGTTCTGCATAAGTACTACAGTGTAAAAGTTATATGTTACTGTGTTACTTGTGTTACTGTGTCTTACTAATGGTTATGCAGAGTCCAGAGTATGAAAAAGTGAACACCTGTGGTGGATGAAGGTGTAAAACAAAAAGTCTTTCAACAAGCAGTAAACTGTATGTAAAGTCTAGAAATAAGTCCTGTTTAAAATTGTTTTAACTTTTTCTACAGAGCACACCTGCAACATCGATACCAACAGTTCAAGTACAGGGCCAGCAGATGAATTTGCAGCCACCTTCATACACTGCAGCAAGTCAACATGCAGAGCAAATGAAAAAACCTGGACAGAACTTCATGTGTCTGTGGCAATCTTGTAAAAAGTAAATGGCTTCTTTATTTACCTTTTACTGATATGTAGCATGCTTGTATATAGAAGTGATTCTACAAGTCCCATCCATTCTGTTTCCTTAAGTTACTTTATACTTCAACAGTAGGGAAAAGAAAAAGGGAAAAGTGTTGAGGAAATTGAATGAAATGGGGGAAGGCAAGACACTTAACTGCTCTCAGTTATAATTCAAAGCATAGAATGAGTATTTTGTGACTTTCTTGCAGTACATTGATTGTTCAGTAACAAAAAATAGTTGTGTAGTTAAGTTTAAAAGAATTCTGAGCTCTGAAGCTTGTTCTCTGTGTTGCAAATATAAAAGTAGTTCCTGTACTGCAGTTACAAATCATGTCTTGACATTTTCTTGTGTTTCCAGTTTTGCAAGAGCAGGGTGTTGCACTTCAGTGTCCTGGTCGCAGTCTTATTTAGCTTGTGACTAATTTTGGTAATTATACCATTTGTGTGGCAGGGGATGCCCTTGTCATCAAAGGAAGTAAAAAGGAACAGGGCTTTAAAACTAGACAGCCATGATTTAAAATTTTTTTAAATTTGCTGCTGCTGTTCTTAGAGAGAAGCAGACATTTAGATGTAGGCTTATAAAACTTGATGCAACTCTTATTAAAAGTATGTGTGTCTTGACACTGTTTTTTAAAATAACTTAGGTTTGTGAAATGCTTAGTTTCTTGGTAAGGGCAAGATTGGTGAAAAAAAGGTAGTTGTCAAGCAACCACTTAAAAAACTGGAGACAAATTGTGAGTGAGAAAAATTACATAACATATAGGATGGTACAAAAAAGAGTGAGAGGTCTCATCACTGTAGGATGAAGAGGGGAGTATAAAGCTGATTTTACAGAAAGCTGGTGGGAAATTCAAGAAATTAGGATGAAAGATGGAGAAGTTTAACTGTTTGGAACTGATAGTGAAAATAAGGCATTTGAACAGAATTATAGGAATACTGAATGACAGTATGAAACCCCTGAAGGTGTAATTTCTGTTTCTTTCATTCCTTGCAAATATAATTCTAAGATCATTCAGTCAATGCAAGACACAGAGATCTGACACTTTTTTAATCATTGCACTATTTTCACTTTAAAAGTGATTTTTCTTTGTTTGATAGGTGACACTTCTCTATGTAAGAAATGTATGTAAGGCTTTACTTTGTAATTTCCCCTCTTACTACTAATAAATAGAACTGTAGAGACAGTCTGCTGGCTGCACAGTAGATGCATTAACTTGTGCCTAGGTACGGGTGGGTTGCATTGAGGTTGAAATGAAAGACTGGGGCAATGTCACAGCAGAGGAAGCCTTGCCAGTTTATAACGTGTTGAAGAGTTTGCTCAGCTACAGTTTTAAAGTCACCAACTACATTCCATGTCTGAGGTTACATAGGATGAGCTGTGTTGGGGCAGCAGGAGGAGCAATACTATTAAATTACCTAACACTATCAGTCTTTTTGTAATCTGTCTTAAAATAATACTTTAGAAGGTTTACCTGAGACTGAAGTTAAGGGCTGCAAGGCCATTGATCTCTATATTTTACTCCACGCCTAGTGTATTATTTCTTTTGCTTTTGTTTATGTGGCTATTAATTCCTGTACTGCTTTTTGTTCATTCTTTTCAAAAGAATGTTCATTCTTGTTACATTCTTTTCAAATGCTTTCAGAGGTTTTTGCTTTAACAGATTGAGTTCACATGACACACAGCTCTTTATATGCTGTCACCTTTAAAATAGTTATTTCAGTCCCAGCCTAAAACCAGTTTAGATAAACATTACACTCAACGTTCTCTGGGGTAAAGAGAGAACCAAAATGTTAAGCTAGCATTTTCCTCAGAATATGTATTATTTATTCATATTCCTTGAACAGCCTGATCAAAACAGGTGTATCAAATCTCCTGTAGGCTTCCTGGTTCTGTTAGACATAAAGAAAAACCTGGAATTGCCACCTGTTCTTTTTTTATTTATGGCTCTCAATCTCAGCTGTTTTTATTGAGTAGTTTAAGTGGGAAACAAGAAGATACTTTTGAGTGGGTCATTAGTCTATGTGAACTTCACATTCACATCTTGATTTCATTCTCAATTGATCAGCAATTTTTTTCCTAAGATTAAGCAGGCAGTTTCATCACAGTAGAATGATAGAATATTGGGAGATTTTTGTGATATTTGTAGCTAGCTAGAAAGATATGGCAGGAGGCACATTTGAAAAAGTAATTTTCACCTGCTTCTCTATCCATGGTCTTTAGTTTAATTATCAAAAAATACTAGCATTACGTTTTCCTTCAAAGATACAATGCAGAAGTCAGTGCAGGCCTTAAACATTTTATTGCGAAACAAGATAAATATTAATAAATAAAATAGTATGTTTTTCTTCTGCTGTCTAATTTGGCTGCTCCAGTCAGCAACATTCCAATGGTGTGCGTTGGTGTTTTGGTTTGGTGTGGGTTTTTTTAGAACTAAGTTAGGAAACATTAGACTAAGATTTGAAATGCCACAGATTTACTAGTGTCTAAAGACTACAATGAGATGAGGCTGAATTATGCAAATGGTTGAAATTATTGGCCTCTGGTAGATGTGTTCAGATTTAATATCTGAAGTGGAAGTAAAATTCTAAAAGGTGTCAGTCAGCACATTAAGGATGTAACAGAAAGTAGGTGTTTTTCTTTGAACTTCAGCTGTCTGCAAGTACTGCTAATTGTATGCAGCTTAATTTAAAAGCTGCTGTTTTGTTTCACAGGTAGGCAGATGTCTGCTCTTGAATTGCTTTGTATTTAAAAAGTAAATTGAAAATGCTATTGAATCTCCAGTGCCTGTCAAGTCAGCTATTAATGTTCTGTTCAGCAGCTGAACAGAATCATGGATGAATTAAGTGTGGAAACAAGAGTCTAGACTGAACTGACCATATTGTCAGTATGTCAGCTTTTTCTTTATTATTATAGTTAGGTGTTTCTCTAAGGAAAAATAGTTTTTCTCTGCAAAATGGTAGTAAGTTTGAATATTTTTAGATCAGTGATTGAAGTGTAGAACACTGAATATCTTAAACAGTGAATGAGCCAGCATAGCTGAAATAGCTTTATTTTTCTGAAGCTTTGTCATGCTGAATGAAATAATTTGCACTGTATTTTGGATTTCACTTAGGCCATGAAATTTGTTTCATCTGTGCCAGAAATTATACATAGAATGGTTAGTGCCAGGCTTAAATTGATTCCCCTTTATTGTGAAAAGACATGTTTCTGTCCTCTGAAACACCTTCTATTGAGCCAGTGTAGATCTAAAACATTTTATTTTCATTTCCTGCTATGGGTTATCTGGACCAACAGCAAGAAGCAGATATTTCTCCTTCTCAGCTTTCCTTCAGTAAGAGGTAACTAGCATGTAAAAGATGAATGCTTTTAAAGAGAGTATTATTTATTGCCAGTGCAGAAGGTAATGGCTGTATTACAGGTGGTTACTGCAGTAGCATTCCGTTTTTAGCTAAGACTTGTCTGAAGGTGAAATTAGCTCTTTGATGCCTTTATAGTCTCCAGGTATCAGTATCTGTACACTTAGGCCTAGGCATCAGTTGCAAGTATGTTTGCATAATGGACACTACTGAAATCAGTAGTGGGATGTGGAAGGAGGAGGCTAGATCAAAGCACTCATTGATCTGCTGTTCAAAAGCTGAGTGTGTGAGGGCAGCTGGTGGCAATGACTTCCCAAATGGCAGCAGCTAGGTTTCTAGACCTCTTTGGTTCAAGCATTAAATGAGTGTTGATGAGCTGGGTTACTTGTATTGAAGTGAATTTTGAGCAGCTAATTCTTTTGGCCATTTTTTCTCTGTTGGAGTAAGGGGCTTAATTTGTAACATCTGAGATACATAAGTTGTGTATATAGGCTAGAAAAAAACCCCAATGCTTTGGGTCATTCACTATTTTCATACCATGTTTTTTGAAGTACAGCAAGTCTCCTTTACCAGCTTATATATGTTACAGTAGCACATCATTTGTCTACGTGAGATCAGAGGTAGCCTAGATTGCAGCAGCCATGCTTTGGTAGAGCTTGCAGTGTTGAGAAATACGGATCACATAAGGAATAAAGTCAGGCTCTTGAACTTTAAGTAGGCAGACTTCAGGTGTTAAGGGAGATTGTCAGAGGGATCCTTGGACTCAAAGGAGTGGAACAGAGCTGGCAAAACTGGAACTGAACCTGGCAAGGTATGCAAAGAATAACAGGAAGGACTTGTACAGGTACATTAATCAGAACAGCAGGATCAAAGGTGGTGCACCCTTGCTGGTGAACAGGCAACAACAAACAAAGCCAGCATGGCTTCACCAAGGTAAAATCCTGTCTGACCAATGTAGTGGCTTTCTGATATGGGGTAATCACACCAGAGGATAAGGGGAGGGCTACAGATGACATTTATCTGGACTTCTGTAAAGCCTTTGAAGTGGTCCCACACAACATCCTTCTTTCTAAATCGGAGGGAGATGTATTTGATAAGTGGACTTCTGGATGGATTAGGAATTGGTTGGACAATCACATCCAGAGGGTGGTGATCAGTGACTGGGAGTCTTGATGGACATCAGCAACACATGGTGTCCCTTAGGGGTCTGCACTGCGACCAATGTTACTTAATATCTTTATTAATGACAGGGATGAAGGGATCAAGTGCACCCTCAGCAAGTTTGCTGTTGACACTGAGCTGAGTGGTGCAGTTGACACACCTGAAGGATGGGATGCCATCCAGAGGGACCTGGACAGGCTTGAGAACTGGGCCTGTGGGAATCTCATGTGGTTTGACAAGGCCAAGTGCAAGGTGCTGCACCTGGATGGGGCAAACCCTGATATCAGAACAGGCTGGGGATGAACAGATCAGAGCAGCCTTGCTGAGAAGGACTTGGGGGGGCTGGTGGAGGAGACGCTGGACATGACCCAGCAATGTGTGCTTGCAGCACAGAAACCTGGTCAAGGGAGGTGATCCTTGCCCATCTACTCTGCTCCAGTGACACCCCACCTGCAGTGCTGCATCCTGCTCTGGGGTCCCCAACACAAGAAGGACATGGACCTGCTGGAATGAGTCCAGAGGAGGGCCACCATGTTGAACAGATTTAAATAAGGTCTGAGTCTGACTGCCAGTGAAGAAGGAAAATGGGAAAAGGAATATAAGAGATTCTATTCTATAAATATATATTTTTATATAAAAATATATTTGTATATTATATAGACCTAATCTGGTTTAGCTGTTCATAGTTTGTTGCTGTATTTTGCTTGTATTGCAAACAATGTGTCTATTGGAATTTACGTGCATTATTTCTTCAGTGAAGTGTAAGTAGAAAACAGAACCATGATATTTCAATCAGATTTGGGAAAATTATATTGACATTTATTGGTGGCTCACTGGTAATATGTGTACATGTTTATTTTGCAACTTCCCATTTATCAATACATGTCTCAGTCCAGAAAAAAAAAAAACCCACAAAGGTTAACCACTATGATTTGATGTTTGTTACATTTGTACCTCACCATTAAATGGGGAAAAAAAATTAAATTCCCCTCCCCTCTTTTTGTAGGTGGTTTCAGACACCATCACAGGTTTTCTATCATGCAGCAACCGAACACGGAGGAAAGGATGTCTACCCAGGGCAGTGCTTATGGGAGGGATGTGAACCTTTCCAGCGGCAGAGGTTTTCCTTCATTACCCACTTACAGGTGCAGATTTTCTTTCACGTATTATTTCAGAAAACAGTAGGGATTTCATGGTAAATTTCCACACACCATTCTTACTGTCTTTCTCTTTCCCCCAAACAGGATAAGCATTGTTCTAGAGATGCTTTGCTTGCAGGATTAAAGCAAGATGAACATGGACAAGTAGGAAATCAGAAGCCTTCCAATAAGTAAGAGACTTGAGCCTCATTAACAATAGAGAAAATAAGAGAATTAGAAATTATTGAAAGAATTTGTTTATAATTTGGCTTATCAGGTGAAACTCTGCATATGTAAGAATCTGTAATCAAATTTGAGGTCCATTCCAGTAAGACACAAAGGACAAAAAGGGGAATAGATTCTGATGTAGTTGCAGTTATCTTAAACCACGTAATTCTTTAAAGTATATGATCAAAACTCTAAAACTCTGTGGTGGACATTGTTTTCAACGTGTTATCCTATTTTTTGTCCAACTGGATAGCATTTTATAACTTTCCTTATAACAGGGAAGTGCTTGTAATACAAATAGAAAGTTATTTATTGTGTACAGTTCATGTGTCACACAGCTGAAATAGATTGTCTTGTAACTTGTTGTATTCCTTCCAGTTTTGTGGTCTAAATTTGGGCTGATTTGATCCAAGGACTGTTGTAATAAACTTTCATTTAAACAAGCAAGCAAGATAAATGATAAAGACTCCTCAGAGTCTTCTGATTTTGTGTTGCCATCTGAAATGGGATTCGGCTCTTCTCTTACCCAGAATGATTTCAACCATCTGGAATTAATATTGGAGAGTGCAACACCACTGGTGTGAGGTTTGGGGGCTGACTGTGTTAATAGTGGAGTTATTCAAGGTTCAGTTACTTGTTTAAGTGTGTTTTAAGACCTGGCCTTTGTTAGTAACTGACTGGAACCACTTTAGATATAATTACATGGTCCCAGGCAGATTTTTGCCGTTCTGTTCTGAGGCTTGTAAAACTGCTACCAAGCTGTTGGAGGCAGCAGAGAAACTCAAGTTATGAAAACTGAGAATTTTAGTTTGAGAGTCCTTTCATTTTTTAATATAAAAAACTATCTTAAAACAGATTTATATTTGCTTTATGGTGCCTTGTTTCATTAAACTGAGCAACACTCAGTGTAATGGAAAATTGGAAAACCTTGGAAAACCACAAAAAGAATTATGGTAATGTAGTCTTAAATACTTGGTAAGTGGGAAGTGTAGGACTGACACCATCTACTAGCATGATGTGTTAACTCTGCCTTTTCATAATGTTCCATCACACAGATAACACATTCCAGTAGCTATGTGTCCTCACAAGCTTCTTTTAAATTGGCACAGGTACTCACAGGAGAAAAACTGTTCATACACCCACTCTGAAGCAGAATTCCCTAATTAGGTCAGATTCAGAAAGCAGGAATTCACATGCATAACCAGTTCTTGATAAAATACTGAGACTGCAATACCACAAGATACCAAGGATGCGATTTCAGAACACAGATTGAAATGAGAACATTCCTCTCCTCAAAATAGGATGTTTTATGTCTTGTGTTATGTGCAGATGTGGTGCACAGGGACATGGTTTAGTAGTGGATGTGGCAGTGGCTAATATTTGGATTTGGTGATCCCAGAAGTGTTTTCCAGCCTAAATGATTTTATGATTCTGTTTTGACTCTCTGTGACATCTCTTGTTGCTTCTCATGGCTGTGCATTGCTTACAGTGAAGGACCTAGCTTTAGTTTTTGTTAGATTGTATGGTAAATCAATTTGAATTTTTTTTTTTTTTTAAATGGTCATAGAACAAAAGCATGGACTTGCCACATGAGTGGAATCTATTTGCCTTACTGTGAGTTGAACCCCAGTGCAGGAGGTGGGCTGGAACAAAAGGAAGAGATGAGACCTTTCTCTGTCAGCACTCCCACAGTTAATACACTTCCTTGTCTTGTGAAAACATAAAGGTTCCTTTTCATTACTTTTACTCTCCTCCCTTAACAAACAGGAAGATTTTAGTAAGTGTAGTGTGTCCCCTCCCATTACCTTACAGTGCTGCCCCAGAGTTCTGTTTGCACAGCTGAAAAGAGCATCCAGCAGCTACGTGAGGGAGACAAGATTTGATCATTTGCTTTCCAGAATCAATGACTTGTCAGATGAAGCCCTAAGCTCACTCCAGCAGCTCGCCTCAAGCTGTCTTACAGGTTCATGTTTGAAAGCTGTCTTACAAGGTCTTAGCTTAATTTACTTTTTTCTGAGTCCTAGAAGTGTGTCAGATCTATCAGCTCACAACTGATAGTCCAGATCACTAAATTTTTGTATGGAGCTATAAAGCAGATTAAAAAAAACTGGTACTGAGACAAAGCTTGTTTAAGTCATTAACTTTTAGGCATTTATTAGGTCTACATCATAGACTTCAGATCCTGAGTGTTACCAGTGCTGGAAGTAAAACAGAACACAATGTAACAGACAAGCCCATTCCCTAATCATCCTTTCTGTCTATCATGACACCATACACACTTGAAAAAATCTGTAATGGCTTTTCTAGAACTAGTTAAGCAATGTAAAGCTCCATTACAGAATTGGTTTTATACCTTAATTCTGTATTTCTTTGCTTTTCAAGTTTTATTATTTTAACTCTTCCTCTTCTGGTTTTCAGAGGTAGCTGAGTATGACTTTCTGGAAGGTCAGGTAGCACTAGGAATTTAACTGTATGTTGGCTGTAGCTTTATGCATTGGAATCCTTTTGGATTCATGGTAATTTTTTTTTTCCCTTGTTGCCACTGAAGCAGATGTGAATATTCTTACTGCTATGTGGAAGTGAGGCAGGAGATCACTTTAAGTCACAACATAAATGGTAGGGTTTGAAGTTGATAATACAGTTAAAGAAATTCAAGAAATCTAGATGTTTCAAGAGAGAGATACTTGCCCGCAGACACAAGTCAGTTCACTTGGTGTCTCGGTAACTTTATCAATTTCTTTTTTCTTCAAACTTAGAAAGAGAAGGTAATTTTTTAATATCTTCCTACATTTATTGCAGCTCTCCCTCTTTCAATATTTCTAGAATCAAGGCAATAGTAATCCAGCTTTCTGAAATATGGTATGATAACTGTTGAAGAGAGACATTCAGAACAGCCTCCACTGATGAATCCTTGTGCTTCTCAATACGAGGAAAACAAAAATATTCCAGAAATTAAAAATTAAGACAGTAATTCTTTTACTGTGGTACTCTGTCTTCTATGAACATATCATTGCCTACCAGTTTCTTAATTCAGCCCCTGCCATTCTCATTTTACTTCTTAAAGCCTTTTATTTATTTCACATATCATATATTGTATTTTATCTATATTTGTATTGTATATATTATTTCTATTCAGGGAGGATGACACAGTGATTATGAGCTAAGATGTTAGGGAGGGATCTGTCTGTTACTACAGGAACCCAGTTTTTAGCTGGGCTTCCTTGCTGTTAGAACCTCAGATTACTAAGTCTTTCTAAATAGAGAGTTCAAGTTTTATTGCAATATTCACTTTCAGTATAAGATACCTAAATAAAACTCTTACAGGCTTTCATTCAAAAATATAAAACATTTACATTTGATTTATGCTACATTTACAAGTAAGCATTATTTATACTTAACCAGGTTCTACTAGGGTATTAAAAGACTTCATAAAAATAATAATAATAATATTGAAGTGTGGTGATATTTTTCACCACCAATACTGCAAATTGTTTTTTAGAATGACATTATGAGTCTAAATCATTTAAAGTTCTATGTTTATACATTCTGAACTCTGATGGCATGAGTAATTTCCAAGTTCTTGTATGAAAAACAACTTTAACTTCAGTGTTAATACTGGAAGATGGAGAAATTCTTCTGCTATGTTTGATATATCCTGCTTAATTTATTAATCTCAGTTTAAAAGCTGCAGTAACAGGTAATTGGTTTTACAAATGTTTGATCTAACAATTACATTACAGCAATTACATGTTTTATGTCTTAGAACATAACTTATTTTATATTGCTCCTCACTAATCATAGTTAATATATATTTTATATTGTCTTAGTGTCTAATGGTCCCAATGACCTGTGTCAGGTTTTGAGTAACTATACTTTAAGGACCTTCTCTGGCCAAATCTCAGATGGCATTTGCATAGCTGCTGTCATGGTTCCTGTCTGATAAAACATCCCTTCAAATTGGTGCGCTTCAGGCTGTGTTACTAGTACAATATATTGCATTTCCATCACAAATGTCAGGGGTGATGAGCAGCACTTCTTCAAGAGAAGTGTTTTTTCATATAAAATAAAGTGCATGACTCTTCTGAAGGCTTTATAGTAAGGCTTATCTCTGTGGAAGCAATCATGTATCAGCACCAAGTGTTAATGGATCTTTGTGTCACTGTTCAGATATGTAAAAAATCATAAAGTAAGTTTTCTGAGTTGTTAATTGTCTAGAAAGCAGCGCAAAGCTTATTTTTATTAATTCTTTCTTTACTAATGCAGGCAGCCAGCTGCAGGGGCTACTGCCTCTACTCCCAGAGCACAGAAGGCCATTGTGAATCATCCGAGTGCTGCCCTAATGGCATTAAGGAGAGGATCAAGAAACCTTGTCTTCAGAGATTTCACAGTTAGTACTGTTTGAATCAAGCACTAGATATTAATTGTTGCCTGCTACTAACTGCAGGGCTTTTACACTTTTTTTTGTCTTTACTTTTGCAGGATGAAAAAGAGGGACCAGTAACTAAACACATCCGATTAACAGCTGCCTTAATATTAAAAAATATTGGTAAATATTCAGAATGTGGTCGCAGGTAAGCACTGTATAATTTTTCTGGTATCAGTGTTGTTTCTGTTCTTTCCAGTACCAAACAATAGGTAGGTTTTACATATCTTTAGAAACCCCAGGAAGTATACTGACAGTACAATTTCTCTATTATTTCTGCCCTGAGTTATTCCCCACACAAATGCTCCATGTCATCTTACCTAAAGATAGCATTTGTGATCCAGATGATTGAAAAGTGGCTGGCAAATTTGACAGTGGTTGGTAAATTTTAGGAGACAGATGAGGGAAGCCTTCGCTGTCGCTTTTCTTCCA